>NC_030678.2:136959046-138159046 GCF_000004195.4 Xenopus tropicalis | reverse complement strand
GAGAGTTATCTCCCATACCCCTGTATTCCCTCACTTGTACTGAGAGCTATCTCCCCTACCCCTGTATTCCCTCACTTGTACTGAGAACTATCTCCCCTACCCCTGTATTCCCTCACTTGTACTGAGAGTTATCTCCCATACCCCTGTATTCCCTCACTTGTACTGAGAGCTATCTCCCATACCCCTGTATTCCCTCACTTGTACTGAGAGCTATCTCCCCTACCCCTGTATTCCCTCACTTGTACTGAGAGTTATCTCCCATACCCCTGTATTCCCTCACTTGTACTGAGAGCTATCTCCCCTACCCCTGTATTCCCTCACTTGTACTGAGAACTATCTCCCCTACCCCTGTATTCCCTCACTTGTACTGAGAGCTATCTCCCATACCCCTGTATTCCCTCACTTGTACTGAGAGTTATCTCCCATACCCCTGTATTCCCTCACTTGTACTGAGAGTTATCTCCCATACCCCTGTATTCCCTCACTTGTACTGAGAGTTATCTCCCATACCCCTGTATTCCCTCACTTGTACTGAGAGCTATCTCCCCTACCCCTGTATTCCCTCACTTGTACTGAGAACTATCTCCCATACCCCTGTATTCCCTCACTTGTACTAAGAGCTATCTCCCATACCCCTGTATTCCCTCACTTGCTAAAAAGCCATCCCGCCCCTTCTTGAAGCTATCTAATGTATCAGCCAGTGTGAATGATTCAGGGAGAGAATTCCATAACATAGCAGCTCTCACTGTAAAATTGCACTAATGCAGTTACCCATATCAACCAATTAGATATCTGCTTTAGTTTTGTAACTTGAATTTGTGCGATCAAAACAGACTGCAGAATGGTTGCTATTGGTAACTGCACTGGTAGCAGTTTTAGCAAATCTCAGTCCAGTTACTTTACTGGAGAGCTTATCAGGCCTGTGATAAAATTCTTTCCATTGTATAGGTTATTCTGCATCTCCTTGTGAATGAATACAGAACTAAAGGTAAGTCTGCCATTGATTACAGAGTGGGTTAATGCCCCAGTGGCAGGGATTCTAGTGCAGGGTGCCCAGTTGATAGTAATTAAAGGTTATAGTAGTTCCATCTGAAGTTTCCAAACTTTGACAGTGGCATGCTAGGAGATGTAGTAAGCCACAGATGCACAGTATATGCATTAGTATAAATCTATTTCCATAACAACTGAATGAATTGGGTAGCAGGAGAATGTGCATATGTAGCTTTAATGCCAAGGTTTCACCTGAATAAACCATAAGGTGCCATGTCAGTATCTATGATTGTTGTGCTTATTTGCCAAAGATGAAACGACTTGGTACAGACCACTCCTAGCAGAAATATCGGGGGGGTGGGGGGGGGTTATGTGCTAGATCAGTGCTGTCCAACTTCTACGGTGCCGAGGGCCGGAATTTCTCTAGCATACATGGTGGAGGGCCGCTAATGGAAGCCAGTTTTGACCACTCCCCTTTTTGAAACCACACCCACTTCAAACCACACCTATTTTATCACAATGGTGGTAGCACAGCAAAATCCCAAATGCTTGGTCCTTGCTGTGGGGATATCAACCATCATTCATATGTGAAAAAATTATGTCATATTAAGATATACCCTTAAATTCCATATGCCTCCTCCTCCCCTGTGGATAGCAGAGCAACCCCCAGCACATAATTACACACCTTAGGGACCATTTAATGGCTATTTGCAACTGCTAACAAACTCCCACAACAAACCCTCTGCCAGGTTCACCTCCCACAAGCAGCATAGGGCAAGCAGAGTATGGCACACACAGGAAGCACTCTGCCTGTCCTAAGCTGTCTGTGTGTGCCATACTCTGCCTGTCCTACCCTGCCTGTGTGTGCCATACTCTGCCTGCCCTACCCTGACTGTGTGTGCCATACTCTGCCTGCCCTACCCTTCCTGTGTGTGCCATACCCTCCCTGACCTATGCTGCCTGTGTGTGCCATACTCTACCTTCCCTATGCTGGCTGTATGTGCCATACTCTGCCTACAGTACCTATGTCTGAGGAAGTAAACAATGGGAGTGATTACAGTCTGAGCCTGAGGTGTGAACACTGCAGGGGGTGAACAATGCAGGTATTAAATGGTGTGAAAAACACAGGGGATTACAGTTTTAAACAATACAGAGGGATTACAGCCTGAATCTGAGGTGAGAACCATGCAGGGGGCCAGTTAATCTCAGTACTGATACCATTTAATGCTTACTCAAAGGTAAGCCATCAAAGCAGCCAGACAGGTGGGGGGCCACACAGAGGGGGGTCGCGGGCCGCATGCGGCCCACGGGCCGCCAGTTGGACAGCACTGTGCTAGATGGAAACAATACACATGCCAGCAAATGAGCCTACATGGGCACATAACCGCAAGTACATCTGATTAGTGGCAAATTGCACTATTTTGTTGGATATTTTCACAGAAAAGTCATTAGCCCGTTATAGGTGTTTCCCATAGAGGCAGTAGAATAACTGTAGGATAGGTTCCAAAGGTTTCGTGTAATTGTTATCCTTCTCATTTTCCCAGGCACGTCACATGAGGACAGTTTGTTCTGTTGGGGTAATAGGTCATATGATGTCATAGTTGGCATAGGGTATCTCCATGGACAACTGTGTGTGGCCTAGCAGATGATAATGGGGGAAGAGGAGGAGGCTCTGAATAAATAGCTCCTTCTATACACTAATTCAGGCCTCCTCCCCCTCATTTCTCTGCTCACATACACCCTTGTGATTGTTATGAGTTTAATTCTTGTCCCTATTCCATTTCTGAATTTGGGTCATGGTTATCCCACTGTATCAGGTGATGCGCAAACTGGATCCTCTACGTGACCCAAACAAAAGAAAGCGCTTGTTAAACTTTTGACGTTGCTTGGAGAAAAACAAATAAACAAATTGAGCTTGAAAACAGTACAAGTGAGAGGAAGATTGCACCCCCAGACCTCATCTGTGCCGGCCCCCACCAATCCACCTCTTTCTCTCATTTTGTACTAATTTGCCCTCTTCCCATCATTTTCTCTCCCTTTCTTTACCCTGTTTCTCATTCACTTATTCTTTTCATTTTCTCTATTCTTTTTTCTGCTTAAAGCTTGATTTCCCCAGCTGTATCCTCACCATTTATCCTTATGCCCCCAGTAACATTCAGGAACTGATGGAGAGAAATTCAAACTCGTTTTTAAAACATAAAGCACATTTTCCAAGTAGTTCTCAGTCCTGTGCAGCTGCTGATATCCAGCCATACCCGGGAAGCTACTCTGTCTGTGCGCAGCTAGTACCTCAGCATATATACTCTCACTCCTGGTCATCTCGCTATATGCTTAACCACAAAGTCTCTTTTTCCTCTGGGTCCAGTACAAGTCTTATATGTGAAGCCCCAGGTGACATAGTATACTGTATTTAGTGATTACTGTTAGTACCCAAAAAAATGACATAGCCCTGTATTATAACCTCCATTGGCTGCCCTGCACCCATAAATGTTAGGTGCAGTTGATGTTTACATGCTGTAGTGCTAAGTTGTTTATTTTTGCATCAGGAAGGTTGCTTGTTTGCACTTCCATGGAAACTTTTGGAAACAAGTACTGGTCACATGGTTGGCATGTTGGCCACGCTGTATAGCTCTGTCTAGGATATGCTGCTAGGAAGTGCTTTTTATCCAAGCAAGAAGTCCAAGATCGCTCCTAAAATTTCCTTTTTTTTTTTACATTTTATTGAAGTTTTGCAATAAACATGTAAGACGAATAATGACAATTTATTTAAATATAGGTTGTACAACAATAGTCACATTCGACAGTTTGTCCTTCAAAAAAATAAGAAATGAAGAAAATAGAATGCTTACAGAGTAACAAAATAATTTAATAATTTAAAGAGAGAAAAACAAAAACAAATGAACTAACTATGCCCAGTGGATAAACTATAAAAAGAAAAGTTTCCTAGAGAGCAAAATCAAGGATAATTTTGCTTATATGTTTGTGAATTATTGAAATATATATATGCAGCATTTTATAAATCTGTTCCTTATTACTTATATCTATAGCATTAAAGAAAAATGACCATGTATTTTTAAAAGGGATCCTGGTCTTATAATTTCCTATGAATACTCTGGAGGCTGAACCTTACCTACTGGGTTTTAACATCCAGGGCAGCATGCGGATTGGATTACCAAATGCAGACTGGTTTAACCCTTATTGGGACCCATCAGTTCAAAGAAAGGTTTTCCAATTGGCATTTATAAAGCCAGGGAAGTGGATTCACTAGAATAGCATTTTGGTTGAGGAGATATGTCCTTATTCGTATGCAAGCAGAAGGAATGCCGGAAGGGATGCACTGATAAGCCCCAATAAGGGCTGTGGTTTATGTGCAGCTTCTAACACAGAGCTACTAGTGGCAGCTACTTTTTCACTGCTACTAAACTCCAGAAAATACCCTGCCATAGGCAATACTGAGAATTGCCTCAGCTAAAACACAGGTAGAAACAGTTATCAGTAAATGATCAGGCTCTATGTGTCTTCACCCTAAAAGCCAGTGGGTGAGCCTTATGGAGTATCCTATGTGAATATAAATTGTAGAAACAATCCTGATCCTCCTTTCCAGAATTCCTTCTGCTTTGCTTACAAATGAGGACGACTTTCCTCAACTAAAGGCTAGTGGATCTTTTTACCTATTATAATACAGTGTTCATTTGAAAGACTAACCATTCCACCATTTTGCTTCTGGTCTCTGTGGTCCTCGCTGCTAATTCTTGGCCTAAGGGTGTTACAGATTAGGCAGGGGTATTACTGGCTAGGCCGCTAGAATACTGGGCCGGTGGCGACCTAGGTGCTCCCTACAGTAGTACCATGGGTAGGTGCAGTTTTCAGCAAAGAGGAGCACTGGCACAGGGCCCAAGGTAAGTGATTATAATCACTGGGGGTGGCTTGTAAAATGGTACCCCCACATAATTAATCCATTAAAGAAATCTTATCTGCTAAACAAATTCTACTGCAATTTCTTCTGAATTGTCTACACAAAACCATTTGCAAGGGGTTGTAGTAGAATTTAATGCTTATGGAATTTAAACCCCTGGCTACTTAAGGAAATGGCAAACATCCTGAAAATTATGATTTTAAACCCCTTCACGGTTAGCATTTTGCATTGTGGGGGAATAGGTGTTTTATGCATTGGATCATTTTGAGCTTCTTGTGTGTTTTTTTTCTGAAAAAGTGCAATTAGTTCAGAACCATGGACAGGGCACAAGGCTGTCGTGACTCAGGGGCGGCCCAAGGGAGCACTCGGATCCAGAGAGCAATGATTTAGGCAAATGCCTTTGACTGTTTTTATCATTTAGATCCAAAATGATTATAAAAAGTTTCACTCATTATTACTTCTATAGTCATAGAATGGAAGAGAGGGGAATCTAAAGTTTTACTAGGGATCATTTATCTTGATAGCCCTACATCATTTTCATTGGCCAACAATGTTTTATATATCTGTAACCCTGAGAGGAGCTCAAACCAAATCAGAAATGGGGGGGGGGTTGAATCAGAAAAGTCAGAAAACCATTGACATTGGTTCTGGTCCCCTGCTCACCTTCTCGCAGGAGTATCTCTTTGCCACTTTTACCTGCTGCTTTGAATTCCATGTTGCTTGCTGGTTAACTCTATACACACTCAGATTCTCAGCACAGAATATTTTACTTTATGACACATGATATTCAGCTGTTCAAATATGCTTCCCTCACTATGTGTGGTCTCTTGGCCCAATTATCTGTGTTGTGCTTTGGCCCCTTTGGTTTCTTACCGCAGAGGTAGACTAGGCTCCTTCACTCTTTCAAATATTCTGTCACATGTACACGGGGATCCCCTACAACTGAAACAGACTTTTTTATGCTCCTTTTAATCCAGCAGGACGCATTTCAGGCTAACTTCATTATTTTGCTGCAGAAGGACCATGTTGGGGATTAGAGATGTTTCATCTAACTTGGTCCTGAAAAAAAAAAATCTCCTAGTGCTATGAAATTACAGGACATAGACACACGGAAAGCTCTTGTCCTGTTTACTCGCAATTTCATTGGAAGACAAATACATACCTATTTGGGAATTGTAACCCCCTATGGGATTCATCGGAAGACAAATGCATACCTATTTGGGAATTGTAACCCCCTATGGGATTCATCGGAAGACAAATGCATACCTATTTGGGAATTGTAGCCCCCTATGGGATTCATCGGAAGACAAATGCATACCTATTTGGGAATTGTAGCCCCCTATGGGATTCATCGGAAGACAAATGCATACCTATTTGGGAATTGTAACCCCCTATGGGATTCATCGGAAGACAAATACATACCTATTTGGGAATTGTAACCCCCTATGGGATTCATCGGAAGACAAATGCATACCTATTTGGGAATTGTAGCCCCCTACGGGATTCATCGGAAGACAAATGCATACCTATTTGGGAATTGTAACCCCCTATGGGATTCACGTGGGTGAAAGATGGGTGTCAATTCCATGACTTCACATGCCATGAAGACTTGTGTGTGGATTTCCCAGGTTGTCCCAGGCAATAAATAAATACCTTTTTCAAATCCAATTGCTGAACTGAAATAAAAACAAGTTTAATCGAGAACAAAGCAACAAGAGGAACTCTAACCCCAGTTTTGGTCTATAATGGAAGTCACATTATCTCAATGCTGGTGACACGATCCAACCTAAACAGCCTACTTTGTGGTATGTTAAATGTTATTGTACAAAGGAAGGAAGCTTTAAATGGCTCAGCCTCTTTCTTTTTCAACAAGCCAAACCCATGCAGCAATGTCATGTGACAACGGAAAGCACTGAGGGCTGAACAAAATATGCCCTTAACCCTGAACTGCTGGGGGCTTGGGTGGTACTGCTTGATGAAACCTTAATGTATGTTTGCAGAACAGGAATTACCTGTGTGTGTACCTTGCATGTCCCAAAATGATTTTGCTACGAAGCCCAATGCCCCCAAGTACTGTAGCCCACTGATGCTAAAAATATGGCTTCCCAACCATGACCATGCAACCCTTTAACGAAAAGTATGGATTTATAAATCTAGGGAGTGATTGAGCGGAGGCATTACTCACAGCTGTCAACCAATCCCATGTCATGGGAAAATAATGGTTTGAGGAGGAATTCAGGTTTGAAAAAACAGGGCTAGATCATTATTTCCCTCATGACATGGGGTTGGTTGACAGCTCTGCTCTAACTGTCACATAGCATCACTATCTCATCAATGTAATGTCTTTTTTTTTTTTTTTCTTTATAAAGGAAAACCATAGTTCTTACACATCCTACCTTCAGCCCATAACTTTCAGATCCTTCCAACCACTGTTTAGAGGCAAGATACAAGTGTCTTAGTAAGTTGTTTCATTAGAACAATCACAAGAAATCTCTTATTACACTTCTTATATTAATAAAGGAGTTAATGTGTAATGTTACATGAAGTAAAACCCTGTGCTTGCTTCTCACTGCAATTTGCTTTCTGACTAACTGATGCACCTTCATTCATTAATGTTTTCCCATTCTGACTGACTGGCAGAATACAGGCATATCAGAAAAATCATGTACATGCAGCTTACCCAAACACTCATGGAGGGCCAGTCTGGCCAGTAAGAGAACTGATTCAACATTTTGGCAGCCAAAAAAAACCCCAGATGAATGGGGCTGCCCTTGTATCCTGGGACCATTGGCTGCTCTGGTTTACTAAGGTGTCCATTCAATCCTAAACAGGTTTTGACTGGAATGTTGGCTCAGTTTGGCCTACACACAACACAATCCATTGTCCTAAATGGCCCAAATAGCCTGGCTTGATTCCAACTTGAGACACAAATCTCCACTATTTTGCAGAATAAATATGCTGGCTCTGCAGAGCTTCACAGCTACATAGATTTATTTGTGGTATTGTTTTGTATATAACAATTGTGCCAAGGACACATTGATAAAACACTGCTGATGTTCAGTCACAGAATAGAAAAACAAGAAAATAAGGTTATATTCATGTTTTTTTTATTGTACAAAACAAAGTCTATAAAAAATGGAGGAGCTGGTGCAAGGATGTAAGAAATGTACAGTATCACATATACTAAAACAAATTACAGATTAACACGATTTATACAAATTATGAAGAGCTGAAAAGCATGTTATTTTTTTTTCTTAAATTCTATAAAGCTCTACATGAAGCTTATTACTTGATGCCACATAATTGTATTTTTTTCAAAAGCAACTGGGTTCAGGCAGGTATGTAACTAGAACTCGTTAGGTCTTCTTGCAGGGATTGCACAGAACCATGAAAAAGCCCATCCTGATGGTTTGCAGTCGGATGATTGAGAAGTCCCTGCAGAAAAGCCAGGCAGGGATTCATGGAAAGCATAAAACAAATTTTCATTGCTGGCAAAGAACAGCCATTGTGGTCAATGTCTCTTGCTATCCTTCAGTTTGGAACGCTGGATATGTAAACATTTTTTTTTGGAATAAAGCACAATATGTCTCTGATCCCATGGTGATAAAAAAAACAGTAATATCCCTATCAGGGAATTATCATTCAGCAATGGCGAAGTAACTCTCTTCTCAAAAGCTGATAATCCATATAAAAATGTTAGTCTGGAAACAGTTGAATGTTGCATACCATCTTGGTAACAACCATAAAGCATGGAGCCTAACTGTAACTGTGAGAACACACAGCATGTCTGCCACTAGTATCCTAATACCTTCATTTCATCCATACAGAGGGAACCTCCTAGTTCATTTATCTCTGATACAATGGAAAAGCTAAAGATCCATTTGTATGGTTGGGAGATAAAGAATGTGGTAAAAGCACACGCTTCCACCTATTGTGTCATGGTTATTTTACTATATAGTCCATAAAGCTCATCTTGCCGACACAACCCAGACGATGTATTGGTCTTAGGTATTCAGTGACTGTGGTCCAACATGTTAGTGGATCATTATGTAGCCTAATTAACAGAAGGTAATTCTATTATTGAAAGGAGGCACATAGTCAACATTTCTATTAAGTGCAAATTGATGGGAAATCTTCATACACCTGCAGGAGAAGTCACTGGAGCAGATACCGTTACAATAAATCACATGCATTCATAATATGTTAATCAGAATTTACAAGAATAAATAAGTAAAACCAAGTAGGGGATATTTAGTAACCATGCCGAGCAGATCATAAAGCAACCCAATGAGAAAGTTTTACCAAACCCCAGTTTTTGCACTAAATGAATACAGCGTCACTGTTATATCTTATGCTTTTCCCTTAGGGGTGCATAATTAAAACCATAACTTCTTGACCCAAAAATTGGTTTAGAACCAGTTATATACCTCACTTTTATTCTTGGGGACCCAATGTTTACAGTATAAAACCAAGTAGGGGATATTTACTAACCATGCCGGGCAGATTCACAGCTCATAAAGCAACCCAATGAGAAAGAGTTTTTGCACAAAATTAATACAACATTACTGTTATATTGAGTTTTCATACTTTTTCCCTTACGGGAATTAGCTTCCTGACCAAAAAATAGTTTAGAACCAGGTATGCACCTCACTTCATGTTTCTATTAAAGGAAGAAACTTGGGGACTCCATGTGCCCAGCATGGGTAACGAATGAAACAAGTTTGGGTGAGGGGAAAGTGGTACAGTATTTCAACTTACTAAAGAAGTAAAATAACAGCGAGAGATCAGCAAACTGACTAACATTGCTGGAAATCTATATGTAGAAAACATCCCAACTGGAAATCAACCAGGAAGGGTGCAGAGACAAAATCTAACATTGTGCAAATGACCAGCGTAGTCAGAGATAGGAAGAGAACGTTCTGTGCCTAGTTTGTGCATTCGGCAATCTTGGAGTCTAAGAGCACAAATGTGAGAAATACCTTTCATAGCCTGGCTTCTGTGTGCACTTTGCTATGTGGCAAATATGGCTTCTGGTTTTGTTTAGTTAGATGGCCAATTCCAGTACACTTTGGCTTAATGCTGGCCATGTGGCTATATGAAGAAGTGATGAAAATGTGAAAAAGCCACCAGAGTTCTGATCAAGTATAAAGCAAAATTGAGGCTCTGCTTTAGGGCTATTCTGGCAGCAAAAGGAGTTGGCAATCTGGCATTTTAGGGAAGAATGCCAAAAGAACAACACTGGTGACTTGTTTAGGGAAGATTACCCATGCCCAAAATAAAAAAAATGTTTTTTAAATTAGTGCAGGTTGTTTTTACTTACTATATATGGGCAGCACTTGTAAACTTCTCAATTTTTTTCCCACTAGACTAGTTTTTTCAAACAAAAAGAGCCCAACAGCTTGGTAGCTCAGTGGGAGGCTATAGCTTGAGCTTCTATGCAGTTAACTATTAAACAAACTCTGATGGTACCAGGGGGTGGGAGGGAGGTCCAGAGTGAAAATCAAAATAGGCCTTGGCATTTCAGGTACAGAGAGGCCCAAACAGCCTCCATGGGCCTGATAAATAACGACTGTCTATGGCATCTTTCAGCAGCACCTCTGATATTTGTAAGAGCCTAGAGATCTTGGGCCTGACAGGAGGAGAGGATAAAAGAGGATAAAACAAAACAGTGGTCTGTTATGACTGTATCAGTAGCAGTTGTGGAGTCAGGCAGGATGAGTTTTCAGCATAAGCCCTATGTATTTTGTGCATGTTAAACATGGATATGTATTGTCCTTTTGATGCCAAAGAAACCTGCGGGTGGAGATGGAAAGAAATTAACAACTCTCCAGTTTTCATTGAAATTGGCCAAGCAAGTTCATTATTTCTTCAATATTTCAGATATTTTTTTTTTATTTTTTTTACCCCTACTTTTGTTTTGTATGGTTTTGGTATGGGGAAAAGTCACTGTTTCTCCTAAAATTTGCTTTGGGATTTGATAAAAACATACATATCAGTCAAGTATTGTTGTAATTGTATTGTCTCCAGTATTCTGTAATTCTGCAAGCAGTATGTTGCATTATCATGCGTGATTAATAGGAGGTGGTAGGAGTGTGATATATACTGGAAATAGTCACCTTCTGACAAACCCCATTTTCCAAGCTGAGAATAAAACTAAACGTCTTGGTCATTGTCACAGTGTATGTGAGCACAGAGAGTATTGCTAAAACCACACAAATAACTACATCATTTATTTCATCAAACAAGCAATAGTAACAGATCTGTGTAGTGAGAGCATTCACAGCACCAAATCCTCCCCATCATACAAACAAACAAAAATCTTCAAGGCATTTTTCCTTTAAGCAAAAGCAACATCAATTTCATAACATTTGACCTCACATTTAATGCTTGTTCCTAAGCAGGAGATGCTTCTCTTTTGGGACTGCCTTCTTTATAGAATGCCACACAACTTCCAGACAGGCAGCGCCTGGTTGCAGTGCACTTCTAGGCTGCTGAAGCCTCATGCCTTTGCTCTCGAAACACAATGGCACAACGTTACATGAAGTTTGTGGAGGCTTTGCACTTAGAATAGTGCTTAATTAGTATTTGGCATGGGGACGTTGTAGCCTGATCGCAGGCTTTGTTCTAGTTCCCCTCTGTGGCAACCTTTCAACACAGAACTCCCACCCCTAATATGAATATTGTTACGCTAAGTCTCCCTAATCACACAAAAACACGAGTGGAGAGAGGGCAGACAAAGTGTTCAGATGAGACTACTTCTGTACCTCTAGCCATCCCAGATATACACATACTAGGGTGGATGACAGTGCAATGAACAAATCTTGGAATATGAAAGCTGACAGTGCAGTATCTCCTAAATTAAATATATATTTAAAGGCTGGACAAAACGTCCCTTCAAGTCTGGAGCCTGCTGGACAAATAGAAAACAAAAATAGCATCAATTCTTCCACTCTTCCAAAGATCTTCTGTAGTGCAAATGGTGCCCTTGCCAAACAAAAGAGATTATTTTAGCATTATTTAATCACTAAAGAAAAAATCCTCTGGAGCCAGGGCGGTTAATTTGGAATCATCTGAAATGGCGGACCCGTGTCATCTTTCTTAACTAAATAACTATGTCTGAAAAGTCTACCGATTCCTACAACTTGTATGATTATAATAGTTTTGCTCAATCTACCATAAAAGACTTATCTTTACTATCTGACAGTTGTTATGATATTAAAAATAATAGTTTTAGTGAAAGGAGAAGGAGATGAACAAATTGAATCTGATGAACATCTCTTGCCTCTGCTTAATATGCTGCTTAGGGGAGATCCATTTTGGGAATTATTCAGGAAGCTTTACAGAGTGATTTGTAGTTTAGTGTAGCCCTTACAAGGACAAATTAAGACAGGAATCCCAGCAAAATGTAATAAAATACTATAGGCAATACTAAATGTAAGCAAATAATACAGGCCCTCACAGGGAAGGGTGAGCATTTAATAAGAGCAGGTGAAATTGTGACTTGCTACAGCAGATCCAATGATTTTTAGTTTGTATGTAGAGCTTTCCAAAGATCTGCCCCTCACTGTGGACCTCTGAACCCAGGTTCCTTCCCCAACCATCCTTATGAATCTGCAACAGGCTCTCCGTTCCCCTAAGCGCATTCTAAATCTCTTCCCCAATTTACAACACTCCATACTCTGCTGCTTTGCCTTCATTTACAGTTTATGTCTCCCTGCTTCTCACCTTAGAAATGCACCAAATTTTGCTATTGGAGATTTAAACATGTAATGGCTGGAGAAAAGTTCATATTTTGTTTTGTTTTTTAGTGGGCTATGCTGAAGGGGTGAAAGACTGACATATAACTCATTAATGGTTAAGGGCTTTGAATTTACTGAGTAGAACTATGCTCCTTTTTGCTATTCCCACAACATAATAAAATCTGCTTTTAAATGCAGTTCCCCTTTTAAAGGCATACAGTTCATAAAATGTTTCACTCTCTACATGAATACAGAATATCTTGTAACAATAAATATTTATATAAAAGTTTTCCTGTCTTTACAAAATTCAAGATATCTGAACTATATCTGCAGTTTTTCAAAATATTTCCTTTATCGGTGGCAAAAAGATAATCCCTCAGAGTAATATACTTGTGTGGTTTCAAAAGAAGATGTTTGCATTGGAAAATAAAATACTTTACATTGATTTTCCCAAATTTCAAGTTTCAACTTGAATGTTCTGTTACCCAACAAAAAAGCTTGTGCAGCTGCTGTACGTTCTTATATAGGAATAGGCTGGTGTTAGGTGTAGTTTCGGCACAACACATGAAGGCTAGTGTTGCAATTACACCCATTAGCTATTTAACACAGAGGGAGAGCTCACAAAATATATAATTTATTGTGCCCAATAGAGTATAGCAGACAAATGAGTGTCACCAGCACCAAGTGGCCATTAATATGACAGGATGAAATTTCTTTTTTAGCTCTCTAATATAAACAGAAAATGTACTCACCTCTTCTTAGCAAACACAAGATGAATGCACACCCTACAACTAGTTGGTTTGCAATAAACTTATCACTATGAAGCTGCTGGGAACTGCCTACGAGAGGCACACAAATGCTGCGTGTTGGCTGGTGGTTTGGGGAAAGAAGAATCACATTTGGGCAATTTCTCTTTTCTGATGGAATTATGATTGCAAAATCCCACAGAATGAAAATAAACTTAAAAATGAGATTTTCAATGCCACTGCATTGTACAAGACAGGGAGTAAGTGATGTAACTAAAACAAATGAAGACATGGATGATTCTAAATGATCAACAAATTACTGCACCGGTTTTGACAGCAAAAAAAGAGGGGCATACAGAGGTTCTATGATATTTATGGTGTTCGTTCTTTATGACAAATACCCAGTTCCATGAAAACAAGATAAGTTATAATGAACCTTACTCAGACCTGGCGATAGCCCAATCCCTGAGAAGCCTCAATACCATGTGTATAAACGATTTGCCTAATTGTTCTTGCTCACTGCACCCCATTAATAATATTATAGCGAGACCTTATGTTAGATCTTTCAGGTTTTACAGGATGAAACTCTTTGCAGTAGAACTGTTTCATAGAATCCCCAGGGCTGGCATCAGAAATGAGAGACCCAAGGCTACATAAGAAGAATGGAATGGGTCCACTAAAATGAAAGGGAACAGTTGATAAAAACATGCGGCCAGACTCTAGTAGAATATTAGTAATCCCTTTATACAAATAGGGTTTATTATTGTTTTCTTAGATTTTGAGATATAAATGTTTTATTAGTGTGCTTCCTCAAAGTCTTTTCCTGCTGCAAACAATGTAGCAATGCAGCATGTTAGAATGTGTTACAGCAGGTGAAACCTGTCAGCAATACACAGCATGAGTGTGTTGGTTACAGCTGAAAAGAGATCGAGGAACTCACAGGTAAATTGTTAAATATATAAACAATTGTAAGAAAAATAATAAAGACTATTTGGGAAACAGATTTATTAACCACCTGCTACATTTTAATGGACTTTTTATGATAGTGACAGTTCCCCTTTAAGAAAACTTTAAAACACACTTAGAAACTGTGGCCCCAACAGCATTCAGAGGCTGAAGGCTGCAGTTCAACAACAGATGGTTAAAAGACACATCTGATACAGATAAAACATTATCTAACGATTACTATACTAAGTAATTATAAGTCATTTCTACCTTTACCAAGGAATAGCTGGCAAGAGAAACTGCCATATTTGTCCCAGTCTAGAACCAGCCCAGGGAACCCCCATGTAGTATTTGTTATTTTATCTCTAAGTGAGCTATAAGTATGTCCCTGCCACAGATATGTCAGCAGCCCATACACTGTAAGAGCAGAAAGGCATTATGTTATAAAACCCATAGTGAGACTTAATAGGGCTTTTTATTGTGTTCATTATTTGTGTTGCATTTTGTTTATTGCACAAAGCACAAGATACATCCAATTTCTTCCCAAAATATTCCTGATCTTCTTTTGCTGTCCCGTCTGAGGGGCGAGGCACATTGATTAAGGGGAGGAAACTCCAGTGATTATTAAGCAAAAGGCCATGAAAAATAGTGTGAGTGGTGATGTGCACAAGTGCAAGTGAATGAATGCAACCAACTGGACCAGAGTGTGACATATTGAAAGCACTACATCACTACATGGTTTATGTACAATGGTTTGGGCACTGTAAAGGAAACAGCTGTCGAGTACAAAACATCTGACACTTTTGGCTCTTTTGCATCTGACAGCTGTTTAATGCTGCTTTTGGACTAGAAATGCCTTTAAAATGATTAAAATGAACAAAAATCTTCCATGCTTATTTCAGTTCTTTTTACATAGGAAGAATGATTTGCACAATAAGTTGGATTTTGCAAAAAGGCTGGCCTGTGATTCTTAGTGCAATATGGCACACCCTGGTGTGAGATGCTGTTTAATTTCTTGCTTTTGGTATTGTTTGTTTAGGGACCCAACTCTCTGGGTTCTATAATTAATACATGACACAGGTTATTGCAAGGGGCAAGAGCTGAACTATAAGCAGAAATGAAATGCAAAGAGTGATAAGTCTCTATCTTAACCTGTATGGGGAAAGGGACATTGAAGGCTTATACTCCACTATCCCCAGTCCCAAAATTTTGGTCTGCTTGTACCCTTGAGAGAAAGAGGATTTGAGGGTGAGTAGGCAGCGTTCAGCATCTTAAGAGCAGCCACATCGGTCAACAACCATACCTGGAATTTTGCCATAAATTATCTGTTGCTTGTCATTAAAGTACAGCATGTTAATGGGGGACATTTTGGTAGGGGTACAGCATGGCCCAGCAGAACCCCTTGGGTTGGCTTGTTGCACAAGGTGAGTGTGCGGATACTTCTGCATGAACATGTATTCACACTGGCCAGAACAGTAGTTGGCTTTGTAGCGTTTGGGGGCAATAATCCAGTCCCAGCCAAAGGCTTCGAAGTCTACAGTAAGTGGGTAGCGACAGCAGCGGGATTCCGTGGAATGTTCGTCACAATCAAGCCCCAAGTTCCTCCGTGATCTTTTATTGTTTTCCATAACACGTAGCTCCATAAAGGGGTGCTGGATAGAAAAGAGGCACAAAATTAAAGAAGAACAAGGACATGCAACTTTTTATTTGTAGATGAATATACTAATATAATTAGGAACATAAAGGGTTCTTCAACGCAAAAACAGTAATGGTATAGAATACACTTCCTGGTGGGCTCATCATGCTGTCTAGTCTGTCAGTGTCTTTCTAGATAGGCAACTCTACATAGCTAAAATGACTCGATAAATTAAAAAGTATGAAAAGAGCCAAAAAGGATGTTTTTTTGGCAAGGGCCAAGTCATACATTGAAAAGTTAACCTTGACAGACAAATCTCTCAAGAAAATGACCCTGTCCCTGAACTAACCCTTCAACTATGATAGCAGCAAAGTCTAACATTTGTGACACACAATCTATTCTATATGATATACATATTTAGCTGACCTGGATGTAACTGCCATCTACATATTAAGTCACAGTTAAGTCACATAAGTTACATGTATGCATAATATGGCCAGTTAAGTCTTTGGACCCTGATTGTGTCTACATGGCAAATATTTTATTATAGCGTGTATGTAATCATTTCTACATACTGAGTATCCTGGTGCATGCCTTTTGCACACCAGGTAAGAGCACACAAATTATCTGCCTTGACCCAAACATAATAGATGATAATAGATTGTCCACTGCAGCTGTAGAGAAATTTCTTCCATTGTAAAAGTTTTAGAGTGAGCACCTCTTAGGGGCAATTTACGCTAAATGCAAGTAACAAGGGCTCCCAAGATGTGCCTGTAAGTTTTGTTTTGCTCTTCTGCAATCTGAATTTGTTCAGCACTCCACTAAGCTTAAAAAGTAAAGGTTAAAGAAAAAACTAATTGTAAATACTATTCTAAGGACCTATCTGGAGAATGACCATTCACATCAAATCTCATTTTCACAATCATAACGTTTTAGGGAAAGGCAGAGAGTGCATCTCCTTTAGATGAGTCTCCAGCTTCAGAGAAGCCCCTGGAAATGGAATATCCTTGGTAAATTTGATAAATATTGTAATATATATTTGTATTCATATCAGCAATCAAAATACTATTGGTGAAACCTTTTGCAATTAAAGTGCTACTTTAATTGTCTATGTAACTATGCAAGAAGCTCAAAATGCATACTAATTTGTATTTGAAGTGGCATTGTATACAAATAAAAATATTATTACAAAATGTACATTTTTATTAAACCAGTTGTCACAGGTAGCAGTTTGTGGCTCCCATCAAGGGCAGCTAACTATCCACTTAACATGCTAATGAATCAGGGCAAGTGCACAGTTTGGGGAATGTTATATTTTCATTGGGTTTTTTGTGCCAATACACACATCCAGTCATAACAAGCAATGCATCTGTTTTAAAGATTTTGTTTTCAACATCTTACTATAAATAAAGACTTGCATCTTAAAAGATCTAAGCACCCACCAGTCCCTCCGCCCCTGGTCCTAGAGAGGTAACAGCCAGGTCATTTCCATTAGGGTCGAAGGCATTAATCTCAATGCCCCAGTTGTTATGTGGCTGCTTGAACCAGTTCTGCAGTACATGTTTGAAGTCAATACTCTGCCAGTGGCCTGAGCGGGAGTGCAGGTCAATCTTGAGGGAGCGGATACGGATGTGTTTGCTCCCTTCTTCAGTCACAGGCTTAAGACGTAGGATCTGAAGGTACACTGTGGAGGTATGCTGAACAGGCCGCAAATATACCCAGAGTTGTGCTTTTACCACCTTGGTGAACATTATCTTTGGGCTGAAGTTAAAGTAGCAGCAGTGTGGGTTCCCATCTATTCTTACTGCGTGGTCAGCTGAAGATGAAAAAGAAAGAGCTATCAAAGTTACAGAAAAGATTTGCATGGCATCTGCTCATACCCATGCCGAGTTAATAACATCCACAACTAAAAATTGTTCCCTGTGTGTTTCTCCAAATATGAGGTCTGTTAATATGATTCTGCATTCTCTTGATTTCATTCTGACATATTACTGGTAGCTTTGGGGCAGCATAACCAAGGGTTAGTTTGTGCAACAGAACAGCTATGTCTGCTTTTGGAGAAGAGATAAGCAATAGTCCATAACAGGGTGGCCTCTACTGACCAACCTATAAGAAAAAATGGAAGAATGCTTTCAGTTACCAACCAGTGCCTCTTGAATGAGGTATGCCAGTAGATTTTTATATAAAGAGTTCATTCTCCTCCCTAAATATGTGATTGCTCTTTGGTTCAGTGTGTAGCACCTCGTTACCACTTCCAATTGCAAATGAACCGACTTGTAATAGCCATAATTTCATGGAGCTGCTCTATAGCTCATTAATATGAGTCAGGGAAAGTAATAAGGGAGCACCCACTGTTAAATAATTCTAAGCAGCTTTTCAACTTTTCAAAATATATTAATTAAGCTTTTTAAGTAGTTTATGTGTAAACATCTCTTGGTTTTCTTGGTTCTGGTTCTGAAGAGTGATATACACAGACACATTTACCTTCATAGCCCACAAGGCAGATGCAACAGCTTCCAAAATAAGTGTAAATACCTTGAGTTTGATTCACAAATAAATGTCCCAACTGATGTAATTGTAAATGTCATTGGTATGGAACAGTCTCCTGTTTGGGATTACTCTCATAAAAGCAGCATTTTAATGTTTAGTTAAAAAAAAATCTTAAATAATTTTCTTGTAATGTAACTCAAATATGTCCCAAAATGCTTATTCATTATTATATTTTTCATATACATTTTTAAAAGATATTTTACAGATAGCAGTGGTTGCTAAGAAATGAAGTACCACCTTAAACTGATAACGCAGAGCTGGGAAATCTGCATGTGATTATGATGCCTCCGATATAGTTCCACAGTCTGCTAAGCATTCACTGGCAAATTGGCCTCATACTGTAGCATGATTAATGCCTGGAATATGCTGCCATCCCTGTTCGGTAATGAACAGTTTGCCTGTATCCAGGTTAAACAGAGCATGACGGCGCTGGGCAACTTGTGAGAGTGGTTACAAATGGAAGGAAATTCATTTGCTTCTATTAAAAAAAAACAGGATAAAGATGCCATTTCTTCAGGTTAGTAGTCACATTGTCTAGCTACCATTACTTTTCCTTGTCTATTTAATGTACTCCTTTTCCCTCTCTTTTCCTAAACTGTACATTTGGTTTCTCTTTCCTAACCTCATTTTTTCCATGGCAGGGGTCTCAGTGGCACCAGTCCTTCAAGAGAGACAAAGCCCCAAGGGACAGACGGAGGGACATCTGTTTCTCATAAGGTTTCTGGTGCAGCAGGCCATTTCAAAAATCCCTGGGGAGTAATGAACACTAGGGAACGGAGCCAGAATTCCTCCAGTATGGAGCCAAGCGAAACAATCAGCTCAGCAAAGCCCACAGAACCAGAGACAAGGGGAGAGAGGAAAGGGAGGAGGAATACAAATAGAGAAATCTAGGGAGAGCCAGAGAGAAAAAGAGCCAAAGAGGAAGAATTAATATTATAATATAATAAAGCAAAAAGGTAAGGAATTAGAAACTGACAAAATCAGATGAAAAATATAATAAAAACACGAGGTCAAAAGATCATAGATTAAAATCATAAAGGTTATACACTGACCAATAGATACTTTGACATATTCTAGCCTGAAAAACCTTGAATGAAAGGCAAGTTCAATTAATGATGAGCGGTCTGAATGCAATATTTCACATACCCTTTTGATCCAAATCTATAAATCTTATACACTAAAGGCACATAGCAGACTTTGACATCAAAAAGATGGAATCTCTAGCTTTTGTGAAACTACATCTACCAACATCAAGCTGGAGGAAATCTTCTATATTGTAAATGATAACAAGCAGGTCCCTTTCTCTCTTTATAACAGACATGTGTAGATATTATTTCTAGATGCCATATTTACACAGTGTAATGGTCAGGTTAGGAAGCTCTATCAAACTCTGTGCCCATTAGTGTAACATGCACTTTACTTCACTACACTACACACAGCTCACTACACTGTAGTGTGTATCAATTTATGTGATCTAAGTGTATGTAGTACAGCAAAGAGCGAGCAGATGTAGGAAACAGAAAATAATAATGTTGCAAAAGAAAGATATAGGTGTTTTATAGGTGTATTTTAACCAACAGATCTATCAGATCTAGAAAAATAAACAAATGTAAAAAGAAACTTTCAGTAAGTATGTGTAATTGCCCCCCTCATGTACTTTTAGGTAGGGACGATATAGGCAATTAGGTCACTTGGCAGGTCTCTACCAGATCAGTGTAACTGACCTCAATTTTAAAGCTGCAAAGAATTAGAAGAAGAAGGCAAATAATTATAAAACTATAACATATAAATAATTAAGACCAACTGAAAAGTTGCTTAGAATAGATCATTTTAAAACATACTAAAAGTTAATTTAAAGGTGAACCACCCCTTTAAGGGAAAACCAAAGCTCAACAAAGAATTGGAAGTAGAAATGCTACACCTTATGCTCTGGGATTTTGCAGCAGCCCAAGGCCACCATAGCCAGGGCTATACACATGGTGGGTCAAAAAAAGCTAGACCCAGATTGGTCTTTTAGCAGGGACTGGATCAATTGTAGTAGCCAGTTCATTTTTTGGTAGATAAATATATAAATATATAAATATATACGCACACACACAGGTATGAGACCTGTTATCCAGAATGCTTGGGGTCAGGGGTTTCCAACCCTTGCTGCTGGGTATATACGAATGGATTTACCAACATAGGTTCAATTCCAGAAAAATCACTTCTACAAGGAGAAGCAGAAACAAGCAACAAGCAAGCATAAACTAGGGCAGGTTTTGACCAGTTTTACCAAAAATTATTTTTGCTTTGTGTGCTTTACAGAGCAGGGACTAGCTGTTTTGAAAAACTGAGCAGTATTGCATATCATTATTTTTTTATATTTTATTATATATTTTGTTTATTGTATTTCGATATTACAAAAACAATTTTCTTATATTTGTATAATTTAACTGTTGCAAATTTAATTATACAGCTAGAATGGACCTTGTATTAAAAAGTCCTATATTCCCTTAGGACACATACAAATATACAAAATACAGTACATATGGTTTTACCTAGTGTGCATTCAAGGGCAACACAGACATCAGACTGGTAGGAGTCTGCATGATTAGTAGTTTCATAACAAAGTACACTTTAATAGACCTGACTGCTCCAGAGAAGCATTATGGTTTTATAAATTGAGGCTGCCGCTGCTTGAATATTTTCTCTTATGTTATAGACTGTATATAATATATTTATATTTTAAGTGTATATCAGAGCAATAAATGTCTATACAGACTGAAAATTATTTCTTGGCAAACGTTGTTTTGATAGTATCTACCCTGCCATAGTGTGCATTACACTGACAACATGTATCACTGACAATCAAGTTCTAGCCTGACAGATTAGTATTTAGCGCACACACTGTGTTAACAGCAAAATCAGAGTTATAACAAAAGCATGTTTAGTGCACTTTGTGTACTTAAACCTACTTTTTATTATTGCCTAATTAAAAAATCACTTTAGTCCTTTCTAGAAATTTAAAAACACTAAAAACAATGGATTACTAGATTTGTGCAAGATTCAGTATTAATATTATTCTTTAGTTACATGTTACATTTAGGGGCAGATATATTAATGTACAATCGTTCCGAATCCGACTTTTTCGTACTGTACGTATTTTCTGCGACATTTTCGTACATTTGTGCAACTTTTTCGTACTTTGCGACAAAACTTGTGCAACAAAATCGTATTGTCGCGCCGAGTACGAAAGTTTTGGATTCATTCAAGCTTCAGTATCGTAACTTTCCTTGGGCCGGGTTGGAGCTGCAGAGTGCCATTGAGCCCTATGGGAGACTTTCCTTGGGCCAGGTTGGAGCTGCAGAGTGCCATTGAGCCCTATGGGAGACTTTCCTTGGGCCAGGTTGGAGCTGCAGAGTGCCATTGAGCCCTATGGGAGACTTTCCTTGGGCCGGGTTGGAGCTGCAGAGTGCCATTGAGCCCTATGGGAGACTTTCCTTGGGCCAGGTTGGAGCTGCAGAGTGCCATTGAGCCCTATGGGAGACTTTCCTTGGGCCAGGTTGGAGCTGCAGAGTGCCATTGAGCCCTATGGGAGACTTTCCTTGGGCCGGGTTGGAGCTGCAGAGTGCCATTGAGCCCTATGGGAGACTTTCCTTGGGCCGGGTTGGAGCTGCAGAGTGCCATTGAGCCCTATGGGAGACTTCCAAAATCATGCACAGAAGGATCAAAGTCAGATATATTTTCCCGGCGTTTCCGATCGTTTGGATACAAAATTTCATGATTTTCGGATCGCCAATACGATATTATCGTGACTAATACGATTTTTTCGCAAGCATTTTCGTGATATTTGCGATCATCAGAAATTATTGTATCCAATCCGAATTTTACTCATACTTTAATGAATCTGCCCCTTAGTTTACCTTTAAAGTCAGTATAAAGAAGTACACTGGTTGCCTAGCAACCACGCATTAATTTGAAAGACAGAATCGAAGACCAAAGGCAGAGAATCTCAAAAGACACACTAAAAAAAATCAAAATAACAACGGTTAAGCCCCACAGTAGATCTGTTAAGTTGGTTGCTGTGGTCAGCGACCTCAACAACCAGACAGCATTTTCATTTGCAAATCAGAAATAGGATGAACATGAAGGGTTAATAATTTAAAACCCTCTCACTAAAATGAATACTAATACATAGTTGCAGAGAATTTTTTTAAAAAGTCAACTTCCCCTTTAATGTTGATGCTGAAGTGTTACAAATATGGGACTGCTGATATTATTTAGTAAAGGAGCAATCAATAAACAAACCTTATCTTAATAAACATTCAATCTAAATATCCTTCTACTGCAAAGATAGAAATATGAGTTGATTTACATTGTATTCATTCTGTTTGATAACCAGGAAATAATGAAGAATATTCTACTGTTGCTGTATTATTGCCCTGGCAAAATGAATGGCTTACTTTCCATCTAGCAGCAAATTTGAACCACCTGTACACCACATTGTAGCTGCACAAAGGGCTATAGCTAAAAAGAGTTGATGATGGTATATCCCAGGCCTGAAGGGTTCCACACCAATAGCCATATAAAGGGTACAGTTTATGCTGTATTTGTATTTGCAAATAAGAGGCAATATTAGAAAACAAGGAACTAATAGTTTTACTTTCCAAGAATAAAGAAATAAGAATAATAATGTTATCATATCAAATAGAGATCACGCTGACTGAAACTATGGTTTAAAAATGGAAATATTTTGATTACACGGAAAAGTCAAATGTACTTGATTTATTCTCTACAATATCAATTGATGTTGTAAAGCAGGAAACAGAAGACAACAAGGAACTGATTACTAAGTTTTACTTTCCAGGACAAATCAAAGAAAATAATTTTATCATATTTAATAGAAACCATGCAGGCTGAAACTATGGTTTAAAAAAATGGAAATATTTTGATTACACTGAAAAGTCAAATATACCTTTTATTTTGCACAATATCAAGACAATACAATAATGGAACCAATTTCTGGTAACTTACACTGCAGTGACACAGATGGGTAAACACAAACACATTTTACATTTTTTGTTTGTAAATATAAGGTCTGTCTTGGTCATACTGCTGAGAGCCAATGATCCCCTGAAATAGAATGGTTTCCCCTGAATTGCTGTTGTGTTTTATTTTTGCATTCTGTGCTGGTCTCACGTTCTCTTCTGCTGTTTTTCCTGTTTGTTATCTGTAATACAAGACCAGGGCTCACCTACTCTGGTACCTGATTTTGTTATTAGTTTGTTACTATTATTACTTTAGTTTAGCTATATTTTTAATTCTTTCCTGTGAATGTTGCTTCTGTGTTGGTTAATTTTCTTATATTTTGTGTGCTGCTTTGTCCCATGAGTTTTACTGGTATGAAGGAGATTTCATATACCTTGTGTTATTGATGCACTGAATCCAGGATTCAGTTCATGCTTCGACCAGGATTCTGCTTTTTTCAGCAGTACCGAACCCGAATCCTTAAACTCAAGTAACTTTTTGTCACATTAAAACAGAAGTTGAAAAGTTTCTTCTTAGGCTGATGCCACACGTGGCGTTTTTACGCTGCGTATTTTCTCAGCCTAAAAACGCCGCACAACCCACACAGCCCCTGACTATGGCGTTTTTCAGCCTAGTACTGGTGACGTAGCAAATCCCGTTTCCATGGTGCTAATAGTGCGAAATAGTAAAAAACGCCACGTATTTCCGCTAGGTCTGGCAGCTGCCTTTGTGTATACATAGGAATAGCTTGCTGTGCAAATACTGGCGTATTTCGGCAAACGCTTGAAAAATCTGTGCTAAGGCGTTTTCTAGCGTATTTACGCATTGTGTGGTTTGCTTCGAATCTTTTCAAGTTATTCCTATGGATGATGAAATCGTGCATTTTTCAGCCGCCGAGAGAATTAGAAAATATGCAGCGTAAAAAACGCCACGTGTGGCATCAGCCTTAAGTGCTACCCCAGGAATATTCGTTCTTGTTCTCCTATACTGCTAGGACAAATGCAAAATGACTAAAAAGAAGCTGAACATTTTATTAGCTTCTTTTTGGTTCAATCCCACTAGTAGGTGGTGAAGAATAGCTGTGTTCCAATGCTGTATTAAGAAGAGAAAGAAAAAGACTTCATGGATTGCCTGTCTCTCATAGGTGCACAAGGCAAATACAGGATTCATTTTCTTCTCTCCATAGAGAGAGAGTTTAGGGATATCCAGAAGCTGTTAGTAAAATTAGACTTTTTGGGGGTGACTTGGAGTTACTTTAATGTCAAATTGTGTGGTTGACTAATTCAATATCTTTGATTTTTCAGCCAAGAGATGTTGTTACATATACTGTTACTTTACTGTATGTTTTCTTGTTATTTTGTATGCGTTTTTTTCCTTGTTAGGTTAGTAATGAACAACTACTTTTCCTATTATGGATGCAATATAAAATGTAAACAACCTGCCAGCCAGAAGACACAGACAAAGAGATAAATGTACATCATAGTCATCACTTATTTATATCTCTTGCTTTTATTATAACTTTGCCCTAAATTGGAAAAATCAGTTCTCCTGCAGTAATGCTTTGCTGAGCATTCTGCCAGTAAATAAGATGTGCATTCCTTTCATTACTTTGTGTGTTTATTTATTGTTTGTTTCTGCATAACCAAGTAAAACATAACCTAAGAGCTAGATTCTGAATTCCACAGATCAAAAAAATGTCCAAATCCCCTTTTAAAGACACATTAGTATTCTTCAGCATACACAAAGAAAGTATTTTTTAAATCAAAAGCTCTGAAAATGATGCACTTTTTAGTCATATTTTCCAAGTGATGTGATCTCTCACATTGACAGCTATTGTACAGGGGGGAGACTTAAACTAGCCAGAAACAAACCAACACTGGAGTCTAACACGGCCATCCCAGACTAAGTCTGCATCTTTTTTCCCTGTGTAAATGGGGGCAACAGGGCAATGTTGCCCCTATTATGATCCATTTATTTAACAGGAGCCAAAGAATCAGCCATATTCAGTGGGAGGCCAAATTGGGGAAAGATTTGCCCATATGATAAGCTCATCAGACCTCACTGCCCCCCGATCTCTGTTCTACATAAGGTTGCATTCACTTACCCTAACGCAATTACAATGTTTTTTCCAAAATGCACCATTTTCAAAAAACTCATTCGTCATTGCGGGATAAATGTGGGCATGAATCGGATAGAATTGCGCTGCATCTGGAACTACTGCATGGTTAGGAGGTAATGGTAGCCAGTGATGGCACCCCCATCACCCAATCTGTGCTTACCTCTTCAGTGTGGAAACCGGTCCTAGGAGGGCCACATCACTAGTGCATAGATCGTTATTGAACTCTCTCCACTAGAAGAGCTGAATTTATGTTTTAAAAAACGAAATTTGGCTCTTAAAGTTAGCAGAGGCATTTTTTGACGCCCTGGTAACTGGCCTCTTACTGCCATCTGTGGCAAGGTTCTTGGGGGTGTAAATGAGCCCTATGTTGTTTTATCTTTTGAAGGATGATTGTTACTGTGGAAGGACCTCCAGATTATGGAAGGCAGAGGGGTTGGAGGAAAGCCCCACATACTGTATAATTTAGCAAATAGCAACTTTACTTTCTTAAGGAATATTGGAAATGTCAGCTTAATTTCTCTTGATTTGAAGCTATAGCTCAAATACAGTCTGCTCATGGGAACAGGCAAATTATACAGTACATAAGGACTTGATCTTACGAAGACCATCACAAGTTTACAGGATAGAGGTGCAACAGGGAGGATAACACAGAAAACTTCATGGAGTTGTTTTGGGATTGAAATGTGAGATGAGGGTGAGCTTTATAATTTTACTTTCAACACTGCCTAAGACAAATTCAAACCTTCACCCATTTACAGATTTCCCAAATGTGCCATATGTTTCTATATAAATAAATTATGCTGCTGCTGCTGCTGCTGCTGCTGCTGCTGCTGCAAAGTCATAATTCAGAATAATTTAAAATAAATATGCCATAAAGGAAAAAGTAGACACACAAGCAGGGTGTTGACATTATGAATCAGGTAAACCAACAACAACATAACATTTTTAAAAGACTGTCTAAAATATTTGAAAACACTTTAGAGGTCAATGTCTCTAAGTGCAGTGGGCAAAGTACAGTCACCATGTTTTCTTCCCCACAATGGAGTATTTTTACCCAGAATTTCATTGTTATTGTGGTCACAAGGGGAAGCTGTTCCTGAATTAATTCTGCCAGGCGCACTGCATTTGCATCAGGCACGACTTCCCCTTGCAATTAGCCAAGTTGAACACAAGTGCAAAATTAAAATAATCTCATTGCAAATCACTTGCAATTCTGCAAGAAGTGTGCTAATGGTGCTGTGCAAGGGACATAAGCGCTCAGTTCTTTCACCAATGGATGCTGGGCATGAAGGTTTCTCTGCTTCTATAGGCACAGCAGCACTCAATTTGGAATTGCACTGTGCACAACTATTTGGAAGTGCAAAAAGGGAATTTTGATGCAAGTACCTTTAATGAACTGGTTTTATGCTTAACTCACTATGGGGAAAGGGTGCGAGAGTGCTTGTAGTGGTTAATTAACTCTTTTATGATGCTAATAACTGGGCTAGTACATACTAGACACATAGTACATAACTGGGCTAGTACATACAAACCTGGCTATAATCGTAATTCACATGAACTTATTTCACTGCATTTTAATTAAATTTCTACTCAAGTTCTCACAATCTATCCACCAAATCATCAGTCTGTCCCAATAAGTCCTAATTTTTTTCCCTAGTTCATGCCTTCCCCTCTCTTAATCAGCTACAGTATATCTTATCCATTCATTCATCATAAATCATGGACAAATGCACATGAAATTGCATCAGCCAACAAATAAGTTTACTAATTACTAATAAAAACAATTATTCTCCTTTATTTATATAGAGATGGCATATTTTGTAGTTCTCTACAGAGACTGTACCTTAGCCACATCAACCCCTGCCCCAGAGGCAGAGTCGGACTGAGGGGGGGAAGGGCCCAACGGGGCTCCCACCCCGGGGGCCCTACAGGTGCCCGAGTCCATAGCCCCCCCGAGGGGCCCCCCTAACCCCACTCGCAGGGCCCCCCACCCGACATCCTCCCCCGAGCACATAAATTTAAAGCGTCTAGACTAGAGCCGGGATTTTTCCCGGTGTCCCGGCGGCCCAGTCCGACCCTGCCCAGAAGGATAGAAAAATCAAATATCTAATATTTATCTGAGCCAATAAAACTTTCTGTACATTTCTGGGAGAAATCCGTGGTACCTGCAGGTAACCTATGCAAGCAAGAAGTTGAAAGTTAAAAAGTACACAGAGATGCAAAATTAGCTTTGGCCTTCTGGTTTTTGACCTTCTGTATTTCTGTAAATCGGTTTCCCTTAGTGTTTCCTAACTTTTTAGCACCTGCCCAGCCTGGAAGAATAAAGCATGTATAATATTAGGTCTTGTAATAAAGCGGTACATGTCTGTTGAAGGTAAATAGATGACATGCTGATGACAACATGTAACAATTTTAACAATTTTTACAATCCTCTAATGCTCAACTTCCTATGATATCCTTTGCAGCTGTTGTGCTCACAGCTGTAGCGGATTTTCTGGGTGTTTGACTATTCCACATAGACTTATTTCTTCACCAAACTAAAAGACTGACATAATTCTCTTCCCACTTCTGTTTTTCATTTTAATTATAAACCTGCATTATGTGTAACTCCAAATTACAACAATGAATGTATCAAAAGAAATGTGATAGGATAAACAACTCATAAGGAAGTCATTTATTCATTTGTGAATGAAGGATTTTTATTTTACATATAGGTTCAATTGGAAAATCCACACCTTAGAAATGTGTTGTGCCTGAAACACGAATTCTGATTGCACAATTGTAGCTGTCAATCTTTTCTGATAGAAGAGATTGTGTATTTAGACAGTAGATGTCCTGAGTACATATTTTCACCAATGGTAAACTAAAGGGTTAGTTTATGACAGCAAGTGCAGTGTGGAAAATGCATTTTTGGGTGCCATGTTTTGTTGAGTTTAGTGGTGTGAATAGGTGCACTATAAGCAAGTGCAAGAAGTGACTTTAGACACAATTATGTTAAATGAATGGCATAGATTCATGCAACAACTGTGGTTGTGATTAAAGGAAAACTATACCCCCAAACAATGTTGATCTCTATCAAAATTTCATTAACAAATTCACATGTAAAACCCTGCTTCATCTAAATAAACCATTTTCATAAAAATATAGCATTACTTTTTTATATGCTGTTGGGTACTCCTAAATAGAAAATTGCCATTTTCCCTCTGGGGATCATAGGATTCAAAGTGCACACAAACAAGCCAAGGCACACATACATGCTAGGCCCCATCAGCCAATGAATGGACAGAGTTCTGCCTTTTGCTTCTGCCTGTTACAGTTAGAGCTGCATTATTTCTGGTCATGTGATCTCTTAGGGAACTCACAGCCCATCACTAAATGGTGGCTCAAGGGAAAGGATGTAAAAGGGCAATATTTACTGATATATATTCCAGTTTGGAGAGATTGTTTAATAGGTCACTTAGCATAATATAAACTATGCATTTGTTAAGTATTCATTCTTGGGGTATAGTTTAAATGAGGCCTTTAAATGTTTCCTTTAGGATGGTCTCAAAGTCCTGGAGACAAGTTTATCCCAAGGACCCATGATCCTAGCATGTGCACCTAATGCTTATTCAAGGATAATGCTTAATGATGTACATGCTGCAAGGCTTTTTCCTAGTTTGTGTGATCATTAGCTGGCGGCTCTGGCTGCACTTCGACTGCTTCTCAGTTCTCTTTTTTTTACTTAAATATCTTATCTCCAAGTGGTCATAGAAATCTGCTTGCATCCCAGATCTTACACTGTCCATCAGGCCCTGTGATTGTTCTTCTCCAAATGGCACTAAAGCACTATACAAACTTCAGTTGAATAAAACCATGAAAATATACCACATTTGTATTCTACTAAGCAATTTCAATGGATCTACAAACTCTCAGAAAATGTAAATAACTTAAATTGAAAACAAAAAAACCCTTAAATTGTGCCTAGGACAAAGTGCCATTGACTTGTACATGAACTAGCAAGCTTTTAGATGCCAAAGTTTTACATTCAAGTTTTTCAAGTTAATAAACATTTAAGTTTTGGAAACATTTGAATTCGGGAGTTTAAGCACAAAAAAAATTGAATAGCAGAAAAAATGCAAATTCGAGCATTAATACATTAGCCCCACATTTAAAAAAATAAGAGACATGGTACTTGCTTGTCAATGTAATACAGTCATAGCACGAGGGCATTGCTGCAAGATTTCACGCTGACAAAAATTAGTAGCACAAAGCTTTTGTTAGTTACAGTATGTATCTGCTAGGTCTTTTGCCAGCAATAATTCTCACTTACACTGGTCACAGTGCCAATCCTTGGGATGCTGTGCCTGAGGTAGCAGTCCTGATGCCGCCACCTCTTTACTGCTCCAAACTCACAACTTTAGCATTGGAGCGGGTCCAGGGGGCTGAATTGCAGAGCTGAATTTCGGTTTTAGAAAATAAAAATTCAGCTCTTAAAGCTACCAGAGGCATTTTTATTGCGGGTAACTGGCCACTCTCTGCCGCCTGAGGCATGGTTCTGAACTTGTCTCATGGCAGGAGCAGCTCTGACTGGTCATTGGCTGAGTCGCAACTATCTTACTCTTCTAGGCTGAAAGAGAAGGCGTTTGTGTTTTATGAGATTTTGAAGAAATAAGCAAAAAAGTAAACTATTTCAGGAAAGAAACCAAAGGAGATTTGCTAGAAGTAATAGTCCAGAGAATGTACTGTTGCCAAATACCAAGGATGAATGGATTCTTTATAAACTAACTTTTTTTTACCAAATTCATTGGTAAACTGAAATTTTAGGGTTCAACACAAAAGTGTAAGACGTAAGCACAACAATGGGTCGAAGTCACTTTCAACATACAGTTATCGCCATCTGTGATTATGATTATACTCATTAAATATAATAAATTATACCAATACTCAGTATAATAATCCCAATCTGATGATTCACCATTGTAATTTGCTGCCTTAAATCTCTAACACCAGGCAGAACAGAATCACCTTGCTACATGGCAGAAACCCCTGCTGTCTAATTAGGGTAAATTGTCTGTTTACCCTTTGATAAATATGCCTTTATGCATTCTTATTAATACAGTAGTTTTCACTGATAAAAGGGTGCTATTGATTAAACTTATAACCAGTACACACATAAGTTCTCTACATAATGAATTGTTGTTTATCTGTACACCTGTACCTTGTGAAGGTAGGGGTGTGCTTATACAGAGCTCCAAATTACTCTGTTTATATTGGAAGAGATGGACTAAGATCAGTAAAAAAACAAAACAGCTTTCCAATAGTGCCTTAAAATGGATACACAGAAGGGGGTTGTGGGAGAACTCCGAGGCTAAATAGAATATACAAATACAATATAAGTGCGACTGATCTGGCCAAATTAACTAAAAGCATACAAAGTGCCTTAAAATGGCAAATAGATAAAAAAAAAAAAAAGGTTGCCACTACCATAGGGTTGCAGTAGCCATAAGGCACCTAGGCACCATCTTTGAAGCAAAGATACATAGATTGCATGAAGTCTTTTGTATTTTATAGACCTGAAATATGTCTGCATAAACTGCATTCTAGTACAAGATATTTGAATCACTACAATGCAAAAAATAGACTTTAGATTACATTTTTGTTAGTTTTTTCATAACCATAGTTTATTTTCTAACATCTTTTGTGTATATATTACATTGCACAACAATAGTTTCCTTGCCAAGTAGCTGATTTAGCATTATATGCTAGGTCCAGCCACAGTAACAGAATATTAACTGACCAATTCATTCTGTGGTTTTAAAATTATGTCTGGTATTTTATTTTCTCCCGGGATATCCATATATTTATCATTTTTTATTTGTTGTTGCTGATGTTGCCCTTATCTTGTTGTTTTATACTGAATAATATTGCTCACTGTTCAGCAAAAAAGGAAAACAAAATGAATGTGTCAGTAGTCAGTTTTTATTATGGATTCCTTCTTAATAATCATTTAGCAATACTGGGCATTGCATTAACAGTATAATTTTTCAGTACAGTTTGTTGATTGTTTTACTATTTAAACATATAAATGGTGCATATATGAGATTATAACCAGCCACCATCACACAAGCAGATATATTTAACAAGTACTGAGTGAGATGTTCTTAGCTGTCTTGAATATTCTTTGTTGAAAAGATACAAAGCAGATATATTTAAGATGTGATAATGTATTTAAGTGATAATCACACTCTTAGTTGCATGCATATTTTATTATGCTATTACATTCCAGAGTGTGAGAGCAAGCTTTTTAAATTTTTAAATAAATAGGCTTGCTGTGCTCTCAAGTTGTAATATATCATCTCTGGCATGTTTAGAACAAATATAAATATGTAATGTCTTCAACCTTAGGATGGTGGTCAAGAGCAATGCAGTAAGTTTTTACTAATGTTGCTGTAAATACCTTCTTTTGTGATATTGTCCATTTTCTAGACAAGCGGTTCTCAACCTGTGGGTCGCGACTCCTTTGGGGGTCAAACAACCCTTTCACAGCAGTCGCCTAAGACCATTGGAAAACACATATTTCCCATGGTCTTAGGAATAATTTTATGGTTGGGGGTCACCACAACATGAGACACTGTATGAAAGGGTCGCGGCATTAGGGAGGTTGAGAACCACTGTTCTAGCCCATCAGACTATTGCAGTCCCCAGCTAACTTGACTCCCACCTCCAGGGTCGGACTGGGGGGTGCAGGGCCCACCGGGGCTCCCGCCCCAGGGGCCCTGCAGGTGCCCCAGCCAGCCGTGTCCCTTACCCCCCCCAGGGGCCCCCCTAACCCCCCCACCTGACGTCCTCCCCGAGCGCGTATAAATTGAACGTGCCAGGGGAGGAACAGTCAGTTGGGGGAGCGCCGGCAAGGGTCGAACTGGGCCTCTGGGGCCCACTAAGGCCGGGGCCAGCGCCGGATTTCTTGACCGGGCGCCCCAAGGCCACCCCCTCATCCGCCCCCCCGCACAGCGCGAACCCCCCCGCGCGCAAGCGCAAGCACAACAGCAATCTTTTAAACTCCCATATGGAGCAGAGGGGAGAGGTCCCCATCACTCCGTACGGGAGCAAAAACTGTGCAGCGAGGCGGCATGCCGTATGTAAATTTGTGCCGCCCTAGGCCTGGGCCTTTGTGGCCTCGTCACAAATCCGCGCCTGGTCTTGGCCCACATCTTGACCTCCTATTTTGTTTGTATTTTATCAACCCACTTATATTGTAATCTCCATAGGGAAGTGACCTCCTTCCATCTATATCTCTTACAACATCACCCTTAATCTCTGTATACTTATACTTCTTTTTTACATTGTTTGTGCTCCCTGTGTGTCCTTTTCTATATTGTAAACCTGTAAAGAGTTGCATATCCTGGTAGCCCCCTATAAATAAAGTTATAAATACGTACAAAATAAACCCTTCAAAATAATGTTATACTTTAAAAACAAAATGTGTATTCAAATAGGCAACACAAGCCAACAGTCAACAAATATCACCTGTATGGTGATGCAATTGGAAGAATGTTATTACCCTTAATAACATAACTACTTATGCCCCTAAGCAAGCACCTTTTTCCCCGGAGAAAACCACCCCCACTTGAATAGTCCTTCATCATATTTTAATTGTGCCATTCCTGCATAATAATTTCCAGCTCATTACTATGCTACTTTAGGGCTGGGGCTTTAGAAAAGTTTTCATCCCTCTAGTCAATGCCCTTTGTAAAGTAACAACCACTGATAGCATGTACTGTATGAAGGAATCTGGTACCATTCCATGAGGTCTTTCTTATTTTGGGTAACAATTTACCATCCATGCTCCAAAATATAGCACTGCAAGATAAGTACCCAATTCATTATATTTCGCCACAATCAATTTTGCTACAATGGACAAATTAATAGAAAAGGCTAAGTAAAAGCTGAAGAAGATTAGCTACATAAATAAATACATAATCATAAATACATAATACCTGTATGGTGACGCAGTTTTAAGAAAGTTATTATCCTCTTTGATAACACACATTTAACTACAAGAATGGAGGAGGACAACTTTTGAAGAGATCATCAGCAGTAGAGATAGATTAACAATCTAAAATATCTTTATTGTATATACCTTACACACCAGAGGTTACACAAAATAAACCCAGAAATAGGACAGGAATGCCCCAGGTCCCCCGCTATTCCCCCACTGACTTCATGAACATGGTATGGGCCTGCCCACGGGCACAGTGCTTCTGGGGGAAAATAGCGAACATTATAAGGAATAGGATGAACCTGATACTCCCATTAGACCCAATAGCAATCAGATTGAAGACCTATTGCCCAGGAGAGCTGAAAGAACATTAATCCTTATATTGTGCATGTATGCAAAAAAAAAATAATTGCTCCATACTGGAAATCACCTGAGGGCCCAAAAATCACAGCATGGGAATCCATGATTAACAAATCTATATCCCTATATAAGCTCACATACATGAGGAGAGGCTGCCCTCAAAAATTTGACAGAGTATGGGCTTCGTGGATAGACTCTGAACCCCCCTAGGACTCATAACTCTAACATAAGCTGGAGATGGGCCCATTTTCAAAACCACCCCTAAGCCCCAAACTTCAACACCCAAAGGAGCACAATAATAATGTCTCAACTCTGCTTATGACCCGTATGCCAAGAGAGCACGAGCTAGAATGTTAAACGGCAAACAATGTCTATATCAACAAAGATGACACTTAATTGTTTTTGCTTTCTTTGTTATTTTATTTCATTAAATTTCTGTACAACAAGCACAAATCATACTGTAATTATTATACTGCAAATTACATTCAAAAAGTACATTCAAAATTCAATAAAAGAATTGTTAAAAAAAAAAAAAAGAATGGAGGAGGAAAAAATACAAATATTGGCCAATATACAGAAACACAGATTACGTCATGGAAGTAAAACGGTAGTAACATGTTGGCCTATATAGAAAATGTTATGTTTACCAAAGTATCCTATTAAAACAGTGATCCCCAGCCAATGGCTTGTGAGCAACATGTTGATCACCAACCCCTTGGATGTTGCTCTCAGTGTCCGTGACTTGGAGGCAAGTTTAGGTTGAACAAAAACTAGATTTACTACCAAATAAAGCCCCCTGTAAGCTGATAGGGTGCACAGAGGCCCCTAATAGCCAATCTTAGCCCTTATTTGGCACCTCCATGAACTTTTATGATGCTTGTGTTGCTCTCCAAGTCTTTACATTTGACTGTGGCTCACGAGTAAGAAAGGTTGGGGACCCCTATATTATGTTGAGGATGCACAGTCAAATTAAAATATGGTCAAATTACTGCACATGCACACATAATACGGCTCCAGCTCACAAATTATGGAGTTTTCAAAACAATTTGTAATAACAGATGTAATTCAGTAATTAATTAATTACTCTGTGACCAAAATGTAACTTTTGTATGGCACCTTTTTTAAATAGTATAAGAAATTAAACCCTGTTATCTTCTGCGAGAAAGATGTAAATTAGTAAGAAGCTCACCTTTTGCATGTCATGTAAGTGTATGTGAATACTAAGGAACACAAAGAACACATACACAAAATGAACAGTTATCATTTCTAAGACCAATTCAATTTCAGTTTCAAGATTATTCTATCAAGATTCTTGGAGAAACTTGACAAGGCAAGAGACAAATCAGTCATCTCCTGTCGAGATACATACCAAGAGAACCATGACTAATATTGCTGCCAGGGATGATTCTGCCTAATAGTAAGAAAACCATTTTTACTGAAACAATTCCTTTACACTTGGAAAATAACTGTCCAGGTTATTTCTCCCAGCATCCAAGTGTGTCAATTTGCTAAACATTTCTAACTAAAGTTTTAATAAATCAAAAACAGATTGAAGAATCTTTCAAGTTATCAGTCCTCTAATGACTCTTCTGCACACATCAATATTTGTACTATGAGCAGAGACACCAAACCAGACCTTTTAAATCCATATGCATCCTAGCCACTTCTCCAAAGGCATGCCCTATTCAGGCCACACTTGCTCCACCTATGCCATGCCTCTGCTAGTGCTTTTGAGTGACAAGGGTATGTTCATTTCTGGTTGCACATTCTGTCAGTGGGTGACTGGATTGTTACTGCAGGTAACCAGATGAAGGAGTGATTACATCAGGGTGATTCCAGAAAAATGTTGGTGAGTTGATATAAAACACATATTTCTGGCAAAGGGTCAGTATAGCAAGACTCAGTAGAGGTTTTATAGAAACATAGTTAATTTGGGTTCAGAAAAGACTGTCTCTATGTCTATATATACACAAACACAAACACCCACATATATACTAATATAAATACACATACATATATAAAATTAACTCTAGATCTAGAGGTTGCTATAACCCTTTATATCATACTTGTCCAAGAAATCATTCAAACCTCTTAAAGTCATTAATATAATCTACCATTACAACATAACCTAGCAGAGAATTCTACAGCCTCACTGCCCTTGCCGTAAAAAGCCACTTGCACTGCTTCAAAAGTTTTGTATCTCAAGTCTTAAGGGGACAGGGGGGCCTTGTTTAATATTTGTCTATAAGGTCTACTAATGTCATTGTCGAAACACATTCCGCTGACTTTAGACGTCGTGAGCGTTGAGGATAAGAAATTATGCCAAAGGGTAAGAATTTTGTTTAAGCCATGTACTTAAAAAGACTAATCAAGTCCCTATACAAGCACTATTTTTTTCCAGAGAAAACAACGCCTACGTTCCTCATAGTTTCATTGAGCCATATCTCTGCACTCTTGCCAACTCATTAATACCCTTTTTTAGGAATGGGATTTAAAAGATGTTTTCATCCCTTGAATCAATGCTGCACAGATCACTAAACCACCGATCGCATATATTAAAAGGATATATATAAAAGGAATCTAGTACCTTTCCACAAGGTCTCTCTTATTTTTTTATTGTGGTTTCCACAATTTCAACATAGTAGACAGATAAAATAGAAAAGGCTATGTAAAAGATTAGCTACATAAATAAATGTTCATGATGATTAACAAAAAAAGAGAAGGGTTCAGTTTCATTACAACAGTAAGGGGGGAACCCAGGAACACCCTCAAAAATATAATTTTAAAATCATATTTTAGTATTGCTATTAGACAAATACAAAACAAAGTAAAAAAAGAACGTTTAGGTCCATATATTTGCAATGATCTATTGGTCAAGAGCTTGTCCCACAAAAGAAGAGAATTTAACTTACTAGAAATTCCTTTTCCTTTTGTCCTTAGGCAGCATACTACAGAAGAGAGATACAGAGCACACCTCCTGTAGGTAAAGAAGAATCAATTAAAAGACCCCCTATAAACATCATCCATTTCTCTGTCGTGGATGTGTTTAGAGAATTCTACACAATCAAAAATTAGTACCGCATCAGTTAAAACATTATGTTTTCTGCCATACACAGGAATTTTATAGCATTGGAAATTTGTGTCTTTCTTTGGACCCTTTAGATAGCACACCACACCATTTTTAACACAATAATAACATTTATAAAGCAACAGAGCAGCCATAGATTATAACCTAGAATAATTGCAGCAGTTAAGGACACCAAAATCAATCCACTAGGGCCCTAACAGACTAAGGGGCCCATTCATTAAAGCACCAATTTTCGCTAGTTAAAAGCATGATTGGAAAAAATTCGGAGTAACCACGATAATTTCTCATGTGCGACAATTGCGAGAAAATTCTTTCCTTGGTCATACAAAAATATTGTGTTTGTGTTTACAATCGTAAGGTTGCTTCATTTTAACAATATTATTGTGGTCATTACGAAAAGTTCTATAAATCAGAAAAAAATACGTTTTTTTCGGAAAAAAAAATTGTGCTTTCATGAATGGGCGTCTAAGGGGCACATTTACTAATCCACGAATCCGAATCGAAAAATTCAGATTGGAAACGAACATTTTGCGACTTTTCGTATTTTTTGCGATTTTTTTCGTCACCATTGCAACTCTTTCGTAAATTGACGCAACTTTTTCGTAGCCGTTACCACTTGCGCAAATTGTCGCAACTTTTCCGTAGCCATTACGATTTGCTTGTATATTGTTGCGACTTTTTCGTATTGAGCGCTCGTAAACGGCGGGCAACCCTTTCAGACTTTGCATGATTTTGGAAGCCTCCCATGGGGGTCAATGGCACTCTGCAGCTCCAACCCGGCCCAAGGAAAGTCACGATACTGAAGCTTGAATGAATCTGAAAAAGTCGCGACAATTCTCGCAAGTCGTAACGCTACGGAAAAGTTGAGTCAATTTACGAAAAAGTCGTAACGGCTACGAAAAAGTTGCGACAATTTACAAATAAATCGGAAAATACCGATCATTACGAAAAAAACACATTCGGACTCTTTTCGGACGTTCGTGGATTAGTACATGTGCCCCTAAGTATTAGGTTTACCTGCACGTAAATATTAGTTGGCCAACTAAAATTACTGGATGCTTAATTTCCTCTCCTACACTCTAAACTTGAAAGTGCATATTTTTATGTGATATATATAACATAATTCCATCTTTTACAGAAGTAGATCTGTGGTCTGTTTTCAGAATTTTAATTTTAAGTTCACTAGGCTTCCGTGTATTCTGTGCTTCTAATGCACAGCTCTAGGTACTTGCCATGTTTAGGTGGGTCTTTCAAAGCAGCAGATGCAGGTAATTCTGAAATGTACCAAACCAATCTTTGGTTTGTTGCTGCCAATTGTTAGTAAAACAGTTGCTTGTTAACCCCAAGTCTAGCATTAATGTGAATGTCCACAGGTGGGTGTTAAGATTAGATGAATGCCCTGGAAGAACTAACCAGAACAGCTATGAGTGGAGAATTTTGTATAGTGGAAAACAGACCAGTGGTCCCCTGAGCTCGTGTAAATTTCACGCGTCAGGGGAGGAACAGTCGGGCAGGGGGAGCGCCAGCAACTCGCTTGTATTCTGACAGAAATGCATATATAATACATGAAATATACACGTTCAAGTTTTGGGCCAATAGTTTTGTCACTTTTGCCATAATTATGTCACTGTACCATACTGAGAAGCACTTTGGAGTATTTCCTGATTTTTAGCTGAAACAAAACACAACTACCAAATGCCACATGTGAAAGAACAACCAAACAGTACACCAACCACCAAACAAGCAAAATGAACTCAACTAAACAGAAATAAATTACCAATTACATTTTAGTATTTATCAGTTGTTATTTAGTATTTAAAATTTAGTGGATAACATTTAATAAAATAGTTAATGCGCATTTGCCAAGAGTAGTTAAATGGCAGCATCTGATTGGCTTGCTCACTGGTTTCAAAGGGGCAACAAAAATAGGGTAAAAGTGTATATGCATTAATAGTCAAACGTAAGGACAGCCTTTATGCAACATTTTAAAGTGTTTTGTAACCAATAAACCAGGTAGATAAATAAACACTGTCTTTACCAGCACATTAAAAATGATATATAAGGGTTGCTTCACTAAAGGTCAATATTTCGAGCGCTATTTATAGCATGCATTAAAAATTTTATGAGGGTTTTGCTTGTGTTATTTTCCATATGTGCGTTAATTCCCATGTTGGACGAAATATTTTGCCGCTTGCTATATTAGCGCACGATTTAACGCAGGTAACCATTACGTTCGTAAAACTACTTTTCTGCAATTAATGTTACACTATGGGACAGCGTTTGCAAGGCCTCTGTGACAGTCAGATGCATAACCTTAAGCAATACATGATTTGTGCATGACTGTATGAAGAGCAGACTTTATGACTTGTCTATTTACAGACAGAACCATGGCAAAATATGCATCTGGTTAGTATTTAAACCTTTTTATTTCACTAATAATAACATTCATGGAGGACAAATTACCATTTTTTGGAACATTAGGACAAAATTTGAATTATATTATAAATTGGCGGGACCACAAAAAACTATGTAAACTGTGGGAAAACTTCAGGGTATGTTAAATTGATATTTACTGTATAACTCTAGGATGTACTATCAAAGAATCTTTCTTTTCCCTAGGAAAATCCCGTAGCAGGGATTTCTTAATGATAACTTTTAATGTATTCTAAGGATGGGGGAAATTTAACAACTCTGAAATTTGAATTATGAAATTACTGAAAGCTATCCCTTTCCAACTGGGCTGAAACATCACATGAAGTACAGACCCCAAATTATTAGCAAGGAAATTAGTTAAACAAGACTATAAGCCTTATTTTTTTTTACAATACTGAAGTTATTACTTTTATATTTAATCTAGTTTGAAAAAATGATGTTTCTTTATCAAAATAACAACCTAAACTTTATTTATTAACAACCAAAGGGCACTTTTTTGAAAAGCACTTAGAAGCAGCCAAACAAACAGGAAATGAAACCAAAGACCTGCATAAATTCAGTTATAGTGTGAGAGTTTTACAATTTGGATTTTATCATTTTTCATCTTTAAGCTAAACATCTAACGTAATGTTTAGTTGGTAGCAGGTTGATTACATTAAATATAAAGCATCATTCTGATGTTTTTATGACAATGCCAACACCAAAAGTTACTATTTCAGTACATCTTACTATTTATGCAATTTGTTTTTATTCCACAAAATTCCATAAATCCTCCCAAAAGCTCTTTCCATTCTATGTACAAATCATCAGTGGTCCTGATTTACATTTCACAAGCTAATTAATGGCAAAACACTTTCAAGCTTCACAGATGGCTCCTGCAGGTGCATTTTATATGCCTGCTTCTCTACACTCTACACACCAGCTGATTTTTAATTAGATATCTGTTGTTAAGAAGGCCCCATACATGGGCCAATAAGCAAAGTTATAATTAACAGTGTTTGCATGCTAGAGATGCAGGTTGGTTTTGCAGTACAGGTTAATGCTTATAAAATGTAATTTCATTTGCTTATCATTTTTCCCCAAAACTTCAAAGTGATCTTGTGACTAAAGAATTTTCATTGTTTTCAAAGTTGTATTTTATTCTCTCTGATTTTTTAAACATTTCATCAAACATAGGAAGCATCAAATAATGGCACATTTTGTAAGAAAGGTTTTAAGATTAATCAACCAAGGACTGAATATTTTGGCAACAACACTGGCACCATGAGTTTGGTAAATCCCAGACATAATGTGCCTGCCTTTCAACAGTCAACATGTTGGTGTCAGTGTAGATGTTTTGCAGCTGGAGTGCCTGGGTGACTCTCTAGTGGAAGGAACCATGGATAAATGGCATGACCTTGTCATGACATGAATCCAATAAAAGTGTGGTAGAAAGATCTTGAAAGTACTGTTCACAATGAAAAAATCTGGTTGAGTCAAACCAGTTTTCCATGGAGGGATGTGATACATGAATTTTATGTTTTCACTCTAAATGCAGCTAAAGGTGATTTTTGCTTTGTAGGGTATTTACTTTTTTAAATCTATGCTCATTTTATCATCTTCACTTCACTTTTAATATTGAAGTATACAGAAAAAAAACAAACATTTACTACCACAGCACTTCCCATTACATAATATGTATTTATAATACACAGAAATGCCAACACTCATATTAGGCCAGTTTCTCTTCCCCCACTTATGTCATCTTGTAAATGTATTTAATACAGTCAGTTTGGCAGAAATATTGACCCTTTTTAAAAATAATGTGTCAGTTCAACCAAAATATTATTGACAATGACAAAACTCTGGTATTCACATATGTATTTTTGTTTGTTTGTGGTAAACCAACATATAAAACTACCAAATCTTTTCTCATTCCACACAGAAGTCTTAAAGGAACAGTAACACCAAAAAATGAAAGAGCTTTCAAGTAATAAAAATATAATACACTGTTGCCCTGCACTGGTAAAACTGGTGTGTTTGCTACAGTAACACTACTATAATTTATATAATAAACTGCTGTGTAGCCACGGGGGCAGCCATTCAAGCTGGAAAAAAGGAGAAAAGGCACAGGTTACAAAGCAGATAACAGATAAGTTCTGTAGAATACAATAGTGTTTTATCTGTTATCTGCTATGTGCCTGTGCCTTTTCTCCTTTGAATGGCTGCCTCCATGGCTACATAGCAGCTTATTTATATAAATAATAGTAGACTTTCTGAAGTAAACACACAACTTTTACCAGTGCAGGGCAGCAGCACATTATATTTTAGTTACTTTTATACACTTTCATTTTTTGGTGTTACTGTTCCTTTAAAATGGATGGACAACCTTATAAAAAGTTGTAAAAATATCTGCCTTTCAAGCAGGTGATTCTCCTTTAATTGGTACGTAAATTCACATGTTATTGCAGGTGCTTGTAATATAAGAAGCACCAAAATGAATTTCACCAGGGGCAGATTGATGAACTGCCATTATAAAGATACAGCAGCTACCATTGTATCATATAGTCATATTATCCATGCCAATATCCTATATCCATATCCATCATATCCATGCATCATTGCTGTTTAGATTGTACATTAGCTAGTTTATTTTCCCTCTACAATTGTATGGGGAAAATGCACTGGCAAATGTAAAATAATGTGTCAAAATATCATTAGAGAAATAGTCACACTGAATTGATAAAAGGCAGTTTGCCTTTGGTCTTCTACTTTTTATGGTTACAGCTTCATGTTTGCTATGTACAGTAAGGGAGGCATTTTCTTTTACTTTGGGCCCAGTACATTAAGTAGGCATTAATACTGCAGCTTGTAGGTTTAGGTAAACAGTTTAAAAGGGAAAGGTTGTAGCCCTATAAATTACAAAAAGGTTGAAAAAAATGATGTATGTAAACTTATGGTACTTGCCCTTTTGCCTTTTATTTCATCCTGAAGTCTGTGCATTAGAGGAACCCAGCCAGGCGAAGTCAGTTACACTGATTTCTTCTGTTGTTTCAGTGCCTGAAACAACAGAAGATCAAGAGCCATAAGAATACATGTGTATTCAGATTAAGACATACAGCATTGAAACAACATGCAACAGCAAGTACCAGGATGTAATAAAAAGCAAGTAGATTTAGTTATAGAACATTTTACACAAATTTCAGTATTTCTATCCCTTATGGTATTATTGTTAATTAAGTCATTAAGTACAATACACAGACTTTCATGAAAACATGTTCTCAATAGGTCAAACTCAACAAGCTATCTTGTGTAAAAAAGGGAGGTAAGGCCTCAAAAAAGGCAAACCAGATTAAATACACTAAACTATGCAGCCTAAAATTGAGTTTTTTAATTCAAAAGTATAAAATTATAAACCTCTGTTAAACATAGAAAAATTTTAGAGAAATGTATATTAAAGTCATTTTACAACATCAAATTTAATTCAGTTACTACAAAAATATAATAATTATCAGTGCCACGTTGATTTTAGGTAAACATATACAACATGTATTTATTCTTACACCTAAACATAAAATTTATCATGAAATAGAAATGCAAGACTGGGGTTCCACGACTCTGACTTAAAGAAGAACTAAAGCTCAACTAAAGAAATAGGCTAGAAATGTTGTAATTTATGTTTTAGGGTTCTGTACCAGCCCAAGGCAACCATGGCCCTAAAGCAGGGAAGATCTGTGGCTCCAAAGATGCCCCCAGTAGCTGATTCCTTGCACATGCTCTGTGCTGCTGTCAGTTACTGAGCTTAGGGATCGACGCACAATATACTGTATATATAGAATATAACTGTCACAATATAAGGCTGATTAGTGATTTATTCAGATTTACATTATAAAGCAGCTATGAAACCAGTGCAGTTAGCATCAGAATTTAATAATCAGCCCTGTAGCATCATCTTATCTGACAGGCCACTGAGGCCAGCCTCATTTTCTGCTTGATAATTTGTTACAACCCCTAAACTTAACTTCTCAACAGCTGCTCAGAGCACACTGAGCATGTGAGTGTCGTTGACACTTCTGTCCAAGTTGGGGAGCTTCCGTGACAACTGTAAAGACCTGAATAGAAAGCTAACTTATAAAAAGTATCAAAAGTATCAATAATATTAAAATTGTTCCCTTGAAGAAGGGGTTGGTGACCACCATTTGAAAGTTGGGATGAGCCAGAAATGACAGCAATTTTTTTTAATAATGCAAAAATGTTCTTTGGGGGCCATTCCCTTTATATTTTCCACATGTATTTTGCCACTCTTCCTGTAGCTCTGTTAAGCTGTGAAAAATCTAACAGTTTAATTTGCTACTACTTGCTCTTAACCTTTAATAACGCTTAGCAAACTGGTTTGAGCCCCACCCAATTTGGCCTTATACAGCAAAACAGAATAAAAGAGTGGCTACATTATAGAAACAGACAAGACAGACAAAAAGCATCCCCATCATTTACTAGTAGCACGCTTATTGGTTTGGACAGGGGCTGCATTGCTAATGCAGAAAGCATGGTATGTTGTTAAAAGAAACTAACTAGAAAATAGTGGCTTAATGGCAGTGCTTGGACCCTACGCAGGAACTGTACACTGCTGCCACTTGCCATTGAAATGAATTATTATTGCAAAAGTCCCAGCAATATTCTCTGTAAGCTTGGGCACCTATATATATATATATATATGTAATAACATCAGCACAATTATGAAATTCTGCAGTGCACAAAAATGCTGAATGCATACACATAATATAAACCAATTAATAACACTACATCTGATACGAAATCTGATACATTGGAAATGAGGGTTTTCAAACATAACATGTAACATGTATTGAGTACCTGATGTACACTTTGCACCTCTGTTTTTTAATAGTGCAAAAAAAGTATGAACACTATTTACAGAAGATTAGGAGGAACGCTGCCAAACAATGCCCAAAATTATGAAAATAAAATAACAATTGCATAATTGGCTAGGAAATTACTTTCTACAATATATAAATGTTTAGATAATCACTAAACCTGCAAATAAATGTCTATTTTTCAGCATAAATGAAAAGATTTCAAATAGAGGAAAACATTTTCCTGTACAACTGTGTGTACTAAGTTTATTTATCTGTTGCTAATTATTTCATCCTTAGTTACTGTAACCCCCTTTTCATATATGCATTCTGCATTTCGTGTTAAAGCACATTTGCTTCTCTGCCTATCCCAGTCATTCTTTGAGCCATCCCACATGCCTTTTGTGAATGCACTCTCTTCTCACTATTGCTGTTTTTATGCCTCCCTCTTGTGTAGTTCAAGTTCAAGTTCAAGTTCATGGATGTGTTAAAGAACAGGATATGACTTCATGTGTTGCCAAAGTAAAACAGTACAACAAAGAACAGTACTCTTCTATTTTACTATAGGTTCTCTTAGAATAATCTCACTCCTTTGGACTATTTATAAATCTACTGTACAATTTACTGCCATATTAAGGTCCAATAATAACTTTTATCCAATAGATAAAAGCAAATTCAAACAAAACTACTTTAGGCATCATGTGAAAATATATGGTTTAATTTGCCCACACACAGAAAATTACACAGCTGAATAATAAACTTTAGGGGTATGATGAGTAAATTGCTAAACATACAACCACATAGAATGGCCAGGAAGGGCTTTGCACATCACATACATAGGAGTGAGATACTCAGACAATTGTATTGTCCAGGGATCTCCTTCCTAAGCTGATTTGTTTGGTTCCTGAAGACTGATTGCTTTGACTGGTCACTTTGGGCTCAACGTACAGTTTAGAGACCTAATTTACAAAACTAGCACCAAGATATTAAAACAATCCTCCATGTTTTCTACCTACATTGTCACTTTACCCCCAGTATCCCAACATCACTGTAAGCATGGCAAACTAGGGCAAAATGATGGTTTTGATAAAGGAGCAAAAGTTTGTGCAGGTTAGTGAATTGCATTAATTTTGTGCACCTTTAACTGCAACAGTGTGGGCCTTGGCATGCACTTACATGCCACACACATATACAGTATATACCCAAAGGAATAAATTAACCTTAAAAAAATATTTCCCAACAAATTTGTCATAATTGGACAACTATCACTAATCTCCATTTCTCATTTTTTAATTATTTTCCTCAGAATAAATGCTGTTTTTGGGGTGGTACATGTCACTGATGATAAGATCCTAAGATTATGCATAACGTATGATACAGACACCTATAAGTTATTAGAATGTATTAGTAGTATAATCCTACACACTGAAATAATGCAGACCAAAAAGATATAGAACAGTTAAAAATGTCTGATCCAACAGGTCTGAAAAATCTGTTTAAAGGTCCAAAAGCAGAAGAACTAGTAATATGCAACCTCCCAAGATAGCAGTTTAATGGAGAGAGATAGTGTAATTCACTTGGGGGTGCCAAACCTGCACAAGCGCACCCATGCAAAAAAGAAGGCAGAGGATCACTCTATGGTGCCTGCACAGAAGAACCCCCGGGCCAGTGCAGTTTTCTGGTAACAGAAGCACAGGGATTATCAGGTAAGTAATTACAATCGCTAGAAGAGTCTAACATTTGGCACCCCCAAGTGATTTATAACATGGCTTTTAATAGACATGTTAGACACATTTTAAAATACGTTACCCACTTCTCTAGTGGCAAAAATATTATAAAACAAAAAGTTAAAGCAACAATGTTCCCATCCTCATAGTGTCCTAGGACACTATATGAAAAAGTTTTCTATATCCTTTGTTTGTGGGGGTTTCTGCTGGGTGCATTTTGAGTGGTACATTTTAAATATATTCACAGACGTACTGTATTTATGTGTGTCCGAAACAGAAACCCTTATCCTGAAAGGGTGAAACCTGGAGTTCTCCAGATAGGCTTTTTTATTAGTAACATGGCATATTAGATCTTAAAAGCCTTTAGTGAACTAATAGATTTGTTTTGTCAAAATAATAAATGAATGCTTACATCAAGTATTTTTGCAAAGACAAAGAAATCAGTCAAAAATTAAGAACTGTCATCAAAACAAAAATTTTATATAAGGTTTGTGTCACTGACATTTAATCGATTAAAAAACAACTTACTCTTGACTATCCCTTTGTTTTTGATGGACATTTAGCAATAATACACAACTGGCCTGTGTACTCTTTGCCTTGATGATGTATTATGGCTGTATTTCTATAAAAACAACAAACTGCAAACACAAAAATCTACATGCAGAGAGACAAATAGCTGAGAAGAAAATAGTAACTTCAGTATTTCAGAAACAGTACAACATTTTAAACTGATAATATTAGATATGTTCTCATTTCCATGAGATGAATCAAATTTTGTTATAATATATAGGACTATATAACATTAACCAAATTGTATGTATAATTTTGTCGTAATTTAAATCTTCCTATTTTATTCTGAAACATCTTTTTTTTTACAAGCATTTCCATGATACTGACACTAAAATAAACCCCTCCTTTCCTGACTGGCTGTGACAATTGAGAGCAATCTCCAGTGTCTACCACAACACCTGCTACCATAGCTAAAAAGGAGGGGTAAATGTCACTGCCTGCTAAAACAATTATTATTTTGGAGCAAAACTTAAACTTAAATTAATAATAATAGTCATATATTTTATAGTGGCAGTACACAGAAAACAGATTATAACGTTCCCATATTTTGGAGCTTTCTAAACAAAAATTGGGTTTTGAGATAACTGACCAATAACTATTTTGAAAACATTAACAGATTTATTTACAAAAAAGGGGCAAGGTGCAAAGTTTAAAAGATGAGTGCAGAGTGCTTTGTTTTGGATTTTGCCCCTTGCCCCTTGCCCCAACACAATTTGTGTGCTAAGTCTCTCTATATGCATTCCTGCCTGCCGATGGGAATCGCCGAAAACACCCCTAGTTTTTGCATCATCAGAACAACCCTGGGGAACGCAAGGTGCTAAGAACCCCTGTACTTAAAGGGGTTGTTCACCTTTAGAATAACTTTTAGTATGATGTAGAGAATGCTATTCCGATACAATATGCAATCAGACTTTTATATTGTATTATTATTATTATTGTATTTAGCTTTTTGTTAAGCAGCTATCCAGTCTGGAATTTCAGCAGCTATCTGGTTGCTCCAAGTCCAATTTAACCTAGCAACCAGGCAGTGATTTGAAAGGGAGACAGGAATATGAATAGAGGAGGGCCTAAATAAAAAGCTAAATAATAATAAGGCAATTACAATAAAATTGTAGCCTCACAAAGCAATAGGTTTTTTTTGGCTTCTGGGGCCAGTGATCCCCATTTGAAAGCTGGAAAGAGTCAAATAATTACAAAACTATCAAAAATAAAAAAGACCAATTGAAATGTTGCTAAAAAATAGGTTATTGTATAGCATACTAAAAGTCAACCTTATGGTGAACCAACCCTTTAACTACTGCCCATGGCTCCCTTGCAATCAAAACTTTCATGCACAGGGCTCTAAAGACTGCTAGAAATCAAAGTAATACATAAAATGTTGTTGCTATATAATAGATGAATAATGTGTTCAGAATAGTTTTGCCTTGAAGAAACCTAATACCTGTACAAAAAACCACAAAAGTCCCACAAGAAATTTGATAACTTCATCTGCAGTTACAGTCTCTTTCTTCCCAAGAATACTTTATTGATCAAATATCAAAATAATTATTTATCTTTTATATTTAACTATTTATATTTGGATTAAATATCACAACAATTCTACTCTGTGTGGGAAAATGCACTACCTCATATAAATATTGAAAGTTGACAAACTCGCAGCTATTAGCTGAATCAAAGGCTTCCCTGTTTCTACTGACAACCCCTGAAAAAAGCCTAATGACCTATGTAGACCCTGCTAAATAATGCTTTGGTCATTCTCACTGGAACTGAATCCTATTCAATAACAAATAATTAATATTCACTAATATAAACTTTGTTATCTATATAAAATAATAAGTAAAGTGTGTCTGGCAAGGCTACTATTTAACATGGCTAATATTTAACACATATGTTATACAATAAAAATCCATATAGAAATACAGCAGAAAGCAGACTCTTAAACTGCTGAGGAGCCCAAGAAGTAGGAAAAAATACACTAGTAAATAATAGAGAACTTATACCATGAGAACATTTCTCTCACAACAGCATACATGCTTTTAGTAAATATATGTGTTGTGAAAATACACCCGACAAACTGAGGTGAAATCACACACTTAAGTAAATATGCCACATAGTGTGGATAGGATTGCCACCTTTTGCTGCAATAGGTATGTCCCAGACAGGTAGCAACCCTCAGTGTAGAACATAGAAAAATGAACTGTTACATCTTACTATCCTGGGCTTTGTGAAGTACACATACCTTGTATACTGTTGAACCTGACTTATGTTTGTTATTTAAACCCAATAAGTCATTTTGGGCAGCTCCTGAATCAACCCCCCTTCAGTACTGCTGTTTTTAAAATTGACTCAGTTGTGTTTATAGGACCAATAATATTTTTTTCATTTCAAATTTGTATCTGTTCATTCTGCAACAAACTATTTGCTGGAAACAAACATTTGATTTTATGAGATGTTTTCTTCCCATTGTTATGTCAGAACTGAAACAATTGTATTACAGTATATCTATTATCTAAAACATTTACATGTACTAATCCATCGCAGAAACACATAGACATTGTCACAATTGCATAGGATAGACCAGCGGCTTTTCAACCAGTGGGTCGGGACCCCTTTGGGGGTCGAACAACCCTTTGGAAAACACATATTTCTGATGGTCTTAGAAATAATTTTATGGTTGGGGGTCACCACAACATGAGGAACTGTATTAAAGGGTTGCGGCATTAGGAAGGTTGAGAACCACTAGTATAGACAGTAGGTGCATGGCCCTACTCACACGAGTTTATAATCTAATGTGGTCAAACATGAAGCATTACTTAAATCTTTTTCTATTGGGTTATGAAGGGAGAAGGTTTCCCATTAGATAAATTCTAAAAATCCCATAGAAATGAATAGAAAGTGGGTGGGCTCTTATCTTACATTTTGATCAATTTGCCCCTAAGTTTAACAATGGGCTTTCACATTTAATGAATTTTCTGTGCTGGAAAAATGTGCTCCAATGTGTAGTCTAATTCCTTTCTCTGTGCATACATATTAAAGCAGCTCAAAAGCTGTTAAACACATTCTGATAACCTTACACAGGTAGCAAATTTCATAAATGACGCAGTTCTTTAAAATATTCCTGTCGGAAAAATGTTCTTGACAGTCTGAAAAGTACTGATAGTTTGGGAAAATGTTAAACTGCTGGGAATCTCCTCGGTTCAATACTTCATTAATCAGCCCCAATCTGCTAATGTGAGTAAAACTTTATCCAGATAAATATAATTCCAGTAATACATACCATTCCAAGGTAACATACATTTCTTTGATTTTTTTTAAATTTTAGCAGCACAGGTAGGATAGTGGAAATCACATGTGCCTTGGCTTCAGTAAGGTTAAATACTGTCATTTAATTAGCAGCAGCAGGCGATGTGGTGTCTGTGATAAGAGGGCAAGCAGTCCTACTTGGAATGGCATGTATGCACAATTTGGCTTGCCCCATACTCCATATAATGCTCCCTGAAAGGAGGCAGGTATAACTTGCTGCCCTGTAATTCATTCTGCACAAGGCTCTTATTAAGAAAGTCCTCTCATGGGAGCTCTGCAATTTACTGGTTATTAAAACTGTGCCCTTTTTTCTGAAAGGTCTCAAACAATTCCTTTTTATTCTCAATATGTTTTTATTGCTAAAGGGGAAGGCATTGCAGATTTTCTCCAAGGACTTAAAATAATTTCTTTGAAATGTCATACAAAACAGTTTAATATGTAATTAATAGTCCTGCCAATCACTATTTTGTATAAATGCATATAAGCAAAATACTAAACAAAACAAAAAAATACAAACAAAAAGCAAATCTAAGCACTGTATTACACTTATTGCATGTATTAAACTAATAAATCTTATATGTAATACAGTGAAACATTATAATATATGTACAATGTAAGAATGTACAGAACATTCTATATAGTAACATTGCGCTTGTCTCCCTCAGAGGCTTAGGGCAGAGTGACAAACTTTTGTCTCTAAAAGCTGATGCCACATGGGGCTAAATCATGGCCTGTGGAAAAAATGCAGGCTGAGAATCGACCTCTTCCCTGGCATCACCCTCCAACCTTGGCAGCACCTGGAAGCATTGTGTCCACCAAGGTACAGGTACATGTGGGTGACATAGGCCAAAAAACGTGAGAGTTTGCATTTCGAGATGATATCCACCGCATGTGTCTGCACGCGGGAGGACATAATGCTTCTGGGTGCAGGCAAAGTAGGAGGCTGATGGCAGGAGGGGCTGATTCTCGACAAGCATTTTTTCCACAGGCCAAGAATTAACCCGTGTGGCATCAGCCTAAGGGCCATAGACATACAGTGTAGACAACTCTCCACCCATCAGAGCACAATGCTGTACAAAAGCACAAAAGACTCGAACACAACATTTTGTATGATCTCAATGAAAATTAGGTTTATCTCAGAGATGTTTTTTTATACAAAACAATCAGAATCTCAAAGCCATTTTATATTATTTTTGGTCTGATTTAAATACCATTTTGGGGGATAATCAGAATGTTTTCTGTAGTCAAATGTCTAATTTATTAGAATTATTAAGTTTTACAAAGCACCAATATATTCCACAGCATTGTACAATACAATGGTATACATATTTAACCTTAAAGAACATGTAAAGCCTACATTTTGAGACATAATCAGATACATTTTAATCTGCAAACATCATAGATGCACAAAGATCCTTATTCAGCACACATTTCATCAAGAATACAGGCTTACACAGGCAGAACTGTCTCTGATAAAAGTTCTGCTCAGGAGAGTTGGTTGGGAGAAAAAAGCAGACAGCTAGAGCTGAGTTTCTATGGGAACCAGCAATGCCATCTTTTCACTGGCTGCTAGACTGGGGGCGTGTTTAGTAATCTGAGGTTAGAACAACTGAGCTTGCCCACAAGCCATCAGCCAAAGCAAATTCCTGAGGGAGGGGGCCAAGTGGTTTACAGGAGGAGAAGGAAATCTAAATGATTAAGGAGATGCTACAGCCTTACTATTAACCTCTGGACAACCAGTGTGGCCGGTATTGAAAGATTTCAAAGAGGCTGTTAACTGATTACATTTTTGTGTGTGGGGGTTTACATGTCCTTTAAGGGCCAGATTTATGATTGTCAAGCTTTTTCTGCTCAAACCCAGCATGAGTTAGTAAAGGCTTGAGCAATTGTATATCTGGCTTCAATCTAGAGCTTACAATCTAATTTAGATTTTTCAAGGGACTTGGGTGGATCTCTCTTAATTGCAAATGATAATCAAACACATCAAAAGATTTTTCTGCATTTATTTTTTCTAAAAGGTATATTCTAAAATATATTCATTAGTTTCAAAATGATAATGTGCTCAAGGCCTAATGAACTAAGAAAAGTGGCCATATACTGGCCTGCCTGCCAAGTATTCCACCAAGATATTCTGCAATCTGGTCATCCACAGCCAGGGCAAATTAACATTGCTCTTTGATGGAGCCTGATGGCCAAAACAATCAGATCTGACTAATAGTGGGGAGGGGCAGCGACTAGCTTTAGATGCATCATTATATTAACATCATTATGTTGTATGAGTTGTTTATATTAATATCTGTATAGTTATTAAAATGGTTTAACTGGCAATCTGTTCATAACTGTGCTAGTCCTACTGCTATATGTCAAAAGACAGGAATATAAGTTATACTCGGTTATTATTTCCCCCACAACATTAAGGTGCCATTTTGGCACAAGTATAATATATTTTTTCATGTATGAAACTTGGCATTGAATGCAATGGCTGAAAGTAAAACTTGAGGCTTACAGCTAGATCCTGGGAGTAAGGCATCATGCAAATGGTCCTTTTCTCAAATATGCATTAGCTATACAAATACAGATGAGCTATGACAGCAATAACTGTCAATGGTCTCATGGGTGCTACTGTCACAGGCACCCATAGTGATGCCTGTCAGCAGTGATAGGGTTGAATCTCTTTTGGTGCTACTGATTGTAGGGTTGAGAAAACAGGCTGGAAAAAGCATGGAAAGATAAAGGCTAATGTTTCACATGGCTGTTTCTCAGCCTGCATACTAAGTGATAGATTATACAGTAGCTTGCGCTTTATCCCAACTAAGACATAATTAATCTTTATTGGGGGTAAAAAAACTTGGTGTATTTAATGTTTAAATATTTTTTTTCTAGATATACGGAGACCCAAATTATGTAAAGACCCCTAATTCAGAAAACCTAAGCATTCTTGCTAACAGGTTCCATACCTGTATATGAGGGATGCTAACATCTCTGCCACACAGTACGGTAGATTTAGACATCTGAAGCCAGACAATTTAGACCATTAAGATAAATGGACCATAGAATGCATATAATAACAAGACTGTAGGAGGCTGGATTATTTAGAGCCATGAAAGATGATGCTGTCAAAGCAATATGGCAACATATTTGAAAAAAAAACCTCAACAATGGCCATTGGGCTGGATAAACTATACCCTAATAATATAAAAGTACCAAAGAGTGTTCTGTCTGCCATACAATTGCACTAATTTCACATGCCAGCAAGATAATGCTTAAGTTCATGAAATCTTACTTAAGCTATAATAATACCAAAAAATGGCAAATGTAATCAATACAGGGACAAAAACCACCATCTTTCTTTTCTACAAAGAAGAATCCAGCCCCCGCAGGGGAGGTCAAAGGCTGCATGAACCAACACTGAAAGTTGTCTTGTATGTATGCCTTCATGGCCTGGGTCCTGGAGACAGAGGATAAATACAGCCTTTAGGGGGCATGTTTCCAGGGAGGAGATCAATTACACTTCTTGTAGAAAACATCCAAAAAGAGGGCTTATACAGAGGGTAGGGCATGAAGTTTGAGTCAGCAGGTAACCATAACGCAGTCGAAGGGCAGGCAATTCTTGTGGCAATATGGACTCCAGTGGGAGATTTTATTATTGGACCAATTGATGAGGGGTTTATGTAATCTGAGCTAAGGTAACCCTAACACCACTGGAGCAGAAGAACAATTGTTGATAATAAAGGACACTTTCTCTTTATGCAGAGCCCCCACAAGCAGTGGTAGTTTCCTGTAGTTTTGGAGATGATTCAGACACCAAGGGTCTTTCATCAATCGCGGACACCCACAAGGAATAAGGGGAATATCAATGTACTTGGCAAAGGTCATGAAGTTCCCTGCCGCTCCGGAATCATGAAAATCTTGATTGGTGACTGGTCCGGATGCCAACTTAAACTGCACAGGGAGTAAGAATCTATAAGAATTCTTCTGGGGAGAAGATTCAATACTGCTGAGATAAGACCCCTCCCCCCAGTCTTACGCCACCATACGGATACAAACCAGCAGAATGCCTTCGTAGTTTCTCTTGTTCAGAGAGGTGTGTTCTTCCTATTTGCATAGATTCCTGTAAGGGTTGTGAGGAGCAGGACTTGGAAGAAGAGGCTTCTGGAACTGTGGTGCCAGGACTGGTTGGAATCTTGTGCCACAATTTTATCTTTTTAGCACTCCCTCAGGTGAGTGTCAACCTTGATGGTAATGACAATAAGTTCCTCAAAATGTTCAGGGAGATCTCTGGAAACCAGACCGTCTTTTAACTTATCAGACAACCCCTGAGAGAAGGCTGCCACAAAGGCCTCGTTGTTCCAGGCAGTTTCTGAGGCCAGTGTCTGAAACTCAATAGTATACTGACTAGCACTGTGGTTGTCCTATCAAGTCTGGGTAAGATGTGAAGTGGCTGCAGTTGCCCAACCTGAAGCATCAAAGACAGTCCGGAAAGTCTCCAAAAGGTGTTAGCATCATTGATTAGAGGTGAATTCTTCTCTCAGAGATGATTTGCACATTCCAGAGCTTTGCCCTCCAACATGGAAATAACATACCCCACCTTAGGAAAAAGGAGTGGAGGGCTGGCTTTTAAAGCTGCTCCCTAGCTCCACAATTGTTCCCCCACTACCCCTAGACAATGAGCAGAAAGGGAAGTGAGAGACTGAGGCATTATTGGACAACAGTGGGTGTGACATGGGTGACTGTACTGTTTTTTTTTTTTTTTACTATAAAAAGAGTTTCATTGTTTTTCTTTTATTCTGGTGATTGTATTGCATTTTTTAATACTTAATTTATGTTTTTAGTGATTTTATTGTATTTTCATTCACCATTACTGTTGGGTTTTTGATATGTAATAAAGTTTATATTTTTTTATATTATTGGGATGCCCTGCTCTTTTCTTACTTCCAACTTTCACTATTACTGTTGACTGTTTGTTTTTGAATACAAAACACTTTCTACTTAGACACAAAAGAATGGCATTGTGTTTTTGACCACAGGTCTAACCGAGGCATACATTTTTTTATTGCATTTATATATAATTTTTTTGTGATTTTAATGCATTATTCATTGTTATGGATTGTACGCCTATACATATTGGGCATAATACCGTTTGTAACAATGGAGGGACATATGGTACATAAAACATTGTGCAATTTTCAAAATTATCAATTCATAAAAATATCAAATTAAGTAGTCTCTTTAAGTATCTTTAAGGATTCATCATAATGTTTTCTTTCTATAATGTTTTCTTTCTGAATGCATCAGAACGTGTGCTTTATAAAAACATAAGGGGTATTTTTTGACAAGGGCAGTTGCGGTCACACTAAGTTTCTTTATTAATAGAAACAAAAAGGCCACAATACAACCTTTATTTCTTTAAAGGACAATGAAAGGTTAATATAAATTAAAAAGAATGCCTTTAGATTTACTTTTAAGTACTTACTGCATATCTAAATTCCCAGATCCCTGCTTGCTTCTCTGAGATATGGTGCTGGCAGCCTACAGCAGTGTGAAGACTACAGTGACATCACTGAAATCTCTCTTCCCCTCCTGTAGGTGCCAGCGGCAGCCTTCCTATTCTCTGAGCGTGTGTGTAACTTGATCCTGTCTCCTGTTCTGAGCTACACATGCCCACCAGCCAATCAGAAGTGGATCTGGCAGAGGGGAGGGGGGAGGGAATGAAACACATGTGCAGTATGAAGCAAGGAGGGAAAGGAAGGAAGAATACCTTTTTAGAGATGGCTGCCTGTTCTAGAAAATGTGAAGGAAGTGTGACTGAGTAAATATTTGATTAGGTGAGCCAAAAGTGTGGCGTTTTTACTAAACAATAGGAGGACTATTGGGCAGTATGCTTTTTAAATTTTGACTTGCATTCTCCTTTAAGGATTTTTTTCTGGCAACATCAGTTTTAGACATTAGGGGGCCGATTCACTAAAGGTCGATAACGCTTATCGCATGCTTTTTTGCATTAAAAAGCACATGATAAATAAGCACTGATTCATCAAAGTCATTTCGCATGCGTAAAGATGCATATCGCATGCAGAAAAAAATGCATCATCGCAAAGCGTTATTTCTAATGCATTGTGTTAATTAGAGAATAGAAATAGTACTAACGTATGATTCACAAACACACATGAAGCGTTAAACGCGCTGAATATCGCATTAATCTGTGCGAATATTAACACCTACTTGGGGTAGGCGATACTTTAGGAAAATTGCAGTTCGTGAGCTTTTGGCAACACAATATGGACTTTGCAGTGGGATTTTTTCAAGTCTGTGTTTGCCTAGAGTGATGCAGCGTCCAGTTTTCAGGGAAATGGTCATTTTCAAAACAGTAGTTTTCAGAAAGTAACTGCTACGTGCATAATAGCATGTGCTAATATGGCGTGTATGGCTAATACGGCGAGCAGAAATTATCGCGCATGCGTTAAAATATCTCGTAAAATCGGTCATCGCAAGTTAAATAACGCAAAGAACATCGCTTCTTAATTATGACACGTGTCCTTTTAGTGAATCAAGCGTTAAGTCACAAAAGATAAGAAGAAATATAAGAATTAAAAAAAAAAATAATTAGGTAGACATATTTGCCCCCCCCCCAATTGTCATAAAATGGCAGTACCCTCAGAGGCACAATCTTATCATATACTTATAGCATGCTTTCAGGTCACTGCCCAGCTCCATTATGTTTATGCTTTATCATTTTTTTCTCCAAAGGCTGATTACGCATGAAACCTGCGTAAGCAGAAAGACAATTACAGCAGAATAAATGTTGCATTATTCCTAAGGCTCTAAAATCATTTATTTATACAGTATGTTTCAGCACAACATTATTTATTTTCAGAAATTACCATGAATAATATAATTCATAATTTATATTAAATCCACTCTTCATAAATGGTGTTTCTGCATTTTGAAGGTATACTATTTAACCATTTCCCTTAATTTTTCCATGAAAAATTTGATTTTGAATATTTATTTGAAATATTTTTTTATTACCAAAAATGTTGTATTAATTTCATATTCTAATATGAACTGCTGATTATTGCAGCGACTGTGGCACTGTAACTCTGTTGTTAATGGTTCAGTTCAGTGTTTTAGAGTGGAAGCCCTTAAAAAAATCCCATTAAATCTAAGGCATTTACAGCATGGAACTCTTGTCAGTGACTAAGCATCGGCTGAGTTGTCTTGTATGTTTTGTGATGGTTATATCTCTGGTGCATATTTTGCATCTATGCTGTAGGTACCATATTTTAACCATATTTACTAATTGATATCCTCCGGATGTCCTCCTGATGCCTACCTGCCTGCCTTTTTAATAACCTTTGCCACAAAACCATAGCTAAATAGGCTATGTTAAATCTTCCATCTCCAGTGTCCTATGGTAATACATCTTAACAGTAAAAAAATGCAACAGAAAGGGCCGTATTTCTATACAGCAGAACTCCTATTTTTTCAGGTAACCAGAAAAAATAGTAATATCCAGGAAAATGTAAAATCAGGGAAATGCATTATGCATTATATATTGATGGGACCAAAAAATGTAAAATGAGGAAAAACCCTAAATCAAGGTTTTTACTGTATAGACAATTAAGAGCCTGTGTCTAGGGCAGCAGCTTTGGGAAGGAGGCCTTTCTTTGCCTATATATATATATATATATATATATATTATATATATATAAAAAAAAAAGAAGAAGAAGGGTAGGAAAAAGGAGAAAGAGAGGTAGAAGGGGGGAAGAAAGGTATACAAAACAAGATAAAAATAAAACCAAAACATTACATTAACAGTGTGTCACCATTGTGTCATTGTTTTCTATAAATGGGTCATCAACAAATCAAATGTCATTTGGTCTCCAATCTTTTCTGTTTGTTTAGGGGCTCCATATGTGATCATATTTGTCATATTTGTCTTACAGCATGTAGGTCATTTTCTCAGTGGCCACAATCCACCATATTTCCAATCCACTGCCTGTGGGTGTGGGCTAGCTTCCTTCCAGGCAGAGGTGAGAGTGCATCTTTGTTGTGGCATCTGCCCAATAATGCAGTCCATGGGTCTGGTTCAATGCACCTTGGCAGTAGCTGTGAAAGAAGGTCAAATGCATGGACCCAGAACTAGTATACTTGTGGGCATACCTACCAACTGTGCCAGTTGTCTGCCACTGCTCCACACACCGGGATGCATGTGCCATGGTGACTAAGGTCCAATTTTCATATTTGTGCTGGGGAAAAGTAATATGAAATCTTACAGGAATCTTATAGGAAAAAAATCTGGATCTTGGGTAAAAAAAGCATCTGCATTGCACTGCATTTACAAAGCAATTTCTGTTGTGCAGAAATTATCTTTTGTGTGCACTTTAGAAAAACTGTGTGCACAATTTGGTGTGTGTTGATCCTAAAATTCACACTACAAACACAGCTTAGGGGGAATTTTACCATCCTATTAAAATAAATAAAGTTTGGTGCCCATGCTTCCTACTAAATATTTACACGTGGCATCCATGAGTATATTCAACTGTATCACTGATGACTTTATTACGTAGATTATGGGGATATTATGAAGATAAAAGAAAGGTAGCACAATGGTGGTAAACCTCAACCTTACATGGTTGGTGAGTTGTGTGTATAAATTGAAATGATGGGGGAACAGTCTAAACAAAGGCAGCCCCATAGATATCAGCTCAAGGGTGAACCCCTGCTGAGTAGGGTGGTGACCCTACTGCTTCAAATCTGAGGGTGGAATACATTTGCAATGATGTTGACTGGCATGTACCTTCGATAAAAGGGATAAAGGAGAAGCTGCCAGCATTGCTTCTCTCACTCCCAGTATAATAAGGCTGTTACACCAAACAGGCTATTCTAGGGGGCAAACTAGGCAATTACCTGTAAAGTTTGGGAAGAACAAACTGTGATGTGCAGAAGACTTACTCCAGGTGTGTTATTGGGGAATGTGCTATTCTTCTTAATATAACAGCTCAGTGTAAAGATAAAACTGGCTAAAAATGTGACTGTACAAAATAAAAAAAAATATTTTCAAATATAATTAGTCAAAAATGTAATCTATAAAGTGAACGTATGTCTAACGTTATATAGCCAGAACACTACTTTTGTAGCTCTTTAACCTGTTAGTCAATCGGCAACTGGAAGGGGGGGCCACATGGAACATAACTGTTCAGTTAGTTTGCTTTTGGTTCTGAAAATGCATTTCTGAAATTCATTCTCATCTACAAAATACATATGGAACATCATTGTGTCACTCCGAAACATAATCATCATGTCATCCATTTATATAAAATTTTAAAATGAAACTGGGGAAAAAAAGACCATCAAATGGATTCCAATTTAAAGACTGCTTTTTATCAGTTAATATGCATGCTTGTTTCTTATTGGCTCAGTAATTTGACTGATTTGTTCATAGAATTCATAGAAATAAAAGCATTATTTTTGTGCGACTTTGTGTTACATTTATTGACATAATTGATGGCTACATGTGTGGTATTTTATTTTATTCTTGACTAAAGATATGGCTTTTGTATATTTTTATGGCCACAATTATATACATACCTGTATAACCTGAGATAAATTCTTATCTCTGAGTCCCATTATGGCAGCAAAGGGAATGAAAGGATTAATGCGCTCTTTCCTTTAGGAGTGGCAGATTTGCTGCTTGACAAATCTGCTCTGTGGAAGCCACATGAAAGTGAGCCCAGGAAGCACTGAGAGATCTAGTGGTATGAGCTGAGACTCTAAAGTGAATTGGCAGCCCTTTGTTGTGGTACATAGAATAATTAAGATGAAAAGCAGATGCAACCTTTCCTTTGGCTGAAAAATTGGTAGGGTATGAAGTACAATCTTATCAGGCACTTGTGGCTTAGGGCCCCTTACTTGGACACTTGGACCTGAGCTTCAGGTTAATGGTAGCCAGTGGTTAAAAGTAAGCTTTCTGGAGAGATGGCAGCTGTAAATTTAAGTCCCATGGAGCCTGTAAGATGTCATTTTTCTCACTGCCTGGATGAAGGTCTTTACAACAGGATGTAGCACAAGCGGAAAAAGAGAGAGCTGGCACCTGCACCTGTAAAGGTGTCAACACCTCAACCAGACTGAAATGTTGCATCTGATGAGTTCCTCTACACCAGGAAAATAATGTTTTGCAAATTCCATCTTTGATCAAATGGTGCTTGGTGCTGTCTGGAACTGAAAGAGTCTGCGTAGGATGGGGTGGATCATGGGAACTAGGGGAAAAATATACAGTTGTTTGAAATCGCATGGTGTGGTCATGGTATCTACTGGGAAGGTCTGTGTGCCACAATATCTAGTGCAATTTCTGGTGTCAGGGTCGGATTGGGGGGTGCAGGACCCACTGGGGCTAAGCCTCCCTAACCCCCCACAAGGGCCCCTGCCTGACGTCCTCCCCTGAGCTCACTTATGTTTAATGTGGCAGGGGAGGGACACCATCGGCCGGGGGAGCACCGGCAAGGGTTGGGTCTAGTGCCGGCAGGGGTCAGGGGCTGCCCAGTCCGACCCTGTCTGGTGTTAGTCATTCTCCCTGAATTGAAGGAGCTGTATTTTATGCCTCTTGAGATTTGTCAGAGGGGCAATTCTAGTAGTAGTTGGTTTCTTAGTAGGTCAGTAGCCCTTGCCAGGAGAGAGATACAAGATCTGAGGACAAAACTGCCATTTGGTTTGTGAGATGTTGGCTCATGGCTTCTTGTTCTGTGGGAAAAAGTTGCTCTTCCCACCCATTGGCACTGTAAACGCTGCCTAAATGCTGGAATGGCAATTAATGTCATCTACTTGGACTTTACTAAAGCTTTTGATACAGTACCATACATAAAGTTAATAGTAAAATTGAGGAATATTGGCCTGGAACATAATATTTCTACTTGGATAGAGAACTGGCTGAAGGATAGATTACAAAGAGTGGTGGTATATGGAACATTTTCTAATTGGGCCAGTGTGGTTAGTGGAGTACCGCAGGGGTCAGTCCTTGGTCCTTTGCTTTTTAACTTGTTTATTAATGACCTGGAGTTGGGCATAGAGAGTACTGTTTCTATTTTTGCTGATGATACTAAATTGTGCAAAACTATGTTCCAATGGTAGTGCTTTGGGGGTATCCTTAATTGAGAAGACTCTGGGGATTTATGTAGATAACAAGTTGTCTAATTCCAGGCAGTTTCATTCTGTGGCTACTAAAGCAAATAAAGTGCTGTCTTGTATAAAAAAGGGCATTGACTCAAGGGATGAGAACATAATTTTGCCCCTTTATAGGTCCCTGGTAAGGCATCACCTTGAGTATGCAGCGCAGTTTTGGGCTCCAGTCCTTAAGAAGGATATTAGTGAGCTGGAGAGAGTGCAGAGACGTGCAACTAAACTGGTAAAGGGGATGGAAGATTTAAACTATGAGGTTTGACTGTCAAGGTTGGGGTTGCTTTCTCTGGAAAAAAAGGCGCTTACTAGGGGACATGATTAATTTGTAAAAGTACATAAGAGGGGATTATAGGCAGATAAGGGATGTTCTTTTTTTCCCATAAAAACAATCAATGCACCAGAGGCCACCCCTTTAGATTAGAGGAACGGAGCTTCCATTTGAAGCAGCGTAGGTGGTTTTTCACGGTGAGGGCAGTGAGGTTGGGGAATGCCCTTCCTAGTGATGTGGTAATGGCAGATTCTGTTAATGCCTTTAAGAGGGGCTTGGGTGATTTCTTGAACAAGCAGAATATCCAAGCCTATTGTGATACTAATATCTACAGTTAGTATTGATGTTGGTATATATAGTTTATGTATGTGAGGGTATTGATAGGTCAGTATAAGTTTGTGTGTGCTGGTTTCACTTGGAAGGGTTGAACTTGATGGGCCCCTATGTAACTATGTAAAACTAAGGACTATAGTATTTATTAAAATATATTTACTATCATATCAACTGGATGTAGTTGGTTCAAGTTTTCAAGCTAATGCACAAAAACAAGAAGCAAAATGTAACTTGGTTGTTGCATTATAGCCTGACAAGCAAAGTTCTTTATACCTAGTTAACCATTCACATGAAGATGCAGTTAAGCTTTCTCAGCATGGACATTTATCTTGAATTCAACAAAAACATTCCCAGGCATGCCATCAAACAGAGCAATAGCATATACTGCAACAGATAGATCTGGATAAACAGTATTACAGATTTTATTCAGATATTTTTTCTGTTTTATTAACTCATTTGTGTAAAGTATTTACTTTATATGTTAAGTAAACTTGAGGTAAATGAGGTCAAAGGATTTAGCCAAATGAGGACATCTTTTTAAGCTGTTATACAGCATATTATAGGCCAAGGCCCAAGGTAATTCATGTGTGTCTGCATTTAAATGATCAAGAACAAAATGATCCAACCAGTACTCTCCATCAACAGCAAAGTGCTATACAATCTCTGTGCAACCATAGTGCTTATTGCACTTCTGACAGAATTTTGTGTATATGACCCCAAGGGTCGCTACAGTTCTGGCCTGTCAATAGGTATAATAGGTATAATTTACTAGTCACCTGTTTAAAATCAAACATCTTAATAGTTTCAATAGGCTACTGCACCTGAGCAAACTTTGTTCCTTTTATTACATACGGAGGGATAGCATTTTAAAAATAGGGGGGGAAGTTGTCTATTTTTGAGATCCTTAGATTACAAACATATTGTTCCTTATTCATTACAGGACACCATGTCATTGAGACTGTGGATTTAATTTAATTATATGTTAGCCAGGGGTTCAGCACTGTAGCTCCCATTCAAGAATAAATCTACAATATGCTGCCTGTACATAACTTATGACTTCATTACTAAGCGTTTAAGCACTATTCCTTGTTACTATTGCATAATGAATAATGTCATAAAAAGACAGGTTTAAAGGAGAACTAAAGAAGTAAGCCAGAAATGTTGTACATTATGTTTTGTACCTGTACCAGTCCAAGGCAATTACAGCCAGTTAGCAGGGAAGATCTGTGTCTCTGAAGATTCTTCCAGTAGCCCCCCATGTTTTTCCTGCTGATTCACTGCACATGCTCTGTGCTGCTGTAACTTTCTGATCTTAGGGAATATAAACTGTATATATAGATTATAAATGTCATGATATATAGCATGGTTATTTAATAATCCACACTATAGCATCAGCTTATATGACAGGCCAGCCTCATTTTCTGCTTGATAATTAGCAAAAATCCTTAGGCATAGCTTCTCAACAGCTGCCCAGAGCACACTGAGCAAGTGGGAAACTCCTGCAACAACTATGAAGGCCTAAATCAGCTGAACCTTCAGGCTGGTGTAGTACAGTCTGTATATAAAATATGGCATTTCTAGCCATATTTATTTTTAGGGTTTAGTTCTTCTTTAAATAAAGCTATAATACCTAGAATTATTTTTAAAACAAGTTTAATTTTGGCTGTATGTGCAAAAATGATGAAAAGGGATGTGTGGCTTAATATAGGATCCATTATTCGGAAAACTATTATCCAGAAATCTCCAAATTATGAAAAGGCCATCACCCATACACTCAACTTTAATCAAATTTACATTTTTTTCTCTGTAATAATAAAACAATAACTAATTAAGATAACCACTATGATGTTTGCTTGTAAAAAAGTAACCAAAAAATTCTACCTGCTGATTGGTTGCTATGGGTTACTGCTCCTACGTAAACTGTGATATAGCCACCTTCCTCCACAAGGTTATCACATAATACATCAGCATGCTTTAAAAGGAATGAGAGATCCATGTTGTACACAGGTGAAAAGATCTACATAACTAGAGAGATTATACTTTTAGATGGTTTAAAAAGGTGTTTAATCAATTTGACTACATATGCAAAGTCTTAAAAAGGTGGTTCACCTTTACATTAACTTTGCAATTGATCTTCATTATTTATTTTTTAGAGTTTTGGAATAATTTGCCTTTCACTTCTACATCTTTCCAGGTTTCAAATAAAGGTCCCTGACCTCGGCAGCCAAAAACGATTGCTCTGTGATCTTACAATTTTATTATTATTGTTACTTTTTATTACTTATCTTTCTATTCGGTCTCTCTCCTATTAATATTCTAGTCTCTCATTTAACCCCCTTCCTGGTTGCTAAGGTAAACAAGACACTAGCAACCAGATAGCATCTGAAATTCCAAATTCCTAATTGAAGAGGAGATAAACATAGGAAAATGAAAACATCATATAGAAAACTAGGAACAAATACCAGCCTTAATAAATCATATCAACCTAGCATATTCCTATCAGTGAATATTGCTCTTTTTTTTAACTTGTACCTCGAGATAATTCTGTGATGTTATGTGCTCCCTCACTGATCACCTGACAAGAAGTGATGTTGGTTCTAACAGGAAGCAGCTCTGTCCATTCATTGGCTGATGTAACCTAATATGGGTGTGCTTTTAGTTTGTGTGTGAGCACAGTGTCTCACAAATGCATAGGGTGAAATTTAGCATCTAAAATGGTAGTTTTTTTCTATATGGAAACATTCAATGCCACATACTACTAGAAATGTATATATTTATAATGAAAAAGCTTTATTTATATGAAAAGTGATATGTTCAAGGGTATGGAATTTAGTACTACATTGCACTAGTGGTAGATGGTTGAATTTAGTATTTACCTGCATGTTAGTAAGTTGGTCTTGTAATTCCATACCTTGTCACTCTCCAAATCCTACTAGCCTAGCAGCATAGTAGTTAAGGTTAAGATTAGTACATGGTGTCAGTCATTTGAATGACTGCATTCCACTAGGTCAGGGGCATTATTGTGTTTCAATCATTTTGTATAGGGACCAAGTAATCCATTCATGCAAGCTCTTGCAAGCTAGCCTTATAAATAAGGTTGGCCTTACATTTTCAGACACATTAGCCTCTAGGTCCTACACTATAAAAACAATACCAATCCAACCTGATCTATGAGCCCTTGAACCCAAGATATTTGATATATTGTAGCTTATCTTGGTAAGTAAAAACCCACTCTTAACAACTGAATCTCTCCCTACCTATCCCCACACAATGCTTCTCACCTCTTCTCCTTTCCTTTTCTTCTGCTTACCCTTTTGTCTTTTATAGAATTTAATTTTTTACTGTCACATCATAATGCAAGAGAATAGTTGAACACTTGCTTAATATATTACTTTATATTTTATACTGTATTATTCAATGAGTAACAATTTAAAGGCATAGTTCACTTTTACGTTAACTTTTAGCATGTTATGGAAGCCTTTCTGAGAGTTCCTTACACAGGCAGGTATCTTTCCTGCTCTGTGCCCTGCTCAAAGAGACCTCCCTAACATTTTTACTACAGTTAAATACCTTTCCAAAGGACAGCCTTCCTGTGGAAAGTGAGCTCCAGTATGTAAGCTGAACCACTAGAATGGATTGTCTGGTCTGTTTCTTCCTTCCAAAACACTACAGCTTCCAGGGACAGATAGCAAAATCCCCTGAAGCTCCCTGAAACTCTTGGCCTATTTCTTTGTTTACTCTACCAAAGTTGGTTAATAGTAAGTAACAGCAAGGGCATGAAGTAAGGGCATAATTTGTGCAGCATGTTGCTAGCAAGGAAAAGAAAAGAACTTCCAGAGATAATGTTGAAAACAACAAAAATTTAACCACCATATCTTAAAGAAAATTAAAGTCTAACCTAAGTAGCACTTGCCTGACCAGCTTAGTACTCAATGTGGCTCAAAGGGGGAAGAACGATGTTAGATAATTCATTAAATCCTTGATATATCACAAAAGTGATCAGTTGATGGGGAGAGCTGTGTGAGGGCATATGGGATGCAAATGAAGTTCTGGCATTTGGATATGGATCACTCCTGACGAGCAACAACTCATGGGAGCAGCACAGAAACAGGGCACAGTGGCATGAGCAAAGGTGAACAAGAAATTTGCGCAATGCAGAAAGGGTAGTTAATTGTAAAGGTGGGATAAATAGCAGTTTACAATACATAAACATTTTTTGTGTGACCCTGGTGAGAACAAATATTCCTTCAAGATTTAAAATCAGAAGTGTTTTTGAATTTATTGGCAGTATTAAAGTTTTCTTGCCCTTCCAACTGGTCTTTATAACTGAATAGGGAAAGAATTAATAAAATGTAAAAATGGGTCCAGCAGCACGTGACAAGTAGTAAAGTGTGGCAACATGGGCACCATGAGGGGAATCCTGTTACCCAACAATGAGTTAAATTCTGCAATGAAGTAATGTGTATAAGGGCATCATAATGTTTAGCTTTTTAGCATGAGTTGGAATAGACATAAGGGATTAGAAAGCCTGCCAGTCACATTCTTTTAACACTGCCAAATGGATCTGTCCATCTCCTCCCAAAACCAATGAAAAGGACAACACAGGGACCCCATGGGGTAACCACGGCCACTCATTGTTATTACTGCACAGGCTAAAAAAGAAAAACCAACAGAAGTGACCCGAGTATAACAAAGAAGGAGCGTGAAGTAGCTCCAGAGTGAGCTGAAGGAGCAAGAGTATAAGAGAGGATAAACCATGGAAATAGCAAAAGGGATAAAGAGCAAAAAGAAAGTGCAGAAGAAAACTGCCAGAACATGTGGCACACAGAAGAGAAAGCGAAAACTAGCATTAAAAAGAGTAGATAGAAAAATATAGATGGTGAAAATAAACTACAGTATAGTTTAAGAATGATTTTACAACTGAATAATGAATAGATCAAATTAATAGATCAAACAAAAACAGGTAGATAGACAGGCTGGCAGATTAGCAAATACAAAAATGCATAAAGAGATAGAAAGAAGAATGGATCAAAGAAATAAATTAATAGAACAGATTTCATAAAGATATATTTGGTAATGAGGCAACTGTAGATAGATAGACAGACAGACGGCTAGATAGATAGACAAAATGGATGAATTTGTATATTAATGCATAAAGATGCTAAAAAAGCATTAACCACATTAAAGGGTCACAAAATATATGCATTTATTTGCCTGTGATCCCTTATCTACACATACAGGTGGCATTGTTTAGAATCTATCATTGCGCCTCACACAAAGTTCACCCATTTCTGGTATTTGCAGTAAGTGCAGTCAGGTAATTTTTTGCACTTCCAATACCTTCTGCTGCAAAGACCTGCAAAGCAGTAGATATTGTTTCCAGTCACATTCCTTTATTGTTGCCAAATGGATCTGTCCATCTCCACCCACAACCAATGAAAAGTATCCCATGGGGGTATCCCCAGTCACTTTGTGTTTTACTGCACACGATAAAAGAGAAAAAACTAACAGAAGTGACCCGAGGATAAAAGGGGAAGAGAAACAAAACAGCACAGAAGTAGGAAGAGAATAGGAAAGGCTAAAAGGCTGAGTGTTAGCGATGGGGAGGAACAAATAGGAAGGCAGGAAACAAGAAAAAACGAAATAATAAAGGAAGCAGAATAAAGGAATACAGCAAGATGAAGTAAGTAGGACAAGTTTTACTTAAAAGCCCTCATGCATGGCAACCTTTTATATTTATTTACAGAATAATTGTGCAAATGTAAGAATACCATTTGAAACAACACAAAAACAATTTAACAGGTAGGCTTGTTAAAAGGGGCAAAATAAATTATAAAAAGGGCAACATGTCAGACTGTGTCAAATAATTCTTAGATTGTAAACCTGATTGCTGTGCACCAACCACCCACTTTTTATTAGATGCCCCTGAAATCAAAGGCAAAGTACAATGGCAACATCTCATACACTACATGGTTTTCTGTTTTGGTAGATGCAATTGCACAGGAGTTTAAGATACTTCAGATAGTTACAGAATTTAGTTGAAAATGACTCAATTGTATAAGCAGGCAGATTTATTACTCAAAATACACTACATAACTACATACACACTTTGTATCATACAGTTTCAATTCCAGTGACAGGCAGTAATTTTCCACCTTTTAAAATACAACCTATGATGTCTAATGATAGTAATCTATCTTATTTTTTTAATGTACAGAATAAATCTCAGTTTCACAAAAAGCTTAATTAGGTGTTTTGGCAATGTGAAAAAGGTTCTAATTACAGCATTTCATGAGAGTTAATTTTATTGATTCCTAAAGAGCTATATTTAAAATACCTTTAGCTACTTTATATATATAGATATATAGCTAGTATTGGTCACAGGTCAGTTTCAGGTGAGCGTGGGGTTGTGGGCTTTTTACATTACCTTTGATGTGAGTAAATATGGGATGTCTCTTAAAAAACAAGAACAGATCTGCTGCTTGTTTGCTATGGTTATGATCTAAGCCATTGCTTCAGAAGTAACACTGTATAACACTGTAAGTTATAAATATATCATATTATTACTTGTATATATTTTTAACTCAATATGTTGTTCATGTATGCACATTATATCACAGTTTTACAAATTATGAGGTCATGGAACTATAGGTGTGTTTTTTTTCTACTCAGAGATCATTCACATGAGTGCCGTGTTCTACCGGAGGTGGGTCTGGTTTTTGGAGCTTTTTTGTGTTTAAATTTCACTTGATACACAGTGTTGGAGTTCCTAATGAAGGCTCATGGCGAATAAACACTGAATAAAGCTATTTTTTATTTTTTTCTGTGAAACCCTACATGTGCTAGTTAATTCTTTTGCTATGAATTCTACATATTCCATGGACTGGGGCAATTGATATTTGGTTATTTAAGTGCACCTATTGTTGGATTATATACATATATATATACCTTGGTGTTTTCAGAATTTCTTTTGCAGAGGTGACCATAGACAGGATTGAGTTTAGAGGCATACATATTTGAAATCTGTGTGCCATTCCTAGTAATGAAGAGTTAAAAGCAGTAGCCCTATGAAATTTACACAAAATCAGCAAATACTGCGCATGAGCAGAAAGGTCCAAAGGGGCAAAATTGAACTAAAAATTGTCTGAATCAGCATTTGTCTAGGTCATGCTATCAGTTTTGGGCTGATATTTGGCTAAATAGAATAAATACAAAGGAATCAAAATGTAAACATTTAGGCTACTGTGATAAGATCTGTGTCAGCTGAATGAGCAATGTAAAGTGGCAGGTTTAGTTTATAAAATTATTACACTGGCTTGAATGCCACATACCTGTAATATGAGAGGGTTTGCAACTGCCCACTGCTGGAGATGAAAGAGAAAAAACACTTACTTTCCTGTGCCATGCTTATGACAGTCTCTGTAGTGGCATGGTACTCATCCTCCTCCAGGAAAGTGTTGTGCTGGAAAGAGTCTCCCTGAAACTCATGCTGATCCAGTATCTGCTGAAGAGGGGGTGCCTTAGGCAGCAGCTGGTTCACTATTTCCCGGGAGATGTTTGGGGCTTCTTTCAGCCTAAGTTTGCTCAGGATCTGAGATTTGATGCTCTCCAATCTCATTTCTTTGCTGTGTTTCCTCCACGTACACACGGGGCAATCCTGCTCCTCACTCTCTCCCAATGTGAGCTCCACCTGCAGAGATCCCTTCTGCTGGATAGCCTCTCCTTTGCTTTTGGAGAACTCCATTGACAGGACAAGCATGCAGAGGAACAGAGGACACAGCTGAGGCAGCATTTCTTCACTTGTGAATGTCCAGAGTGGGGCTGCTGGCTGTAGGCTTTTGCTGCTGCACAGAGGACAGCTGCCTTCTGCAGGTCTCTAAAGGGGAGGGGTAGGCAACCACAGATCATGCACTAGGCAAAGGGACTCCTTTTTATATCCCAACTGTTCTCTGTCGTAAAATGCTTTCATTGGCTGGGGTGGTAACAAAAGGCCCCTACTAGGGCTGTCAACAAAGTAAAAAAAAGGAGAAGAGAGAAAGAGAACAGAAGGTAGCAAAGTAACTTAGGACTGAGCTCTCACTGATTCTGTGCCAGTTTGAAATGTAGTCTCTTGGAATTGCAAGTGACAGATCTTAAAGGTATAAAGCCTACTCAATGACCACTCCTATCCCCTTCACGCCCCCCTCACACCCTTACTCACCTTTGTAACTTGGGTCCCTCCCATTTTTCTCTTTAGAATGCATTTAAATGGAGCATGATCTTGCAAATGGATTTTTATGATTAAATACATTATTATTTAGATTATGTGTGTATAACTTTAGTAGTTTTTCATAATTCACTATAATAAAAAGAGTCTTTCATAGTCCATTAGCAAGTATTTCAAACACTATTTTGGGTGAAGTATTTCTCTGTATTACATACTGATCGTCCAACTACATTTTACAACCATCTGACTGTGTGCTTCTCCCATCTATTGTTAGTTGCATTTTGGTACTATAGCTTATTGGACAAAATAGAAAGCATGGAACTGTATACAATATATTTTAAGTCATAGGCTGGGTAGCTTGATTTGTGTCTGAAAATGTGTATATCATAACTGTTGTATGTATCTCATGATTCGTAGCACATGCTGTATTAATTGGGCAGCTTTAATATATCTGAAGAACTCTTTTACTCAGATTGGCATGGACACCTTTTTAGCTTTGAAAAACACCAGCGAGTATGGTATGGTGTATTAAAAAGTCTTAATAAAAATAAGACTGTCATGGCTAAGGCCTTATGTACATGTATTTTTCAAATGCAATAGCATTAGCTTAATTTGCTCCCATAAAATCAGATCAGGAACACCAAGCAGTCGCAACCGTAGACTTGCACTGAAATCAGATTGTATGCAACTTGGTGCAATCAAAAACACAGATTTACACGTGGCATGAGGGATATTAAAAACAACTGTCCTGTGTACGCTGTTCTATATAACCATTCCTATTTTCCTCTACCTTTTTTTCTTATCATTTCAGTTTTGGGTCATCCCATGGGATACTTTGTTTGGATGTGGAAGCCGATGGACAGGTTCATTTAACAGCAGAAAGGAATGTAGTTGTAGACAAACAAATCAGTTTTGTAGATTCAAAAATGATTGCTTAAATAATTGTACAGTGTACTATGGAATATATTGTACACATACTTGCTAATAATAATAATTGTTTGGCTGCACTTACTGTGACAGCTGCAGAACATTAAAGGGGGTAGTTCACCTTTAAAATAATTTTTAGTATAAAGTAAGTTTTTTCAGTTATTTAGCTTTTTGCCCAGCAGCTCTCCAGTTTGGAATTTTAGTTGGTTGCTAGTCTTATTATTTACCCTAGCAACCAGGCAGTGATTGAATGAAAGACTGGAACAGAAATAGGAGAGGGGCTGAATTAAAAGATAAGTAATAAAAAGTAACAATTACAATAAAATTGTGGCCTCAGAGAGAAATAGTTTTTGTCTATCTGAAAGATAGAAAGAGACAGAAAAGAAAACCAAAAACTAAACAAATAAATAATGCACACCAATTGCAAAGTTTCTAGATATAAAACATACTAAAAGTTAACTTAAAGGTAAACCACCACTTTAAGTGTGGAGAACACATATTTTCTATAGGTTTGAGGGAATGGAGAGTAAAATGATTTCATTGAGGGGCTCAGCAACTTCTAGCTAGAATCCCAGCAGCAGCTTCTACTACAAAGTTTATTTTAGGCTCCAAGGCAGCACTGCTACATGCAAACCAGCTAAAGCCAGTTGTTTTCATTTTTTTAATAATTTGAAAATCAGCTAACTGGGAATCTACACTCTTTTTTTTCTTCTTTTCAAACACTCTAAGCTTGGGTTATCACCAAAGCTGAGACTTCCTTTGGTGTGAAGGTATTTGAAGCTGTTTATGTGTTTATGACAAAATTCACACAAACACTTCCTTCAAAAGTGAAGGAACAATGGCAGTCCTCTCCATTAAAGGAAAGGTTGACCTTTTTACAGGTATATACACAAGGGCAAAGATAGCTTTAAAAAAATATCTGAAAAAGAAGATCCTAACAACATTGTAGTACCTAAAAAAGAGATTAAAAATTGAGATTTCTGGTGTCTGTAGAGTCCTCTTGTGTGTAAATGTTGTGATGGAATAGCAAGGAAAACAAAATAATTACGTATGGTGACATATTGGCAAATGCTCCACAGTAATTATGCATTAACCTGAAAATCAATTTCATGCATTCCTGCAAGTTGTCTTTAACCACTGCTGAATACAATTAAAAGGTGGCTCACCTTTATATTAACTTTTAATATGTTATAGAATGTCCAATTCTAAACAACATTTAACTTGGACTTCATTATTAATTTTTTTATAGTTCATCAATTATTCGCCTTCTTCTTCTGACTCTTTCCAGCTTTCAAATGGGGGTCATTGACCCAGCAGCCAAAAAACATTAGCTATGTGTTGCTACAATTTTACTGTTTTTGTTACTTTTTTTTTACTTATCTTACTATTCAGGCCCTCTTCTATTCATATTCCTGTTTCTCATTGAAACCACTGCCTGATTGCTCAGGTAATTGGGACCTTTATAGCTGCTGAAATTCCAAACTGAAGAGATGCTGAACAAAAAGGGCCCGATTCACTAAAGTGCGATAAAAATTATCGCACGCTTTTTTTGCGGTAAAAAAGATGCGAAAACTAGCGCGCGATTCACCATAATATTATCACGTGCGATAAGTTGCCATTTTCGCATGCGGTATTTTTCACGCTAGTTTTAGTGCATGCGTTAATTTCCGCGCTGAAAAGAATACAATTGCATGATTCACTATAACTTTTGCGCGCTAAATATCGCATTCGGCTATGCGAAATTTAACACCTACTATAGGCAGGCGAAAAATTATAGAAAAGTACAGTAAATTAGTTTTTGGCAATAAAATATGGACTTACAGTGTTATTTATTCAAGTATGTGTCTTTTTACTCAATTTTACTTAAGTCTTTTACTTAAGTCTTGGCATGTATGGAATTTCGCTACTAATATACAGTACTATAGCGGTGAATATGTTGTCGCCAAAATATACAGTACTATAGCGGTGAATATTTTGTCGCGATAATGTACTGTACTGTAGCGGTGAATATTTTGTCGCGCAAAATACATTACTATGTATATTTTGTCGATTTTTTTTATCGCGATTTTGTAATCTCGCGACTTGCGGATATTTTGTGGCGATTTTGTAATCTCGTGACATGTGCGACTTGGGGCCATTTTGTGTCATTGAGCCTGCAGCCACCAAACTGAGAGGACCATGCCTGGGGTTTCGGATCTGCTTCCAGGGGAGAGGCGCTACATTATCAGCGTGCTCCTGCGTGCAGGATATGATGACCCGCCGCTGGGGGACTTAGGGGTCCACGAGAGGAAGAGGGCAATCCTGGGCGAGCTAAGAGAGGGTTTGCTCGCCGGGTTAGCCCTTGATGTGGACCCCCGCCAGCTCCAGCGTCTGTGGTCCGTCCTGAAGCGCAGGAGCCCAGAACTGGTAGCTGAAATTGCAGAAGGTAATTATTGTACTTGTACTTGTACTTGTATTGTACAGTATACATTCAGTAAAAGATTTAGCAAGTAATTTGAACTAAAGTACAAATGTAAGAAATGTCAGGGATGATGAAAGTAACATAGTAACATAGTAAGTTTGGTTGAAAAAAGACATACGTCCATCACGTTCAACCATAATGCCAGTGAGGAACTGAAACGTTGGTCACAATAAACCTCTGAATATTATTTCACATCTTTGTGACTCCTTGTGAAAATCCTGTGTGTGCCGTCACCCCATGCCTGTCTAGATTTTGTTTTGCCACAGGCACCCAGGTATTATTGTTCCTTATGGTGTGCAGCTTCCCAGCATTTCGTATTGTATATATATATATATATACACATCTATTTTCAAATACATATGCATAAATAAGTTTAAAGCAGGGGGGAAGCAGCAGGGAGCTTGCAATACTATTTCACAGAACTTCAGCTGGCGCCTCCTCCCCAGGCCCAACCCCAGGCCCTCCAGGCTCTACCAGCCCAGCAGGCTCTACCGGCCCTCGCGGCCCGACCAGCGGCCCCCACGGCCCATCCACCGGCCCCCGCGGCCCGACTACCGGCCCCCGCGGCCCGACTACCGGCCCCCGCGGCCCGACTACTGGCCCCAGCGGCCCGACCTGCGGCCCCAGAGGCCCAAGAACTGGCCCCAGAGGCCCCAGGACCATCGGCCCAAGAGCCAGAAGAGGCCCCTGAGGCCGAATATGTTCCCGAGGCCCCAGGGTCCCCCGAGGCCCCAGACACCCCCCCCTTCTTTCCTCCCCCAGTTTCCCCCCAGGCCCTTGGGTTCTCCCCCCAGGCCCCGGACTCCCCCCAGGCCAAGCGCTGGGCGCCAGGTTCTCCTGCGGGACCATCAGTGCAGGAGGACCTGGCCAACATGAAGGCTAAGCTGGCCCAGCTCTGGGGGGAGGTGGATGAGTTAAAGAGGGACATGGAAGAACTCAAGGGCAGCAAGCCCTAAGTTTTTTTCCCCCCTTTTTTCCAACCTTTTTTCTTTATTTTATTATTATAGTAAAATTTGATATTTTTCTACTTTTGAACTGAGTAATGTCTACTTATTTTGCCTTACTTGATATGGTATTCTATACTTTCATGTAGTTTCCCCTACACTCTTACATTTATCAGTAACAGCATCAATATGCTATATGGGTGAAATTTTTGCAAATTTTCTGGCAACAATTTTGCCTTTAGCCCATTTTGCTGAATAGTAAAACTTGTGTTAATTAGTACGTAGCGTATTTTCTGGCGAGTGTGATAACTGCCAATCCAATGTTTTGTTGCCAGAATAATTGCAATATTAGATTTGTACCCGTTTAATAAAGTGCCCATAACATATTTGCCGTTTATTCTGTGTCTAAAATCTCCCACTTAATTTAAGCCACTTTAGCAAACGGACCCCTAAGTATTTGGCTAAATATTCTTAAATGCCCCCCCCCCCATTTTATTATCTCTAGCGCTTCTTTTTTTTTCTTACTTATATTTTTATAGGTTTTTTGGGGTTTTTTCTGCAAATAAATATTTATACAGCAACTCTCTAGCACTCTGTGCTCTCCCAGGGCAAAATGTCGCCATTTTTATGCTGCCGATTGTCGCGTGCGCATGCGATAAATAGCGTGCATGCGGAAAATACCGCGCACGCTATTTATCACGACAAAAATATCGCATGAAATACCACGCGTAAAATAGCTCAAGTGTACTAATAGTGAATCGTGCGAAAAGTCGGCAAAATTAAGAAGCAGTAAAATTTTTAGCGCATGCTAAAAATAGCGCACGTTATTTCGCACTTTAGTGAATCGGGCCCTATGTGTCATAATGAAGATACTAACAATAATTAAAAATAAAGACCAATTGCAAATTGTCTCAGAATATTACTCTCTACGTCATACTAAAAGTTCATAGGTGAACAACCTCTTTAATTGATGAACCTTACCTTTGCCAGTTTCCACATAAAATTTGTATGTATAAATATACATATAAGTTTCATTTAACATTATTTTAGGGGTAATTTACGCCGATGTCCTCCCCCAACGTGTTTCACTTCTGTGCACTCAGGGGAGGATGTTGGGTGGGGGCCCCTGCAGGGGGTTAGGGGGCGCAGTGGGGGCCCCTGTGGGGGGTGCAGGTGACGCGGCCAGTGGGGGCACCTTTTGGGGTGCAGGGCCCCTGGGGCGGCAGCTGAGGCACTGACAATGGTGAAGCCGCACCTGCTGCTCCCCCAGTAGTTACGTCACTGCAAAAAAGGTGCAGTCAGCCATTTTTTGCGCTTTTCACACTCCATTCTGCTGTGTGCATATTGCTGCAGGTCACTGTGCTCTGTCTCGGGCCTTTCCCCATTACTACAGCGCTGACTACTTTACTGGCGAGCAAACAGGTTGGTATTCCATCCCCCTAACTTTCCCGACGCACAAGTTAGGGAGCAGCAGGAGACATGGTTTCTTGATGGCATGCTTTGCTCTTTGTGACGGATTTTCAATCCTGGCATATAAGTGCTTCTTAATCGAACACTAAGGGGCTTGAGTAAAGAGATACCACCATATAAAAATGTATGACACTTCTAGAGAATCAAAAATATACAATGTAGATTCATACATTAATATTTGACAATTCAGGCACAAACATTAGGGATCAATATTATATAGTATAGTATCAACTATATAAGAAACATTTTTACAGGCACACCTTTAACACTTACACCAATACTTTCTGTGGGAGATATATGTTAGACACAATAAAAACCATTTAGGGGTTGCTTGATGTACAGTATATTGTGTATTTCTTACAGGAGCAGTAGTTTACTGTTCAAACAATGTGCCTGATATTTTTCCCAGTAATATGTATGAGCCCCCTTTTGGGTGCATATTTAAGGTGTTGTCTGACATAAGGGGCTGGGGAATGGCAAATATATTGTATATTTTAATTGAGAGTGTGGGTATGCTATGCTTTTGCATTTTTACTTAGATTTATAGCAGCATGCACTGTGCATACTTTTTGCGTCCCTCCGCCATGTGGACATCAAGGGAGAACCTTTTCCAATTCAAGCAGCCAGGAAGTGTCCCCCATATAGATATACATGTAGGTAATCAATACTGATCACCTAATGCATAACTAAACGTTGCTGTGACAAACAGAAAGTAATTAAAGGAGAACTATACCACCTGTACTAAAAAAGCCCCCTTAACTAGCACTGCCTTGACCTCCCCTCACCTATCCCTTATCGCATAGTTTAACAAGTGTCCCTGTCACTTACCCCCAACCTAAAACAGCAGAGTAGCGCAGCAAGTTACCTGCAACTGAACACATTTCACAGTGTTTTGAGTCAATCCTGGGCCAGTGGGGGTCACAGGATTGATAGATACCTGTGTCCCTCCCCCACCTTTTTTAAAGATATAAGCCACTACCCCACTCATCCTTAATAGCTACTATTCTTCTGTCAGAAGTTGTCAAGGAGCATTTTCAAGGAACAGTAACACCAAAGTGTGTTATATGTATTTGAATAGCATATACCTTTACCCCGCACTGGTAAAAATAATTTATTAATGGACCAATAACACCAAAAAAATAAGTGTTTTAAAGTAATTATAATATAATGTGCTGCTGCTCTGCACAGCTAAAAGTTATGTGTTTGCAGCAGAAAGACTACTATAATTTATATAAATAAACAGCTGGGTATCTACTGGGGAGCCATTTATGCTAAAAAAGGATGGTACAAGTTACATAGTAAATACAATGGTGTTTTACAGAGCTTATCTGTTATCTGCTATGTAACCTGTGCAATTTAGCCCTATTTCAGTTTGAATAGCTATCCCCATGGCTATGCAGCAGCTTTGTTTATATACACTATAGTAGTGTTTCTGCAGCAAACACACAACATGTGTAGGGTAACAGTATATAATATTCTAATTACTTCAATGCACATTCATTTTTGGTGTGACTGTCCAATATTTCCAATTTAATATTAATATTATCCTGTGTAAGAACAAGGCCCATTGTACTCTATAGAGCTTATCTGTCACATGCTGTGTAAAAATTTGCCTTTTTGCCCTATTCAGCTGGAATGGCTGCCCCATTGGCTACACAGCAGCTTATTTAAAGATATATATATAGGAGAGGACCTAAACAGAAATATAAGAGATTAAAAGTAGAAATAACAATACAATTGTAGCCTCACAGAGCAATAGATCTCTGGTTGCCGGGGTCAGTGACCCCCATTTGAAAACTGGAAAAAGTCATACGAAGAAGGCAAATAATTCAAAAACTAGACAGAATAAACAATAAAGACCAACTGAAAAGTTGTTAAGAATTGGTATTCTACAACATACAAAAAGTTCACTTAAAGGTGAACCACCCCTTTAAATGTAAATTAAATATTTTCACTTTTTAATGTTACTGGTCCTTTAACTGCAGGAAATCTTTCATCCAAATATTTGCATATGCAAACTTGTTTGTAAGATTTATGGTCAAAATGTTTGACATTCCTTTATATGGCATAAGGTAAAGACAATTTGGTTTAGCCATGCAGTTACCATTTTAAAGCCATTTGTCGAACAGAAAACTTGTCAAGAATGAACACAGTCAATCATATATGAGTTTCTTCCTTTCTGTGGAACGAGAGACTGGGTAGAGACACATAGGAACTCATACCTGTGTGCGTCATCACTGAGATACTGTTTTTATGGGGCTCTTTGATCATTCATTTTGGGAACACGGTATGGGTTTTGCCATTTTTGTAAAACAATTGAGTCGTAACATTTCGGTGGGCAAAATATCCTGCTATCTGCAATATTTCTTTACTGAAGAATACCTTACTAATAACTAATGCATGGGGTAAAGCAAAGCAATTTTTCTTTACTTATGTTGAAGACTTGGCTTTGCCTGGCTTTGGCAATATCAGAAGGTGGCAAACCTACAGAACTCCTTTAATCTAACTTTGTGAAAACATTCATTCCATCCACAATAAAGGTCTACATGTTCAGGTGGTAATAGTAAAAAGGATCATACTGTATATATCATTCATATGGTTACTAAGTGTCATGATTATGTAAGAAATAAATTCAAATATTACTGCATTTCAGACCAGACCAGACATCAGATTTACACATTTTCAGTGGTAGAATACCAAAGTTCCCATAATATTTTTACTTAGTTAAAAAAAATCATCTCAGTGTCAATGTTTCACTACTTACAGGATCAGGCGTAGTGGTACAGAGAGAGATTTGAAATGTGTGCCATTCCTAATACTAAATTTAGGTATTAGCACTATGAAATACACACCCAACAATTATGTTCTATAATTACTAATTAATAATAACCATAAACGCATCATACAATGTGTATCAGGTTTATCCAAATACATCACTTCATGTTAATACAGAGTATTATATTTAACAGAAAGTAGTGTTACATCATAGAAATGTATAGAATACCTAGTCAGCTTTATTTATATTCCAGAAAGGTAGCTTTCATACTGATATTGTGAGGTATAGGCTTCAAAATCCATTCCACCAGAGTCAGTTCTCAAAGGGAATGATCTTTGAGCAAATGCATGACAAATGCTACAATAATAATAACACCCCAAAAGATTGAAATACCAGTATATCCTAAATATGGCTGGATTCTGACTCAGCACTTCTCTAGGTCATGCTGCAGCAACTTTGGACTAACATTAGTTTAAGCAGTATCCATACAAAGAAGGGAATTACATATGTACTTAAAATATACATCAATTTAAATAACATCCAGACTAAGCTGTCACTTTTAACTCACTCCTCAATAACTTGATTTTGATTGCCAAGCCTTGAAACAGATACCCATGCTTCCATTTTTTAACTCTGTAACAAGCAAACAAGCAGATAATATTGACTCCTAGCAGCAAGTACCAAATTGTTCCTCCCCTTCATGTGCTCAGAGCTGAGTAATGCAGTGTAGTACCTATTCTGATTTGTGACTAGACAGTATGCAACCTGGGGAGTTGACGCACATGAGTTAAAACCATGTGTGACTTTAGGCTACTGTGATAAGATTTGTGTCAGTTAAGTGAGCAATGTTAAGTGGCAGATTTAGTTTATGAAATTATTACACTGGCTTGAATGCCACATACCTGTAATATGAGAGGGTTTGCAACTGCCCACTGCTGGAGATGAAAGAGAAAAAACACTTACTTTCCTGTGCCATGCTTATGACAGTCTCTGTAGTGGCATGGTACTCATCCTCCTCCAGGAAAGTGTTGTGCTGGAAAGAGTCTCCCTGAAACTCATGCTGATCCAGTATCTGCTGAAGAGGGGGTGCCTTAGGCAGCAGCTGGTTCACTACTTCCCGGGAGATGTTTGGGGCTTCTTTCAGCCTAAGTTTGCTCAGGATCTGAGATTTGATGCTCTCCAATCTCATTTCTTTGCTGTGTTTCCTCCACGTACACACGGGGCAATCCTGCTCCTCACTCTCTCCCAATGTGAGTTCCACCTGCAGAGATCCCTTCTGCTGGATAGCCTCTCCTTTGCTTTTGGAGAACTCCATAGACAGGACAAGCATGCAGAGGAACAGAGGACACAGCTGAGACAGCATTTCTTCACTTGTGAATGTCCAGAGTGGGGCTGCTGGCTGTTCTGCTGCTGCTGCTGCTGCTGCACAGAGGACAGCTGCCTTCTGCAGGTCTCTATAGGGGAGGGGTAGGCAACCACAGATCATGCACTAGGCAAAGGGACTCCTTTTTATATCCCAACTGTTCTCTGTCGTAAAATGCTTTCATTGGCTGGGGTGGTAACAAAAGGCCCCTACCAGGGCTGTCAACAAAGTAAAAAAGAAGGAGAGAGGGAGAGGAGAGAAGAGAACAGAACAGAAGGTAGCAAAGTAACTCAGGACTACGCTCTCGGTGTTTCTGTGTCAGTTTGAAATGCAGTCATTTGGATCTGAAAGGGGGCTGTGACAGATCTTAAAGGCACAAAGCCTGCTACTTGGCCACTCCTGTCCCACCCACCCCCTCTCCCACCCTTACCTCTGTGACTTGAACTACCTCCCCTTCCTTCTTCTCAGATGGAATTTTATCAGAGCATAATCTTGTAAATGGGTTATTAAATATTCAATGCATATGTATGTATCTATGTATATATGTGTGTTTGTGCTTTTCCCGTTTTGTGTAATATTTTATCTCTCGCAATTTAAAGTGCATGCTGAAAACACTAACTGTAAAATGTTTGCCTATTAATGTCATTGTCCCCTTGGAAACTGTTATAATTGCACTCATGGACAGAATTACTAGTGACACTATAAGTAGTGTCAGTCAGTGTTGTGGGAGCATTGTACTGTGCCACAAAACATCTTTTCCCATCACATTCTGGCTTGTTCAGCACGTGAATAATGATATTCTGTCCTTTTGTATAATTATTATCTGTATTGCATTACACCAAAAACTATACTATAGTTCTCAAATTTTAATGTGCAACATCTAAGATTCAGTATTTCACTGGACTAGTTAGAATTACTGGGCTGTTGATTTTATACTTTTACCTTCAGTTTTAAATTAGTTTATGTATTCTATTAACATACAGCTTAGTACTTTTTGATATATAGACCAATGTTCTCTCTAATTCCTTTTGCAAATAAATTCTTTTGTGCAAACATTTTTAAAAAATGTGTGCTCAGGTCAGAATTTATATAAAATGTTGTGTTTTCACATAAAATGGGCACAGCTTACAGGCAATCTTGGTATAGACCTTGTGACTGCAAGGTCCCTCCATCTTCATCTCTATCTTTCCTGAATGAGACCCAAATATTCCCCTGACACTGCTCGCAAAGAAAGCGCTTAACAAAGCCATAAGATGTAAAATTCCATTCTAGCACACTCATTGAATAGATGCATGAGGAGTGCTACACTAACAGCAAAGAAGTTTATAATCATCATCTGTTACATTTGTTGACAAAAAAAGCACACAACACAGCAGCATATAAAACATCCGTTGTGCATAACTGAAATCTTTAACAGAATACTATTGTATCAATGATTTATTTTTTCTTGACTCTGCTGACCTCAATTATGTTTCAGCTGCCATCTGTCACTCATAGGGTTACAAATGTCATGAAAATACACCCTTTGTACAATTACCACCTGAACATGTAGGCCTTATTGTGAATGGAATGAGAGATTTATGTTTTATAGGGATAAATAATAAGGAGCCTTGTGTTTTTTTTTTAAAAAATTACAAGATAACACTTTGTATGATTTTACACTTATAGTTCTAGTTCTGGGGTTTTTCTGGACAAACAGCTTTACAATGGTAACTGTATATCCAAATCAAATGGGCTTTATAGAATGCCAAAACACTAACAATTGTCAACCCCCTACCCCCGGCATTAAGCAATCTTTGCCCATTTTTGCATATACAAATGTATGGCTGAAAGATAACATAACTGTTACAGCCAACCAGAAGGTCAGGAAAGATATATTGTACAATTATATTTTGTTTATGTTATTTAAAAGACAGAAGTACAGTATAGAGCAGGATTCTGGTGTTTGTCTGAGCTCCATTTTCCCTGGGGCTTTAAGTATACAGCATATGCCTAAACCTAGGCACATGCATAGAAATATACAGAACAGCATTCGTGTGTGTCAGGGTTGACCCACCTGAGTATAATGCTGTTGTTGTAGGCTGGAGATTTAATCTGAATCACAGCTGGAGGGTGAAGTAAAAAAAAACACACAAACAGATGAAACTACTTTCACAATTAAGTCTTGGGAACAGATTTATCATAATGTTTAGAAGTTGCTGAGAATACACCCCGCTACTGTACATTTACCCTACCTTGTGTCTGCAACGGAATGGATGAAATACGCTCAGATGCAGACACATGTAGCCAATATCCACCAAAAAATGCAAGACTTCATATCTTTGGCGGATATCGGCTACATGTGCCTACACTCCAGCGTATTCCATTCATTCGGGCGCAGGCACAGATAGGAGCGTATGGTGCTATTTTCGGCAGGCGATTATCTGCTTGCCAAAAATATATTCCATACGCTAAGTGTGACATCAGCCTTATACATAAAAACCCACCAATGTTCTATTTATTCCTATGGGATTTTTAGAAGCATTTTTATCAAACTGTGAACTCTAAGGGCAGTGGCAGACAGGGAGATTAGTCACCCCGCAACAAATCTCTGTTGCTGCGACTAATCTTCCCGCAATGCCATCCCACCGGCAAGAATCTAAATCACCAGTGGGATGGCATACATGTTGTTATGATTTCTCGAAGTCGCCCGAAGTTTCCTCTCAAGGCAACTTAGGGCGACTTTGGGAAATTGTAGCGACCCATATGCCCACAGCAACGAAGATTTGTTGCAGGGTGACTAATCTCCCCGTCTGCCACTGCCCTAAGGGTGAAGACACATGGAGCTACTTAGTAGCAGCTACTTGTCATGGCTACTAAATTCCAGAAAACACCCTACCATAGACAATACTTAGAATTGCCTCTGTTAAAACATACATACAATTATCAGGAAATTATCAGAATTGTCTATTCCCATAGCCATGACAAGTAGCTGCTACTAGTAGCCCCCTTTCTAAAAATCCCATAGGAATGAATAGAACATGGCTTTTTAGTTTTTATGTATTTATGATATGTCAACCCCAAAAATAATTTTTTGCCTAATGAAAGAAATTGTAATTTCAAGCAATTTTCCAATGTGAGTTTATTAAAAAAAAATTAAAAAATCCACTAAATGTAATTGCTATTGAAAGCAACATTTGCTGAACTCCTGGTTGTTATGTTTTAAACAATGTTGCAAATACCAGGCTCCTCCAGTAAGACAGGACTGTCAGTCTGCTGCTTGTGTTACTTTGTTTCAAATGCCAGAGCCACCAAGGCAGAGAATTAAAAGGACTGGCAAACACTACGTCCAATAACAGTTATATATACTGTACAAATAACTCAAAAACCATTGCTAATTTGTAATAAATGTATATTGCAATGTTGCTTAGAATTATGTTTCCTTTTATGGGTTGACTTGTCCTTTAAGTTCTAACCCCATATTTTGATAAATCTGCCCCCAAGTTTGACAACACCAAACTTAAAGTGTCTGCAAAAAAACTGTCTGGCTGATGTCAAGTTGAGCTTACTGTCCACACCTAGTATGCCTGTGCTTTTTAAGCATTTTTTAGCCAGTCATACAGCTTCCAAACCTATATAATAGACAAAGTATTCTATATGTCTGTGATAGGAGCAACATGATTTAGCCCTCCTCTTCTCAAAACTTCAAGAAGATTATAGGGATCACTTACAAACTTTAGAGATGCAAGTGCAAGAGTGAATCCCTTAGTGCTCACTTATAGAGCACTTACACCCCAGGGTTTCTGCTCTCTGCACTGAGCACCAAATCAATTACACACTTAGTACAGACAGAAGTGCTAGGAGGCTTCCTACCTCATGAGATCAGCACTGTGTTAATGAAGATAGCTGCTCCCAAATATAGCACAGACTTTTGCGGCTATTTTCACTTGCACCACACAATGAGGTCTTTTTTTCCCGCTATGAAGTGCATTGTAAATGAGCACTGCAGTGGGCAAATTGCTGATCTGATAACATCCAGGTTGCTAAGATTGTGCTCTTCATATGAGGAAATTTCAGAGCAGCAATAAAATTGTGAAAACATTTGGCAGAAATGCACACACCGACTTTGAGCTTAATAAAAACAGTAAAGCATTCCATTGTTTAAAAAGCATTGACATCATTTAACCTTCTTGTGATTTCAACTAGAAGAACAGTATAAGGAAAAGTATTTTTGCAACAATATTTAGGAGTTCAGATGGAGGAAATGTAGAAATAAAGCCCCTCGGTGGCACTAAGAATCTTTTTGTTGGATTTAGTCTTAACAGTGCAGCCATAAACCATTTAACTTCTGGACTTTTAGCCTATGGAGATCCTGTCAAGGCTCAATGTATAAATAAACATTTGTCCATGCCTGTTTGCAAAAGCATTCTTAGCATCCACACAATAAATAGCATAACACAATAAATGTAGTGGCTACTTATTTCTAACAAAAATAATCTTGGCCTTTAACCCATCATGCAGAATTCACCTCTCTTAAGGTTTTTTCATACTGTCTAATTTCAACACACACTTACTAATTTCATAGTTTAATTAAGTGGAATGATTTAACAAGACTAATAAAGCAGGAAGGGTGAGGGCCACTTGCCTTGGCCAATGCTTTCTTAGAATAAAACAGCTCCCGCCACGAAAACGCGTTAAGCGTAAGTCCATGAGATGTACATGTGCCTTTTTAAATGTAACTGAATAAAGACTGTTTTTATTTTTAATCACGTGGTGCTCCGCTTTTTGTGGAAAAATTAGAATAAAACAGGTCTGACTTATGTAATGTTATGGCTTTTGATGGCATCAAAGGGTCATTAATAATCCACAGTAGCCATATCTTAAACCTTAAATACACAGCCTGCATTTATGACAAATTATTTATACTAAATTTCATTTGCTACAACCAAACCTTAAATTGTGTTTTTGCTTCTTTTGCAAGGATGATTAATTTTGTATGGATTCTATTATTATACCATCAGCAGACACATATTAGCTATTTTCATAGTTGTTGGATGCCTCCAGATTTATTTATACTTGTAGATCATGGTCAGACCTTTAGAGACATTTGACTACAGTTTTAAAAGACTTTCAGTTTTGAACCTTCTACTTTCCTGAGCTTTGTTCCAATGTACATTTTTGAACATACAGGGATATAGTTTTACAGGTATGGAACCTGTTATCCATAATACCTGGGCCCTTGGGTTTTCGGGATAAGGGGTCTTTCCGTAATTTTGATTTTAAAATCTACTAAAAATCATTTAAACATTAAATAAACACACTAGAATTGTTTTTTCTCCAATAAGGATTAATTATTTCTTGGAAAATTACAGGTACAATGTGAACAAAATTAGCAGACAAAGGGTTTTGGTGTTAGACAGCAGTGTGCACCGGTTGGTCATGCACAAGGTATGAGTAGAGAGAGCAAGATTTGGCTTTCTGCCGTTGCTCTCCCAACTGCCTCAAGTTTTATACTTTCTTGGATGCAAATAAGCTTCTTTTGCACTGGTTAGAAGTTCACTATAGTCACCCTATTCACAGTAATGGCATCTTGTTGACTAGCTGTATTAGACTAGAGAGTTTAAGATAATAATTGCTTTGAAATTATTGTGTGTGATTATGCTGATTTTGTGCTGTGACTGTCAAAACTGGTAGCAGAACAAGCAGTAGAATCCAATGTGGAGACACCAAAATACGGGATTCATATCAGATACAGGGAAGTGGCTTCCCTGCACTACCATGTTCTCTTAGGTGGATAGTAAAATATTAATGTGAAAAAGCCTGCCTGAATTGTGCCTTTTGGGAATCAGATAAAGATGAAAGATACCTGCTCCCACTGAGATGAACCCTCCCTGAAGTTCATTCCATATTAACAGCCTGTTACTTACAGAAAAGTTTAAAATGCACACTAAATGGTACTCTGGAGATTGCTAACTCATATACACTCTGATTACTGTTGTACAAAACTATAACAAAGGTTGATTGTTTCCTTTCATTAACCACACCCAAAAGTCATTTGAAGCCAGGCTCTCTCAATTCAGCTAGTAATTCAACTTGTCAGGCCTCACTGACAGCAAATACAGGTGAAAAGGATTCTATTATAACCCCATACTCTAGAAAAGACAAATTACAGCCCCACTCATCCAGTAAATACACCTGAAAAGCAGTCGATTTCAACCCCTTCTGAAAGTCAAACCATTTAACCTTCTAGTGATACAAATAAATGAATTGTAGATACCCTCTTTACAGTGTGTATAATTACATTTTCATTTCAAAATTATAAAATGCCAATGGTAAAGTTTGGTGGAGTAGGAATAATAGTCTGAGGCTGTTATCCATGATTTGGACAAAGGCCCCTGGTGTCACCGAAAGCAACCTTAAGGGTGCAGCTTACAAATTACATTCTTGACAAATCAGTGCTTCCAAATTTATGGCAACAGTTTATGGAAGGCCCTTTCCTGTTTCAGCACAAACTGAGGTCTAAAGAAAGTGGCTTTGTTGGATAAATGGAAATGAAAAAACTTGACTGGCCTGCACACAGCTCTATCCAACTCAAATGAAAACCTGAGGGATGAACTGGACACCAGAGTGTAAACCAGACAGGATCACTTATGTTTATGTGGCTCGGTGGAAGCAAATCCCACCAAAAATGGCCTAAAATCTACTGTAACATAAAGTAGTAGCTGTTACATCAAGAAAGAGATGAGAATGAGAAATAGATATACCATAGTGTCACTCAAACCTGGAAAATACTGTAATAATACACTAAACAATTGTTTATATAGAACAAGCTGAAATTGTGTTTACAAGTGCATATAAAATGAATCCTCAGTATGTACAGTGGCGCTGCTATCTTGCCTCGGACAGAAGTGCCCACTGGGTTAGCAGGGGCGGCAAAAATCCACTCCTGGTAACTTAAAGACAAGTGCAGAAATTGCAAATGCGCACTCTGCACTAGTGATGAGCACCCCCTGGACCCAAAAAAACAAGCACAGGGGGTTGTCAAAGGGCACTATTGACTTGGCTACCTCAAGGTGGCACTGAGTGCTGAGATGTCGCTGAGCATTAAAAAACCTTAAATATAAAACAGTTTAGGGCTCATTTACAAATGCTTTCACAAGCGCAAAAAGCAAAATCTAAAGTTAAATTGCAAGAGCAAAATAAAAATGTAAAAAATATATTTTCGCCTATATATAACCCTGCTTTGATGGACTGCTACAATTACAGGGCATACAGACTCAAGTGAGCCCTAAAAATAACACCTGCCTTAAGGATTGGATACATCTAGAGGTCTCTATGTGCGCTGTACATAAACCAGCCACTCACACCTAACGAATCATAGTCGCATGCATCAGCAAGCTGCAAGTGATGACATTATAGCACACAGTGACTATGCCAAATTCATTTTTCACACCTAAGTAAATCATACAAAGTTGCGGAACATGGTTTTGCCTCCAACCATTATTACAGTACTAAAACTGTAGTCGTAAACTATATTATTTGTAAAAAATAAATTAATATTTTGCACTTTTGTTTGTGGCACAAGTTCAAGGCAGGGAGTGGACAGGGGCTGGTGGGGCCCACAAGCTGCAATAACTTTTTAATATATACTACTATATACCACACTATATATGGGGTGTCAAGCTCACCATTAACCACTTCATATTATATCCTCCTCCTAGACTTCATGAATTACATGAATTGATATTCATTTTACTAATTATCAGAAAAGTACTTGGGTCTAATTTTGTTCAGTTCAGACTGACCTTTTTAATCAGAATTAATTGTTTGTTGATGTAATTAATGGTTTCATTAATGGTTTATATGAATTTACTGTGTTTTTACAGTGTTTTCTTTGTGATTAGTGATTAGTAGGCTGGCCAGCTGCTTTTTAATAAGGTTCCATTTATAGACTATTGAGAATCCAGCATACTTCTTCTATTGTTGTACACTATCCCCCAGTGGGTTATATTTGTTGCTAACTGGTCCTTAGCAGTGTTGGGTTCTCTTTCACACTGTATAAACCCTATTATTGTCTAATGCACAACTCCTAAGAGTGAGCTAAGATTGAATACTGCTATCCACTAAAGCCCATTCACAAGTTCCTTATTTACGGTTTTGGTTATCTTGGGCTTGATATAGACTCTTTTACTGAGGCCTAGCTCCAGCTCAGGCCCTCTGACAGATTTATACCTCATGTTGAACAAGGTGTTATACTGCCCCTTTAAAAATAAAATAGTTGTTTATTGAACATCCAACTTAGAACAGCCATGCAATTTCTTTAAAGTATTATTGCAGTTAACCTTGTAAGATGTCAATAGCAGAATTAACAATGCAAATGTAACTCACTCCAAAGATCTTTGTTCTCTGGAATAATTAGACAGGACATTGCAGTAGCATAAGTCTATATTAGGATGGCCATCTTTTGTTGGTGGCAAAACCAGGACAAAGGTGATGACAATCCGTAATAAGCTGTTTTGAACCAAATAGAACCTAGAAGAACTGGGCTGTCCAGATCAAAACTGGACAAGTAGTAATATTTTGACAGAAAAAACATCAAGGGCTTATTATTAAGATATATATATATATGTTTAGTAACTTTATAATATGCAGAAAACATTAGGTCCCGAGCACTACAATTAATAGACCCAGTTTCTGCACTGCACAAAAGGGATACACAGGGATGCTCATTATGATGGAATAAACTCTCCACAAAAGATTTGGCTGAATACTGAAAAATATCCAAACTCTTCTTTGCATGTTCAGTTATCAAACAATGTGCTGTGTCTTCTTTGGACAAAACTTTCATTTGCAGTTGTCTAGAACTTTAAAGGAGAATTGAATCCTAAAATTAGAATATGGCAAGAAATGCTGTATTTTATACACTGAACTTTCTGTTCAGCCCAGACGTTCAGCAGCCCTATAACACTAATGTTCCATGGCTTCAAAATTGTTCTCAGCAGCTCACCATTTTCTCTCATTTTGTAAGGCCATCTGTTAGTGTCAAAGACATGTGGGGACTTATTCTATTACCCTGCAGTGAAAAAGCTAGAGTGTAAGGGAAGTGCTCACTTACCAAGCAACTGCACCCAGGAAAATGATGCTCTCAAAAATCCATTACTTGGTGCAGAGCAGCATTAGGAGGGGCAGCAGACCCCTGTCCTTACTTTGCACCTGCCTTAGGGCAGATTGCAAGCACAGGGCCTCCTGCCGTTCCCCAACTTTCCTAAAAGTCAAGTTAGGAGAGGGTACGCCCCTTGCCTTGGATAGAGTACTGCTGAATGCAGGCAGGACCCTATACAAGGGGCCAGCCCCAGGTCTTTCTGAAACAAAGTGCAGAGACATGCGGCAAGTTACACGATGCAGAACACAGTATTCAAAGTGTGGAAAAACAGCTGATGACCCCTATGGATTTTATGTAAAGGAAATAATTGTACTCGGTAAAGTGATAAAAATGGAACACAAAAAGGATATAGCAGGGTCAAACAACCTTGCACTGGAGAAGAAAAAGGCAGCAGGGTGCTTGAGTCAAGTTCAGTAGGTCAAGGTAGATAGTATGTACAGGTTTTCTTGTCTTGGCTTCTTTTCATAAATTAACGATAAACTGTTTTTATTATGTGTTGTATTACTAATGTATAAAAATGTATAAACATATTATGTTAAAAATTCAAAATAAGGAATAATCATAGTAATAACAATGGCAATATAAGAAGATTTAATGCAGTGATAAAATGTAGTCCTGTGTACCAAGTTATGAGATTCTTAGTTTTCCCAGTGTCTGTTCTCAGATTATCAATCATTGCTTAAACCTTGGCTTGTTGAGTCAATGATATAGTGTTTGTGGAATGAAAAGTAAAGTTTGCTCAGTCAGTGGAGACTGCAGTTAACAGCTTTTTAAACTTACTCTGTCAAACAGAATATTTAGTTAACCTTTTTTTCATTTATACATTCCTTACGTAAATAATCTGCCTTTTCCCTTTTTTTAAGTTTAAAAACTTCAGTAAGCCAATAAATAAGCTTTGAATGAGACCTTTCACCATGAGAAATCATTCCAAATTCACTTTTATCATGTGAATTGAACAAAATAAACTTGTGTAATTGCAAATGCAGTGCTGTACTTTGCACTACACTGTATTTTAACCATAACTTTTACCTGCCCTCATCCCAGCCGAGTGAGGGCATTTGAACTCCATTTAGTTAAATGGAGTTCAACTGAAGTATAAACACATATAATCTCTCTCACAGGTTAAATCTGGGGATACCTATAGTGAATGCTATCTCAAAAGGGAGGATACCTTGGGTCTCTATTCACACTTCTCAAGTATTACCTGAGGTGTACTAACCCCATTACTTCTTCTAATTTAGGGAACTGAGCTGACGGCATGCATGCACCCAAGCTATACATGATTATATAAAGTGTGGGGAAATGTGATTGTGAGGAATGCAGTGACATCATGGAAGTGCAGTATGGAAAGTATGTATAGAAGTATGTATGGCTAGTATTCTTTCCAGCATACATATATGTGTATATGTATATACACAGTATACATTTAATTAATTCTAAGATCAATGTCTTCTGATCCTACATAAATTATACAGTGAGAGAGCATGGGGTACTGGCTCCCAAAATACATTAAATACATTGAGAGGCAATGGCAACTTTGGTCCCAAATAAATTTTATACAGAGATGCAATGGATCCTGACACTCCAGCCCTCCCTTTACCCTTCTAAAAAGCAAGTTAACTGAAGATTGTACAGCATTGTGCAGATCACAATTAACTCAGAAGTCATCATGTTCTTATATCTAGTTGATATTGGAAGATATGAGAAATGTCTGGTTTGGGGCAAACTGCACAGTCTATGGGGTTTTCCCATGAGTATAGCCAGGAGTATTGTTAGTATCATATCATATCATATCTTAGTATCATATTAATTGTACCTGTGTCTCCTCCTGTGCCTGCTTACTACAAACCTATTGTGTTGTATTCTGTTATAATATGCATTCTTCCCCACTTTATTCTTTCTTTAGTTTTATTCATTGAGCTATTGCTTACTGAACTACATGTCATCAGGATGAAAGGAACCACAGTTTGCAACAAAGCAGGATAATTATCAGTAATAGGTTTTAATCATGTCATATATACAGTAGTTTCATTTGCTTCCATTATAGTATAATGGCTAGCTATGTGCCCCTTATTTTGCAAAAAAAATCCTTTTTTTTTGTAGGCACTTTCCATGCACTTTCCATGCATTATGAGGATGGCATGCAGCACTTCTGTATTAAATTTTGGTAAACTATCCCAGAGGTCAAAGCAATTAATGTCAAAAGCTACAGCTTTATAAGAATGGTTCTACACACCTGCCCACATGTGTAAGAGTAGTTAAAACTATAGCAGCACAACCATGTAATGTTTTCCTCTTAACTTTGCATTGAAATATCACTTATATCAGCAAAAGGATTCAATGGGCATTTCCATTCAAGCTGTCATACAAAATGAGACAATATTCAAGCACTGCTGCTCTAGAGGCAAGCACCAACCTTGTAAAACTAATTCTTAAAATTTCCACCTTCCATATTCCACTACTGACTCTTTCCACGGAACAAAACACTCATTATCTCCTGTTAGAAATAGCAAATATAAAAAATATGAAATGCACCTTGATTTGGCATCTACATCTTATTTTTGCTAACCGAGTATAGGCTATATCTTGTTAACTGTTTTATTTATAACGCAGTTCAACAGCTTGCTCTAATGTGATTCTTGCTTTGATTTCTATCTCCTCCTACAGGATTCCTCATAGAGATCATAAAAATTATAATAAATCTAAATTGACCAACATGATTACAAGACCTGCTTTGTGTGTATAACTGATTTATATATGTAATTAGTATAGCTAAAAGAAAGGCATGCCTATCATAAATATGTCATCACCTTCTCCACCCATTAGTCATTTTCAACTGGCTGTAGTGCTGATTAATGGTAGAGGAGGACTGCCCAAAAAACATTCAAAAGAATGTATAAATGATAGAAAAAAGTGTTAACTATTAACTTTTTTTATAAAATTACCTTTAAACTAGGTATTTGTACATAAAGAATGAATAGTGACTATGAAAACTGTGCAATTAAAATTGTATTACCGCAGAGGAAAGAGCTTTTTAAAACTAGCACATACTTAGAGATTAAAAAGTTTTGTTCGGTTGTACAGGTATAGGACCCGTTATCCAGAATGCTCGGGACCAAGGGTATTCCAGATAAGGGGTCTTTCCGTAATTTGGATCTCCATACCTAAAGTCTTCTAAAAAATTAATAAAACATTAATTAAACCCAATAGGATTGTTTTGCATCCAATAAAGATTAATTATATCTTCGTTGGGATCAATTACAAGGTACTGTTTTTATACTACAGAGAAAAAGGAAATCAGTTTTAAAATTCTGAATTATTTGATTAAAATAGAGTCTATGGAAGACAGGCTTTCCGTAATTCGGAGCTTTCTGGATAACGGGTTTCCGGATAACGGATCCCATACCTGTATAATAATATTTATAATATATATAATATATATATATAATATTTATTATAATATTTATTTGTAATAACAATTTATTATTACAGTAGAAATAAATACTGCCTGATGAACTTTAGCTAAAATAACTGACTCACAGGCACAACTCAAATCCTTCATGTAGAGAGACATGATCTGTATTTGTGAAATGTTTATTTGGTTATTCTGAAAAAATTAAGCTCTAATACATCCTCTGGGCAAAGGGAATAAACCCTCCACCCAGGTATTAGGCCTAACTGTCAATCAAACTCTTACTCCAACACCTTTATGAAGATAGAATGAAAAAAGACAGATTGCCAAAAGGGGGATAGTTACCAGCAGCTTTAGTCGCCGCGCAACAAATCTCCCTTGTTGCGGGCGACTAATCTCCCCGAAATGCCATCCCACCGGCTAGAATGTAATTGATATTAGTGCACTCTATTACGCACGTAGCAGTTACTTTCTGAAAACTACTTTTCTGAGAATTACCATTTCCCTGAAAACACAAGCTTGCATCACATACTTTTTTTAAGGATTCGGTTTTGGCTGAATCTGCGATCCCGGCAGAACCGAATCGGAATCCTAATTAGCATAAATTAGCATATGCTAATTAGAATTCAGAAAAGGGGTTAAATGGGCAGTGAAAAAAATGTAAACCCCTTCCTATCCTAATCAGTATATGTTAATTGGGATTCAAATTCGGTTCGGGATTCGGCCGAATCCTTCTGGGTGGGTTCGGGGATTCGGCCGTACCCAAAAAAGTGGGTTCGGTGCATCCCTAGTTTATATATACACCCGGGTCACAAATATTCCTGGGTACGTTTGCTCTAGGTTAATGTATTAACTTTGGGTCGCTAGTGATTAGCAGTTACAATTTAAATGGTTGCCTTTTTTCTTTTTTGTTATTTGGATGCAGCATCAGATATTTGTGGATGATTGAATATTTGTCTGAATCCTCAAATAATAGTTTTGGTGCATCCTTATTATCATTACTTAAAAAAACAGAAAACACCTTATTTCACTCTTTGTTGGAATTAAAATTCTCTGTGCATTACTCATATAAAAAAACTTAAAAAGGAAGGAAGGAACTTGTACAGGAAGACTGGCTACACCTTGAACATGTAAACTCCATGGCAGAGATCCGTGTGAATGATATATAATAATATAAAGAATATGTCAGCCTTATATAAAAAATACAAACATTTAATATTATTTTTTATATAAATGTTGATGTTGGCAAGATCCAGCTCTTATTCCAACAGAAATAGCATGGAAGTCACATATATAAAACAGGGCTTCCAATTTAATAAGACAAGAATTTTAAATAAGACTGTCATTTTTATTTTGTTGTTAAATTGACGAGCCAGATATGCACAACAATCTAATCTAGTGATGTCCAGGCTGTTTGTGTTTTTTTAGCATTCAAACGCCAAACAAAAAGCATTTTGCTTAATTTACTTCAGTAATCGTTAAAAATTAAGTAGCATGTCTGAGAGTACACACACAAAGCTTGGCACATTGCTGAAAGTAGGCTGGGGTAAGTCCTGAGGGTTGACAGTGTTCAGAAAATTCTGCACACCAGGGTCTTAGGTCAGTAATAACAGTTCAATGCCCAACCTGCGCCATGCCAGCCTTGCTGAACAACACTTTGCCAGAGTACAAAGGCTGGTACTGCATATAAAGATATGGACACAGGCATAAGCACATAGTATTTTCGCAGTCCTTTGATTACAGCTACAAAACATTGGAATTTTTCGTCAAGTGCAGTGTTGCTTTGTGCGTATTGTTTGGTGGCATAAAAAGTAACACAGTGTCAAAAATAGCGGTCAGTGGGATTTCCATTTGGCTCACGCTAATGAGCTAAGAGGGCATGAAATGTGGGTGTGCGTATATGGTTAGCATGATAATGGAAGACATGCCGTGACACAAAATAGAGCAATGTATGGGAATGACCTCCAACAGAGTCAATGTGTTCCAAAAAAAGAAGCAATTTGCATAAACAAATGATGTAATGACAAAAGCTTAATTGAAAAGTAAAAATATGGAAACATGAAAGCTACATATTTACTCTTCCACAGTGGCCTAAAACAGAGTTTTAAGATTTATATCACTTTGTTCTCTAGCAGATAATAAACTACAACTTCCAGTATTCCTGGTAATCTTTTTAGCTGATAAATCCTCATAAAGGCTTAAAGTAATCATTCACTTACTATATAATCAGTCATGCGGGGTTTCTTCAGTACTAAACCTGCCTACACAATACACATGTATGTTGCACCATATGCTATGGCCTTGCACAAAATTCTCCTAAATAAAATACATGGGAGCATTAATAAAGTAGCATTAAAAATGGTGCAGAATAATAAGGAGTGTTAGTTAACTTTTGTAAGAACTTTTTGATTTTACACTGTCCCACTGATTTCAAAGGACATGTAGAAGCCCAAAGGGGTGAAAAAATATGACATATTACTAGTAAACATCGAGGTCCCCTGATGATGGACCTACATCTGAAACTAATGTGATGTGTTTCCAACAGAAAAGTGACAAATACCAATGATACAGTATGTGAAGTTGAAAAGAATATATATATTAACCAAATGTAAAGTGTGGTCCAGGCGCAACAGCCCCAGGACCCTCTGCAAGGGAAGAGGAAACCATATATTGGCATATCCAATAGGAAAGTGAGCAGTTCCATATTACATTGAATGACAGAAAGAAAGTCAAAGAGTAAAATTCTGATCCCAATTATTATTATTTCTATTGAATTATTACTGAGCATTTATTAAATAGTGAACTCCCACTTTCACGCACTAATAAATATGCCCACAGAAATAAAGGGCAGTAGAATTTCACTCTATGGTGAGCTTTAACTTCACTTTTTGTAATAAATATTCCCATTGATTATGTGGAGACATATCTCTGAAATTAAAAATCCCAATGTAAAATGCCACCAGATCTATGTACACTCATTTTCACTTATAGCGTGATCTTATAGTGAAATGTATATTTAAACTAGAAACACAAAATGATGAAGATTGCTTCATTTTAGACAACAGAACTAGGGATGCACTGAATCCAGGATTCAGTTCGAGATTTGCCCAAGATTCTGCCTTTTTGGCAGGATTTGGCCGAATCCAAGTACCTGGCCGAACTGAATCCTTAAAATCACATGACTTTTTGTCACATGAACACCGAAGTAAAAACATTTTTTAAGCGTGCACAAATCAAATTAGGATTTGGATTCTGTTCGGCAACTGAATCTTTTACTGAGAATTCGGGGTTCGGCCGAACCCACAAATAGTGCATCCCTAGACAGAACAAAACTGTTACTACCAGCCCACATTATATTAGGCAGGTTTTAAAGTACCTTCAAAACAACTACATTTTTGGGAGCCTTTAGAATTAATTTTAGACATAAGCATTTCTGGGGGGGAACTGGTCTGTAATTGGGCATAACTGGTCAGGAGAGATCGGGGCGTTACCTAAAATCTCCTCTACTTTGCTCTAGAAATGTTTACACTTTACCCTTCCCCTTGAAACTCCATAGCATTTTAAATTGTAGTTTTCTCATTTTTAGAGGTTCAATTGAAAACAAGACATGAGCAAGCAGCCCCTCCCACTATCCCCCTGTATTATTGCCAGGTGTAGAAGGTGTAGAGCAGTACATACGTTTCAGGTCAAAGTGCAAGGTTTGGCCTGTACCATTTTCCCAAAGTGATGTCAGTGGAAGACTAAATACACACTTCCTCTCTGCTCTTTTTTGAACCAATGCTAATTTGGAAAAAGGCCCTTTTTCTTTCTTTTCTGTTTGTATGTGCAATTAGATTATCCAATATTGAAACTTGTATGAGGTAATTGTGCTCACACACAAAGGACACACATAGATGAAACAGATTACATTCTTGCCAGTGGGTTGGCATTTCGGGCAGATTAATCATCCGCAATAGTGAAGATTTATCGCGTGTGTGCCACTGCCCTTAGGGTGAAAACACATGGAGCTACTTAGTAGCAGCTACTTGTCATAGCTAATAAAAGAGACAATGCTGATCTTTTACTGATAACTGGCTCTAAGTGTGCTTTTGTAGAGGCAATTCTCAGTACTGTCTATGGTGGGGCATTTTCTGGCATTTAGTAGCCCTGACAAGTAGCTGCTGCTACTAAGTAACTCCATGTGTCTTCACCCTTTTTTTTTCCTGTCAGGTATTTAGTCAGTAACATCCAAAACATCACAAAATGGTGGATTGAGGGAAAATATTTCAAATGATATTATTTACTGATTGGGTAACAGGTCACTTAGTATATAAATGATCTAGCAGTTACATTTTCATTCAGAACGTATATATAAAACACCAGAAGCCATTTTGTGAGGAGAAAAAAATCATCTGCATATCCTGACTACAACATAGCTTATAAAATGGAGATTGTGAGGATCACTCCATATCTCACACGTGTTTTATCACAAGTTACAGACAGTTTGTGATGTAGAAAATAACTTTAGATACAGATTACTGATTATTTACATGAAAATTTCACAAGCATCCTACCTATCCCTTAGGCCTGTCAGCACTGAGGGGGTCCAGTCCACAGAGAACAAAAGACAAAGGGGAGCTGGAAGGGTCCATTAAAGCAGGGTTGTCCAGCAACTCTCAGTTCTAATTTATGAATTAGGACTATTTAGTTAATAACTAGTGTAGGGACCCATAGGAATTAAGCTCCCTATGGCTTTAGCCCTACACTGTGTTATCTGCTGTTACTGAGCAGAATGTAATGTTGCCACTTTAGTTATCTGTCACTATGCACTTATTGGCCCTTAGTTAGGATGACCACTTCCTGCACACTGTAATATAGTGATTTGCAGGGTGTGGGCACTTCCTCTTTGGCATTCCTATCATCCAGAGCAGGTTGCACATTGAGCCTGGGACCCCAACTAGGCCCAGAAGTCTGTGCCCTAGAGGAAGCCAAATCCATCTAGTGATTCTAAGTCGGGGATCAGGGACCCCGTGAATGAGGTGTAGTCATTTGCAGGTTAGACTCTGTTATAGCACGCTTTAGGAGTGTGACTTAGTTCAGGGCTATTTAGTATGAGCAGCTGTATGCTACCACAAAGGAGAAATTAGAGGGTTTAGTACACCCAAGGCTCTGCTGCCTTACTGTAGGGACCACAGTGTCAGACATAGGATTCAGGCTGTTATGAACCCCTGAACAGGGGCGGGCCAAGCCGACCGGGCGCCCTAGGCAACCCGGTCGGCCAACTCCGCCCACCTCCCCGCCCCCCCCACGAATGGCGCATGCACCTCCTCCTGTGCTTTGGCGCGCATGCACCATTGGGGGGGGGGGCACTGCGATTCGATCGGTCATTGCCTCCACCGCTAATGATAAGCGGCGGAGGCAATGACAATGTAGAACTAGGGGTAGGCAGGAGAGGCTGCCTGGCGCCCCTCAATTGTTGCGCCATAGGCAGCTGCCTCTTTTGCCTACCCCTAGTTCCGGCCCTGCCCCTGAACCACCGTTGCCTGGAGGGATCCAGTCCAGTATAGGTAGACACCCTTGGGACTCCTTCTATTTCCCTATATCCATCTCCACTGTGGTGTCATACTGTTTCTGCTACCTGCAACTGCATTTGACATTTGTGCTGTTCTACCTCAATGCTGTGAGTATTAACCCTGCATATGCTGTGTACCATCAATGAACCAAGTTCTAGTTAAATGCAAAAGAACCTCTGGCGTCCATAATTACCTTATATACACTCTGTGGCAGTGGAGAGTTGCAGTTCAGCAACATCTCACAGGTGCAATTCTTCCGTTTTGCGAAGGCCCAGCCTGTGTGTTGGAGTCACATGTGCCCGTGCTCATACCTACTAGCCGGTACTGGCAGATACTAGCCAAGATAGGGTTACACTAATTAAAAAGTAATGCACATAATTATAAAAGCAAGAAACTGTAGTGCACTTTTCTGTTAGAAGTAAGTATGTCAGTACAGTCCAGCTGCCATCTTGGTGCTCATATCTCATGGCACAGCCCTGCAGCACCACATTATACCCAACTACACTTGTTAATTCAACCCATGTAGTATATAAATCAGGGAGTCAAGTCTATAAGCTGTGGAACAATTTAAAGACAATTTCATTTACATTAGTGATGTCCAACCTGCCTCCCTCCCTCTGTGGTTAGACTGCAGTGCACAGTATCCTTTCAATTGGACATTACTGATGTTATTTTTTTTACTACTCTTAAATTAAATTGTTTAGTGTATTTTTTAAGAAATATCCTGAGACTGAATTGCGGAAAGGTAGTATACAGCTGAGCTAAGGACCACAGACCGTTATGTGAACAAAAGGAATTTAAAAGGATAGAGAGCAATAGACATTATGCCCTATAGAGTTATATAAAATATGGATCATCATGCTAGTGTATTATGTTATACTGAGTATGTCATCTCAGAAATATGACTTGCTTTTTTAGCTAGCTAGTTAAATTATGTAAACATTTCACTGCGATGTAAAAGTTATATAATTGGACCCTATTTTTTTTCTAGTATATCATATTTTCTAGTATGTTGATTTTTGTGCATTTTCTAAGCAAGAGGCTCCCTCTAGACAGCATAAATCAGTACTGCAGTACCCCATCAATCTGCAGTTCAACATAATAGAACTTGAATACCTGTACAATGAATGTGTCTCCATGGCTTAATATCTAATTTTTTGTTTTGCCAAATTTTCCTGACTCAAAGAAGCTCCACAGACCCTATCTGATTTTTATGTAGCTCTATAAATATACATATAAATACTGAAACATACAAATCAAAGCATATTTAAACCCTGATATAAGCGTGCACGGTCTGCTTCTTTCCACACAGAGTGGAAGGCTCATTTTGATATAAACGTATACTTATCTATGTAATTGTATGTATCATATTGCAGAATTGCACAATTTATATGAGCTACCCCTCTTAGCTTATATGCCCCAGCAATAATTCACATGTAAATAGTTTTATTAATCTCTTTATGGCTGCAAACAAGTACTGAAGAACATTTCCCTAAGGGAAAGTAGGATGTTTACCTATTTGCTGCTACTCAAAAGGGTTTAGGCTTGCCTCACATGTACTAGAAAGTGTAACAATGTTTTGAGCCTCTTGTTAACGTCACCAGACAAAGAATGTGGTTACATTATTTATCTGACTCTCAGATAAACCTGTACAAATTTTTAGGGTCCAGGTCCAGTACTCAGACCTACAGGCCACTATCTGTCACGTGCAAAGTAAATCTAGGGGACATTGAGAGCATGTTGCTATGTGCTATGCACATCCCTGGGCACAGTAAACAGTAATCATCTTTGGGCTATTTAAAGGGGTTGTTCACCTTCAATGTACAGATCTTATTAAACCACCAACAATGCTCTCATCATGTCAGAGCATTTATTTTCCATAAAAAAAAAACCAAAAACAAAGGCCACTGTAAAAGCTACCTTTTATAGCTGTTAAATCAGTCCTTCTTCTGTCTCTCTGGTCAGTTTTCAGTTACATCATTACATCCAAACCTTAGACCATGGGCCCACTCTCCAAAATATATTTCATCCACTTATTACTCAGTCTCTATATTTTTCTTAATTTTTTATCTTTATATACTATGATCTATTCTTCTATATATTTAGTTGCTTTGTTCTCATAGAAAAATAAGTAATGACCATGATTAGGCCAAATGGCTAGAAGCAGGAGGGCCCACCGGGAATTTTCCTGGTATCCCTGTGGGCCTTATAGTGCATATAGTGCATAGTGCATAAAGTGCATATAGTGTATTTTCAGCATGCAGTTAAAATTGCTGTCTGGATGCCAATCAGATTGATTGTGAGGTTTCAATTTTATTGTTAGTTTTTTAATGTTTATCTCCTATTATCTTCTATTCTTACTTCCAGATTTTTGCAAAGTTGCTAGGGTAATTAAGGGCTATCAATTAGATAACAGTTAAAAATTCAAGCATGAAAGCAACAAATGTATAAAAAAAATGACTAATTGCAAATGGTCTTAGAATTCTGCTGTCAGACAATAAACTAAAAGTCAATTTTAAGGTGATCTACCCATTTAATAGCATTCCAGGCCAACAATCAATGAGTCCCCTACTGCAGCCCAACAATCCACGCCAGATGGCGGCCCTGATCATATGAATAAATTAATAAAAGATGCATAAAGCCATTGTGCAACTGTTAGGACTTAACACATACAAGAAAGTATTTTGATCCACCCACCCAAAGCTGAAGAAATCATAGAAAAAAAACCATAATGGACACACTAGATAGGCCGGTTTTTGCTAATCATACTCTCTTTTTACATTTAAGGAAGCAATGTGACAACCCAATGGCTATAACATCAGTTTGCATAATTAATTGTAGCATTACTGTCAGTTGATGCTTCAAGAATTTTTACTATAATTAACCAGGGAAGAGAAGAAAACTTATAAAGCATAAAGAAAATCTCAGTCAAAGAAAGACTGGTCAAGTTAGGATTATTTACCTAGATGTGCTTGAGGGGAGATTTGTTCTATATGAATAAATATATAAATAAAGGGATCTTTTCTGTCGGATGCCTTCTTCACCAGAAGATTCTTGTAGGAACCAGGAAGGCATTCCTTGAGATTAGAAACATGAGGTTCCATTTTATGTTGCAGTGATAGCTGTGATGTTCTGGAATTTTATCCTCAAAGCAGTTGAATTGGCCAATACATTAGATAGTTTCAAAAAAGATTTAGATACACAGTACAAAGGTAAATACAAATATAGGACATTTTATACCATACTAAAAGTTAACTTAAAGATAAATTGTATGTAAATATTTATATTTCTTTATTCATTTTATATTAAAGCTCTTGGCAATGGTAATCATGCAATCCTTTGTGCTGACAGCCCTGTTTGCTACTCCTGCAATATTAAAAGGCTTATAGTAGTACTGTACATAACTATTAGGATGTTCCAAAACTTTACTACTTTCAAAAAAAGATTGCAACAACTGATCTATACAAAGCACATTAGGCTTACAAATTTCCCAATTGTTGTTATCTTCCCCTTTCAAAAGTTTCTGTAATATTACTGATGACTATGTCACTTGGATTGTAATATGTTGCCTGCACATTTAGCATTAAGATTTGGGCAGCAGAGCACAAAGACAGGCCCTTTAAACCTAGGGTGAAAGAGCTTAAAAAACTGGTCAATGCACATTAATCTTGAGACCTCTGAAAAATATGGATGAGTGTGACAAAGACCCTTTTTAAATGTTAATGATGTCTGCCTTATCTCAAGAGCAATGGTCATTTCTCTCCTCCCTGCACTCCCTGAGGAAATCTATAAAGAATAAGACATATGTCCATCAAATTCCATTTAATCTAAAGAAAATCAGTGAACACATAAAACACAAGGAGTGAGGTGACATATTGGTTGAAAAGAAAATATGTTTGGCAAGTCAACAAATACTTAGTATACATAAGCCGTTTTGAGGAGATGTCAGGGCTGGTCCGTTATTATAATTTATACCCAGCCATGAAAAAACACAAGAAAAATAAATAACAATAAAACAGAAACATGCCTGAAATAGTTTGATATATATATATATATATATATATATATATATATATATATATTAGTTAAAATTAAAGAATGACAAGGAGGAGAAGGGGCTGGTTTTATCAAGGTTCATAGTTCATAGTTCATAGTGCTTTGTAAAAAAAAAAAAAAAAATGTTAATTTCATTTCATCTTTCACAAGATCCCATTCAAATCACAAGGCAAAACAAAAGTAATAGCTTTCCAAGACCTGTACTCAGAGATATTCTATATGTATTTACAGGCATTTTTTGCAATTGTTATGTGTTATTATTTCATATTTCAGAACCACATGAAGGACAAATTATTCTGGTGCACTCTGATTGGGTTCCAAGTGTAAATTATGTGATATTTGGTTTAATAAATACTAATACTAATAATATTAATGATACTAATATTGTTATATATCAAGCAGAATTGATCAAACCATTAATAAATTTGTCTCACTGAATTATTAAAAAGTGGAGCATTTACTTACCTTATAACGTGCAGCAGGCATTCACTGAATTGAGATACTGGTAGCTGTGAATGCGCCTATCTGCTGCTGGACAGGAAGAGGAAGCTCTGCTAGTGACTGTTGATAGGGATGTCCACTCCAATTTACAAAATAGACAGACTATGATTTAAACATATTTAGCTTGACTAAAGGAACTATCATACAGTATATTACTGTGATATTTTGACTGATAAATGAATTTGAAATATTTAATTCATTGAAAAAAAAAACAGGGTTGGATAGATTCAGTTATGGCATGATAATGGCATTGAGGAGTCTGATAAACCAAACAGAATGCAGGACGGTTTGGCAGTAGGGTGCCCAGGGCCCACCTGAAGACTTTAGACCACTAACTACCCCTAGAGCTATTTTCCCCTTTTCTTCTCTTACCTTCTTTATTCTCCTATGGGGTTATGTAATAAAAGGCACTAAGTTTGGCCAGGAGCAGTAACCCATAACAACCAATTAGCAGGCAAAATTGTCTTATCAACTGTTTAAAAGAAAACATTTGATTGGTTGCCATGTGTTACTGCTCTTGGGCGAACTTAGTGACTTTTATTACATATAGAGTATAGTCTCTTCACTTCAGGGTCTGACTGGGCCGCCAGGACACCGGGAAAAATCCTGGTTGGCCCTGGCTCTAGTGGTATATACAGTTTCCCTGGTAAACTAGGTGGCTAATCCAACACTGAGGCCGGAAATTCTTGAAAAACATTATCCATATGGACTCAAGAAGTAAAAATGACTTGACGACATATAACAATAACTACCTTATAGCTGGTCTGTTAATTAGACATTTGAACCTGATCTATGAAAGAATGTGCCTCAGTAGCAAGCAATAGGACAATCATTTTATTTGCTTTTTTAAATGCATGCAAATGCCTCTGTCCCTCTGAGTAGTTAAACTACAATAGAAGAAAAGGGCTGCTATACAAGAGAATGCAGTAAATTGTGCTATATAGTTAATATTAATTCCTTGTTATATCTATCCACATATGTCAGTAACAGTACAACCATATGAGCAGGTCAGAAAAAGATAAAAATAACTGACACATAAGAATTATCAGGGAGCTCTGTCCTACATTATATAACAGTATATTTTGTCCAAACTAATATATTAAGTGCCATCCCTCTCCATCATATATAGTTGTTATGATTAAATTGTGTGTCTGATCATTTTTCTGTTTTTAAAAATCCATTCCCTTTAGTGGAATAAACTTCACGCAATCTGAGCAGGCAAGAATGCTGGACATGCAAATAGCTATGTTTTTTTGACATTATAAGTCTTTTGGTGTCTTATCACAGACATATATTTATTCTATGAAAACACTGCTTTTCATAATAAATGATCCCACTCCTTTAAGTAATTTTTAAGGCTTAAAAAAAGAGATTTCTCTTTTCATTTGTAGCCAGACATTTTACATTTTTTAAGGTCACAATGATTTTGTGGCTACAAAAATCCAAAATGTATTAAAACCCTTGCCAATTCCTAATAAGATTTGATAGGACAGATGGCGGCAGCTGAACGCTAACCCAAGAGGAATTTGTGAAGTGCAGATTTAGCAGCTATTGCTTGGTAGTTAGTATGTAGCCTCCTGTGAACAGTAGAAAATTGGGCAGAATAAATATTGCATAGTATCCATTATACAGACATCATGCTTAATGGCCTGAAGAATGTATCTTCTTTTCACTCTTGCACATCATCTTTGTATCTCAAGGGTTAGAGGTCGTTCTGAGAGACTGAGAATGACAAATACAGGCAAAGAGTGCTCTGAGATATTGTTAGAGAGAGACAGATTGATAGATGTATAATAGACAAGCAGAGACAGTTGCACAAAGAAATAGTGGGTGGTGCAAGAGAAAAGGCCAGATAGATGGCTGAATTAAGCTATAACAAGAACAACAAATACTAAAGATGAAGTGAAATTCATTTAGACATTTTAGAATGTCCTTTAATTGGGCAAAGCAGGGCAAAAGAGCCCTGCAATGCAGGATTTTAGGTAAGGAGGAAACCAAATATAAAATAATAATATGTCAGTATTACTTTACAGTAGATTGGCCCCAATGCAGCTCTTTAGTAGTTAGCCTTTGGCTGTTGGAGTGTGCATGGAGTTGTGAATCAACAACAGCTAAAATGCAATAGGCTGTGCAGCGTCGCCAGTAGCAGAAAGCTTAAGGTCTTTGGACACGTTAAAGGGGTTGTTCACCTTTTAGTATGATGTAAAAAAGTAACATTCTGAGACAATTTGCGATTGGTCTTCATTTTTTATTATTTGTAGGTTAGTTGTTTCACTTTTGTTCAGCAGCTCTCTAGTTTATAGTTTCAGCAGCTATTTGGTTGCTAGGGTCAAAATTACTTTAGTAAGTTAATTTAAAGGTTCCCATATGAGGTTTGGGACAGGCAAGACTTGAAAAAAAATAATTTGGATTTTAGAAAGGCTATTGATTTATATCTTAGGGAATTTTAGGAATATTGCAAATTTGTTCAAGGATTTAAATACAGGTATAGGACCCGTTATCGAGAATATGCTCGGGACCAAAGGTATTCCAGACAAGGTGTCTTTCCATAATTTGGATCTCCATACCTTAAAGGACATGTAAACCCCACACACAAAAATTTAATCAGTGAACAGCCTCTTTGAAATCTTTCAATACCTGCCACACTGGTTGTCCAGAGGTTAATAGTAAGGCTGCAGTGTTCCCTAAATCACTTAGATTTCCCTCACCTCCTGTAACCCACTCAGCCCCCTCCCTCAGGAATTTGCTTTGGCTGTTGGCTTGTGAGCATGCTCAGTTGTTCTAAGCTCAGATTACTAAACACGCCCCCCCCAGTCTTGCAGCCAGTAAAGAGATGGCATTGATGGTTCCCATAGAAACTGTCTGCTTCAATTTTTTTCTCCCAACCAACTCTCCTGAGCTCAGCTCAAACAAAGCAGAACTTTTATCAGAGACAGTCGTGCCTGTGTAAGCCTGTATTCTTGATGAAATGTATTCTGAATAAGGGTCTGTGTGTGTGTATGCTGTTTGCAGATTTAAATGTATCCAATTATGTATCAGAGGAAAAATGGCCACAAGGTGAAAGCTGCTATTTGCTTTAGGAAAATGTGATGGTGCTAGCAAACGGAGGGGACATATACAATACAAATGGTGCCATTTGGGTGGGGGAGACGTGTCCAACTGATATACATTGTAGGCAGGGCCGCCATCAGGGGGGCACAGGGGGTACAATTGTCCCGGGCCCGGATGATTTTAACTTTAAAAGGGGGCCCGGCCGTGCTAAAGTTTTCTTAGTCGTTCGGGCCCCCTTTAATCAATTCCGGGCCCTGTCATTGGTGGCCAGCGGGTAATCCTATTGGCTGCGCCCCGTGCGTACATGCACGTCAGTACGCACGGGGCGCAACCTTATAAAAGGGCCTGTCTTCTGTCGGCTCTCAGAAGTGCTGCGGTGTCATCCAGGAAGGACCTTGCCGGAAGGAGTCAGAAGCCACCGCAAAGGAGCCGCTGCTGCATAAGACGCCGGAGGTGCTGAACAAGACGCTGGCTACCAATGTACTGGGGGAAGGGGGGCACAGCTGGCTAAAAATGTACTGGGGGAAGGGGGGCACTGTTGGCTACCAATGTACTAGTGGGGCACTGCTGGCTACCAATGTACTAGGGGGGCCCTGCTGGCTACCAATGTATTAGGGGGGCCCTGCTGGCTACCAATGTATTAGGGGGGCCCTGCTGGCTACCAATGTACTAGGGGGGGCCCTGCTGGCTACCAATGTATTAGGGGGCCCTGCTGGCTACCAATGTATTAGGGGGGCCCTGCTGGCTACCAATGTTTTAGGGGGGGCCTGCTGGCTACCAATGTATTAGGGGGGGGCCTGCTGGCTACCAATGTATTGGGGGGGCCTGCTGGCTACCAATGTATTAGGGGGGGCCTGCTGGCTACCAATGTATTAGGGGGGGCCTGCTGGCTACCAATGTCTGATGTCTGTGAGTCCTTTGTACTGGTGGGAGGGGGGCCCAGAAATTTTTTTGGTGAGGGGCCCCGTGATTTCTGATGGTGGCCCTGATTGTAGGCAAATGTAGGCTTTACAAGTCTACTAAAAAATCAATAAAAGTAATTATACCCAATAGAATTGTTTTGCATCCATTAATTGTTAACTACATCTCAGCTGGGATCATTTACAAGGTATAACAATACCTTGTAAATACCTTGGAAATCATTTTTTAAATTCTGAATTATTTGATTAAAATGGAGTCTATGGGAGATAGGCTTTCTGTAATTTGGGATAACGGGTTTCTGGATAACGGATCCCATACCTGTATTTAAAAAAAAATAATAAAAAGCGTGCTAGAATTTATCAAGTATTCCATAAGCTTATTTTGTATTTGCTTCTCATACACTGTATCAGGTCATGACACAAATCCTGTACAACATAGATTTCCAACCTGTAATCATTGTAGTCGTAGCTAAATTACATATTCCAGTATCCTTTGACTGTGTACTTAGAAAAAAAAAATGACCAGTAGCAACCCTGCAATAAATGGGGTCAGTTTTGCCAGAAGCCAATTAACCTATATATGAGTTTTTGGAGGTAGAAATAAACCATTGAATCTCAATATTGCCTTAGTCAGCTGTTTAACTAGTGAGACAGGGCTGGCATATAGGCTCGTAATGCATTTAATGACCCCTGGCACAGACTTCTCTGTATTCCATATTTATATTGTATTGTGTTCCAGTATTTGTATACTGCAGCTAGTTGGACCATATCTGAGCAGTGAAAAAAAAAAAAAACTGGACTGGAGTGTGAAGTAGGATGCTTAAAATTAAATTTCTATCCTTAAAGGGTATCTATCATAAGTTGAGTTTGTATAAATATTTTGTATTTATACCACATCAAAGTTTATATACAATGAACAAGAATATATTCATAATTATGTATTGTTGTAGGCATGTTTATTCTATATTAGCGTCTGCTTATTGCATCCAGACGTACAGTATTAAGTGCCCTGAATATTTCAAAGCTAGGCAGGCTATATGAGTTGTCTTTAAAAGATAGCAATATACTGCTTTCAACTTTAAAGGGATTGTCGTGATCTTTATGTATTTTTTAATTTTGTAATACAGATGTTTAGGCATTCATCTGAGTTTGCTGTGCCTGATTCTGTTCTTTCTGAATGAGACATCACTTCACAATGCAACTGCTTTCAGATAAGCTATTGAGACTTGAGTTTTAACTACTGAGTGCTATTCTCAGATTTTTTATTTAGCAATGCAGATGTCAGGGATCTGTTATCTGGCCTTTGTTCTGCTGATTGGCTACTGGGAAGGAAAGGGGTGGTGACATCACTTCAACCTGCAGCACAGCAGTAAAGTGTGACTGAAGTCACAGAGCATAAGTCATATGGATGAGGCCACCTGCACTAGCAGAAAAAAAATTTAGACTTGGACAGCTCACCTGCTCACTGTGGAGCTGACATAAATGCCCAGAAGGTTAGGTGGTATAAGAAAAGTTAACCAAATCGGCCAGTGAAGCCTGGGAACATATATTGTATTTATAAGATTTATACAATGACCCCTGCCTCTTGAAATATGGCTTCTTAGGCAAATACCCTGGCACTGCTTATTTTTGGAAAACATCTTTAATTAGAAATCTTCTTAGATCCTCTCCTCTGTGTCTGTGTTAAAATGAGCAGTAGGTGTTACTGATGAGTGGGTCTACAAAAAGCTGCCCCACATCTGACCCTAATCCACCCTCTCCCAAAACAGCATATCGTTATTACTTAAATGCAAGCACCCAACCCGCCTCTCTCTGACATCACTAGTGGGGAGAGTGTGAGCATATAAATAAGCAACAGCCGCCAGAAGTAGGAGGCAGTGTCACTGTGGAAGTCTATATCCCTATCATGTATTTGTCCTTTTTAAAGCACTGTATATGTACATGGCACTGTCCATTTGAATGCAAACATTATTTTATTTAGAAAGCACAGATAAGCAACGCAGACTTTATTTTCTTTTTATTAAAAATTTGATGTAGTGCGTTCACAGAACGGCTTTAGACGTGTGGGTTCACAATTCATAACAAATAAAACCCCATTAATAGAAATACTAATGGAATGTAAGTGCCACTTTAACAGGAAGTCACTAAGAGAAATTAAAAAGCACCCTAAAGTCCCACCATAGCAGAATACACTGGTGCATCTGTGGATAAAAGAGAAGGGGAAATCTGTTAGACATGGTTTATGGAATACATCAATCGCAGTGCAGTAAAGTTGTCCTATTGGGGCAGTTAGAATTTTATGTGGATTTTGAAAGACAAGTGATACACTGAAGTAGCACTGTTCTACAAACAGGACCAACATTAATACGTACCAGAGTGGACAGCTATGTGTATGGGTACAGAGGTGACTAACAAGTCAATTAATGTGCTAATTATTTTGTCCAGTGTAGCGATTCAGGAGCTGTATATCAAGTTAGCCTTTTTTAGCTAAATATTATCAACGAGTAATGAGAAATGACCATGAACATGGTTGACCCACAGTACCCAATTTTTTTTTAAATATAGCATCAAGAATAACATTTAAATCAATTAATTAGGGGATAATGTGATTAATGATGGAGGACACAAGAAAAGCACATGCCATTGGAAAAACTACTTGAGAACCATTTTGGACCACATTTACCCTGCAAACATTCCCCTGTTAATTATAGCTAATTAAAGAGAGGTAGTCAAACTTTTCTAAAACTAACACAGAGTGTAGGGTTTGAGTAAGTAATAGGTTTTATATTGTTTTAGTCAGTGTGTGTGGTGCCAGTCGTTGTCAAGAAGAATAATGTTGACTTTACTTTTTGGGCTGCTTTGACCCTCTGGTTCTGGAACCTTCCAGTCCATCTTACGGCCCTTCTCGTACAGCCCTTTTAACACTTTGCGGAAGTTCTCTGGTTCTGTCCCATTACGGCTCAGTTCTAAGTACTTGCGATATAGCTGCAGAGCTGTCCTCGCATCCTCAATACTGTCATGAGTCTCCCCTTGTATCTTAAGGTCTGCAAAACAGCAATGGCTTATACTACAGAGGGAGGATCTTTTTAAAAGAAAACTTTTCCACCAGCTCATTGCAATTTCAGTGACAGAGGTAAACACAGCATCAGAAGGGGGAAAATGTATACATCTAAATTCAATGACAAAAAGAGGAAAGGAACACAGTGACCAAATAAGGAAACAAGATATACATGCCCATCATTGACAAAGCAATAGGAGCATAATGTACACATGCACGCCACTTCAAAGACAAAAAAAAAAAAAAAAAAGAGATGGAAGATGTGCACAAGGTTGGCTAAACAAGAGGTATATCCACCATTTCATTGTCAAAACAAGTGGAACAGGAGGTACATTCATCAATTCCCTGACAGAATAAGAGGAGCAGGAAGTACCAGAACTGCTTTCCTTCACAGAAAAAGAGGAGTCAGAAGGTCACAAACCAAAAAGCATGACACTAAACAAATAGTTTTTACCTAGAAAATACCAGGCCAGATACCGGAGAGAAATCATTCTTTTTCGAGGCATGTGAAACAAATGAACAGTGTCAATCACTTGGTCCTTTGGAACCTACAGGGAAGACATGGAACATAACATTCCATTTCCAGTCCTAATAGTTCATGTCCACTTTTGGTAATGCTAAACTTGAAGCAAACATACCATCAGGTTAATCACCCGAAAATCCTTCTGCAGCCCATGACCCACAAATTTCACTCCTACATCAATAAGGAAACGAAGTTTGAGATACGTAGATTTGAGCGTCGTCAGATGCTTGGATGAGATCTTTGCATCAAGGTCTCCAGGCTTGATCCCAGAGTACTGGGTAAGGTAGTCCACCACCTGCAAGCAAACAGCTCAGTTTACTTTACACATGATGCTTACCATTTAATTACTGCTTATCCTATTAATCACCTCACTGCCCCTTTCAGCTTAAAAAGTTTGCAAATAACAACCTTGTAAAAAAAAATAACACAACCTGTGCCTTGATGAATGCAATATTAAGGAGTATTTTTTAAAAATTTAATGTATTGTATATATTGTATTAAACCACACCTGTTCCTGGGTCGAGATATAGTCATCTATGAAAGGCACACCCTCATGAGGCCCTTGTCCTCTGACACAGGTGATGCGAGCCACTGACATCTGACTGGGTTTGATTGTAGATTTTGTACCATCACTTCGAAGTTCAGCCTCCTCCTGAAGAGATACAGAAAAAATACAGCAAATAATGAAATCCTTGTCACTGAGGGTAGCAATAATTATGTTATGGTGAATGAGCAAGAAAAATACCTCTGAGTTGCCAGGATAATCAGTGATAATCAGTTTCATCAGTTTCAGTGCCATACTGAACTGATTCTATGGGGTACAGAAATTCTGCAACTCTCCATTCATTTCTATGGTATTTCTATATCGGTATTTGTCAATGAGTAAAAGTGAAAATTCACCCTTTGATAAATATGCCCTTAAAAAATTCCGTTGAAATTAACGAAGAGTGGCAGAATTTCACTCTAGCAGAATGTAGCGAGCTCTAACTTCACTCTTGGATACATATATCCCTAAGCCTGCATATAAAAGCAGGCAGAGAATCAGCCAATCTGCAGGGTCTCTGCTCATGTGGCACTTTGGTGCAGAAACAATAAAATGTGCTTTGTGTGATTGCATCCAGGCCGAATGCAGACACATGAACGAAGTAAAGTCTGCGGATTAGCTGCCTTTATACACAGGCTGAGAATAAGGCCTGTGTGGCAGTTCCCTTAGGGCAGTTACACCTAACAACTATTAAAATGTTTGCTTTCGTTGGTCAACCTGCAGCTGGCTGATAAAAGTTAATCACTGGATTATTGCAATAGGTTACTGTTCGTGTGCAAATATGTCCACCTTATATAAATAAAAGCCCAGTGACCCTGTTGCACGTTTGTGGCCATTTTTAATTTCTGCACAACAAAAAAAAAAAAAAACCACAGCTGCACAGACGAAAATATTGGTATTGGTTTTAGGGCATTTTTATTTTTACAATAAAAGGAGGACAGGCAAGTCTACTAATAGCCTCTTTCCAGAAGAAGCGCTGACGTTGCTCACAATATACTCAAATTACCTGATTGAGAGTAACAAACTCTGCATCAAGTCCCACGAGCTCTCCTGACTGTGGCATTTCATTCAGTTGCAATGGAATGAAGGTGGCATGGCATTTTCGCTGTTTCCTTGCCAAAGAAGCTTCAGCTAACAAAACACTGGCTTCTATTGGGTTTTTAACTGCAATCAAACAGCACAGCACAAGTTAAAAAACAGATATCTGTACAGTAGGCCATAGAGAACCTAGTTCTAAACATAGCACCTATAAGTACAGCTTATATTCGGTTTACTCTCCCTACAGTTCATAATAGGTACCTCTATGGCTAAAAATGGTAACAGTGTTTCAGAAGTTTGGAACTTAGTTACTCACCTTTTATCAAGGATTTTCCATACAAAATTCCCCAAAGACCCCTTAACTCTACTATTAGGAAAGAAACCCCAAAAGTATACAAATTCGGCTCACAGGTTGAGCCAACATATATAATTGGCTGCAAGGTTAATCTTTGCCAGCAATTGGAAAAAAATAATCAGCATAGCTTCTAATGAAAAACTCTCATATATTTTGAAAAATGACATAGAAGCCTATGATAAAATCTGGCTACCTTGACTAGCCCATGAAAAGGATACTCAACTATTCATGGCTATACATGCTAGAACTATTGAAAATCCTTTTAAACACCAAAACCCACAGAACTTACAAGGAGTAAACACTCCCATTCTACCAAAACCTATGTTCCAGCCACTACAATTATGTTTTTTTTGTTTTTTTACTTGTTATTGTTCCTTACCTCTTTTTTTTACCCTTTTTTCTTATTTCTATTTTTCCATTTATAATTTCATTTACCAACTGTTTTGCTGAAGCAGAAAACTGCGCTAAGCAGTCTGCCAAATGTAAAATTAATAATAAAACCAATAAACATTGTCAGTTTAAAAAAAAAATGGTAACAGTGCTATGTGCTGGCAATATATGAAATTAGGCACCAAACACTATATAATAAGACTGAAAACTACTAAGTACCGCATGCTATATCAATGGATGTACATTTGTTTTACCAATAAAAAGACAGAAAAATATATATGTTTTAAAGTAAATTAGGTTTTCAGAATAATATTCCTTTAAGGCATCTTACTTGTTAAATTGTACTTTGAATACAGGTTTCTTTTCGTGTAAAATAGAATTGCGGGGACTTTCCATGTCATGTCAAACTGCACAGCCTCACACTTAAGAGGAAAAGAGAGTGATGATTAGATTTAAAAATCCTAGCTGCTTCCATTTAAAATGCAGCGAGAAGTGTGCACAGGAAGGATTTCAGTAGGAATACCCAATTGTGGCAATATTGCACACTAGGCGATACAAAGGATTATGGCATGCAAATGAGCACCCAAATGTCAATGTTGATGTTTGGCCTCCCGCTACCTGAATGACATACAGACTCTGCAAATGGTTAGCAGCATCTGTGCAACATTTACCATAACAAGCTACAGCAAATAAGAGGAAGAACATGTACAGCATAGTCATGAAAGTGATTACTGCATGCATTACATTGTTATCTGAACTGCACATTAATGCAATGAATCGGCATAACAATGCCTACCCCTTGGGCACACATGGATGAGACACAGCAAGATGTATCATTTGCATAAGCTAGCTCCTATAATGGTGATTTGCACTGGAAAAATGATTGCATGGCTGCATTCATAAATAACAACCTTCACCGTCATGCAGCATTAAAGTGCTCATGACAAAAAGCAAGAGCCAGTTAGCAGCTAGATGAATGGCACTGCTTTGAGTTGGATCCCTTACTAACATTTAAACTGGATAAATATATCAGAGAAAATGTGAGTAAAACATATGACAAAAACACATAAAAAACAATATATATCTCTTCCCAATGATGGCAATGGCCAGTGCAGCAAATAGCCCATCTACCCAAAAACACATTCTAGATTACCGAGATCACTGCTACAAGTATTGCCAAGTATTGATAGAGTAACTATCAATATTTAAAAGGTTTCCTGCTTCAGGACATACTTAATAATGATCTGCTAATACAGTGCCTATAAATCATGTACAGATCAAGCTTTGTGATTGTGTTACATGGAATACTCCACATGGTTTCTCGCTATCTTACCTTATCCACAGGCTCTATAAGAAAATCATTGAAAAGGTACCATTGCTGGTGTGTGACTCCCTAAAGAGAAACAAACTCAAATGAGGAAAACCCAAGACCCATACAGGCAGGTTACTACATATGTTATATGCTATATGTTATTCCAGGGATGACTGGACACATTCTGCTGCAATTAACTAAACGTCAATCCCTGTTCAGTTTATGGTACTTGGATGGGAGACACTGTGCAATGCAATGGCAATAATGTGAAACTTATTTTATTCCAAGAGATTAAAGAAGCATAATGTGATTTGTACAATAATGTGTTAAATCAGAAGTGACCTCAGGGCATGGGGTGCAGGTTACACATTGGGTGTCTCCTATGCTACAGATAAACAGTTTTTTTTTTTTCTTTGCCTTACCTCTTTCCTCTGATGGTATGTCTCACCCACTTTTATATGAGCCACCAAGCTGCCACCAGTACGTGGGTCCAAGATATGAACTACAGTGGCCATGAGATCATACACATTTGTGGACTCATCTTTGTCGTCATCTGACTGTAGCAGCTGTAGAACGAAGAAAACAAAGAAGCAATGAGGGCATTTTTAAATCAAGATATATAAGTATTTACAAAACAGTAACTATGGTAAGACTTTTTTCCTGAGTTAAACAAGGGTGCTCCAATGTTTGTTAATTGCTGCCTTGTTGCTTGGTACAAGCCAAACAAGCTTCCCACTATTTAGATATAAAATTAGCCACTAGGTGGCATTTTACATTAGTATATGTATGAGATATCTTGTCAGAGCAAATGTGGCTGCTTCCACTGATAAGACTAAGCATGCATATGCAGATATATATATATATATATATATATATATATATATATATATATATATATATATATGGAAAATGCATGCAAGTAGGCACTCACGTTTATCAATGTCGAAATATGCCTGGGTGCAGTATAGTATAAATAGTATAGTCCAAAATAGATGCCGCACTCACAGGACTTAGTGGAAATAAAGAAATGTTTATTTGATGGAAAACACGTCAAACTAACGTTTCGGCCGCACCCTATGAACTCTAGATTGGCGCCAAATAGGGTTTAAGAGTGGGTTTGTAATTTGTTTGTGCACTTTGAGAAAGGCTGTGGATGCGGCCGAAACGTTAGTTTGACGTGTTTTCCATCAAATAAACATTTCTTTATTTCCACTAAGTCCTGTGAGTGCGGCATCTATTTTGGACTATATATATATATATATATATATATATATATATATATGCCATATATTTTACACTAAATATTTCTAGGAATATTATGTAAGAAGTAAACCTGTGAATAATGGCAACTAAATATGTCAATATCTAAAAAATAGTTTAAGATTAAAATTTCAATACATGACATAAAAATACCAATTCAGCTTGTGCCACTAATATTATAAATCAGGTCCCGTGTATTCAGGAGTCAGTTATACACCACTAAAATCAGTCTCTAGTTGGCACTGTCTGAGCAGCTACCCTAGCTGTGGATTACAAGGTACTAAAAGCCCTACTGGTTTTTAACTTTTTTTGGAAGTGGAAAAGACCCCTGCCCCTTTACCAACTGAAGCCCATGAGGCCTGTTGCCTGCTGCGTTTGGCTGTGTAACGTCTATTTCCAATTTTCCTAATGCTTTCCATAATAAAAAAAAAAGTACATGGATTTTATCAGTGATAAAACTTATTACTGTTTTTGTAAATTATATGTGAAAAGATGACTGCTACTGTATTTATATTTACTATTAACACAAGCAAGCATATCAGCAATGCAGCACAAACATGGACATAATTTTTTTTACAAAAAAAACCCCACTGCATACCACTTTCCAGCTCATTTCCGAAACACACATGCCAGTTTGAACTAGCTGGTGAAACTGTCACATACTATGTATAACAATGTTCCCGAAATGAAATAAAATTTAAAACTATTTTTGATGACAAAATCCTCTGCCACAATAGCAGAAAGGCTTGGCATGTAAAAGGATGTGCTAAAGATGTACTTTTGATTGGTCCTTGTTATGTTAGGTAAAGCTGTTGCAAAAATCGATTGCCTTAGGCTTAACCCTATAAATGCAATGTAAACAGTGCTGCTCACCTCCTCATTCTCCATGCAGTTCAGAACCTCCAACCCTTTGGTCTTGGAAAGCTTCATTTTGAGAGAACAAGGCACCCAGACATTGCGAAGCTCTTCTACTGAAGGGATAAAGGTTGGTGGTGGCACTCCTGTATTATTGAGATCATCCCTGGCAAGCAAAAATAATTGTAACATTTAAATCTGTTCTGTACTTTGTGAGTACTGTCCTATTATCTATATTCTTATAAGCACAGATATATAAAGTTTATCCTTTTAATAATATATTTTAAAGCAGTAAAATGCCTTACTATCATCAAAACACATATTTAGTTACAGACAATATGAAATCTAGTAAACGCTCTCTGTTTTGGAAACTTCTTTGTTTTTTTTCTACAACCATTATAGTCACTTTTTGGGGTAACGCTGCAAATATTTCCTAGCACATAAGTTATAGATAAGCACTCAAGATCCTAGCCAGTGTCACCAAGCTGGAAAAACTCCTTCTTTTCTTAGTAATCAGATCCAAAATCTTAATTTGTTTACCAAAATGATAAGCCTTAATTAATTTACTTTTGTAGCAAGAAACGTCACCGCATTAAAAAGGAATAATGGACGATGTACTAAAAACACTATGGGAACCAGTATGATCTCCAAACACATAGGTTAAGAATCTATGCTTTAGCTAAGGCTCATGGTGCACAGGAAGATTAGCTGCCTAATCTCCTCAAAATAGTCCAAGCAGCACATCAGTCATCCTGGTTCTGCCATTACTTCAATACCTATTATTACTTTCACCCTGTATGTGAGATGAATGCATGCACATACCCACAGAAAATGAGAAAAATGCACCTTAAAGGAACAGTAACACCAAAAAATGAAAGAGTTTTAAAGTAAAAGAAATATAATGTACTGTTGCCCTGCACTGGTAAAAGTTGTGTGTTTGCTACAGTAACTCTACTATAGTTTATATAAATAAGCTGCTGTGTAGCCATGGGGGCAGCCATTCAAGCTGGAAAAAAGGAGAAAAGGCACAGGTTACAGAGCAGATAACGGATAAGCTCTGTAGAATACAATAGTGTTTTATCTGTTATCTGCTAAGTGCCTGTGCCTTTTCTCCTTTGAATGGCTGCCCCCATGGCTACACAGCTGCATTCTTTATATAAACCACAGTAGTGTTTCTGAGGCAAACACACCAGTTGTACCAATGCAGGGCAGCAGAAAAATTATATTGGAATTTCTTTTATACATTTGAATTTTTTGGTGTTACTGTTCCTTTAAAAAGGTGCAAATAAAAATTAATATAACTGACTTTGGCAGCTGGGCAGCTGTACTTACCAGTCTCCAATGTTTTTCTCATTAGTGTTAGCACTGGGGAAATTCAGATCAGCTTTTCGAAGAGCTTTTTTAAATGCATGCTAGTAAGAAAAAAATAAGGACAACAGATGAAGTGGTCACCTACCCCTAATGTAGTAATAACCAACCAGTGGCTTCCAAGCAACATGTTGCTCACCAACCCATTGAATGTTGCTCCCAATGGCCCAAAGCCGGTGCCTTTTTTAAAATTCCTGGTTGGAAACCCACACAGGAGCTACAAATAGCCAATCACAGCCCATATTTTGCACCCTTAGAAACCTTTTGCATGCTTGTGTTGGTCTCCAGCTTGTTTGACATTTGAATATGGCTCACGGATAAAAAAAAGTTTAAGGGCCCCTGCGATAAGGGTATACAATAAACAACTTGAATCCTGTATCTTAAACAAATTAAATATTGTTCTGCATTTGCTGAAAGATTTTAAAGGTCATTTACTACGTGTACACAGACCCGAGCCCCCCAATCAATACAGTGATGTCTGTTGCCTTTATATAGACTCTCCCCAAGGCTGTATTTATACAGCTAGTAATAAAAAATCCTGCTGGATATACTTGTTTGTTTAATATAAAAATGTGCCTGTTATAGGAGTAAAGTTATTTATATCTGTACCTCTGCCTGAGCGCGCCAAAAATCTGCCTCCTTAGTGCTGTTCACCTCACAGTTTATGACAAGCACATCTGGTAAGCAGCGTATATTCCGGGTCTGAACCTGTGTCATAAAACAAATTAATGAGCAGTTCAATTCTATAAAAACATTTTCAAATAGGACACCACACATTTGATTACTTTTTTGTATCACTATTTTCTAATGTGTATACTTTTAAGAAATGTCTTAAATGTATTAGTTTCAGTTTCATCATTCTTTAAACTCTGTGAGACAGGCTGCCAACTTTTTAAACAGTTAAAATGATACATTAGTTGCTACATTTCTCAGCAGCATCAAGGAAATGGCAGCAATTAATGTATCCATTGTAACTTTTGCTCTGTGGAAAGGTTGGAAGGAATGCTTAGTAAGGAAAGAAGTTCCTGCTGAGCATTGTATAAATGTACAGTATATATGTCAAACTGGAACAGTTTAGTGATCAGTTTTTACTGCAATGTAGGGTTTAAATTCAGTTTGGTACTTGAGCAGTTTGGTACTTTAATTTTTTTCTGGTGGGTTCAATGTTTGGCTGAGCACAGAAATTAAGGATCCCTTAATACATACCCTAATATATAAAAATTGAGTTTGTTCAGCGTTGTAACAAATATTACTCTGTGGCCAACTGCCATGTCCATAACAGAATATATGCTTGCTTTTAGAATCCAATTTGGAGCAGCTTTCTAATATACATGAAATATCTTAGTTGTAAAGGTTATTTGTAATTGCTGTTGAAAGCAATTCCTTTTCTTTTCTGTTCTCAGGATCTAAAAGAATGTAGCAGAAGGAAGCTGTTTCAGGGGTCAGAGCCACGAGCGCAGAGAATGTAAAGAGACAAATATTGGCTTTACAATGTAAAATCAAATACATTTCAAATAAATCAATTAAACATGTTAATGAAAAATAAATAAAATTATATATATCACGTCAGTTGTACACGCAATTACACAAAGTTGTTGAACTACAAGACCCTTGGTGCTGGCTGTGATTTAATTATATATATATATATATATATATATATATATTGTATTTCCGTGCACAAGGTAGCGTGACTGGAGTGAGGTGCTGTTCTGAATGAAAGTTGCTTAGAATTATATTTACTTTCAGTAAATGCGCTTTGGGTCCCACGGGAGAAAAGCGCTTTACAAATGTTTTGTTGTTGTTGTTGTAAAGTTAATAAGTGAATAACAACAGAGTTGGCGCTCGTTGTAAAGTTATCTGTACAGATATAGGAAACCAGATATCCAGAAAGCTTCAAATTGCAGGAATGTCATTCTATTTAAAGTAAAATAATTCTCACTTTTAGAAATGATTTTTCGATAATAATAAAACCATGCCTTGTACTTGATGGTAAGTAAGATGCATGTTAAATGTTTTTAACAGGTATGGTGATCCAAATTACAGAAAGATCCCTTACCTAGAAAACCCAAGGTCCCAAAATTTTTAAATAATAGATCTTATACCTATAAACTGCAACTGAAATCAGTATTGGTGTGTCCCTTTTGGACTCCTAGTACAATGTAGGACAAATCAGCTCTCTGCAAGCAAAGATTTTAATTGCCACAATTCCTTGCATCTGTTATTCAGATATTTAGGAGATGCTCATATCATTCATTAAATAGGTCCCAATATAAACAGCTGATGTTACTCTATAATAAGCAGTTCATATAAACAGCTAAAATTAATAATTAATATGCTAAGTCAGTCAGTTCATTTGGGGCAGAGGAATTTACATTAAGTAAATAGTTGGAACCAAGGGAGAGACAGACGTTGCTTTCAATACAAATTACATTTTCCCAAAAAATTTACCTCACCTTTTCAATAAATGTTCAGGATAACATTTTCTTTCACTAGACAATTTTTTTTTTGATGTTCATATTCTGTTTTACTGGTCTTCAAAGGTATCAAACTGCACAGTAATACCGGCACAACAGGACTTATTTAAGCGGGATAAACTTATTTAGCTACTATTAAAAATCAGCAGGGTTTATCCCGCTTAAACAAGTCCTGTGCCGGTATTTTTATGTTATTTGGATCGTGGTGGAGAGTGCCAAAGTCTCTCTAAATACTGTGCAGAGTGGAAAGGCCAGGGTGTGCTGGTGAGTGTGGATTATCAAACTGCACAGTCCATATTTGATATATTTTCCTATTTTTATCGAAGAGCTGGTTAGTGCCACTCAACAGTACAACATAAAGTTACCAACCAATTAAATTTCTGCCACCAAACGATATGCTTCACAATATTCTGCTTGTGGCCCACTAACTTTACTAGTGGAATCATGTCTCATACATGCTTATAATGAAGAAAAAATGTTGTACATAAAAATTTAAGGTACTTCCTGAACATACTGTGGGCTGGTACTTCTCACAGTTCTCACACCAAGCCTGCGTGCTCTGCTCCAGACAGATACTTCTCCTTAGCACCTCTACAAACTCAAAGTCCTGTGGGGCTTTATCTAAAAAAAAAAAAAATGAAATGTGAAAGATATTGAAATTGAATGGTTTATTTGGGGGGATAAAAATAGGCAGTATTAAAAAAGGCCTTTGAACAAAACTTAAAATGGCTGCAGGGGTGATTTGGGTATTGCTACCACCTGAGGCAGCAACCGTGATGCCCCAACCCCCCCCCCCCCCCCCTTTTGCTTAGGACTGGTTTGGGGGGTGGGCACATTGCTACTTGCAATGGAATTGCACTCTCTGCACTAAAATATCTGAATTTCTGTTTTAAAAACAGAAGTAGGTCTCTTAAAGTTACCAGAGGAGGCAAAGCCATTACAAGAGTAGAGTATGCTGCAGACCTAGTAACTCATAGCAGCCAATCAGAGCCATGCTGAAGGCCTGTGAAGCAACCTGCTAAATGGTTGCTATTGATGACTAGACCTGGATGGAACATATTATAAACCATTTATTACATTCTCCATTATTTATGATTAGAAACAAATATTTTCTTCAGCAAAACTGAAAGAAACGTAATTGGTGTCCAATGGCCTGCCTCAGTCCTCAGTAATAAATAATGTGAACAGTCATGGGGCATTTTACTAAAGTGCAACCGCTCCCATATATTTCCCTTATAGCACATTGCACTATATTGACTATATTTTCAGGGGGGAAAAGGGGGTTGCACTGTGCAGTGATATAAAATGAACTCATTAATTAGTATGCAACTTTATTATCTGTGTGAGTTTTCCACTTTTAGCCAACAGCCCTCCATGTATAATGTAAAGGTTACACAGCAGAATGTCGGTAGCATCTGTGGATTCTCATTTCAAGCCACAAATAAGTTTTACATACCATTACTGTTTGTCTCTGGGTAGGATAGAGTAAAGAGCAGGGTTGTAGAGACACGCACAGTTTCTTTGCCACAGCGGCACATGCTGCAGTTTTCTACTTCGCACCCAAACAGCTGTCCAATCACAGAGCCCCCTGAGGAAGCGAAAGAGCTGTAGGGGTAGTAAAGTGCAAATATGTCAGGGCACCTAATATCCAAATGCTGTGATTACAGAATTATGCTGCCAATGGAACTGTACAACAGGCGTGTGTTAAAACATTTAAACCAAAAAGTTTTTAAAAAGCATTCATATGAATCTTTGTCTCATATGTTAACTGATACTGCAGACATATAGATATAAGGATCAATAAAGGTTTAGTAGCAATTTGTGAAATAATTCAGTCACAGCTGACTGAATAAAAAAGCAAAGTAAAATACAAGTATTGTATTGCTTCCCTCTTATCTGACGTAAAGCTTTTTATACTAATATATAATCTCGCTCTGTCTGCTATATACACTTTTTGCATTAGAGTGCAGACTGGAGATATATATTTTATATGTGGTTTGTCCCTGAAGAAGAGTACTGTTTGTACTCAAAACTTTGGAGTTTTTTCAATAAACTTTTTTTCTTTTGCACCAAGTCCCTGAGTGTGCGGTACTCTTTCTCTATATATGTCTTTTTTATTACCTGCACTCAGGGCTGTTATTTTGGTGACGGGTGTGCTCCACTCCTTTTTTTAAAAAGGCATGAAACCCGGGTGCTATCCAAGCTTAGAAATACACAAAATCAAATCAAAATACACAGGTATTATTAGTAAGAAAAAAAACGTAACTAGTAAAAAGTCCTCAGGACAGCACCTCACTCCAAAATGCTAATAAATAGCCGCCCATGTGCACAGAATAAAAAATACAAAATAAAACACAGCCAGCACCAAGGGGCTTACAGTTCAAAACAATCTCAAGTGTACTGCATGTACACTATATTAAGACCCTGTAATAAAATTACCTTCGGTGCGGCGGGGACGCCCGCCGCACCATCGGCAGGGACGCCTGCTGCGCCGCTCCTCTAGCCGGCTCCTTCCTAATGCGCGCGTGCCGCGCACGTCGGCTATTTAAAGGCGCAGGCACGCTGGCGCGTGACGTCAGCGCGCAATGGCGCCAAATTTGAAAAATTAAAGGGGTATTTAAAGGGGTTTTCTGGAATGCTTATTTGCCCGTGATAGGTTTATTTCTGGTGCCTATATCTGTGCTTTAAGCTCCTACTTATTGCTGATTCCTGTTTTGACCCTGCCTGGCTTTGACTATTCTGAATATCTGTATCCTGACCCGTGCCTGTTTTTCACTACTGATTCTGCTTAATCCTTCTGACTGATTACCCGGTGTGACCCTTGCCTGCCTGACGTTCCTCGCTATCAGCCTGCCTCGACCCGGTCTGTCTGACATCGTATCTGCTAACTCCAGTCTGTACCGTGACCGTTGGCCTTAAGACTTTTTATACTGTCGTGCCCCATTGCTGGCCAGAACTCCTGCCCTGCACCTCTCGTTTAAGTCCAGGTGGCATCTGAGTAGCTGAGGGCTCCTCCCGAAGCCAAAGGCGGTCACACTGACACACCTTACTGACCACCTTACTTCAACGCCTAGAGGAACAAGAGCAGAAACAGAACTATCTTCTGCAGGGTTTCCACAATCTGACCCGTAAGCTGGAGACTCCTCAGCAGTCCAGTCCTGTATCTTCTCCTCCGGTAGGTTCTACTTCCATGTGGGGTAACACCTTTAGGCCCCAAGAACCTAAGATTGCCTTCCCCGATAAATTCTGTGGGGACCGATCTAAATTTTTTTATATTTAAAGAGGCTTGTAAGCTATACCTTAGTTTCTTCCCTCATTCTTTCTCTACTGATGAGGAAAGAGTAAGGTTTGTAATGACCCTCCTTCAAGGTGACCCTCAAATTTGGGCCCTCAGATTGCCCACCGCTGACCCAGCCCGTTCCTCCTTAGACAATTTCTTTGACTCCATGGCGATTCTCTACGATGACCCGGATCGTGCATCCACTGCCGACGCCGCGATTCGTAGGCTTCGTCAGGGGAAATGCGATGTGGAGGTGTATTGCACTGAATTCCGTCGGTGGGCAGTGGAAACTGGCTGGAATGACATGGCCTTGCGCAGTCAGTTTCGTATAGGCTTGTCTGATTCTATCAAGGATAGTCTGGTCAACTATCCCCTATCTTCCAACCTGGATGACCTCATGTCTTTAGCCATCCAGGTAGATAGGAGACAGAGGGAAAGAAGGGGTGAGAAATTCGTTCTAATTTTTCCAGCTCTTCTAAAGCTGTGTCTAACTTTGAATGTCCTGGTCCCTCCGTACCTTTACCTCTGGAGGAACCCATGCAATTGGGTGTTTCCCGCTTATCTCCTGAGGAAAAGGTTCGCAGGCGTTCCCAAGTGTTGTGTTTATACTGTGGGGAGAAAGGTCATTTCTTAAATCAATGTCCTAAGAGGCCGGGAAACTCCCAAGCCTAAATGGAGAAGGGGAGCTCCATTTGGGTGCAGGTGTTTCCTCTCCCCTATCTGCCTCTAGGATTTTGATTCCGGTCAAACTGACCTGGCCTAAGGGCTCTATTAATTTAACTGCTTTCGTGGATTCAGGGGCGGAGGGTAATTTCCTGGATGCTGCTTTTGCAGCTAAACATCATATTCCTCTAATACCTCTAAGTACCCCCCTGAGAGTTTTAGCAGTGGATAAGAGATCCCTAGGGTCAGGTATAGTCTCCAAGAAGTCTATGTTATTATCTATGTGTGTTAACAATCATCATTGTGAGGAGATAGCTTTTTTTCTCATTGAAGGCGCTTCTTCGCCTCTCATTTTGGGGTTGCCATGGCTCCGGGCTCATAATCCCCTTATTGATTGGGTATCTGGGGAGATTATTCAGTGGGGTTCTAATTGTGGGGGGGTCTGTACTCCTTCGGTAGTAGCAACTACCTCACTAGAGGGTTTACCTGCAACTTATTCTGAATATTCTGATGTGTTTTCCAAAAAAGCTGCAGAAACATTACCCCCACATAGGCAGTATGACTGCCCAATTGACCTTATCCCTGGCTCTACCCCTCCTCGTGGTCGAACTTATCCTCTTTCCTTGCCGGAGGCCCAGGTAATGAAAGAATATATTAATGAAAATTTACAAAGAGGTTTTATTAGACCCTCTAGTTCTCCTGCCGGGGCAGGTTTTTTTTTTGTAGGTAAGAAAGACGGTAGTCTACGCCCTTGTATTGATTATAGGGGTCTGAACAAGATCACCGTAAAGAATCGTTACCCTCTTCCTCTGATCTCTGAATTATTTGACCAGGTTAGGAATGCAAAATTTTTTACCAAACTTGATCTTAGAGGAGCTTATAATCTCATCCGTATCAGAGAGGGGGATGAATGGAAAACTGCCTTTAATACCAGGGACGGCCACTATGAGTACCTTGTTATGCCATTTGGCCTTTGTAACGCACCTGCAGTTTTTCAGGAGTTTGTAAATGATATTTTCCGGGACCTATTAGGATTATTTGTAGTGGTCTACCTAGATGACATTCTAATTTTTTCTTCTAACCTGTCTGATCATCGTAATCATGTCCGGGAAGTATTGTTGAGGCTAAGAGGGAATAATCTCTATGCAAAACTTGAAAAATGTATTTTTGAGGTTCCTTCTGTTCAATTCCTAGGTTTTGTCATATCCGATGAGGGGTTGGCAATGGATTCTGTGAAGGTTAAGGCCATTCTTGAATGGGCTCAGCCTTTGTCCTTGCGTGCACTTCAGAGGTTTCTGGGGTTTGCAAATTATTATCGTCAATTTATTAAGAACTTATGTGGCCCCCCTCACTGATTTAACCAAGAAGGGTGCAGATCCGAGTTTATGGTCCTCCAAGGCAGTTCATGCATTCGAATTTCTTAAGAAGGAATTCGTATCTGCCCCTATCCTTCGCCATCCTGATACTTCCTTACCTTTCATTGTTGAAGTAGACGCCTCGGAGGTGGGAGCAGGGGCAGTCCTTTCTCAAAGGCACCCGACGACCAACAAAATACACCCCTGTGCCTTCTTTTCCAAGAAATTTTCACCTGCAGAGGTGAATTATGACATTGGGAACAGGGAGTTGTTGGCCGTCAAATGGGCCTTTGAGGAATGGCGGCACCTTCTTGAAGGTGCAAAGTATCCCGTGATGGTCTTTACAGACCATAAAAATTTGCTATACATAGTCTGCTAAACGCCTTAATCCTAGGCAAGCCAGATGGGCTCTATTCTTTTCTAGATTTAATTTTTCCCTTACATATAGACCAGGATCCAAAAATATTAAAGCGGGTGCTCTTTCTAGGAGTTTTGAATCTATCCCTTCGGACTCCAGAGAGTGTTCTCCCATAATTCCTAAAGACCTAATTGTGGCAACTTTAGAGTCCGACCTCTCTTCCTTACTGACCCCTTTTCAATCTTCAGCTCCTGTTGATACTCCTTCTAATAGATGGTTTGTACCTGAAGAGTTTAGGGAGCAAGTATTGAAGGAGGTACACGATTCCAAAATGGCAGGTCATCCAGGTATTGCTAAGACCATTGCTTTGCTGTCTCGTCATGTTTGGTGGCCTTCATTCAAATTAGATACTAAAAACTTTGTTAATTCTTGTCCGATTTGTCAAAGGTCTAAATCCTCTCATAATTTATCCCAGGGTCTGCTAAATCCATTACCCATTCCTGTAGAACCGTGGACCCACATTTCCATGGATTTTATTGTTGATTTGCCCCCGTCTCAAGGGAAAACTGTGATTTGGGTGGTAGTAGACAGGTTTAGTAAGATGAGCCATTTCATTTCCCTCCCACACCTCCCTTCCGCTAAAACCTTGGCTGATCTGTTCATTTCTCACATTTTTACATGGCTTTCCAGTAAATATTGTTTCTGATAGGGGGGTTCAATTTGTTTCTAAATTCTGGCGTGCTTTCTGTTCCTTAGTTGGTACTGAATTGTCCTTTTCTTCTGCTTACCATTCCCAGACTAATGGTCAAACCGAGAGGGTGAACCAATCCCTTGAGCAATAACTGAGGTGTTATGTCTCAGATAACCAGTCCACGTGGTCCGAACTCTTGCCTTGGGCAGAGTTCGCATACAATAATGCTACTCATTCTTCCTCTGGGGAATCTCCTTTTTTCATAGTTTATGGATTGCATCCCAAAGCCTTTTCCTTTTCAGGTTCTGCTTCTTCGGTACCATCTGCTAATTCTTCTGTGAAACTGTTTTCTGACATTTGGTCCCGGGTTCACGACTCTCTATCAGCGGCTTCCTCTGCTCAGAAAAAGGCTGCTGATAGATCCCGTAGGGAGGCACCTCTGTACAAGGTGGGGGACTTAGTGTGGTTGTCTACCAAGAATATCAAGCTGAAAGTTCCCTCTCCCAAACTTGGTCCCAGGTTCATTGGTCCGTATCCCATCATTTCCATAATTAATCCTTCATCAGTTCGTTTAAGGTTACCTGCTAATTTCAAGATTTCCAACTCTTTTCATGTTTCCCTGTTAAAGCCTGCTGCTGTTGTTCGACATTTGTCTGTTCCTCCCCCGGTACTGGTAGAGGGGCAGCCGGAATATGAGATCCAGGAGTTCCTCGACTCCCGCATTGTGCGGGGTAAGCTGCAGTATTTAACCAGGTGGAGGGGCTTTGGCCCTGAGGAGAACTCCTGGGTCTCAGTTGAGGACATTAAGGCTGACCGCCTCAGAAGGCAGTTCCATTTAAAGTTTCCTGGGAAACCTGGGGGTCTGGTGGCCCCCCCTAGAAAGGGGGGTAATGTAATAAAATTACCTTCGGTGCGGCGGGGACGCCTGCCGCGCCTCTAGCTGGCTCCTTCCTAATGCGGGCGCGCGCCGCGCACGTCGGCTATTTAAAGGCGCAGGCACGCTGGCGCGTGACGTCAGCGCGCAATGGCGCCAAATTTGAAAAATTAAAGGGGTATTTAAAGGGGTTTTCTGGAATGCTTATTTGCCCATGATAGGTTTATTTCTGGTGCCTATATCTGTGCTTTAAGCTCCTACTTATTTCTGATTCCTGTTTTGACCCGTGCCTGTTTTTGACTACTGATTCTGCTTAATCCTTCTGACTGATTACCCGGTGTGACCCTTGCCTGCCTGACGTTCCTCGCTATCAGCCTGCCTCGACCCGGTCTGTCTGACTTCGTATCTGCTAACTCCAGTCTGTACCGTGACCGTTGGCCTTAAGACTTTTTATACTGTCGTGCCCCATTGCTGGCCAGAACTCCTGCCCTGCACCTCTCGTTTAAGTCCAGGTGGCATCTGAGTAGCTGAGGGCTCCTCCCGAAGCCAAAGGCGGTCACACTACTGGCGAAGCACGAGCATAGACCAGGGTGCTTAGCGTTTGTTCTGGCATTGGGTGCCGACCGTGACAGACCCTTGGTGCTGGCTGTGTTTTATTTTATATTATATATATGATACAAACAATAACAACATTGATTTCTGAATACTTGTAAAAAAAAAAACTTTTAAAACCATGGCCAGAACCAACTTCAGATGCATTTAAACCAATTGTTATTATTCTTAATGGGTATTGATGCCCATATAAATATAAAAAGAAATGGTCACTCTTAATAAAGGAACACAGCATCATGAAGTCAGTTCTGTATATATATATATATATATATATATATATATATATATACACACACATCATGACCCTTTTAAACATTGTGTAGTGTAAATTAAGATGCATTTTTAAATACACAATGCAAGTCAAGTACTGTATTCTGTTTTTCACGTTTACCTGCTGCTCCCAACGCCTCGGTAAGCTTGGGGTCCTTCCAGCTCCTGTGTTTCTTGGTGAAGCTGCGTCAAAAGGAAGCGGCACCAGCTCTGGATTAGACGGCCTAGATTAATCTTTCCTGTCGCTTCATCTGAGTCAGCCAGAATAAGCCCTAGTGCTGCTGCTTCTGGAATCGTTCGGAAGGCTCGCAAAAAATTACTAGCCTACAAAGTAAAAGAGCAATCCTTCCTCAAACAACATGTATTACCAAAAATGTCTTATTCTCTTACAATCTTTTGAAATAAAAGAATGTTAACATACTTTAGACAAAAGAGAAGATTTCAATAAACTGGTAGGCTACACTGCTTCTGCGTGTAAAAAAAATCATGTTTAGAAATACTGGCTAAAAGACAGACAGCACAAAAAAAAAACCCATTCAGCTACTCAGGGTGCCCAAATGTATTGCTGTCTCTAACTGGGTCTGTATATCATTACATATGTATGAAAAATAGTCACAGTGGCCAGTGTATACAGCAAGGCCACAAGTAAAAAAGCTGATAATGATCATATCAAATGTGGCTCTGTAGCATTATTAGCTCATACCACAAGTTATTTATTATTTACCATTTAATCTTACAAGTGTAATTTACATACTTTAATTAGTGAAATGGATACACAAATTACACTGCCAATTTGAATAAGCTCTGCCTGAAGTTTATGCCATTAAGCATAATATTACCTGGCAAGGGTCTCCCCGTGACAGATCCAGCATGTGGAACAAAAAGCCTAATTCGCAGCTCAAGCAAAACTCTTTTTGACACAGGTGGTTCTGTACCAGGCATCGCACTGCTTCCAGCAAATACATCACCTGGTGGATTAAGGAGATCGACAGGACAAGGCAATAATTAAAATGTAAATTACCAAAGTCACACACTCCCCAGCATTTGGCATATTATATTTTTACTCTTAGAAAAAAAGATCCCTTATACCACTGAATGCTGCCCACCACACATTACTCACCTAAAATCAACTTTTCAATCTAACAGAGCCCATGGAATTAAATTATATTAGCCTGACAGGCCACAATCAGTGAATGCCAATCACACATAATTACAGACATTTAAAACCTGCCTTTGATCTAAATCAGCCAACAAGTTCCACCCACACATTTTCAGCCTGTTCCTTCTCTTACCTGGATCATGCAGTTGCAGTAGGCGTTGGGAATATGAGGTTCCAAGCCAGCGAACAAGGTTTTGTTGTAGTGTTTGAAGTCAAAATCTTCCAGTCCTAGTTTTGAATACTTAATTGTGACCTGAAAAACAAAACACCAACTCGGATCTTACAAACAGCTTACAAACTTTGCATTCCTCCTAATACATCCCAATAGGATGCATATGCAAGAGCAAAGCCTCCTTTTTTGTTTCTAAAACACATAAATAAGATAAAAGTATGTGGTTTTGTGTGCACATTTGTAGTTTATATATAGATGCAAACATTACAATGACAACAACACTAAGTCCCAAACTATATTTACAGTAAAGTAGTAGTGCAAAAGGGGTTCAGTCTTTATGCTGCCAAACTGCACAACCCAAGCCCTCACAGTAGGAATACAGAGCCTAGGAGAATGTGCAGAGAGGCAAACCTAGCACGCATGCACTGCTTAAAGTTGTTGTTACCATTTTATCTCTTACTATAGGACTAACATATGAAGCACTTAGCCTAACAAGCAAGCTTAGATGAACATTCAAAGTATTTACAGTAGATGGTCTACCTTTCTTAACTAACTAAATATGAGACACTAATCTTTTGTCAATGGTGTGGTTCTTATATTAAATCTGGCCAAGACAATTACTATTGGTTACAAACAAATGCAAAGATTTACTGAACCTTGCGATACTTTTTGGCCACCATGTAGAGATGTGGCTCCTCCTCTCGTCCAATAGGTGATTCTGGAACTTGGTTAAAGATGTCAGACTCACTTTCCAGCTGATATGGTACCTTTAAGAATGTAGTTTAAACAAGATAAACAACATATGTTACAGTAAACATACAGCATTTTAAACAAAAAAAAACCTTAATCATGTAGTCAATTACAAATAATATATGAGCCCTGATTTAAAATTCCTATAAATCCTTTCTGGACCTGATCTATTTTACAAAAATCAATCAATGAAAATGTCCTACAAGTTTTTTCCCCATAAACCCTGAAGAATGCAGGTAGCCGATCACAGTTTTGCCTCCAAATTGCAGTCCGCTGTCACTTTTCTCTAACAACGCCCCCCCCAACTAGACTGGCTTGCTTCCTACAGAGCAAAGTGATCTGTGTCACCGGCTCTCTTGAACAGCCTGGGAAAGCAGCCAGACAAAAGTGTATTGACTGCTTTGTGCTAAAAATTAAAAAAAACTGATTCATAAATTTAGGATCAGTGCCTACTTTTCTAAATGCCTTCCATTGAAAGAAATTTGAAGAAACAGTGTGATGTGTTTAGCAATGTTATATTTAATAAATAATACACATTTAAAGGACATGTCAACAACAAAATAAGTTTTTGCCTAATAAAAGAAACCATAATTCTAAGCAACTTTCCAATATTTGTAAATGTAATTGGTATTAAAAGCATTTGCTGAACTCCTGGTTGTTTCTTTTTAAACAATGCAAAGGTCAGTCTCCCCCAGCAAGACAGGTCTGTCACTCTGTTGCTGTGTTACATTATTTAATAGAAAAAGGACAGACCAACACTGCTTTTAATAGCAGTTATACATACACAAATAACTAAAAAACCATTAAACATTTGTAATGAATGTATATTGCAAAGTTGCTTGGAATGTTGTTTTATTGTATTAGGCAAAAATATATTATGAAATACTAATGGTAATAAGAAACTAAGATGCAAAAGGTCAAACCTGAGCAGTCCATGAAATCACAAGGTAATGCCAAATTCTGGCTAGTGTAAAACTGTCCATGCAAGAAGTCTAACTACCCTAAACTAAACAAGGTTAAATGATGACTGGTTGTTATAGGTTATTGCAATACCATAAATGTACACCTCTGTTAGTATACAATGACTACTGTAATGTAGTTATAACCCTAAAGCCCTCTTAAAGATTTTGTGCCACTAAACTGGATGTACTGTAGAAAGGTCTGCCCTACAAAGTCAATGTACCAAAGACATTTCACTTCAGTTCTGCCAAAACAATGGTGGTGTATGCAAGCAATACAGCACCACCCAAACCCTTGCTTTCAGAATGAGCCTTGACTGCTCTACTAACTTAGCCACAGCTCTCATTCTGCCCCTGCATAACACACAAATAAGACCAACCTGGTTCCGAAGTTTTGTCCTAGGGTTGGGAGAATATCCAATAAACCCAACTTGCTTCATGTTGCGCAGTATCTCAGAATCCACCGGAGGAGCCCGTCTATTAAGGAGAAAAAAAACATAAAAAGCAGAAGTGGAGGACAGGTATTATAATAATAAATATAAAAACAACTAAAGGAGACTGAGTGCTGGCTGGAAAATGCATTGTACAGAGCACTGCTGTTTGTTCTACAGAGATATAAGATCATCAGGCATTTATAGCAAGGCTAAAGTGTTGAGTGAAGAATTTGACAAAGAGCTTTATAAAGCAGAGGCAAAAGAGTTCTATAAGGTAGAGACATTTTTGATGTGAAACAAATAGTGTTAGCCTGGCAATAGGTATCTGTAGGTTACCGAGGGGCAGGTGTGGAGTTAACAGCTGGCCAATCTGACAAGATTGTCTCATTGGTCAGAGGCATAGGAATAAGTGAGAGCGGCATAAGATCCTGAATCCAATCCAGGTGCGGCAAGTTGTCCACCATGCACGGCAGTGCAAATTCTGTGTCACGAGAGTAGGTGTTAAACGTTGCATCAGGAGTGTCTGCCCAAAGGTGGGTGCAGCCACCAGAGTCCCCAAAAGCCAGAACTTGCTTGCTAGATGACACATCAAAGGACATAATAGCTTGGCTCACAGTGCTAACATGGAATATGTCTGCAGGGCTTGCAAGGCCAGTGGGTTCGCAGAACTGGCACTGACCTGTTGACAATGGGGGAAAAAGACAAATGAATGGTATTGCTTATATCAACAACCCTGTTGTAAGGTTAAATTAGCTGTTCTTCAAATAAGGTTCACACATTATTTCTAAAGACATAAGCAATGGTGATCAGAGAACAGGTCTGCTCTGCATCCTTGTTTCACAATCAGGATAGTGAGGAAGGAGAAGTTTATTATACAGATATCTGTTCTTTTAATAAATAAAGCCTCATTATTATTATTACAATTTATCATTTACCTTTCTGTTTTAAGACTTCCCAGCACTAAGTTACTTAAAGACACTACAAAAAGCCTTAAATGCTGGTAACAAAGGATAATATTGCCCTGAAATAGACATTAAGAATGCAAGTAGGCCCAAATACACAAAAGCCACAATAATACACAAAAGCCATAATAATGAAAAAAGAAAAACACACACAAAGGACTTACCGCGCTGAGAGATGATAGCTAGGCGTGAAGTATAGGTTGGGATGAAACGCAGGAAAAGAGGATCCACGTGAACTTGTAGGGGTGTGATGGCTCGCATCATACGCAGGTCATACACTTTCAGGAAACGGTCACAGGCTAGGACATTCATGCGACTAGAGAAGCCACATGTCACTACAAGGTTTCCATGAATGTCAAAATCAGACAGGCTGCCTGAGTAGGCATCAAATTCATGCTCAGTTTTAAATGTACGCAGATCTCGAAGAGATAACTGGAAGGTAGAAGACAAATCACAAAATAAATTTAGAAAATAATTTACAAAATTGCATATATTGACATATATGCAGGGAGGTCAGATATACATACATTTCATTTCTACATGTATGCCGTCTTTTTATGGAGTTGACCTTTTTACCCTGCTGCCCTGTGCTGATCCAAAAATGAGCACCAGGGTGGAGCATTTTAGAAATGGGCTAAGGTCCTGGGAGTACCTGCAGGGCATAGGAAATTAGTAGGATAGCCCAATTCCCTACTATAGTGCTAAATGTAATTTTTAATTACACTGCATGTTCAGGGCCAGAAAATAATAAAATCTGGTGCTATGATATTGTGCAGCTCTTGCGCAGTTTGGGCCTTGAAGAGTCACATCTGGTCCACTGACCTCAGGCTGGACAGCTCTTAACTACATGAAAAATCACCCTAAGGCAGCGTTTCTTAAAGGAACAGTAATACCAAAAAATGAAAGTGTATAAAAGTAACTAAAATATAATGTGCTGCTGCCCTGCACTGGTAAAAGTTGTGTGTTTACTTCAGAAAGACTACTATAATTTATATAAATAAGCTGCTATGTAGCCATGGAGGCAGCCATTCTAAGGAGAAAAGGCACAGGCACATAGCAGATAACAGATAAAACACTATTGTATTCTACAGAACTTATCTGTTATTTGCTATGTAACCTGTGCCTTTTCTCCTTTTTTCCAGCCTGAATGGCTGCCCCCATGGCTACACAGCAGCTTATTATATAACTTATAGTAGTGTTACTGTAGCAAATACACCAGTTTTACCAGTGCAGGGCAACAGTGCATTATATTTTTATTACTTTAAAGCTCTTTCATTTTTTTGGTGTTACTGTTCCTTTAACCTTTTTGGGACCCAAACTAGTCTAGGGAATCTGCTTGCAACTGAAAAAATTGTTCAGGTTAGCTTTCTACACTACAATATTTTAGGCAATGCCAAGACCCAAATTATAATAGTGGATTAGATTAAGAAAGAGATTCTATAAGTTATATCCCACCGATAGTTCCTGAATCAATATATGAACAAATAACATATTTCAGTGAAATAAACAAAACATTTATTGGCTCAAAATTAAACAAACAATTCAAAATTAAGCAGTAAACATACTATACCAAACAATGGATAGGTTCATCCCAGTGCCTCACGGTACCCACTCTCCTAACACGTTTCGCACCACTGGGTGCTTCATCAGAGGAGGAGGATGAAGCACCCAATGGTGCGAAATGCATTAGGAGAGTGGGGAAAACAACCTAAACAGCAATATCTGTCACTGCCCTAAATGCATAGGGCTTTACAGTGTAAACAACCCTAAAGAATGGAATCCATGGAACAGTAAGAAAACAAGCAATATCACAAAAGCAAAAAAAATTGGGACTTAGAGACTTAATATAGATATCCCTCCTTGCAGTAGGACTCTGAAAACCAGGAAGAAGCATAGAGAACTTCAAACACAAGGTCACATCCAATGATGCCAGTTTGCCAGTGTTGATGTGGGGGCCTTGCCCTGAACCGTCAGCTAAAATAGCTGCAGGTATGGGAACCATTATCTTAAAACCTGTTATCCAGAAATCTCCCACAGACTTTTAATTTAGCTCCTGCCTCTGTAATAATAAAACAGTACCTAGTACTTGATCCTAACTAAGATATAATGACTCCCTATTGGTGACAAAAGAATCCTATTGGGTTTATTTAATGTTAAACTTATTTTTTGTTGACTTGTATGGAGTAGTATGGAGCATTCTGGAAAACAGGTCCCATACCTGTACACAAATGCTTTCAGATGCCTGTGGTTGATGACAGTAAACAGGGAGATTTAATTTTAAGCAATATAATTAGAGCTGTAATATTTCATCCCTATGTGAAATGTAAAACTCTAGCATGCAGAAAATAATATACATATTAACACAATACCAGTGTGAGTGGCTGGGTGGATCAGGAATGTGGCAAAAAAACATTATGAGAGAGATATGATACCTTTCCTGATGTGTGCCCACAGAAAAAGAAACGATTGGACTGCCGCATGATGGTGATCCCAGGGATCTCAACTGTGTACTAGGCAACCAGAAAAGAATGGAGTTTCAACAAAGTGACATTAAAAATGAAAAACTCAAAGAATTCATTAGCTTTTCAAAAGCTGTGGTAAGGATATAATATTTAGTAATGAATAGAATGAAAAAATTAGGAAAAAACAAAAAAGTTATAAAATGCCATTTCTCGCTTACCTTTTGCGTCTCTTGTACTGTATTTAGGTCCATCTGAATAATATGGTTCTGCATTCCTCCCAAAAGCAAAGTGCTGTTGTCTGTAAGCAGGAGACTGTGATTGTCGATGTTTTCATCCATCCTGCAGGTAATTACCAAACCCTCTTATAATGCTTGTGAAATAAATTATACGAAATAGCGATGTTGATACATACAGTACCTTTTAGGGCAGGGGTCGGGAACCTTTTTGGCTGAGAGAGCCATAAACACCACATATTTTAAAATGTAATTCCGTGAGAGCCATACAATATGTTTGGCTGCGGATGCTGCGGGGCAAGGTAGGGTGTGTCCCAAGGATGCCGGATGCGATGTGGAGACATGTTCTAAAGCTTAGAACACTTCTTCTATCCGCTGAGCGCAGGCCACGCCCCCCCATTATTTTTTTTGTTCAAAATTTAGCAGCAAGCCAGATGCAGCCATCAAAAGAGCCACATCTGGCTCCCGAGCCATAGGTTCCCTACCCCTGTTTTAGGGTATCAAAAGGAGAACACCACAGAGCAAGTACTAGTTTATAGGTAGAACATGTGTTTGTCAATATATGCCCTCACAGCCAAACTGTACATAAGCTAAATAATATAGATCAATATAACTAGATCAAACATATAAAATATAATGTAAATCTTTAGAAGGGCCAGGTGCAGAGTATGAACCCCCCTCCCTCCTGTCCCATCATCACTACATATCATCCCTATGCTATAACGTGTTCCCCTCCCCCTCCTGCACTTGTTTGTATCCATCTACTTCCTAACTGGGAGCTGGCGTGGAGTGGGGATTTACATGAAAAATGGAGGATGCAGGTCTACTTCCTCTATTATTACTCCACTGGATACACACACAGAGTCCACCAACTTTCCATGCCAGTGATGGCTGAAGCCCCACAATAGCTGTTCTTTAAAAACTCATTTCTAAAAGAAGAATTACTAATGGGTCATGCAACAGAGAAAATTGTGAGCTCAGCAGTATGCATCAGAAAAGAAAAAATGGGGAGGAACATTTTGATGACATGGATATGTGGATTTGGTTAAAGTTATATAAATTAATAAAGGTAACTAAGTAATATTTAAAAAAGTAGGTGTCCATTTACAAACTTACAGATAGTCAAAGATTATAAGCCCCCCACGGGTCATGCATTTCAGATTATTTTTCGTGAGGAACATCACCCCATTCTCCAGACTCTGGATCTGACGGATGTCATTACTGCCGTGTACTTGGAAAGAGGAATACCGTTCAAGGTCATGCCCAAAGAAGGAAGTGGCATGGCCCTACAGAAAAGAGATACAAAACATGGAGTTATGGTGAGGCATCATGCTAAAATGGGCTTTCTGCATATGTAGGCGGAGGCTTAAATGAAAACCTTGCATATCACCCTCTGCCCGCCTGGGGGGCTCTGCTAACAGCCCACTTGCAAATTATTGTGTCAGTGATCTGACATGAACCAAAAGAGGTCATGCACTAATTTTTATAGGCTACAGAAATATCTTTATATTTTGAAGCAAAGGTGTTCACTTATAATGCATATGGGTTTCCTGGTGCAAAAATATTTTGAGGTAAGGTGTGTAGGCTGGGAACAGAAAAGTAGAAATGCCCATGCTGATAAAGGCGTGATCAGTGGTGTGCGTGATCTAAGTCCATATTTATGAAAATTAGATATTGGCTAGACTACAGAAATTAAATTAGACTGTAAGCATACAATCATTAGTAAAAGGGAGAGGCCCAAAACTACAGATACACATATATATTTACAGAGTGTTTCAATGGATCTTGTATGAAGAGGACATAGATGCCAGTTCAGTATGTACAGCAAGGCTGTTAATCTGTAGACAGACTGCATAAATAGTGAAATAAACCCAATATCTTGATATTAGGAAGTGATAAGTATAAGGCAGAGCTATCAACCCCTCCTATTTCTTCGGGAGTTATCCATTTTTAAAGGCTCTCCCCATTCTCCCATCCCCCGATTTTTCTGAAGTCTGACTGTGACATCACTTCTGGGTATCAGGGAAATTTTGCCAGTTGACAGCTCTGATAAGGCTGTATTTTACATTACTATTATACTAAGAGATAATACAAAAAGGAAAACATAATACAAATGTGCAAGAGAAAAATAAATCCTTACCCCATGATTTCCAACCCATAACATCTCTTCATGAAGATCAAAGTGTACAGCAGAAACTGGTACTCCAACCTCAGACACCGCTGTCTGCAGCTCAGAGTACATTCCTTCCATCATGCTCACAGGATCCGCTACAGGGAGCCCTTCCAGTGCTTCATGATCCAGTTCCACTGTCTGCAAAAGGCTGGGGTTCAAGTGGGCATCAAGGACTGGGTCCAAAGGAGGATGCAGGCTTGGGGCATACTCTGCCAAAGCAGGGTCTAAGCCATCAAAATTCATGATGATTGTGGAGTAGGGTCCGTGGGCTAATGAAGAGAAAACAGTAACACTTTCTGATATGTAAAGAATTTATCCTTGGTATAAGTCACACACAACTTAAAATAATAGATATAGCAAAAGTCATATAAAAGATCAACTGAAGAAGAGGTGGAGGAGGAGGAGGGCCACTGCATGCTTATTATGGTTGTGAGTTTTACTATTCAGAGGTCTGAATATACAATCAATTGTATATTTGCCTCTCTCTTTCCAAATCACATCAGTAACAAGTCATATTTCGGTATCCTTGATAAACATCACATTCTGTATCCCACACTCTGTATATCTGTATGAGTGGACATTACTCAGTACGTAACAGTATCCTTTTGTTTCTACGAATGCAAACTCTGCATATTGGTATTGTAGTGCCTGTGTGTAACATCTCAGTGCAAAGAGCCATACATATACAAATAATAATCGCATAGCATACACACCTTCCTTTCTGCCCGCCTAAAGCACACAGCACAACTCTGGCTCTCTCATGCTCTGCTACTCTGCAGCACCAAGATGCAGGCACAGAGCTCTCTATCTGCCATAAAGAAACGAACCCAAACAGGAACAGTGTGCTTACGAGGGAGGAGCCTGCAGAGAAGCGTAAGGAAGGAAGCAGCAGCAGCAGTCATTGGCTAACAAATAATAAAGGCAGGTTGGGATTGCAGAATTAGGGATCGTCTGCAAATTTCATAACTTTTGGGAATGCGCATTAAAAAGTTCTGTACCACAAAGCATCCCAGCCTGAGAAAGTATAAATGCCCGATTTTTAAATAATGAAGCGGCAGGCTTACTGATACAAATATACAGTTGGTATAAACGGAGTACGAATGAGTTGAGAAGGTGTATGTTTCGTATGGTGTCTGGTAAGAAACTAATTTGCAGATAATCCCTAACTTTGCATCTCTCCGTCATGTCCCTATTCCTCCAATCAGTGACGCCCCTCCTACCCGTTTTGCGTTTTAACTTCCTGGTTGCCCTCTAAATATGTTTTGTCTTTTTCACAGCGTTAAAGTTGGATTTTTATTCAGTCGGTGAATAAGTAGCTGGTGTTTTAAATAAATAAATGATCTTGGGCCATAGATTTAAAAGTCCACTTTTATTGACAGTGTTGCCATGCTTGAACTGCAACCTGTTCAAGCCTGGGCAGGAAGACTGGCACCAAAGGGGGTAATAGTTTCTTATTCCGTCTGATGAATAAGTAACTAATTATGTAAAGGGTTAGATGACCCTGGCCACTGATTTTTACCTATACATTTGTAGGCAGGGGTGCCTTGCATTCAGGGCTGGAACTAGGGGTAGGCAGAAGAAGCAGCAACGCTTTGCCTACACCAAGGGGCACATTTACTTACTCACGAACGGGCCGAATGCGTCTGATTGCGTTTTTTTCGTAATGATCGGTATTTGGCGATTTTTCGGAAAATTGTTGCGACTTTTTCGTTGCCATTCCGAATGTTGTGCAAAATCTGGCGATTTTTTTCGTAGCGTTACTACTTGTGCGAAGAGTCGCAACTTTTTCGTAGCCTTCGCTCCGAGTACGAAAGATTCGGATTCATTCAAGCTTCAGTATGGTGACTTTTCTTGGGCCGGGTTGGAGCTGCAGAGTGCCATTGAGCCCTATGGGAGACTTTCCTTGGGCCAGGTTGGAGCTGCAGAGTGCCAATGAGCCCTATGGGAGGCTTTCCTTGGGCCGGGTTGGAGCTGCAGAGTGCCATTGAGCCCTATGGGAGACTTTCCTTGGGCCAGGTTGGAGCTGCAGAGTGCCATTGAGCCCTATGGGTGACTTTCCTTGGGCCAGGTTGGAGCTGCAGAGTGCCATTGAGCCCTATTGGAGGCTTTGCTTGGGCCAGGTTGGAGCTGCAGAGTGCCATTGAGCCCTATGGGAGGCTTTCCTTGGGCCAGGTTGGAGCTGCAGAGTGCCATTGAGCCCTATGGGTGACTTTCCTTGGGCCAGGTTGGAGCTGCAGAGTGCCATTGAGCCCTATGGGAGACTTTCCTTGGGCCAGGTTGGAGCTGCAGAGTGCCATTGAGCCCTATGGGAGGCTTTCCTTGGGCCGGGTTGGAGCTGCAGAGTGCCATTGAGCCCTATGGGAGACTTTCCTTGGGCCGGGTTGGAGCTGCAGAGTGCCATTGAGCCCTATGGGAGACTTTCCTTGGGCCAGGTTGGAGCTGCAGAGTGCCATTGAGCCCTATGGGAGGCTTTCCTTGGGCCGGGTTGGAGCTGCAGAGTGCCATTGAGCCCTATGGGAGGCTTTCCTTGGGCCGGGTTGGAGCTGCAGAGTGCCATTGAGCCCTATGAGAGACTTTCCTTGGGCCAGGTTGGAGCTGCAGAGTGCCATTGAGCCCTATGGGAGACTTTCCTTGGGCCAGGTTGGAGCTGCAGAGTGCCATTGAGCCCTATGGGAGACTTTCCTTGGGCCAGGTTGGAGCTGCAGAGTGCCATTGAGCCCTATGGGAGACTTTCCTTGGGCCAGGTTGGAGCTGCAGAGTGCCATTGAGCCCTATGGGAGACTTTCCTTGGGCCGGGTTGGAGCTGCAGGGTGCCATTGAGTCCTATGGGAGGCTTCCAAAATCATGCTAAGTCTGAAAGTTTCGCCCCGCCGCTTACGAGCGCTCAATACGAAAAAGTCGCGACAAGATACAACCGAATCGTAATGGCTACGAAAAACTTGTGTTTTTTCGCGCAAATCGTATTGGTAACGAAAAAGTCGCGTCAATTTCCGAAAAGTCGTAAAGGCGCCGAAAAAATCACAAAAAATACGAAAAAGTCGCAATATGTTCGTTTTCCAATCTGAATTTTTCCAATTCGGATTCCAATTCGTGGGTTAGTAAATGTGCCCCCTAGTCTGTGCTATGTTTTCATTGCCCCCCCCGCTTGTCTTTACGCGGTGGGGGCAAAGAACTTTCGCTTCGCATTGCACACACCCCGCCTCATTCGCGCACAAACTGCGCATGTGCGCCAAAACACACGGGGGGAATGCAATATGAGAGCGCAGGTGATGGGCGAGGGGGCCCTGCTTTCATTATTCATACCTCCCAAATGTCCCAATTTTCGCGGGATGGCTCCTCTTTTGACAGCTCAACCCGCAGGCCCAGATTCTTACTGAAAAGTCCCTCATTTCCCTTTGATCTCCTGCACTGAAGCTAAAAAAGATATTATTATTAACATTTATTTATAAAGTGCCAACATATTGTACAATAAGTGGGTTTCATACATTGGACATACAGAGTAACATATAAATCAATAACCGATACAAGAGGTGAAGAGAGCCCTGCCCGAGCTTACAATATACAAAAATACAAATTTAATTAAAAGTAGCTTTTGGCAGAGAGCCCAGAAAGGTAAAAAGCCCCCCTGCACTGAGATACAATTGTAACTAATAAGCTAAATAAGTATGTTGGGATACTGAATTACAGTTTTACTGAAAAATTTGAAATTGCCCTTTAGGGCCGTGACAAATGGGTAGATTAGTCTCGCCATGACAAATCTCTGTTGTCGCGGGCGACTAATCTCCCCGCAATGCCATCCCACTGGCTAGAATGTAAATTGCCGGTGGGATGGCATACGTGGTTCCACGATTTGCTAAAGTCGCCAAAGTTTCCTCTCAAGGTGACTTCGGCAAATCGCGGCAGAAATGTGTTCAAACTTTAAATAACCTGCCAAATTTAGTCAAATGGGAGTGGTATTTAGGGGGTGCAGTCGCAAAAATGGGCATGGTTGAAAACTTTGCCACGCTGCACGCAGCATTTATTTTTGTCCCGCTTTCCGTTTTCAAAATGTTGGGAGGTATGTTATATGCAAGCCATTCCGGCCTGGCAAGAAAAGATTATGGGCAGGAAAAATGGCATCAAAGTAAGGCAATTCTTGCTATTTTGCTTATTTGAATAAGTAACAGGGTTGCTGAAGAGGTTAAATTACTCTGGGCCACTGAGTTCAACCCATATATTTGCAAGCAGGGGTGTAATTTCCTTTGAACAGAGTGTTTAGAGCTTGTTTGCATGGATGCATGCATGTATATCCATATCTACCTGTCTGTCTGTGACATCAGTGAGAAGCAGACTGAATAGAACAAGCTATGCACAGTGCTCCCTACTGTCCTGATTTTCATGGGACAGTCCCTCTTTTTACAGCTCAACCTGCAGTAAGTCCCTCATTTCCCTTTGATCACCTGCACTGAATGCTAAAAAAGATACAAATTTAATTAAAAGTAGCTTTTGGCAGAGAGCCCAGAAAGTTAAAGGAACAGTAACACTAAAAAATGAAAGAGCTTTAAAGTAATAAAAATATAATGCACTGTTGCCCTGCACTGGTAAAACTGGTGTGTTTGCTACAGTAACACTACTATAATTTATATAATAAGCTGCTGTGTAGCCACGGGGGCAGCCATTCAAGCTGGAAAAAAGGAGAAAAGGCACAGGTCACATAGCAGATAACAGATAAGTTCTGTAGAATACAATAGTATTTTATCTGTTATCTGCTATGTGCCTGTGCCTTTTCTCCTTTGAATGGCTGCCTCCATGGCTACATAGCAGCTTATTTATATAAATTATAGTAGACTTTCTGAAGTAAACACACAACTTTTACCAGTGCAGGGCAGCAGCACATTATATTTTAGTTACTTTTATACACTTTCATTTTTTGGTGTTACTGTTCCTTTAAACAAGCTTCACCTGCACTCTCTTTAAGTAAAAGCTCAGCTGTTGCCTTCTGGAACACTAAAATACTATTTTGTCTAGTCCTGCACTTAAAGGACATGTAAATCCCACAAACGAAAATGTAATAAAAAAATGTAATCAATTTAATTGAACAGCCTCTTTGAAATCTTTCAATACCGGCCACACTGGTTGTTCAGAGGTTAATAGTAAGGCTGCAACATCTCCTTAATCACTTAGATTTCCTTCTCCTCCTGTAACCCACTTAGCCCCCTCCCTCAGGAATTTGCTTTCGCTGTTGGCTTGTGAGCATGCTCAGTTGTTCTAAGCTCAGATAACTAAACACGCCCCCAGTCTAGCAGCCAGTGAAGAGATGGCATTGCTGGTTCCCATAGAATCTCAGCTCTAGCTGTCTGCTTCAATTTTTTTCTCCTGAGCTCAGCTTTACCATTACAGTGCTCAAACAAAGCAGAACTTTTAGCAGAGACAGTTGTGCCTGTGTAAGCCTGTATTCTTGATTAAATGTATGCTAAATAGGGGTCTCTGTGAGTGTATGCTGTTTACAGATTTAAATGTATCTGATTATGTATCAGAGGAAAAATGGCCACCGGTTGAAAGCTTTGTGAAAATATGATGGTGCTAGCAAGTGGAGGGGGGAGACATGCCCAACTGATATACATTGTAGGCAAATGTAGGCTTTACATGTCCTTTAAGGCCAAATGCCCATACCTGGTGCGCTCTCACCTTCCAATTTGTGCCTGTATGTTACCCAACCACTTAGATTGTAAGCTCTACGGGGCAGGGACCTCCTTCCTACTGTGTCTCATACCACATGGCACTTATTCCCTGTGCATTTATATATAGTTATTGTATTTATTTATTACAACACTTGTCCTCCCTGTGTGTAATTTTGTATTTTGTAAGACTGTACAGCTCTGCGTACCCTTGTGGCACTTTATAAATAAAGTTATACAAACATACATACATATAAAAGTAGCTTTTGGCCGAGATCCAGGACATCTTAAATGAGAAGGAAAGGCTAATAAAGAGTTAATCTCAAGCTGCAGGCATACCTTCAGTTCTCTCAATAGTGCCCTTAAGTCTCTCCATATTTCACCTTTTCAGATGATCAGAAGCCAAACAGGAAGAAAAAACGCTGAGCTGTGTAAAGAAAGTTCCCATAATGCCTCACTCCTGCACCAAGAGCAAGACCGGTGTACATGCTCAGTTAGTTAGACTGAGGAAGATTCCTGCTGATTGGCTCAGATCCACATTCCTAAGGGGGGGAGTGAGTTCTTAGCATTCTTGAGGGAGGGGGGAGCAGGAGAGGGGAGAGAGCAGAGAGCTGCGTGTCTTGGGCACAGGAAAACAGACACAACAAATCTTTTGACAGAGAACCCAGTGCAGTGTTTCTGTGAGTGCTTATGGCTGTATTTACATAGACCTTTCTGATAAAGCTTAGTTTTTACCTTTCCTTCTCCTTTAAAGGGAAAAGAAAGTCAAAGTCACTTGGGGGTGCCAAAATGTTAGGCACCCCCAAGTGACTTTGACCACCTACCTTTTACCCCGGGCTGGTGCCCCTGTGAGGAGGGAACAGCACCAGCCCGGGGTAGCTGCAGGCGCTTCCTTCCTCTTGTTTCGCTGCGCGCGCATGCGCAGTAGAGAGAAAAGCCGAACTTTAACATTAAAGTCGGCTTTTCACTCTACTGCGCATGCGCCCACCGCTGGCATTCAGGAAGAGGAAGCCAGAACACGGAAGCGCTGCGCTCCAGGTGCCCCGGGCTGGTGCTGTTCTCTCCCAACAGGGGCACCAGCCCGGGGTACGAGGTAAGCGGTTAAAGTCACTTGGGGGTGCCTAACATTTTGGCACCCCCAAGTGACTTTACCTTTCGTTTCCCTTTAACAAGCTTCACCTGCACTTAGAAATATTGTTTCTCTCATTTAATTAAATAAGTGGGCTTTTGGCAAAGAGCCCAGAAAGTTAAAAAGCCACACCTGCACTGAGATACAATTGCAACTAAGGCTAATACCAGATGTGGCGTTTGGTGTATATTTTTGGCAAATAGCGCCATACGCTCCTACCTGTGCCTGCACCTGAATGAATGAAATACGCTCGGGTGCAGGCACATGTAGCCGATATCCGCTGAAGTTAATCTAATAAGCTAAACAGGTCTCTTGGGGGAACTGAGACTTGCAGCCTAAAGGGCTTACCTTTGTGTATACTTTAAATGGTATCAGTACTGTGATTAACTGGTCCCCTGCATGGTTTTCACCTCAGATTCAGGCTGTAAACCCCCTGTATTGTTTAAAAATGTAATCCCCTGTGTTGTTCACACCTTTTAATCCCTAAATTGTTCACCCTCTGCAATGTTCACAACTCAGGCTCACACTGTAATCACCCACATTGTTCACCTGTTCACACCTCAGACTGTAGGAGCAGTAGAAACCCACAAATAAACCCTGCACACTATAAAAAGAACATATACTGAGGTGGTACTGCAATTAAAAAGTTTTTAATATATAGTTATATATTAAATATATAGTTATAGGAGCAGTGCCAGAACACAGCCAGCATAGGGCAGGCAGAGTATGGCACACACAGCCAGCATAGGGCAGGCAGAGTATGGCACACACAGGCAGGTTAGGGCAGGCAGAGTATGGCACACACAGGCAGTTTAGGGCAGGCAGAGTATGGCACACACAGGCAGGTTAGAGCAGGCAGAGTATGGCACACACAGCCAGCATAGGGCAGTCAGAGTATGGCACACACAGCCAGCATAGGGCAGGCAGAGTATGGTACACACAGGCAAGTTAGGGCAGGCAGAGTATGGCACACACAGGCAGGTTAGGGCAGGCAGAGTATGGCACACACAGGCAGGGTAGGGCAAGCTGAGTATGGCACACAAAGGCAGCATAGTGCAGGCAGAGTATGGCACACACAGGCAGGGTAGGGCAAGCTGAGTATGGCACAAAAAGGCAGCATAGGGCAGGTAGAGTATGGCACACACAGGCAGGGTAGGGCAGGCAGAGTATGGCACACACGGGCAGCATAGGGCAGGCAGAGTATGGCACACACAGGCAGGGTAGGGAAGGCAGAGTATGGCAGGTTTTTGCTGTATTACCACCATTAATATGGGTATGGTCATGTGATAACACGGGTGTGGTTTCAAGTGGGTGTGGTTTAAAAAGGGGAGTGGTCAAAACTGGCTTCCATTATCGGCCCTCCACCACGTAGGATGGAAAAATTCCGGCCCTCGTCACCATAGAAGTTGGACAGCACTGGCTTACAGGAAGCTTTATTTGGTAGTAAATCTTTTATTTAACCAAAACTTGCCACCAAGTCAGGAATACAAAAATAACTACCTCAGAATGGGTGTTCAAATGTTTTGGTCAGTCTGAGGGCCAGTCTCCTAGTGGCTGACCAATACTGCAACTTGTTTGAACCATCATAGCTGGATATAATCCAGTTATATTGTATGAACAGGCCCATCAACCTCATTGGCATGAGGGATCTAGTTGGAATTGATTAGCCAACTAAATAGAATGTGTTTGTACCGTAAGTGAAGGCTTATTTATAAAAAAAAAAACAAAGAATGCTATTGTTGGGTGGATCTAGCATATGTAGATATTACACTGTTATGCAAACACAAGCATGTAGCTATCCTAACCAAAAATATTTCAGGAGGTTAGTGTTTTGGCTTTTGACGTGTCCACTTCAGAACTGCATCTTGCCTAAATATTCCCAACTCATCCTGTAATGGTAGACTCTAAAATGAGGCATAAACTCTGTAGTTTGTTAAGACGAATGAAGATGAATGAAGTTAAGATGAATGGCAGGCATCATGGCTCTGCTTGCTTCCACTTTCTACTTGCCAGGATCCCCACCTTTTATGAAGCTACCCCCTCCTAGAATATATGCTTTAGTAACACAGTTATTTGTATGGAGGACTGAACATAATAAAATAATGATTTTGGTTCTGTTAAACCCCTGGTACCTGTATTTCTTATTACTAATATAAATGCAAAATGGTGTATTCATATTTTGTGTATATAACTGAGTACAAAAAAAACCTTTTTTTCTTTGTCATAGCAGTGCTGTCGGTGCTTAGGAAATCTGAAGAATATTAAGCAACTTCTCTACAAAATGTTCCTGTTCAGTCATGTTAATCTTAAAATAGCAAGTGACCCCTAGGGTATATTCAAGACTGCAGAAAGAATCCAAATAAGGCAACGAGATGTGATTCTTTATAATGAACCGGTAAGATAACTCAGTACCCATTTATGTGATTGCTTTTAGTCTCAATGAGAAACTTAATATATAAAATCTCTTAACATTCTGTAGTTCTAAGTTGTAATATTTTGTAAAAGCATAGGCAAAGGATGTGGGAGGAATAGTAGTGGCAGTTGTAGTTGGAAGGCAGCAGTTTGAAATATAAACTTTTATCTTCAGAAACTAAATTGTAAACTATGACCTCTGAATAACATAAATTTGACAAAACTGGCTGTTGCCATGATATGTGTCAAGTGGATAGGTCCTTACATTTTTCCATACTGACCTGATGCTTTTAATTTATTTATAAAAAAGATGAACTATTTTAATAGAGATGCCTCCTTCTAAGAAACTGTATTCATGCCATCCTTCAACTTAAGGTGGCCATACACGTTAAAGGAGACATATCCTATATAAATGATGAATGTACCAGTGAATTATACTCCTCTAGATATAGAAGGATTGTGCTTAAAAAAGTTGTGTTTTTTTTAACTGATTTATTGAGAAATTCCACCAAAACCCCACTAGCCCCGCCCATCTGTTCCACTTCCTGCTGGCTGAATTCTCTGGATGAGCTGGGGGGCCGGCGGCCCTCCGTACACTGCACTGTAGGATAGGAACCAATCAGCAGCTAGGCTGACCTGATAGGGAACTGAAGCCAAGCAAGGTCGCCAAGCAAGCAGATCTTCTTCCGATATCCCCACCTACGGGTGGGCGATATCGGGTAAATGTAGGCTAATTCGATCGTTTGGCCCTGGGGCCAAACGATTGAATTATGACGGCGGCAATGGGCGCAGTCGGTTCGGTGACTGCATCAACGAGCCGATGAGGTCACTGATCCAACTAAATCTTTTAACCTGCCTGATTGATATCTGCCCAATTTCAGGCCAGATATCGGCTGGGCATGCCTGCCCCTACACGGCCCGATAAGCTGCCAAATCGGTCCAAGGGACCAATATCGGCAGCTACAATCGGCCCATGTATGGCCATCTTTAGATGCTGCCATGACCTAGATTACTGAGTGGAACCAGAAGACCCACAAGGAATAAGATGAGGAATCCTTGGAAGAAGCCTGTAGTCAAACCTGACTAAAGATTAGAGAGAGAACAGACATCCTTGATCATTGCCCCAAAGAGCAAATGCTTAACATCTACACCAAGGCAAAGCTCATGGCAGGTGAAAAACAAGGATTATACCATGGAGCAAAGAGAGAGATATAGTAGATAATCACCAGTTTTAGCAACAAACAGCTAAGAAGGGAAAGCAAGAAAAAAATAGGTCACTATATTAAAAGTTCTTACACTCTATCCTGCCCCTGCTTTGGCTAGTATTGCTTGATACGGAAGTTACATACCTTTTTGCATAAATTGCGTAAACTGCGTAAGATTAGGGGCCCAATGTGGGGTCCAATAGCTAGTACTAGTAGTAAATAAAAATAGTAAAATTAATTAGTGAGCTACTAAGTCAGTATTTTAATTGGGGGTCAGTGGAGTTTATACGAAGTTTCTTTGAAAGTAAGGCACGTTTTTGCATAACTTACATAAATTGCATAAGTGTAGGGTCCCAATGATGTTGCTGTGGGGCCCAATAACTAGTCATTTCCACTGCCGATACTTATATAATTTAGTAAATAGCTCCCAATATAAACAACTGATGTTACTTTATAATAAGCAGTTAATATAAATAGTTAATAAAATAGTTAATTAATGTGCTAATAAGTCAGTGGGTTCATTGGTGGCAGTGGAATTTACCTAGAGTTTTAATCCATTGGTGGCCAGTGGAATTTGCCCCTTGCTGCCCCTTAACGCTTCTCTGCATTGTCTTTTGCATGTCAAGCAAGTTTTGTAAGTTTCTAGGCAAGTTCCCCAAGCTTTCATTCCAAAGAAGGTACAGTAGTACAGCAGTACCCCCTTCCCCCCCCCCCCCCCCAACGGTGGCCCTGACCGTAATTTCCAGTTTTGTCGGTGACTTTCTAAGACATTGGAAAAATAAAGACTAAAAGCAAAGAAGTATTAAATGTGCTTGTAAAAACACAAAATAGCGGTCCAGTAGCATAATTGCAAAACATTTTTCAAGTTCCCCAGCGCATGCAGTCCCCACCTCCTTACCCCACTGCCGGCCTGTATGATCATTTTTGCCAGACAGCAAAATTAGTCTGGCAGAAGGGGCCAGTGGAACTATCATACTGTAGACACCATGCAGTGGTCAAAGGCATACTAATGCAACTTTAGCTGAAGATCTACGCACTTTCCCTGCCCCCGCAATTACCACATGCACACTACCACTATCCTTGGAAATAAAGAACAATTTTTTTATGATCCACAAAACACCTCTTACTCAGTATTTAATTTTTTTTTGTTCCTCAGTAAGCTAATTTTTGCAATTTAATTAGTAACCACAATCATCTTAGTAAGGCTCATCCTGCTGTCATGATGGGAAGCAGACCACCAATGTCAGACTGGGGTAACTTGGGCTCACCAGGGAACCCAAGGCATTCACCAAACACTTAAGCATGCTTGCTGCTGCTGCAACCACCACCCACCATGTGCTATGTACACAGAAAAGCAGGGCTGTCCTAAGGTTAGGTGAAATTGAGGATTGAGGGCCCAAAAAATATACTGCCCTTATCTCAAACTTTTGAGATCCTTTGCCACACCCTTTAGCCATAATTAACCAAACATACCAGTAAGATCACTGCAGTAAATGTATGACCACATTAACTTGAGACATGCCAGTAAGATCACTGTAGCAATGGATTATGAGCACAGTAACCTTAGACATAAAAGTAAGATCACTGCAGAAAATGGATAACTAGCATATTAACCCCAGACACAACAGTCAAATTGCTGCAGAAAGTTACTCCAGACATGATAGATCACTGCAGAATTTGATAATAAACTGATTAACCCCAGTCTGTAAGATCACTGCAGAAAATGTCCAGTAAACGCATTAACACCAAACATGCTAGCATGACCATCGCAAATAGATTAAAAAGCATAAACTGGGGTCCAGCAGGGAGATGCAGGGAAGATGGCTGGGCCACAAGGAAGGAAGAGGAGAAGAAGGAAGGGAAGCAGGCCCAACATAAAAATTAAAGATGGTTGTGTGTTTCGCAGTGGAATGTATGTCCATCTTTAACAGTATTTTTCTAGGTCAGTGGGATGCCAGCAGGAGGCATACAGTCAGCCACAGGGAGGTTGGTGATCAGCAGGGCCCAGATGAAATATAAGTGTGGCGGACTGTCAATGGTAGCTGGGGCCAGAAAGCAGTGAGCGGGGCCCAGCAGGACCAGGGCCCACTGGGAATCTACCCGGTGTCCTGGTGGTTCAGTCCGACCCTGTAGACTGCCAAGCGGGTTTCTTATGGTGACCCAACTCATCATACAGATGCCACCAGGGCTAAAACACTTTTTTTCACTGTGTAATAATTGGGGCCCCCCATTACACTCCATCAGGGCTGGACACTTACCTCCTAATGGCTGCCTTGAATGCAACTCTATAAAATCTATAAAATACATCAGTAACTCTTTAATATGCTTACGCCATTGCCACAGAGCATTTTTAATCCAGTCTTTTTCCAACAAGAACCATTTTCTGAACGCTGCTATTTAACTGCATAAAATAGGAAGCATATTTCTGAGGTAACAAAACACAGCAGATGAGTCATTCTTGGTCTAATGAATGATGCTATCTAGAGGCCTTTGTGTATTGCTCTGCCCACGTATCTTCCATCTCATAGCAAGCTATGCTTATGGCGCTGTGGGAGCAATGTTTGCTTGAGCTCACATTGCTGCTAGTAAATTTTCCATTTCCGTCCATGGGTGGTTGAGAGATCGTGTTTGCTTGACATATATTGTCAATCACAATACTCTGGGTAAGGCTGCAGGAAAGAAGTGGCTGATTCAAAAAAATTTAATCTCATGTAGGTGGCCAGACTATATTCTTCCAGAAAATCTAACAGATAAGTCTTCTTTAATTACCCAAACACATACACAAAAAAATATATATATATAAATAGGTGTGTATGCTTAAGGACGGCGACACACGAGGAAGTTAGTTGCCCTGTGATTAATCTCCTCTAGTATTCTGCTTGAATGATTTTCTAGAAACAAGTACAGTATCACCAGTGGGAACACATATGTCTCACTTTTGCTTTCCGATGTTACCCAAAGTTGTTTCGCTTCAGCTTTCCGACTTTACCCAAAGTTGCCTCGCAAGAAAACCTTGGAAGACTTCACAAAGCTGAAAAGACACTTATGGCTGATGTCTGGTGAGGCGTAAGACGGATATTTTCGGCAAGTGGAAAAACCCTTGCCAAAAATTCCGCCCTAAGCCTCCTACATGTGCCTACACCCGAATAAATGAGATACGCTCGGTTGCAGGCACAAGTAGCGAAAATACGCATAAAAACACGAGAGTTTGAAAGTATCGCATTTTTATGCGTATTTCGGCTACATGTGCCTGCACCCGAGCGTATCTCATTCATTCGGGTGCAGGCACATGTAGGAGGCGTAGGGCAGTATTTTCAGCAAGCGCTTTTCCACTTGCCGAAAATATCTTCCCTATGCCTCGTCTGCCATTAGCCTATGATTCAAAGCATTCAAAGAGATTAGTCGCCACCTGTGTCATCAGCCTAGAAAAAGAATACCATTATTTTCTAAAAACAATACAAATTTATTTAAAGATGAGCTGGTTATATATATTTATATGTATATATAAAGAGAGAGTGAATTCCAGCAGATAGCATACTTGCTGTCCCTCATTGCCCAGGTGCATGATTAAATTTATTAAGAAAGAAGACCAGCCACCTGGGAATTCTGTGTATTAAAAACATATGTATAACCGACATGACAGTTGGTCCCTCGAGGGCCTAACGGGCCATTCGGGTGGGTATGACGGGTTTGATGACTGTAATGCATTACGATAAATTGCATAATAAAATATCATTATTCATTTATTGGCTGGTGTGTATGGCCAAAGAATGAAGTCTTTAAATGTTAATAGCAATGATAAAATTTTCAGCAAGTATTGATTCATGGCAATATTCCACAAAAATAACAATTTTGTTGTCAAATATTTGCAGCAAAAAAATGCCTATAGACCCCAATGTATTTTGCATAAAAGTAGCTGTAAAATCAGCCTAATTTTTTTGTGCGTTTTTTTCTTCCCCCAGAACTTACGTAAAATAATGGCACAAAAAATCTGATGTTCACATGGCGAACTTCTCCATTTTTTTACAGTTCTGCAACACCCTGCCTTTAAAATACCTGAGGGCCCACACCTAAAGATTGAGAGTCACATGTATAATTTACTGGTAAAGCGCATAGTCCCAGTAGCAGTAAGTACTTCCATTTAACTATCGCCTTACAATAAAAATAGACTTTTCTATTAGTATGCACCCTTGGACAATCCTAATCTGAAAAACAGCCATTGTAGATACTCAAGGCTGCCCCTGGCACAAACCATTCACTGTGATCTTACACAAACCAAGATCTCCAGATCTTTTACTCCCACACTTCTCCCTGTTAAGGTGGCCATACACGCACCGATATTATCGTACGAAACCTCGTTTCGTACGATAATCGGTGCGTGTATGGCATGTCAGCGAGCCGACCGATATCGCAGGAAGCTGCTGAAATCGGTCGGCTCGCCGATCGGCCAGGTTAGAAAATTTTGATCGGGCGCCATAGAAGGCGCCTGACCAAAATTCTCCCTTCAGAGCTGAATCGGCAGAAGGAGGTAGAAATCCTATTGTTTCTACCTCCTTACCTGCCGATTCAGCCCTGAATGGTGTGTGGCGAATCTGACGATGTTTCGTGCGACCGATGGTCGTACGAAACATCGTCAGATCGCCACGTGTATGGCCAGCTTTACAGTTAAAGCTTCATTATTTCCTGTCAGGTAATCTCTGAGGGAGCACACAGACCATCAAGGCTCAAGGTAAAAGATGTATAAGGGCTTTATTTACTTATATGTATGTGTCAGTTTGGGAGGATTCATTAATAGGTCAAATACAGTCTATTTTGGTAAGTATTTAATCTATAGGTATAGTTTTCCTTTAAATTAGTTTACTCTGATTAGGATTGTCTCTAATGGTAAGTAACTTGCTGGGAAGCTAAAAGAACTGAGTCACTTTAAAATGAGCATTTCTTCTTATTTGCAATTATGAAAGAAGACAGCTAATCACAAAAACTCCAGCAGTAGAATTACAGCGGTAACGGTACTGATGTGACTTTTCCTAAACTGCCTAACAGTTGCCGTGCAATGTGCTATACTCTCAAATTATACTGGCAACTTTCTGCCATGAGGTGGCGTGAGCATCTTGCCTTGACAGCAGCACAGTAGTCGGTCAGTATAAATTGCATGTCAGTATCCAATGGCTTGTGTCTGCTACAAAACATTTTAATATTAAATTAACTTAAGAGGATTGTTTTGCCCCCAATATAGAGTTATGTATCTTAGTTACTATCAGGTATAAGACCCTGTTTTATTATTACAGAGAAATGAGAAATCATTTTTTAAAACTAGAAATATTTTCTTTAAATGGACTTGATGGGGGTGGCCTTCCCATTATTCTAAGCTTTCTGGATAACAGGTTTCCAGATCCATACATATCTTTCTTGGAATTCATATACCTGTGCAGCAGCTTGCATACTATGCATATTTCATATACATCTAAGTTTGGAACTTTTTAAGCACTGGTTCTTTAAAAATTTCAACTCCAAAAACAAATCTAATTTGTACAGTGAGAAGTTTTCCCATATGTGTGGCATAAAACAAGCAATAAATAAATAAATAAATAAAAAGATTGTGTGTGTTCAGGGTGATTTCAGCGACTTTCCAGGTAGAGCTGATTTGCTTCATTAGTGAGACAGAATGCATTAATTTTCACATTTCAGCACTCGTTTTTAGGGCATTTGGTACATTTTGGTTTAATTTTAACATTGCCTGTAGTAACTGCAGTATGCACACCCATGCTGGAGGCAGCTTTGCTGAGGTAACAGGTGCATGTTTATATCCAGGGGGTGTGCAGACAGGGCACTTCCTGCTTCCTGCCAGTTCAGTGTAGATCTCGCCATGCAGATAAGTCATCAGTTCATCTGCTGGGCTGCTCAGCTGCAGTTTCCGGCAGCCACATATAGGCTACAAGCTTGGTGGTGTGAAGTCATTTTACTATTCCATTTACATAACATTATAAGCAAATATATATTACTTGCCATGTAGATTCTGAGAAGATTATTTAAAATATCAAAAAAGTTCTTTTGCTAACCTGAAAATATGCAAAATAAAAACAGTTGTTATGATTCACAGGTGAATTTAGTAGCAGGTGCAGAAAGGCTGAAAGAACATGACATGTGTTCAGTATATGCTAAGTTCTGCCTGTCCGCCCACGAGTGCACTGACTTTGTTGCTGGCTGGTTGACTTTTAGCCCAGTGTGAGCCAGAAATAAAGCCTTCAAATGAATTTTAGAAGAAAGCATAGAGCTGGAAAGATATGTTAATCACTTCTGGCAGAGTGGCAGAAATTCCCCTGCAAAATGGAGGAAAGTACAGTACAGGTACATCTGCACACCAAGTCTGTCAGACAAAACAGCTAGAGAGGTACAACCCATTGTAGGGGATCAGAGAACTCTGTCCCCTGTTTCTCAGTCTGTGACATCATCCAGCCTAGCTACTGACTGGGGAGGAACCCGATTGGCTGGATGCCCCAGTGCATGTCTGGGAAGAGGTGTGCTTAAGTTTGGAGCCAAAAATCAAGGGGTGGGCCCAGAGTTGATAAAAGGGAGCCCCTGTTGTTTTTGCCAGTTGTTGGAAGAGAGATACAGAGTGAGCAGCCAGTACCAAGTGTTGTGAGTTCAGACTGAAAGGATAAGAGTCTGCTTGGTTGCCAGTGCTTACAAAGTCCTCGGTGAAATCTCTGCGAGTGTCCTCCGGTGTGAACAGGTATTTCTCGTTTGCCTGCTACGTGGGAGCAGCCACCTTTTCCAAGGGGAAGGTGCTCTGGGGCAGGTAGCGCTACCTGGAGGGATTTAAAAGCTCTTGGGGAAGGGACTGAACTGATTTAAGGCGTGGGGGGTCTATCCGGATCCAAGTTGGGACTGGGCACCTACAGAGACTTTGCCAGGAGTGGATAGACTGCACAAGTTCCTCAGGACAGGAAATTCAGTTATCCCTAAGCTGTTTTACATTCTATTTCAACAGTTATATAAAGTTTGATATTGCTGCAAAACTGTGTGTGATTATTCCTATTAGGAAGTCCCTTGAGGTGTGCTCCTCAGTAAGCTATAATCCCAGTTCCCAGTATCTTATCATTCAAAGAGAACGAAAATCTCCTGTACTAACGCCTATATACAGCCCAAATTAAGTGAATGTGCCAAGAAAGGGTTACACCACTTTACAGCAGTGTTTCTTAACCAAGTCATAGAGAGTCTTGATTATGTCTGGCAATTGTCATTATGATGTTTTCTTTTATGCTGCTGGAGATATGTCCTTCAGGAGAGCCTAGTGTGATCAGGCCCGGATTTGTTGGAAGGCCACAAAGAGCAGGAATTTAGGGGCGGCATGCCGCCCAGACACATCTAAATTGATGGATTACGAAGCACTGGAGATGTACAGGAGTTGAATGGCACTGGCAACATGTTGCTTACCACCCCCTTTGATTCTGCTCCCAGTGTCCTCAAAGTAGGTGCCCATTTTTAAGTTTCTGGCTTGGAGGTAAGTTTTGTGAGCACGGATACACTGTTTTACTCCAAGCAGAGCCCCCTGCAGGCTAGCAGTCCACATGGGGCTACCAAATAACTAATCACAGCCCTTATTTTTTATGCTTGTGTGGCTCACCAACACTTTTTAGATCTGAGTGTGGCTAACAAGTAGCAAAAGGTTGGGGATCCCTGGGCTAAGGGAATGGTTAACCCCTCCCATGCATTGAAGGGTGCCTAGGGACCCAAGGTTAAAGATTTTCCTATTATATTTAAAAGCATTGAGTCATGAACATTTCTGTATGCAAGTGAAATTCTATATATCTATATCTTTTATATAGCAGACTTACATACAAGTTTATACTAAAGTAGAAAACAGGATCATAGCTCAGAGTTTCACTGATGTTACTGTGGAATTACCAAGATGAAGCTTCATCAATGGACCCTCTCCCCAATTTTGCATACGCCCCTTTTTCTTTTTCTTTCGTTATTTTATGAATTACAGAGGCACCCACCTTACACATAGATTAGGCTAGTAAGATGCCTCAAAACAAACCAACACCCACAAAACTCATACACTACTATACTTAAAGGAATACTGTCATGAAAATACATGTTCTAATGAGTAGCACTGGCTCCTTCTAAAAGAGATGGTGCCTACACACCAATATTACAACGAAAAAAAAATTTGTTGATTTGAAAACAAATTTTTAAATGGTAGAGTGAATTATTTGCTATGTAAACTGTGGAATTTAGAAATAAAAAATAAACCATAAACAGAATCCCTTTAACAAAATAGGTGGCTAAAGACCTAAAATGATTACAGTAGAACCCCCATTTTACATTTTTCAAGGGACCATGGAAAAAAGATGTAAAATCAGGGAAAATGTAAAATCAGGGAAATTTGTTAAAGACACATAAATGTAAGCTATTTAAAGGAAATATGTACAGGAACCATTTTTTATTTGCAACATAGTTATAGAAGGCTATATAGAGCTATAGAAGGCTCTGTTTGGCATTATGCCAGGTTTTTATTCAACCAAAACTTGCCCCCAAGCCAGGAAATCAAAAATACTGTAAGCACCTGCTTTGAGGCCACTGGGAGCAACATCCAAGGGGTTGGTGAGCCACTGGTTGGGGATCATTGGCCTATGTGGCCTAGCACCAATTCCCTGAGAACATACATAACATACAGTAGTACAGTACTGACACCACAAATGATGCATGATGCTGACACAAAGGCACCCTATAAGACCTCCACCCCTAGAGCATACATTAGACATACTGTTCAGCACTGATGCCACATGCTGATTTGCACTGACACAGAGGAACCCCTTCCCCCCCTCCACCCCAAGAGCGTTCACCACTGACACCCCATTGCCACAGGATATTGACACAGAGGCACCCCTTTTCTCCACCCCAATAGCATTCACCACTGACACCCCATTGCCACAGGACACTGACACAGAGGCACCCCACCACTGACACCCCATTGGCTTTGGCTTTGGGCTTTGACTTCAAAATGTACATCCATGTACCTGTACTTTTAAAACAAAAATCTGTAGCATTTTAAAGAGAATCCATAAATCCATAACTTGTAACCTCTAATGAAGGACCGGTGTTTCTGTAGTGCAGTCATAAAATCCCCCGTGCTTGTGCAACTCTCGCGAGATTTCCGAGCTCCCGGATAGGTGCGCATGCACAGTATGCATTACCAGCCGAAAGTGATGACGCTGACCTTCCCAAGATGGCGCCCACGATCGCAAGCGATGGGGAAAAAGAAGCGATTCGCTAGGAAGAGGAATGTAAAAAACAGCGCAAAATGCGGGAAATAAAAACGTAAATCCCGGGAAGAGAGCCCATAAGAATAAATACAAATTGGTGGGACCACAACAAAATGGCGGAAAGGCGTTCTACTGTATTTCCCTGCTTTCTGTACTAGGTAATATTTAACTACACCAATGTATCAGACACACCACAGTTAGGGTTAGTTTCTACTAATGCAAAGGGGTTATATTACATTCAAACAAACTCCCTTGTCTCTAGTTGTCTAGTTCATTAGCAAATAAATAACTTTCACACACAAACAAAGAGTTAATTTCACACTGACAGAAACTTTCATGTGTCTATATTCTAAGGATTCATTTTAAAGCAACAACAACAACATATATCACATTTTTTTAATTTAATATTATGAAAGTAAATAGAGACAAACACTTGCAAAATAATTTTTAAAATAAAAAGTACTAAAACACTCAGGAATCCTAGGTACGTTACAAATTCGGAATTTCCGTTGTGTCTCCATGAGGCATGAGCTGGAAAACCGGGCACATGCTCCCAAAAGCATGAGCTCCAATGGCTAGGACCCCCTTGTATCCCCTGCTGGGCCACTCCTCCTTATTAACTTAATCATGAGGTAGGAGTGCCCAAGAATGTTTCATTTATGACCCCATGTAGTTGGTTGTTGGCCCCAGGCCGTTTTCTGCAATATAATATTGGTAGTTACCAGTACCAGATATTATAATGAAATATGGACATGCTGTGTTCCATAGGTAGGCAATCAGGATAATATCAAACATAAGGGGTGTCTACAGTGCCCCAGAAAACATCCCTCCTAACTCGTGGGTATAGGGCAGCCCTGTTTGATATTATTAGGAAGCACATGATCTCATAAATGAATGGGTTAAGCTGTACAGTATTTCCACTTTAACAATATACAGAAAGGTATTTGATGAAAAATTATTTTTGATATCGTATTATATGCTACCCTCGGCTTTAGTTCTCATTTAGATTATTTATGTGGGTGTACAGAAAGGCCTTTCTTGTTCACAGAGTTGTTTTTCTCACATTCAGCAGCCCTGGTTCATTGTTTCCAAATCATTTATATAAATCAAAATGTGTTCCCACCTGTAGAGCCTTACCAGAAGTGAAATTTCTGGATTTCCTTCATGCAGTCATTACTGCTGGCTGTGAGAACTGAAAAGTGGGAGGCAGATTGTACTCCTCAGGCAGCTCAGAAACAGCATGGAATCCTGAAATTAGGTACCAATCAAGAATGGAATTTTAAATACCCTAATAATATTGCATTTAGTTAGTACTGAGGCAGAGAGATATTTCTGCTTTTTAAATGTGCATTTTACATCTAAGCCAATATGCTTCTTATGGGGTTGATTTAGGAAGAAAATGCTTTTAAATAAGGGTGGCAATATATCATTCAAATTTGACCTTTGTTAGAAGTATTCTAAGCCCACACGAGTTCTCTTAAATTGCAGATCAAAATTATTACTAAAGGGTAAAGCCTGTCAGTATTTTGCATTCTGCATTCCACGCAGAATTATCTATGGAGGAAAACTTTTTTTTACAGTATCATATGGTCTTGTTGTAAGTCGACTTTGATTGATATGTCTATATGAAAATTAGCCTTCCCTACAGTCTTTCATAGCTCAGAGGCACCTAGACATAAAGAAGAGACCAAAGACACTAGGCAAAGGGTGACTTTTCTGTTTGGGGAGGCTAAAAATGGGCCATACATAGACTGACCTAAAGCTTATGTGAAACTTAATGGAATCGCTGCTGGCATAAAAAATGAACCTCCCAACTATACTGGGGAAAAGTATGGGTAGCAGTGCTTAGGATGTAAATGTATTCATGCATGCACTTCTGTGAGGGGTTCTCCATCCATTTGTGTTTATAATCAGTTAGCTTATGTGTTTTAGTTAGTTTTACAGTGAGAAAGGCATTGGGTACTGACACCCCAGGCACATTATATATATATAGTGAAATGCAGTCTATATTTACAAAACCAGCACATTATATGCAGTGAGATGCAGAGGGTACTGGAACCCCAGGCACATTATCTGCAGTGAGATACAGTGGGTACTGGAACCCCAGGCACATTATATATAGTGAAATGCTGTCTATATTTACAAAACCAGCACATTATATGCATTGAGATGCAGAGGGTACTGGAACCCCAGGCACATTATATGCATTGAGATGCAGAGGGTACTGGAACCCCAGGCACATTTTATGCATTGAGATGCAGAGGGTACTGGAACCCCAGGCACATTATTTATAGTGAGATGCAGTGGGTACTGGAACCCTGGGCACATTATATATAGTGAGATGCAGTCTATATTTATATGCATTGAGATGCAGTGGGTTCTGGAACCCCAGGCACATTATTTATAGTGAGATGCAGTGGGTACTGAAACCCCAGGCACATTATATATAGTGAGATGCAGAGGGTACTGGAACCCCAGGCACATTATATATAGTGAGATGCAGTGGGTACTGGAACCCCAGGCACATTATTTATAGTGAGATGCAGTGGGTACTGGAACCCCAGGCACATTATATATAGTGAGATGCAGAGGGTACTGGAACCCCATGCACATTATATATAGTGAGATGCAGAGGGTACTGGAACCCCAGGCACATTATATATAGTGAGATGCAGAGGGTACTGGAACCCCAGGCACATTATATATAGTGAGATGCAGTGGGTACTGGAACCCCAGGCACATTATATATAGTGAGATGCAGTGGGTACTGATGCCAGATATTCAGGCATGCCCTCACACAATAGCATAGCATGACACTGAAACATTGGTTTGTTTCCCAGCTATGCAGTCTCATAAGGGGTTCCATTGTAACTAACTAGAAATTAACAAAACAATGACAAAAGTAGGAAAAAATAAGTAAGTGCAAAACAACAACAATAAAAAATATATAAAAGCACAATTAGCTTTTTCAGGGGGAAAGTGTTAATTTAGGACTGGAGCAAGGGTGATAGGGATGTTATAGATATTATAGGCTAAGAATCCCCTAGCCATACTGAAAATGGGCAGACAGTAGAAATATTTGACAGTCTTGGGAAGTAAAACAAAATACCATGGGAACAGACCATGGGGCATATTTATTATAGTGTGTAAGCCAACATCACCTTTAATGTTTCCCTTAGCAACCAATCATATAATTGCTTTTGTTTTTCAACTTTTAGGTGAATGTTAAACTCTAATTGCACCAGTGATGTTGGCTTACACTTTATAATAAGTATGCCCCCTAGAGTAATCCAAAAGTAAATATGTTAAAAAATGGGCAGCAAAAGTGATGTCTATTTATGTTCCAAGTAGATGGCATATATCCATGGCATACTTTGACAAAGGCATGGACATTGGCAGAGGAAAAGTTACTTACTATCTAATCAGCTCTATTCTCTTCTAATTCAGTTAGTTTCTCTGTCCCAGTGGCCAGCTGCCTGGACTCACCTCTTACCTCTGTGGAGTATCTGGAAACCCACCATATTTGCAAGATGGTCCTGGTTTTTTCAAGGTCTGTGCGTGCTTTGCTGGCACCATTTATAGTCTGAGTAACAGCTTTATGGACATGGCTGTGGCAGCGAATTTAAAGATTTCTTTTGGGGCATTGCCTCCATTGTGGTTTGGTACCCAAATCTTCTTCCTAGTAAACTATGAAAGTTAATGTTTCATGCAGTGGCAATTACACATTAAGAGGCAGATTTATCAACATCCTGATTTTAGTGGCTTTACAGTTTTTGAGACCACAAATAAACTCATGTCCACAAAACCACAAATGTCTAGTCAATTATTTAAAGATTTGAATTGAAAATGCACAAATCAGTTAAAATGCGAAATAGGAATGGGAAGAACATGAAAACCACAAATTTTTTGTGGGTTTTACGAATTTTGTTACAAATAAAAAAAACAATTTGCCTAGGACAACTCTAATTGATTTCTACATGATCTTGACAGCTTTTAGTGCTTTTTAGTGTTATAAGAGTAATTTGACAATTTACAATGACGGAATAGGAGCTGTAGAAGCAAGGACTGCATCAATGAGCTGATGCGGACCCCTATCCGACGGGAAAACCAAACCTGCCCAATCAGCTTCTGGCGAATTTTTAGCCAGATACTGGTTGGGTAGGCCTGTTGGGGGTCCCCGTACACAGGCAGATAAGGTGTTGAATTGGTCTGAAGGGACAGATTTGAAGAGTATTTTGGTGGTTATGGGTTTTTTTTTACAGGTGGATGCCTTTCTACTGTATGTAACATTATTCTGAGGGTTTCAATTTTATTTATTTAAATTTGTAAATTGTATAATGTTAAATGTAAATATATAATTTGTAGTGCTGTAGGTGAGGTGGGTTTTATCCAGTTTTGACATCCATGTCAAAATCCATACATAGTGCTCCACAATTTCTCACTGTTCAATCAGGCCTTATTGTACACATGAGATATTAGTCCAATAATAAATCAGTTTAAAGTACTTTTTTTCTTCTAAAACACTGAAACCAAATATTGCAATAAACACTTCCATAGCAATAATTAAATGCTTATAAATGTTGAATCTTACTGTTGGATTCATTTAGTTGAATGGTATTCTTATAACAGCTCTGCATCCTCCATGAAAATGATTTTAAGCTTGGAATAACTAGCTTTGAATTATTTAAAAATTCAACATTCATAATTTTTTGAAAAGTGATCACTGAACATTAAAGTTTCTCCATTGGGGGCATTATATATTTTTCCATTCTGTACAGAGAAAACTTGATTCTTGGAATTCACCATGTGGATACAGAATAACACTAGCAATCCAAGTGGTGCATCTGCAATGAGTGGGTGTTTGCTTCTTCTTATACACCAGCTTAAAAAAAAGCAATAATTGCTTCTCCTAAATTGTACTAATATTTCTTATCTCCATCTTCTGCATATGCGAATGCATTGTGACACCTGGCCAGCAAGGGTGCCAGGTGTGTGTGCGCAGTAAGATGGATGCTTTACACTAAATTGTTTTATTTCATGACAGGGGTTTAAGTCTGTAAACAGTACATAACCCAAATGTGTTTAGTACAGGTAAATGTATTTGCTGATACTGTATTTCTCTGAATAGGCGATGAGTGAGCCATCCTTGTTTTGAAGAATGACATTTACCCCATGTCCTATTCAACAGTCCACACTCTGGATGCCTCCTTGGCTCCAAACCACACTCCCTTATGGCTTATTGAAATGGGACTATGAATACAATAGGAAATGGATCAAACATGGTGACATAACCCACAATGCTTCCCCTCTCTCCCGCTCCGTGCTTACAACTTTAGCGTCGGAGCAGGTTCAGAGGGGGCTGCATCGTTTTGAAAAACAAAAATTCCCCTCTTAAAATTACCCGAGGTGGCTTTTTGCTTCCTCTGGTAACTGCCCGCTCACTGCTGCCTGAGGCAAGGTTCTCACCTTGCCTAATGGCAGAAGCGACCCAGACAGACGTCATTTTTAAGAAAGATGTGTACCAGTCAAGACCACAAGGTTAACAATTTGCCTCAATGAGGTGTGCCCAACATATTGACACCCCCAAAAGTTTTAACCTTAAAGGGCATCTAAACCCCAAATTATGAATTGGTATGAATATACTCATAGAAGTCCTCTGAGCACTTTAATCAAATAAACACAAATTAGCATTCATCTAAATATTTCCAGTAGGCAAATTCATAGGGAAAATCAAATATGAATGTATATATATAGTGGCTGTTTAAGCCTATTACTGTTTGTGTGGGTTTTAGGCAACTGACAGCAACAACCTGACAATAGGTTAATTCAGCAGCTCTAAGGAACTCCGACTCTTCTCTGTAAGGCTGATTTGCATATGCCTAACATTGATCCCCTACAGAATACTCTGCAATATTATTATAAGTGCATGCGTGGGTGTATCATTTATTGGAATTGTGAGCCATGGGAACGGTAACGTTATTTTTGTTTTATTTCAGAGCAAAGAAAATGATTGATTTGATTTCAAAAGCCCAAGAGTGAAATTGGCTCTTTTAGCCTCCTACTTATATTTTGGATGTGAATAAAAAAATGATTTGTTTGTGAATCAAATAATTCTGTGTTAAATCATCAGCTTGTTCCAGTTTAGTGCAATCTTATTTTTAGTATAGGGTTATTTCAGGTTTGACATTACAGGGATTGGTCACCTTTAAATTAACTTTTAGTATAATGTAGAGACTAATATTCTAAAACAATTTGCAATCAGTCTTCATTTTTTATTATTTGTGGTTTTTGAGTTATTTAGTTTTTTTGCAGCAGCTCTCCTGTTTGGAACTTCACCACCTTTCTGGTTGCTGGGGCCCAAAAAAAAACCCTAGCAACTAGGCAGTGGTTTGACAGGACTGATCTGTTCGGGCAGTGATACGGTTTGTGTTAGCCGTTGTTGAGCGATTGTGAGGGTGGGTGAGTGGCGGCAAAGCGGGTAGGCAGACACTTAGGCTTAAGCGGGCACCATTGTGATTAATCCTCTGCGAACATTGGCTGCAGGGGCTGACTGCCGTTCAGGATATAATTATATGATTTAGCCTCACTATAGGCGGCTCTCTACCTTCTCACTCTTCCCTCACTAATGGTGATTGAGTGAGGTCTTTTTGGCTCTGAGCAGCTAAGGTATACTAGCGAAGTCCCCAGTTGAAGTGAACTGTACACTAAGCAGCATGTGCTAATCGGGCTCTGCGAATCGAGTTATTAAGGGGGAGGCAATTAAGAAATAAATAACTAGCTGCCATAGGTACTTGATTACCAGCTAGGGTCTTAGGCCCACTCCCAATGACATTGCTCCTACGCCGCTATATGTGTAGACATTGTATATAGTTCACCCACTAATGCTCTCCCCAGATCCCCCTATCATATTTTTCAGGTGGCAAATTGACTGTAAATATGATTAGGTGATACAATGAATTCTTCTACTCACGTATATAAATAGAACAACCTAAACTAGGAATCACCTGCCAACTGGAAGGAAATTAACTGACTTTGGTCCATCTGATTTTATGATGTGGTATTCAATTATTTTAATTTAATTTTAATTTATCAATAAAAGTTCAATTTTAACGCATAAACACAAAATACTCTTTCTGTGCATCTAGTTAATTTGGGTGTAAAAAACCCTGTGTGAGCCAAATTTATAATAATTCTGAAATAGATAACATACTCTCTCTTTCTCTTTGGTAACTATAATGATATCTACCCGCATTTAAGTCCCAAAATTCTGGGGTTTAAAGGAGACATATTGGATAAATGGGAAAAAAACAAATTTTGTAGGCAATTACGAATAATACATGGTGCTGGTTTTACTTTGGGCTAAAATTGAATACTGTCTGCAAAAATTACCCCTTTATTGGAGCTATAGATAGATATATATAGCTATAGATCAGGGGTCGGGAACCTTTTTGGCTGAGAGAGCCATAAACACCACATATTTTAAAATGTAATTCTGTGAGAGCCATACAATATGTTTGGCTGCGGATGCTGTGGGGCAAGGTAGGGTGGGTGCCAAGGATGCCGGATGCGATGCAGAGGAAGGCATGGCCTGCGCTCGGCGGATAGAAGACGTGTTCTAAGGCTTAGAACACGTCTTCTATCCGCCGTGCGCCGGCCACGCCCCCGTTAATTTTTTATTAAAGATTTGGCAGCGAGCCAGATGCAGCCATCAAAGAGCCACATCTGGCTCCCAAGCCATAGGTTCCCTACCCCTGCTATAGATCCTCTCAGGTATCCGTCCCTGTTTCAAATGAAGGGTGGGCGTGTCCCTGCCAGAAACATAGTAAGAGGGGGATAGCCAATCACAGCCCTGCACTCACACAAGCAAAGACAGGCTTCAGTTCTCTATCAGGTCAGCCTAGCTGCTAATTGGTTCCTATCCTACAGTGCAGTGTATTGAGAGCCCTGCTCCCCTGCACATCCAGAGAATTCAGCCAGCAGGAAGTGGAACAGATGGGCGGGGCTAGTGGGGTTTTGGGCGAATTTCTCAATAAATCAGTCTGAAACTTTTTTAAGCACAATCCTATATCTAGAGGAGTATAATTCACTGGTGCATTCTTAAGTTTTATATGATTGCTTCTTTAAACTGGAAATTCAAGTCTTCTACAGCAGCCTAATTGCCTTCTCTGCATTAGTGATGTGACCTCTCCTTGCCACTGTAGTAGCTCAAGAAAGGCAAGTGTGGGGGTAGTATGAGGGAAGGGTTACTACCTTTTTTTTACAATATAATACCAGCCTGTGGGTGGGGGTTAAGGCGGTGATGTCACTGAGGGCAGTGTGATGGCTTCATGGGGTGGCAAAACATGTAGGCAGGGGTGAGGGCAGAGGAGGGTCTGTCATGGAGAGCAGAAACTAAGCAGTTAAAAGAGATGATCAGGCAGCAGAACAATTCAGGGAAGGGAGGGATTCACATATCTACCAGCAAGAACCAGCCCTTTCAGGTGATTTATTAGCTAGTTTGGTCAAAACCTCCAGTGACCCAGCTGTCTTGAAAAACACCCAGTTCAGGGATGTGACCATGAGAGCATTTTTTTAGTGGGACCCTACTTAGTGGGTCCAGGTGCCAAGTGGGCTAGCTAAGTGATACAGCCCTTGCCCTGACAGCCTGCATCCCATCTAATTGTTGAAGGCAGCATTTCATCCACTACGTGTTTGGGGCTAGACTGTAATGAAATGATATCACCCCAAAGAGGCTAGTGGAATTCCTGAGTATTGTGGGAGGGTGGCAAAAATGTCTTCTGTAGGGCCACATTTGGCGCCATGCCTCCAGCTGGAGGGCCCCGCTTGAGACATGCAAGAACTTTTACTTAGGTAAGAAAACAAATCCAATACTGTACTGGCTGCTTTTCTATCATCTGCTTGGCGCCATCTGTGCAGTCATTTGCCCCAAAGATACTTGGTAGTTGTTGGCGCCCTGTGGGTGCTACCCGCCTGGTAGAGGAATCTCCCTCCCTCCCCTGGCAGTGAGTGGGCAGCAGTTACCAGGCAAGGAGAGAGCAGGGCTGGAGCCGCCATATAATAGGCTGTAGGAGCGAGTGAATGGAGCGGGGAGCGGCTGCCTCCTTCCTGTGAGTACAAAGATCAGACACGAAAGGTAGGACGGGATTCCCTAGGCATCCCAGCGGCGAGCCCCTGCTGTCAGGGAATGCGGGGGAGAGGCTTGCCCAGAGGGTGTGATTAGCGGAGTCCTAGCAGCCGGGCAGCCGCGCAGCAATGTCACTAACGCGGGGCTAAAACTTCCACTTCCTGGCTCGGGCCAACGCATTATTTCTCTACTTTCTTCTTCTTCTCCTCCGCCGCCCACTCAGCAGTTTCTCCTCTCAGGCTTTTTAACTTTCTTTTCTTTTGTTGTCACATCCTGTCTGCAGAAGACGGACGGCAGAGAGGGCTGAGAAGTGTCCGTGCCGGAGCTTGTGGAACAGGTAAGGGGTACGGTATGTGCGCAGGTCTAGCCGCTCTGTCATTGGGGGTGGGTGGGGGCTCGGTGCCCATTTGGCCAGTTCTCTTGGTGCTTATGGGACGGTAAATCATCTCTTGTGTGTGTGTGTGTGCCAGACCGTGCGGCTGCCAGGCGCATCCTGCTGTACTACTGCGTGTGACTGTCTTGTGGTGCCTTCTGTTTGCCCAGTAAGGAACCAACAGTCTATGTCTGTGCCGATACTGTGTGTTAGCCCGCAGCCCTCCTCTGGCTATTGCTGAACCGCAGCCCTCCTCTGGCTACTGCTGAACTGCAGCCTTCATCGTCCTGCCATTGTAGGGGAATGCTGAGATAATATTATCAGATTGTGAGAAGGTCACTGGCATTGCATGCAAGGCTCTGGTTCAAGCAGACAGGGGTGTTTTCAGCCATGAGGTGAGGGGAAGGCAAATCACTAGGGGCTGACAGAAAGCCCCTGCAGGTACCAAGGGTAGTGCTAGAGGTGATGGGTTCTTTTTATCTACTGGGGGAAATTCAGCATTGGAGGAAGCACTTTCTGCTGCCATCTGCTCCGCACCTGCAAATGTACTGACAGGAATGGCATGGGCACATTTTATCCAGACGTTTGTGGGTTTTATAACAAAATAATCCTTGTGTGAGCTAATGCTGTGGCAGGATGTGTTTTCTCTATTGGCATGTGCCATAAGCATGAACTCAGCTCCTTTAGGTTCAGCAGTGTTATAGTGAGTACAAGACAAAGGAAAGGTAAGTGTGGGGGAGGTGCAGTGGAATAATTCGAAGTTTTGGCGTTGCAGCACAAAACTATTTAAGGGCACCCCTAGAAGACATTTTTCATAAACATATATTAAAACTGCTTACAGTGTGCTACTCTGCCTCCTATATGTTCCTCCCACCTTCCTCTATTTACACCCCTGGGGTGGCAGCATGGCTTTGTTTCCCTGGGTGCCAAAATGGCTCAATATGCCCTGAGAAGCAATTGCATATAAATGAATGGAAGCATGCATTTTAATTAAATCCTATTTGTACAGCCCGTCTATACTCCTGCATCCCCCATGTATCATCCTCCCCCTTAGCATCCTCTGTGGCTTCCATTGTTATGCTCCAAAAGCTAAATACCAGAGAGACAGCGAATATGAAAAGTCCAGGAACCAGCAGATCTCCAAATGTTGTGTAACCTAAACTTTTAGAATCCTGCTGACAACTGAATGCTTTCAGGGGTGCTGGGTGTTATATTACAGCAAATACATATATTCAGAACTAGGCAGAGAGAAAACACTGCTTATACACACATCTCAAAATGCAGGCAAAGTATAAATGTATCTTTATATAGTTTCATTTACTTTCTCTGTGCCGAAGAAAACATCTTATTGCAGGTAGCCAAATGGTATAAAGCAGGTACTGTGTGCAGATTATTGTGCCAGGCTTGGGTTGATGCCAGTCCATTCCCTCCCACCACTTTCCTTTTCTATTAGATTCTTGTGGTGTTGGATTATTGATTTGGGCCTTTACAACAGGGAATTTTCTCACAGAGATTAGTCCAGTAAAGCATTTGATTTGCGCATGTTCCAAGCATGTAAACATTGTGTGTTATGGCTTTTCTTCCTACTTGCATTCACATTTAAAGAGCTGGTAATACTAACCATTAATAGGCTAAACTACACATAAATATGATCTATAGTTACACATACAATGACTTTGCACTTCAAACTATTAGTTCCATGCCACACCAGCTTTTTTAATTGCCGCTGTCAACTGCGATGATCAAAGAGCCTGTCCCACCCAAACTTCTTCCATTTAGGAGAGTGGGAAATGGTTGCTGCATGGCAGAGTAGTGCCATAATATGTTCACCAAAATGTCAAGTCGCTGGATGCATGCAGCTGGAAAGTGTTTTGATTTTCCTTATGCAAACTATTGTGTCAAACCTTCACAAAATTGCTTGTCACGTGTGCCAGTTTGCATAGCAGATAGCTAGTGAGCTATTCAGAATCCAGTCATTTGAGTACAAAATGTCATGAAAATTAAGGCTCAGATGTCACAGCTGTCTACACGCATACAGATAGGATGCAAAATATTCATGTACAAAACAAGGGCCCTTGACAGACTGATGTCTAGCATGATTTCTAGGCCAGGTAATTGCATTTTTCCCTCCGCACAGAGAAAGTGTGGCTTGATATCTTTCCCCATCTGATTAGATAGGCTTGAGGGTTGCAGTACTGACTGTAGCTCCTTTTAGGGTAATGTCATATAGGGTAACTTTCTCAGAGGGAAGTCACCAGAATGTGAAAGATTGTCATCAAACCAGTTTACACTTAGGAAGTAATTAACTGCATCTAGCTGTAATGAGCCTGTCTAATATTAGCAGTGAGCTCCTTGGGGATGCACGGCTCCGAGACTAACTGCCTGTTTCTGGCCAGTCTGCTTAGCACCCACCCACCCAGTTTACAAAAGAGGTTTAATACATTAATATCAAACTAGAAGACAGGCATCATGTATTTGTTACCCAATCATATTCATTTGTGTGTAAGGGAAATCATTAAGTACACAGTCAACTGCCCCCCCATTGACCTGAATGTTAACTGCCTGGACCCTTCTACTACACTCATGTGTCAGACGTGACCCACAAGTGCGCCAGCAAGGATCAATCGATTACCATTCAGATCAGTGGGAGGGAGGTGGTATACAGTTGTGTTTTGTAGCAAAACATTGGCAATCAGCCCATGTGTCAACGCTTTTAAATATACCAATCTTTTTTAGTCCTTATTGTAATCAGGTACTATTTATTAATTCTCAGTGCATATATTATAAGGGTAATATATGCACATGCAGCACAGGACCGGCTGCCTGTTTTAAGATGGACATACACATAATGATTTATCCTTCCTTAACAACCAATTTCAGTGTGATCCAACAAAACCACCAAATTATGTATGTATGTATATCTTTATTTATAAAGCGCTACTTATTTACACAGCGCTGTACAGTAGAATTCATTAATACAGACAGGGGGTTAAAGATAATGGATAAATACAAAGTACAACAATAAATACAAATAAATACAAGGTGCAGTTGCAATAAGAGTCAGAAACACAAGATGAAGGAGGTCCCTGCCCCGTAGAGCTTACAATCTATATGGGAGGGGTAACTAACAGACACAAATGGGCAAATGTAGGTGCTGTAGGTCACAGTGGGTGACCTTACAGTATAAGGTTAGTGTACACCAAACAATCGTACATCTGATCAGATCAGAAAATCAATCTGGCAGGTTTGAAAATTCTTGCTTTAACAATGAAGTCACAAAAAATATTATGTAAGGGTAATGAAGCTATAAGGAGGCTCATTATTGTTGACCCCAGTTAGAGGGTAGAGTTCCATAAGTTTTATACAATATTTCAGAGCCTCATACAATAATTAATTGGAAAAAGTAATTGGAAAAAGTGAAAAATGTATTTATTAGGACCTAAGAAACAAGCCTTACATGTTTTATGCCTTATGGGGTACTTACTTACAGGCTGTGCCTTAAGTCTACCAGTAATGAAATGTATTAGACTTGTTTATATCCTAATAAATAGCTTTTTTACTTTTTCTAAATACTGATGATGAGTGTAGTATAAGCATATCAAATATGGTATTATCAACATTCCCCATGCTCTAGCATACACTTTAAAGAACTGATTTTCCACAAACTACCCTCCTCACTTCCCCCATTTACCAACACTTATAATTGTATAAGGAATTTAACTGTGCAATCATTGCCTTGCTTCAAATTTTGCTTAAAATAGGCACAATAAAAGTAATTATTTTCACTGACCTTACCCACCCCCTTCCATTATAAACAGGGCAATTTGTTGAGAACTGCCTATCTCCCTGATCAAAGAACAGTTCATTATCAGGGGCTTCTCAGTGGACTGGTAATTTGTTTATTAGGGCCCCCATAATGTCTACCGGTTGACCTGTTTTACTAATATATATTGTATTTTTCATTAACTAGGGCATCATGGGGCCCTGTTTACCTCCTGCCCTCCCACTACAGCCACAGGGTCTGCTACCTTTGTAGTTACGCCCCTACTGATTACCTTTTCTGTTTGTACCTACTGAGAAAACCAAAGTTTCCTTCCCAGTTAGTAATACATCCAAAACATCCTACTTGTAGCTTTAAAGGAAGATATATTTATATATATATATATATACACAGTATATATATATGGTTTGCCTTGGTAGACAGATTCTCCACAGACAGCTAAAAGTATAACATCTCTAGTGGTCATGCAATACGTTGCTGTAGAAAAAGTTCCTTTTTCCGGTGTAAGCATCATTTTGCTCCCTGCTCTTATATAAATACAGTTAGGCAGAAAAGGAATCCTCTAAGTTAGCAGTGGGCGACCCGTGGTCCTACAGCAACAAGCTCCAGCATTGACCAACATCCTTTAGCTGTGAATTTTAATTTAACAGCATCTGAAGAGCAGCAGATTAGCCATGCTTTCTGTATTGCTGCACTTTATGATCTAAGCCCATATAAATGGAAATTAATTCCTACTTATAAACAGGGGATAATATTCCTTTAATGGATGCACTTGGTCTCAGTATCAGCAACCGGTCATTTTTATTTTTTGAAAGGATGATATCAAATGTATATAATTGGCAGTGCTGTAACCTTATCTCCTTGTTTCTCCATATCGCTACTGCTGCACAATTTTATGATGTCATTCAGCAAACACAAGCTGTACTGCTGTACAGTCAGACTTTCATAAAAAGCTTTTTATTTCATGTAGTACTGTAAATCAACCTAAAGTGGTGATTGGTTTTTAAAGGGCATCGCACACATGTCATCTGAGGCTCTTCTGTCTGTGATCCTAGCGAGTGATATGAACAGTGCCAGATACCACCAATTATGCGTGCATAATGGTAACAGTATGTGCTGCGGATATGCCAGCTTGATCTATGCAATAATGTTTGCTGTCAGACAGCTGGGGAAAGGCTGAGGACTGGAATGCTGCCATTCGCAACCCTAGGTGCCTGTGACAGATGCACAAAGAGAGAGAATAATGTGCCACAGGTACCCACAGCCAGTTGAAGTGACATTCTAGTCTTCATTGTAGGTGTACCCCCAGCATACACAGGTGCACTCTGTTGGTGTTGGCATGTGTGTGTGTGACAATGTAGCAGTGTCTGAATGAACCTAATGCTTTATTATTGTGCAAATTCTCACATATTGTTATTATCAGTGTTTGATATTATTCAGGATTCTTAATCTCTTTCAGCATCATGACAGAAATGGTTACTTAAAATACATACAGCAGACATGCTGATGCATTTAATTGTGTGTCAATATGTAACAAATATAGTTACAGTGCTTTGCAGAAGCACCCTTAATGCAACATTTCTTTGTGTCACAAAAAGTCTTTATTTAAAGGAGACATATCCTATAAAAATTATGAATGTACCAGTGAATTATACTCCTCTAGATATAGAAGGATTGTGCTTAAAAAAGTTGTGTTTCTGACTGATTTATTGAGAAATTCCACAAAAACCCCACTAGCCCCGCCCATCTGTGCCACTTCCTGCTGGCTGAATTCTCTGGATGAGCTGATGAGCCGGCGGCCCTCCGTACCCTGCACTTTAGGATAGGAACCAATCAGCAGCTAGGCTGACCTGATAGGGAACTAAAGCCTGTCTTTGCTTGTGTGACTGCAGGGCTGTGATTGGCTCTCCCCCTCCTACTGTGCTTCTGGCAGGGACCGTTAGGACACGCCCACTCTTCATTTCAAACTCGGACAGAGAAGTGATAGGATCTATAGGGAGCTCCAATAAAGGGGTCATTGTTACAGATAGGGTTAATTTTGAGCACAAAGTGAAACCAGCACCGGATATTATTCATAATTGCCTACAAAATTACCTTTTTTTTCCCATTTATCCAATATGTCTCCTTTAAATAAAAGAATGATGTTTGCCTAATTATTAAATCATTACAGTTTCAAGGAGAAAGTGCCCCCTGGCCCCATAAAAGTGCACCCTCCTCTTGCACAACAAGTGCTCCTCTATACATTGACCCTTGTTCCGTACATGGCCTGAGGAAGCATAGTAGCAAAGCTTAGTTTATAGCCATCATGTCTGGCCACAAGTCCAGAGGCAACACTTCTAGCACTTAAAAGCTGTCTGCGCACAGTTCTTTAGATGCACGCGTGCTGCATCTATTCACAGAGGCTGGTAATCTTGGAGCTTCTGCCACCTTCAGATGTAGAGGTAGTTCCAGTGTTCCCCTGCGTCAATAGCTCCACTTGCAAAAATTTCATAACAGGAGATGGAATAAAGGCAGCGGCACCAAGTGCAACTTCAAATGAGCACCTCCAAACTAATCTCATTGTCCTGTTTCTGCAAGTTCAGCATTTACATGTATGTGAATAAAACATATTGTACTTGCAAGACTTCTTTTGTTTCCTATCTATGTAAAATAACCAACAATATACATCAATCAGTCTATAGGCTTGCTAATGTTAGTGTTTTCCTTTAGCAATACCGTGTGTACTTCCATGACCTCTAATTGTCATTTTGTTTGGAAAGGGTTGTGTCCCCATGATAAATTACTGTCTAGTGAATTTACTTTAATTAACTGTTTAAAGTAGAGTTTTTCAACCCAGGGCAGATCTAACAATAAGAGTGAAGACACACAGAGCTACTAGTAGCAGCTACTTGTCATGGCTACAAAAAGAGACAATGCTGATCATTTACTGATAATTGACTTTACGTGTGTTTAAGCAGAGGCAAATCTCAGTATTGTCTATAGCCAGGTATTTCCTGGCATTTAGGGCTCTGGTACACGGGGAGATTAGTCGCCCGCGGCAAAACTCCCTGCTCGCGGGCGACTAATCTCCCCGAGTTGCCTTCCCTCTGCCATCCCACCGGCGAACATGTAAGTCGCCGGCGGGATGGCAGACGCGGCAGCGCGATTTCGCGCAAATCGCCGAAAAAGACTCGCGAGGCTTTTTCGGCGATTTCCCGAAATCGCCCCGCCGCGTCTGCCATCCCGCCGGCGACTTACATGTTCGCCGGTGGGATGGCAGAGGGAAGGCAACTCGGGGAGATTAGTCGCCCGCGAGCAGGGAGTTTTGCCGCGGGCGACTAATCTCCCCGTGTACCAGAGCCCTTAGTAGCCATGACAAGTAGCTGCTACTAAGTAGCTCTGTGCGTCTTCAAAGGGTTTAGGGCTCTGGCACACGGGGAGATTAGTCGCCCGCGATAAAACTCCCTGTTCGCGGGCGACTAATCTCCCCGAGTTGCCTACCTCTGCCATCCCACCGGCGAACATGTAAGTCGCCGGCGGGATGGCAGATGCGGCGGGGCAATTTCAGGGAATCGCCGAAAAAGACTCGCGACTAATCTCCCCCGTGTGCCAGAGCCCTTAGGATGCAAGTTGCAAAAAAAAACTGGGGGCCCGCATGAGTTTGCTATCTCACACTGAGAGATAGCACAGAATTTTCCCCAAACAGGCTTTTGTAAGAAAAACATTGGCAGCTTTTTAGGCCCTAATAGTGTGTTGTAAAATGCCATATTTAGATTAATTGTTAGCAGATTATTACTGACCTGTTTTGTGAAGCTTTACAGTTGGTCTCCAGTAATTATTTTTATGTATTATTATTCCTACTCAGTCTGTTTTAAGATAACTGATTATAGCAGTCACTGACCCTGGCAACTAAAAACAGTACTGTGAAGCTTTGCTTTTTATCCAGAATACTGGGGGCCTGGGGTTTTCTGGTTAATAAATCTTTCTGTAATTTGGATATCCATACTTTAAGTATACTAAAAAAAAAAAATATCATAATTCTGAGCTTTCTGTATAATTTGTTTCCAGATAACTGATCACCTATCTGTATTGTTGTTTTTTCTTACTTTTTTTGCTTTTATTTTTTATTCGGTTCCTCTAATATTGATGTTCTATAAGCATCCAGATAACCTTTTAATTTGCAAGCCTGAGAGCTGCCAAATAAAATGTAAATAATTCAACTATAGAAAATAATTCAAGAATCGAAATAAAGACCAGCTGCAGATTATTCTGTCTACACCATATTTTCAGCTTATTTTAAAGTTGATTAACTTTAATACTCAAATACAGACTGTTACAAGTTCTCTTTTCCTGTTTTGAGAATCACATGCTCATGTAGTAATAGCACCCGAGGCTGTCGGTGCTGTCCCTCAGTGCTCTTTATATTTTTAAACCAGTGTATTAATATATAAAGCACATAAATCGTTTTACCATGGTAACATGCCATTATGGATTCCCCCAAAGCTATTTTGGTTTTTAGGGCTGCTGCTGCGGTTCCTCTTACGTAATTTGACTGACTGCTGTGGGCCATTTGCAGAACCAGCCTGTGCTGTGCATGGTGGCGCTTCTGTTTTGCTTTCAGCAGGAAGTTTCATTTCAGATCTCAGCTTGTGTAGCAAACAAATGTGGCTTATTATTACTGAAACCAGATCTCCCTCTTGACTGATTTTTAAAAAATAGAATGTAAACTTCTATTAAGGGTGCACCTGCATATTGGAAATTCATTATGTACATAACCCATACTGAGAAAGGGGAAGTTTGGGGAGAAATGAGACTTGTTGGATGGGTCACAGCAATCAAGTTGAGACAGCACCCTTGCCCCCCAACTACATTGCACTAAGGGGCCCGAGCCTTTCTGCAGTTTGTCATTTATCAAACACAGAGCCAACACTGTTTATGCCCATTGATAAATATTCTCATAAAAATCATAAAAACTGAATAAAGAGCTGCAAAATGTTCCTCTTGTTAACGGCGGTGAGCTCTGTTTTCAAACGAAGCCACATTTTGCTACTGCATAACAGGACTAGAACTAGGGGTAGGCAGACAAGGTATGTGCTGTGGGTGCCACTGGGGATGGCGCAATTGGAGCCAGCGTGCAGACAGTGACAGTGTTGGACAAACGGCATGTTGTGTTGGGAGGTCATGCAGGAGGGGGTTAGAGTTGGGTGGGGTGTGTGTAAGTAGCCGTGTAAATGGCGGCAGGCAAGTTGCTGGGCCAAGTGGTAATGTTTGACTTGACCCAGCTCTGCATTATGCCTGTGACCCCACTCTATTTCTTATTCTATATATAGGCTTTGTGGCATCAGCATTGTGAAAATAGAATGAATGCACTTTCAAGCTATTAGTTTAGGTATGTAAATAGATAAGCTCAACAATTCTAGAGCTACATTACAACTGTAGTAAGCACAAAGTAGCTTTCATAGATTTCAGTGGGAGAGTTCAATTAAACTACAAATTGGAGTTCAGACTGTGCTCATAGTAATAAACTGTATATTTAGTCTGTTTCCAGTTTCCCTTGCCATTTTGCTTCAAATATCCCTGTGAGAAACTTTGCTGCAAGTTGTCTGTGCACTCCTTCTTATAAATAGAAAAGTTTTTTTTTCTCATAGAGAAAAAGTAGCATATGTTTTCATTTTCAATGTGTCTATTTCTGCTAGAGAGTACAAAAAATGTGGTAGGGTGAAGACATACAGAGCAACTAGTAGGAGCTACTTGTCACCGCTACTAAAATAGACAATGCTGATAATTTACTCATAATTGTCTTTACGTGTGTTTTAGCAGAGGCATTTCTCAGTATTTTCTATGGCAGGACTTGTGTTTAGTAGTCCAGACAAGTAGCTGCTACTAGTAGCTCCATGTGTCTTTACCCTAAGGACGAAGACACATAGGGCTATTAGTTGCTGCCACAAAGTTGGTTGCGGCGTCTTTCCTGCCATAGGTTACTGTAAAGGTGGCCATACAAAGGCCAATTGTAGCTGCCGATATCGGTCCCTTGGACTGATTCAGCAGCTTATCGGCCCTTGTAGGGGAAACAACAACTGCCCTGCACAACCAATATCTAGCCTGAAATCGGCCAGATATCGATCGGGCAGGTCAAAAAATTCAGTGGTATGGTGGCGGATTAGTCGCTGTGACTTTTAAAGAAAAGTCACAGTGCCTAATTGGCGTGTGTGCCTTTGCCCTAAAAGTGCTGCACAAAGCACAATTTATTGCTAAGTTAAAAGACTGTAAATGTTGAATCTAATTTAGTATTGAATATTCCTTATATGCAGTACTTCTAGGGTCCTCGGAGTTGAAGTCCAGTCTTAGGGTGAAGGCCATTTGCTTTTTCTTTAGAAAAAAAGTTTAAAAACACATAATTTGTTGTAGATGTTTTGCTGCATGCAGAATAAATTAGTCTTCTGAAACTGGTTTGTTAACTCATCCATGAGTCACAGACATATACTTACTCGCTAGTACTTGCTTCTATCTGCATTTCAATAAAGGCTGATGGCATACCAGGCTGCTTTTCTGCCTGCGTATAAATGTAGGCAGAGAAAAAGCCATTCTGCTTACATTCACTCAGTGGTTTAAGCACACTGACAGGTAATAAGCAGGTTTCACTGAGAAAATGTAGACAAGTTTTCACACCGAAATCCACTCCGTACAGCCCCTTGTTCAAAATCAACTTAACAAATAGGGCTTGTACTGAACAGATAAGTCTGTCTGTATTATTAGTGCATTCATTTTCTTTGCAGCTAGATGTAAACTCTAGTAATGTGATCCAATTTATACAATCAGGTTTGTTACTTTCATGTGAGATCTTGAGTAGGATCACATTATTAGAACTCAAAGCAGACTCACACTGTTGCATTCAGCTTTCCAGAGCTGTAAAGCCCATATGACTTTAGGGGTCCTGATTTGGTTTGGCTGAGCACAAAGTTGTGGAATTGAGCCAAATCCTGAACTGAATGCCAGATTTGGTACTACCTAATTCTCATGGATTATGTGCACTACTTATAATGACTTATTGACTTTTTGCCTTTGTAAGTCACGGCAACCAGTAAACATTAGAGAGCTTATAATAACAAAAGTATGTATAGTATGAGGGGTGGAAAGAATATGTCCTCCTGTATTGTACATTAATGGTTTAAAACTATTATATACTAACAATACCTGTTACAAGAACAGATAATGGCAAGGGGGGTATTCACAAAATTGTAGTAAGCTGAAATTGGAGTTAGAAATAGTATTGCCTCAGAAAATAATTCCAAAGCCTGTTTTATCATGTTAATTGAGCAAAAAAAGCATTATTTCCACTATATAAATGATATTTTCTTTCCTTCAGTCTTGTAATGTACAATCACAGCAAGCAGGCAGGTGCCATTTTGTGGACAGTGTGATTAAGACAAGTTTTGTGCCACAACAGCGGACCCAGTTCCCATGCCCATGCACAGGCTACACAATTATAGACCATAAGAAGGGAGGGGGGATGTGAGGAGTGCAGTGACATCTAGGAAGTGCTGAATTGGAAGTTAAAGTAATTGACTGCATGCCTCGGCAGGCGATATATGATTGGCAGCTGAGATTTTTAGGTATGGATGTTTTAACAGGTATGGATGTTTTAATTAAAAAATGGGAGTTTCATATTTCATTGGCAAAGGGCTTTTATAATACAGCTTTTTATGTCTGGGTGACAGGTCCCCCTTACATGTTATTAGCATCACACACACCTGTATAAATACAATCATAGGCCCAATACATATTACTTAAATTAACTCTATTTTGAATGAAAATGCATACAGTTTTGGCATAGGATGACCTACAAAACTGCTATTCAGATGTTTAAGAATTTGTTTTTTAATGATCTTTTGTGCACATTTTATGAACATTTTACAGACTTCACCTGTAATCATGGACTAAAGCTACTTTAAGGCCGATGACACAGCAGGGGATTAGTCACCCCGCGATTAATCTCCTCTGTTGGTCGCAACTAATCTCAAATGCTTTTCTACCAGCGAGAATGTAAATTGGCAGTAGGAAAACATATGGGCCGCTTCGGCTTTCCAACATTGCCGGAAGTTGCATCTCAAGGAAACTTTAGGCGACTTCACAAAGCGAAGCAATGCATATGTTCCTACTGGCGATTTAAATGGTAGAAAGCATTCGAGGAGATTAGTTGCCACCTCTAGAGGTGATTAATCATGGGGTGACTAATCTCCTTGCATGTCATTGCCCTAAGGGCCCTTAACATAGGAGTTTTTATGTGCTGCGCCTCATTATTGTAATTCAGTCCCGTTGATACAGGCCCCATAGAGAAGAATGAGGTCTGGTAACTTATGTATTCCCTGTACGATGGAACACATAAAAAGGCCACTGCCAGATTACACTTTAGAAGGAAAAAATTAGATAGTTGGACAGCTAGTCATTTTACTCCTAAGAATCAGTAGCAACCAATCAATTATTAGCTTTGATAGGTCAGATGAAGTAAGACCTAATGAAGGAAATATTCTGAATTGTTGCTATTAGTAAACACGCTCCAGAGTAAACTGTCCGTCCATGTTTCATCTTCCCCTTTTCAGTTTCAATAACAAAGCATCAACAGTTCCATGTCATACTAGTCGTTAGTATCATTAGTGGTGTTGCTGTCAAGGCTGTTGGCTCTGATTGATCATTGCTCTCTCACCATTCTCAGTCTATAACAAATGATTTTGTAGGATCCCCACACATTTTATTGTTAAACCTAACCAAACTGAAATTACAGTCATATCTTAAAAATGTCTATTGGCAGTGATATATGTATTAGCTCAAAGACCTGGATCTGTCTTGTTTGACCCCCTCACAATTCAATAATTTTGATATGTGCAGAAGATGTTGCGCGTCGTACTGAGCTGCAGACCTTGGGTTAATTGGCTTCCATTTTGCTGTTTGCTAACCTGCCTTCCTTCCACTAGGTAGTCATGTGGGAACTATCATGTCTTTACCTTGCTCCGCTACATCATAAATAATAGATTGGCCCTCCATTAAATGCAGCTATTTTTTTTCCTAAATAAGGAAAGAAGCAGAGCTGTTGAAATCTTTTTATAGGGCTTGAGGAAGAGTACAAAGTGTTTTATCATTAACTGTGTTCCCTCGAAAGAAAATACACAGCTTCCCTCTCAAGCCATACTGTTCCAACAGAGGAATAACTCTCACCACAATGTACTGTTCTTTCTGGCAATTTAGCCCAGTCAAAGAGAGCAAGCCAATCTGTTAAAGGGACAGTAACACCAAAAAATGAAAGTGTATAAAAGTAATTACTATATAATATAATGCTGCCCTGTACTGGTACAACTGGTGTGTTTTCCTTAGAAAGACTACTATAATTTATATAATAAAGCCTCTGTGTAGCCACGGGGGCAGCCATTTACAGGAGAAAAGGCACAGGTTACTTAGCAGATAACAGATAAAACCCCATTATATTCTACAAAGCTTATCTGTTATCTGCTATGTGCCTGTGCCTTTTCTCCTTTTTGCCAGCTTCAATGGCTGCCTCCGTATTGACATAGCAGCTCATTTATATAAACTATAGTAGCGTTTCTGTTGCAAACTTACCAGTTTTACCAGTGCAGGGCAACAGTACATTATATTTTAATTACTTTAAAACACTTTCATTTTTTGGTGTTACTGTTCCTTTAACCCAAGCTTTTCCACTACATACTTCATGCTAAGGGCAGCAGAGAGGTAAATTATGTCCAGTTTGATGTATAAACGTATTGTTACCTTTTCATATGGTCTGGAAAATACTCTCTAGAGGTCCTCACTGATATAATTCTAAACCTAACCATTTTAAAGGAAACTATATATACTATATATATAACAATATATTGCATAAAACAGCTCATATGTATTACCCTGCTTCAGTTAAATAAACCATTTTCATAAAAATATACTTTTTTACTAGTATGTGCCATTGGGTAATCCTAAATAGAAAATTGCCATTTTAAGGGCCACTCCCATGATTCGCGGTGCACACAAACAAACGAAGGGCATATATACGATGTATGTTTGGTCACTTCACACAATTAATGGACAAAGTTCCATGTTTTACTCCCACAATTCTTCCTGTTACAGTTAGAGCTGCATTATTTCCTGTCAGGTGATTTCTGAGGGAGCACACAGCCCATCCCAATTGTAGTTCTAAGGGAAAAGATGTAAAAGGGCAATATTTACAGATATATATATATATTCCAGTTTAGTAAGATTATTAAATAGGCAACTAAATATGATATAAACTATCTGTTGGTTAAGTATTCATATTCCTTCATTCATATAGTTTTCCTTTAAGGGTGGACACGTATTAAATGCATACCCCGAATGTCTAATTAGTAATGTATTTAGATGCATACTGCAACCTGCACTGGTTTCATTGTAATCATGCAATATGCTTCTATTTTAATTGGTAACCATTAAGCAGGAGGATTATATGTTTTATGTACAAGTAAAGGACTCATTATGCAGAATGCTCGGGACCAAGGGTATTTTGGATAAGGGGTTTTTCCATAATTTGGATCTCCATACCTTAAGTCTACTAAAAAATCAATAAAACATTAATTAAACCAAATAGGATTGTTTTGCCTCCAATAAGGATTATTCATATCTTAGTTGGGATCAATTACAAGGTACTGTTTTATTACTACAGAAAAAAAGGAAATTGGTTTTAAAATTCTGAATTGTTTGATTAAAATGGAGTCTATTGGAGATGGGCTTTCCATAATTCGGAGCTGTATATTGTTTTAAAGACATGAGATGGCAAAACATAGTAAAAGTGGTAAAACAAGTGGTCTCTAAGTAGCCATGCAAAGTGCAGATAAACTAATTGGTAAAATTATGGGTTTCCTATGGCAATCTTAATCTTTGAGTTGTTCTGCAAAACATTTATAACACGAGAAAAAAAATTCTTATTGACCTTACAAATTATATACTAGTTTCCACTTGCTGATATTTGATCCAAAATGGTGATAGATTTGCAAAAAGTTGTCATTGTTAGTGTGGAAAAAGCAGGTAAAAAACTAGAATCACTGCTTTTGCATTATGGAGAAACCTGGAGGGCAACACCATAGCAACCAATCCATAACTACCTGTACAATTTCAAATCTGTTAATGTGGGTTATGGCTTCAGGGAGATGTGAATATTCAATTAAATTCTGCTATTACATTCCCTAGCTCTCAAAGGGAGGTGTCCCAAAGGTAATTACATATGCAAGGGATTCTCCAGTGGGAAACCTAATGACCGGCAACCATATGTGTTATTATCTCACATAATATAATAATCTTGTTATTATTGTGCAAGTTACTCTTAATAAGTTGGAGTATGCTGATTTGTACAGCTGAGCAACATTTTTTGCATCCACTTTTAGAATAAAAATTACAAGTGTGTTGTGAATTGCTCATATGCAGCTTGTGGGCCATGCCAAGTGGACTATTTTGTTGCTGTAGGCAAATCGCAAAGGCATAACCCCTTGGATTTTAATAGATTACACCATATAAATGGCTCCACAAGATTGTCAACAAATTAATTAGAAGTAACATTTTTTAAATTGTTTTTTTATTATGGTAGGATGATTTACCATTGACCCTTCACACAGAAACACTGTGCAAATTCATACTAATCTCACTGCTGTAGCTTATATAAATAAAACATCTGACTGAATTAGATAGATGACCATATCTATCCAATTCAGTCATATGTTTTATTTATATAAGTTTTTGCAGGAGATAAAGTATAAATTAGCATTACATTTTATATGAAGGGGATGGTACTGAGTCCCTATAGACATCAAACTCACTTGGCCTATGCCATAAAAGTACTTATGAACCGTATTTTTCATAATACATTCAGAGCTATATTTATTTAAAATGCAAGAAATTGTCATCTTTTTATTTGCCATTAAGCTGAAGAAAGTGAAGATAACAGAATTGCTGTGTTGGGAGATATGTGGCAGCTGCCTGTGAATTGGCCAAGGATCATTTGGACTCATGGAAAGAAACATTTAGCTATTTTTCTATTCTTTATATGGTGTTCTCCTCTTGGCAGTGGAGAACATGTGAAACCACATACAGTTTATTATAGCAGTAACGTTGCTTAGCAATGTAATCATGTAGCCGTTTCAGGATGGTTTTACATTTATATGGCATGTCTTTTTTTTACTGCCATTTTTTCCAAGTGTTTGTTATGAAAAATAGGTTCCATGCGACAGTTCCTCTTAAAATAAAGTACATAGGTGGAGGGTGACTTTTTTGTTTGGGCAGACTAAAGATGGGCCATACATAGACTGACTTAAAGCTTTGTGGATTTGCTGCTGGCATAAAAATGAACCTCCACACTACATCTTGCGGTTACCACTGACTTCCAGGGATACTGTGCAAAAGTGCGGGTGAGAGTGTTTTTTTTTAGCATGTATTCATATATGCATTTTTGTGAGGGGTTTGTGTTCCATCCATTTGTGTTTGTAATCAGTTAGCTTAATTGTGTTATAGTTAGTTTTATAGTGAGAAAGGCAGTGGGTATGGACATCCCAGGCACATTATATACAGTGAAATGCAGTCTATATTTACAAAACTAGCACATTATATGCAGTGAGAAGCAGTGGGTACTGATGGCAGATGTTCAGGCCCTCACACTATAACTCTGGCACTGATACGTAACATTATTTTGTTTCCCGGCTGTGCAGTCTCATGAGGGCACCAGTGTAACTGACTAGGAGAGGACCTCATAAGCAGGTTCATGAGGTCCTTGTCCAACTGTATTTTTAATATCTGACTAGTGATCAGTTTGGCCTCACACACAGTCCAGTAAGCTACCAACTTGGTCAGAAATGGCTTAGTTGGTAGCTAAAACCCATGTATATCCAATATGAACAAATTGTGCTGACTCACAGCTTGACACCTAAAGTCTGGATTCTGTACCAATATTGGCAGTGGTTAAGGACACTATTCTTCTTCTTGACCTTTTTGTGACATCTGATTAGCTTGTCAATAGTAACCACAAAAAAAAGTTGCGTGGTAAAAAATAAGTCAGTAGTGTGGTAGCCACTGTTTCATGAATTTTTTGGCCTTTTATTTCAGTGAAACAGAACAGATTTGCCCATTTTTTTTGCTTAACCTCTTAGCCTTTACTCACTTAATTTCCTGGCTAATCTTTTTCACCTTACTTTATTTGAAATAGGCAACAACATGTAGGCAATGTTTGTATACATAACAATATCACAATAAAGTATCTTTATTCACATTTCATGCTTAAATAAGGAGGTATCTAGGCTGACTATTCCACTGCAATAAAGTCCTTACAGGTGTGCCAGAAAGGTTCTTTTGGGTCCAAGCATGAGTTACAGACACTTCGGTCTGCAATGCTGGCCGGTGGTTGCTAAAGCAGATATGTCAGACTGACAACTGACTCAACAATGATTAATGTTTTAGCAGTCAGTCCATGTTAAAGGAATACTGTCATGGGAAAACATGTTTTTTCAAAATGCATCAGTCAGGGGTGAGCCAAGCGTACCAGGCACCCTAGACAACCCTGTCGGCCTCCTCCCCCTGCACCTTCCCTCCCCACCCCTCACGTGTGCATATGCTCGTGCAGTTCTGCTGCAGGGGGAGGGGCCATTGCCCCCACCACTTAATAACAATTTCGGGAAATCACGCGCCGCGTATGCCATCCCACCGGCGATTTACATTTTCGCCGATTTACATTTTCGCCAGTGACTAATCTCCCCCGTGTGCCACAGCCCTTAGAAATCCAAGTTGGGCTTGCAACTCCTCCAGTTACATGGGAGTAGGAGAAACAATAGGTTATCTGAAAGCAGTTCTAATGTGTAGCGCTGGTTCCTTCTGAAAGCTCAGACTCAGGCACAATGCACTGAGGTGGTGCCTACACACCAATATTACAACTAAAAAAATATATATTTGTTGGTTCAAGAATACATTTTAAATGGTAGAGTGAATTATTTGGTATGTAAACAGTGTCATTTAGAAATAAAATGTATACAAGTATACCATAAAAATCATGACAGTAATTCTTTAAACTGCCCGGTACGTCAGCATAATGTCCTGGGGGCTCATCTCATGACTTTTGCCCACTAGGTGTAGCTCGTAACACTGGATAATCACGGCTCATGACCGGAGAAATGAATGTTGGTCACATTATGGTCACATACACCAACTGTGTAACAGCTGCCACAGTAGGCCTTTTGATAACCCTGTTGAAACAGTTACTGATTGTTTGTTCAGATAATATCCTGCTGATAGTTTGCTTTGATAAGCAATATTTACAGAAACGGAGATCTTGGAAAACCTGAGTGTTGATTCTCATTTTAATCAGTTTGTAAAACAAACCTGTATTAAACACAGACCTTTACACAATAGACTATGGTTCATGCTTTTTTCTCAAGATTTTTTTTTTTCGATTTGGCATCTGTTTTAATGCAGACAATGTTAAAGGGCACCAATCATAAAAAGAAAATTATTTCCACCACCCAGTGGTGAAACTCCCAGGGGTGCGATTGCCCGCATTTAAAGTGCTGAGTTGCAAGGGCTGGTAGCTGTGATGCCCAGACACCTCCCATGATTTCAGAGAAGGGAGTGGGTGCACGTGTTGTGAGAGGCAGTCATGTAATAAGCTTGTTTTTTTTCTGAATTACTGAGACTTTTTAATAAAAATGTTCTATTCAGAAAGTCCAGTAAGTGTCAAGTTCCAGGAAGGCCATCTCCCGTAGACTCCATTTTAATTAAATAATTACATTTTTAAAAAATTATTTCCTTTATCTATGTAATAATAAAACAGTATGCCTTGTACATGATCCCAACTAAGTTAAAATTAATCTTATTGGAGCAGACTTAAGGTATGGTATGGTGGTCCAAATTACGGAAAGACCCTTTATCCGGAAAGGCAATAACCGTATATAAAAATTGAGGGTAAAATCATCAAAAACAAAAATGAATTTATGCTGAGAAAACCAAGAAAACTGCCCAATGCATAGCTGTAGACATTGCTCTTTGTACACACATAGATGCACAAACAGCAATAACCTGAACACGCTGAATGAGGTTCCCTGCTGCTGATGTACAGCTTATTACCACAATGTGTGCACACAGAAGCAGGCAACCTGCAAACACATAAAACCAAGCACCCACACAGACAATCTGTCACCTGTAAAGAGATATAAACATTTACACCCACACACTATGGCACAGAAGCCTGCTACCTGGAAACTTGCTTACACCGTCACAGATGACAAATGTACCCTTTCCACTAAAAGAAATTCATATAATTAACAATACAGCTGTTCTTTAATGTAAAAAATCTACAAATAAAATATCTTATAAGTAATGAATCCTGACATCAGATGAATGCATAAAAAACCCTGATTATCCTTTACTGACCCAAAAACTAGAGAACACTATACACTAAGCTGAATTGCATTGTTTGTTTCTAACTGATTTACTTTTTCTTTGTAATACTAAGACCTTGTACTTCAGTGGTTCTTGGGGTACCCAAATAAAGCAATGATGTTAGCTGTCTGAGCATAAATCTGGTTCAAAACTAACAAATATTTTTTATTTTGTACAAAAAGCACTGCAAATTGTTAAAGAGCATAATGGAGACCCCCCTCCTAAGCATCTTGAGGAGCCATTTGTGGGTCAGAACATTGTTGTACTTAACATTAATAAAACTATCTCTAAAGATACCCCTCTGGGTTTTTAATGTTTACTTTTTGTTGGAGGCAAGCTTAATGTGCATGTATGTGACAAAAATGTATTGATTGATTCCACTATCCAACATCACAAAAATGCATACATTTATTATGATCATGTGTGTGCCCCAACATACCCACTGCACTGAGGGAACTGTTTCTGTAACGGAGCCGCACACACAAACATATGCAGTCGGGGAGCTTACCCCATTTATTATGACCATCTTGATCAACGTTTCGGGGGGGGATACACCCTCCTTTCATCACTGCACTGAGGGGCCAGAGTGCTCAGCAGGTTTTGCTAATTACTATTGTTCTCCAAATCTTGAATGTGGTCTCTGTTGGTAGCCACCACATTAGATGGGGGAAATTATTTAGGAAAATAATAACCTCTGCAATACGAATTTGCAAGGGCTTGCCCTGCTTGTAACCGCTCTGAGTGCCACTGCTTTTTATTTTTGGAACTGTTTGGGAGGGTGCCGATCCCTCCAACATTGTGCACCAAGCTTCTTACCTTGGAGTGCCTGGGTGTGCGAGGAAGGTCTCCAAGTTGTCTACGGAAATTATTTAGGTCCTTTAAGGCAGTGCTGTTCAACTTCTGTGGTACCGAGGGCCAGACTTTTTCTGGCCTATGTGGTGAAGGGCCGATAATAGAAGCCAGTTTGGACCACTCCCCTTTTTTGAATCACACTCATGTTATCACAAGAGCTTTTAAGACCATATCCACATTAATGGTGGTAACGCAGCAAAAACCCAAATGGTTGGTGCTCACTGCAGGGATATCACCCTTCATTCATTACACACGTTAGGGACCATATAATTATGTGTGTGTGCCATACTCTGCCTGCCCTATGCTGCCTGGGTGTGCCATACATGCAATCAGCACAGGGCAGGCAGTACATACAGTGACACAATGCTGGCACTGCTCCTACACTCTGAGATGTGAACATTGTGGGAGCCAGTACTGATACCGCTCAAGAGCCACCCCGGGCTAGTGCTCCTGTTAGGAGAAGACCGCACCAGCCCGGGGTGGCTGTGAGCGGTATCAGTAAAAGGTAAAACGAATAAAAGGGTAAAAGGTAAGCGATTAAAGTCACTTGGGGGTGCCTAACATTTTGGCACCCCCAAGTGACTTAGCCTTTCCGTCTCCTTTAAGGTATGGTGGTCCACATGGTGCTACTACCTTCCTTTCTTCCCATTTGAATCTGCACCATAGAGCTTACACTCTAAATTTGGCCCCTGAGACTCATATGATTAAGGGATTTGCTAAGGCGACAACTAGAATTGACATAGGTCTCCTGAAGCCAATAACATAACATATAAGCCCATATATCATAACAGATATTTGAAAAATATAAAATAATAACTAAAGATACCTTTGGTGGGGGCCTCATGGTGACCCCCAAAAAAGCTTATGAACCTATGCATAAAATGTATATACGGGAATGGGACCTGTTAACCAGAATGCTCGGAGCCTGAGGGTTTGCGGATAAGGGATCTCTCCTTAATTTTGATAACCTACCTTATTTTTTTCTAAAACATTTAAACATTAAATAAACCCAATAATATTGTTTTGCCTCTAATAAAGATTAATGATATCTTAGGATCAAGTACAAGGTACTGTTTTAACAATACAGAGGAAAGGAAATCATTTTTTAAAATGGAAATTATTTTATTAAAATTAGGTTAATGGGATCTTCCTGTGATTTAGAGCTTTCTGGTTAATGGGTTTCTAGATATCAAATACTATACCTGTATATATACGCTACAATTTAGATTCAGGTCATAACTAAATGGGGGTGCATCTGTCTGGCTGCTTGGATTAGACCAAAATAGTAGGCTTATTTCAGCCCTATTGGACTCCGGGCCTAAAAAATTAAAGGCAATCTGATCTGACTGCATAGCGTGAATAGACATAATCCATTTTCATAGATGTGAATAGGCATGTTCCATCTTAGTAGCCTGCAAACAAGGCCTTCTGTAGGGTACAAATGATAGTGACTGAGAGACCTTATTTCAAGTTCTTGCACTAAATTTAGTAACGTAAATCAAATAAAAAGCATCATAAGCTCTGAACATAGCAGCTGGATGCGGAAAGGGACAAACTAAGTTACTGCTACTACAGATGCTTCCAATAGGAAAGGCTTCCATGATTTGCAGAGACATGTCTGGTTCTGGTTATATGATTAGTAGATGGCAGATGGAACCACATTACAAGCTAACATGCAAGTCAGGCACTGATTGTGCCTTAAACAGAGGATATTTCCTATTTATCAGTTTAGTTAATCTTTCATTTCTCTTCTTTTTAAATAGATATCGCAGCATAAGGGCAAAGCATATTGTATACATCCTGCATAAATACGTGTTGCGACTGTGGAAAATATGAGCTTTAAATAATGGAAAAAACCCCCAGAAAGTGCTTATATAAACGTCAATACATTTATCAAAAGTTGAAACTATTCATTTCACAGAAGCAATGGCTTGGAATATCATAGATCTACCTGGTCTAAAGAAATGTGCTTTAATGCATTAGCGGCAAATTCCTGCCCTTCCAACTGTTTAATTTATAAAGGCAAAGAGCAGATTTTGTTTAAATAGAGGCTAAGCTGGATATGAGAGTTAAGTGCTTCTTATAAAATTAAATGGTGGCTGATGGCTTTAACATCCAGCACATGGTATGAACATTCTGCTAGCAATGGCATAGAATATGTGCTGGTCAGTAAAGAAAGGAATTGTGTATCCTAGTACTTTTGTCTCAAACGCTACCTGTAATACCCTATAGCCAGTAGCCTAACATTTGTTAATGAGCTTAAAATGAATTACATAGTGAGTTTACCCCAAATATTGCCCTAATGAACCTTTAAGTTGAGGTTCCAAGCGAATGGGACTACTGCCTTCAGGCTGGAGGTAGCCTCACAGCTTTTTTGCTCTAAGTGGTATAAATTGTCTCCTGCTCTATCACACTCTGTGTTTATTGATCATTATCAATAAATGGAAAAGCTCAATTTCACGCTCATTGCTACAGCAATCCAGCTCGCCTTCGCTAATTACTCTTTTAAATTACTATATAAATAATTGACAGATGGACGTGGAAAGATACAGCACCATAACATAGCTTGCTTTAGCATCACAGGAAGATGCTGTAAGCCAGTTTATATTATGTGGACCATCTAGGCCCATATTTCTTGTTAGCTTTCTAGGTCATGCTTTTCCATCTATAAAGAGGCTCAGAGAGCTTTGTGATTATTTTTTTACTAAAGCTAATGAAACCATGACTGCAGGATACATTCTGTAATAAAAATCAACAATATGTTAAAAATGAATAAAGGCACCATGTGCATTGTGTCGTATTAGATTAGTTGGGCTGTAATTGATGGCCTGGTTTGTTTGTAATTAGAATTATGTGCTTGGCTAATCAGAGAGATGGTATTAGAGACGGCCTCTACAAGCCAGTTGGGCAGGTTTTTTTCATTTAGCATGTTCATTATTTTCCATGAGTCTGACAGAGGGGTTGTTACAAATCTAAATGGAATGCCTCTCATAAAGATTGTGGTTATTTTGGGAAAAAGACTTGCTTTACTAAGGACTTAGTATCCTTAGTCCACATGGTCCACATGCCTGTCATAATGAATATTCAGGGATGGGATGTGTTCACAATCTTAATAATATGTTACGCTGTGACCATGAATATGTGCAGTGCATATGGAAAACCACAAGACTCAATGAACTATGAAAAAGCTGGGGATTTGGTTGCAGTTATTCAGTGGGCCAGATAGGTTAGACTAAATTGTGGTATTTCTCATGCTGCGTAGATGGAACTGGATGGAATGAAAACATTGTGAAACTCATCAAGGATGTAATGTAACAAGATCAACTCTTATACCTTTTATTATGTTAAAATAAAGATTTGACTGCTATATGGTAAAGTATGAAATCGGTTAGTGTGAGCCTGAATACTGGATGAATTTGTAGTGTAGCAAGCACTAGTAACTAAGAACTCCTAACCTGTTTGTTGGGGGAATTTTGGGTACCTGGGGAAAAAATCTCCCTCAGACTAACCTCAGACACTGGTATTTGTAATCCTTTCTGGAGGCACATTTTAAAATTGTCATCTGTCCTATGACATGAAATAATGGGCATGTTCTTTGGTATGGTGAGAGAAATGTACAGATACATTTGGGGTCTCCAACTACTCAAGGGCCATAAATTTACAACACAACCTTTAGCCAGGGGTTCCCAACCATTAATCATTGCTTTTATTTGGCACCCCCAGGAACTTTTTTTTATGCGTGTGTTGCTCCTCAACACTTTTTACATTAGAATGTAAGCCACATTCCAATGTAAAAAGTGTTGAGGAGCAACACACGCATAAAAAAAGTTCCTGGGGGTGCCAAATAAAAGTGATGATTATCTATTTGATAGCCCCTATGTTTACTGGAAGCCTACAGAAGGCTCTGCTTGGCCTTACACTGGGATTTTATGCAACCAAAACTTGCCTCCAAGAAAGGAATAATAAGCACCTACTTTGAGTCCACTGGGAGTAACAGCCAAGGGTTTGGGGAGCAACATGTTGCTTGCAAACCACGGGTTCGGGATCACTGCCTTTAGCCCTATCCATACTATGCCACCATCTTCTGGATGCTATTTCATTGAAGGACTGAGCAAGGCAGCTTCTTATTACTCCTTATGTATATTATAGAATACCCTGATGTGCCAGCATGCCAGCAAAGTTGATTCTCTATTTTGGGTTCCATATTAACTTATGGGAACACATGGTGCTGGCATGGCACTCTACACAAATTAAAAAGTAGTTCTTCCATTTCTGGTAGATTTTTTTCATTCAGGGAATTAAAGGACCAATATACATACATTTCCTAATTTAAATATAAAGAGCAAAATATATATATTCTACATTTACTTCATGTTTCTTGATTTGTCTGTTGCATTTTTACCCTCACTAAAAATTCATTAAATCACTCAAAACAGCCCTCCATTGCTGTCTATGAGGATTGCTTGAAAATGTCAGTACAGAAGCTTGTCTGGTAATTGTAGCCTGAAAACTCTCACTACTTCATTTCCAGTAGAAAATTATCTGAGAATGTTTCATAGAGGACATTTTGCTGTAGAGTGCATTTTTGCCAGCTAGTATTTTGAAAAAGGGTGTGAACAAAATGCGAAACATCACCCTCTGTGCTATTGACCATAGCATTTTAAAGAGGTGGTTCAACTTTTAGTATGTTAAAGAAAGAGTAATTCTAAGCAACTTTTCATCTGGATCACTGACCCCAATATCTAAAAAAAATGCTCTATAAAGCTACAATTTTATAATTATTGCTAATTTTTATTATATAAAAGCCCACTCCTATCCATATTCCAAACTCTCATTTAAATCAATGTCTGGTTGCTAGGGTAATTTAGGCCCTAGCAATCAGATAGCTCCTGAAATTCCAAACTGGAAAGCTGCTTAATAAAAAGCTAAATAACTAAATAAACAATGAAAACCAGTTGCAAATTGCCTCAGAATATTACTCTCTACATCATACTAAAAGTTAATTTAAAGCTAAACAACCCCTTTAAGATAATCAAACTGCTGTTGCTCAAAAATATGTGCAGATCTCCAGCCACACACACAATGACACTAATTCCATAAAATCACTGTTAACATCTAACAAGAAGGTTGAAGGCTGAAGTAACATATTTCTACCCAGATCCCACTATTCTAATGTATTATGCTCACCTAAGCTGGAAAAACAGTAGCACTACACAACACACACTTTCTGGGGGGTAATATATTAACATTCAGATATTCATGGTTTTATATTTTTTTAAAACCACAAATAAACTAATTTCCACAAATATCAGTCAATTCTAAAAAAAAATCCAAATTGAAAAAGCACAAATAATATAAAGTTGTGGAAAAACAACTTTTTTGATATGTCACAGGAAAACCGCAACTTTTTTAGTATTGTTGCACAATAGCCAGCGTAAAAAAAAAAACACTAAGCAAAGAAAGATCTTCCAGTTGCAAAATGGACATCTGCCATTGACTTCTATGTGATGTCACAGTTGCAAAATGGACATCTGCCATTGACTTCTATGTGATGTCACAGTTGCAAAATGGACATCTGCCATTGACTTCTATGTGATGTCAACAGGTTTTAGCTGGCGTATTTTTTCATTCGGTTTTGTCGCATAATAAATCGCAAATAAAATTGGGGGGGGGGTGAAAAAATTAGGTTTTCGGCAGCAAAAAGCCTGAACCGAAACGACTCTGATGTTGTGTCAGTACAGATAAAGTTGCTGAATAATAGCAGCTTTATGGCACCAACCAGCTATTGTGGACCACAAATTCAGGGTTGCTGGGTATTGTTGTTTGCAACAACTCAAGGGCCCATGTATGACATAACTGCACTTAATAGTTTCTTGGAAGCTCTTTATAGCAATATGCATCAACCACAGACCCTGCTATTGCTGGAAAAAAAACTATTTTACTTCAGGGATGCATTTTCTTTTGCATTTGTTTCCATAATCGAAAAACATTGTCTTACTACCCATCCCTTTCTGCATACCATTTAGATTTTCCAGTATTTCAGGAACATACAAATCTGCTTTATGTCTTGTAACCCCCCTTAGTATTGTTAGAGATTGAAAATGTAGCTAAATTCTCTCTCTTATTGTAATTTGGAAAAGTACTTTTCACAGAAAACGATTCCTTTCTATTAAAAGTATAGTTATGTAATGCTATTATTTGTAGGAGCTATCTCTCCTTCTCTGTTAAGGGATTAATGTAATAAAAGTCCTAATGTTCATAAATATGCTAATTGTAAGTGATATAATCAAATGGGCCAGTTGTGGTTCTGGAACTGTGCTTCTCAGTAATAAAGCAGTATCAACCTCCATAAATGGCAACACGTTGGCACAGAGGGGATCTAGGCTCCATAGGGTTTGTATGTTCTTCATATAATTAAAGGATAATAATGTTTTTAACTATTAATTTTCTGAACTTTCTGAGAAAATTCGAGTGCAACATATATTACCATAATACTTACAATATAATAATACAATGTTTCTGGCTGCAAACATGTTCTATACCATATAACTTCACAACCTCCATTGTTAACAGTAAACCCAGCCTTCATTGCAGTTATGGTGTCACAATGGGCCCATTATTATGATAAATAAATTCATTAACTTTACATAATTGCAGTAGCAATGCTGGCAGGCTTAGGGCTCTGGCACACGGGGAGATTAGTCGCCCGCGACAAAACTCCCTGTTCGCGGGCGACTAATCTCCCCGAGTTGCCTTCCCCTGCCATCCCACCGGCGAACATGTAATTCGTCGGTGGGATGGCACACGCGGCGGCGCGATTTCGCGCAAATCGCCGAAAAAGGCTCGTGAGTCTTTTTCTGCGATTTCGGGGAAGGCAACTCGGGGAGATTAGTCGCCCGCGAACAGGGAGTTTTGTCGCGGGCGACTAATCTCCCCGTGTGCCAGAGCCCTTAAAGAGACAATAGAAGTTGCATGTTCAGCAGTGATCAGCCCTTAGGTACCTACAATTAGACCAAACTTTGTAAGCAGAGCTTTTTGTCTCTCTAAAGTGATATTTGGCCTGGTAAACGATTGTGATGGCAGTAGTAATAACAGTTTGCTATCTACATTTTCACTAAATAAATATACTCAGTGTAAATTATAAAATCAGATGTACATATTACTGTTTTCTTTAGCTGCAATCCAGCAAAATAGTTGCAAAAGAAGGATACTGATGGCATGGAAAATCTTTTAAACCTTGACCTGTGTATATTTACTTGATGAAAAATGCACAGTCTGATAGTTAGGAAACTCTGCTCTGAGCAGTTGAACACATACATTTTCTATGGGGGCATTTACTAAGGTAGTTGTTTTTTTTTCTTTACATTTTGTGTTACGAATACGATTTTCTTGCAGAAAAAAATATTTTTTGTGATTTATTATGTGAAAAAACCGTGACAAATCCGAAAGCAAAAATACACCATCTAAAACCCCTTAAGATCTTGCAGAAGTCAATGAGAGAAGTCCCTTTTGCAAGTGGAAGATTCTTCTTTGCTTCATGGTTTAGAGGTTTTCGTGTTTTTCTGATGCTGGCATTTGTGTGACAGGACCAAATAGACACTGTTTTCTCATTTATTCTATGTCTTTTTTCATTCGTTCTTTTCAATTTGGACCTTTTAATAAATGACTAATAGGTGGAAAGATATCTATGACCTATACTTTACTTCCTAATGGTACTCTATGCAGGGAGAAAAGATTTTCTAGATAAAATAATATGTAAATATCTATAGAAAACAAAAAATCCTAACCCTTGGTAATATTTTATCTAGCAGTAAAGGAATACAAAGTAAGACCCTATAAAGACTAATAGCAAACTGTGTTAGAATACTGCCTTCTATATCTTACTAAAAGTTATTGTAAAGTTGAAGATCTGCAATTTGCGCTAAATCACCATTTAATTAGTTTGTTTGCTATGGTAATTGAGCAGATAAAAAAGCACAACAGAATGGGTGATAGATCCAGACAGCTACTTTGTCATTAATCATATTGCATTGAAAAAATGGGCACTGTTCAACCTAAATACTTACCTGTGCTGTTTAAGTGTCATATAATGTGTATATATGCTGTGATTCATGTTTTTACTGTATTAGGGCGAAGTATTGGTAGTTATAAATGTCTGTTGGCACACTTGTGGTGTGTTCTTGTCCCGAGGAAGATCCCCCTGTGTGGTGTTGAAATGTTGACCTAAAATGACTTTAATGAAGTAGGTTTTTTGAATTCTTGATATGTCAAGAGATTGAAACTCATATTATACAGTACTAGAATAAACATATAGAAATGTGCCAAAACCAATGGAAAGATATGTTAGAGCTAAGCAGAAATGACAGAATACAGTACAGCGCTGAGGAATATGTTGGCGCTTCATAAATAAATGTTAATAATAATAATAATAATAATTATATCTCAGTACATTGTCTGCCTGCTGCTGCTGCCAGCTGCAACCCCATCCACTTCTACCACCAAAGTCAAATCCGTCCACAATGCAGGTGGGTGGGAGTAGCAGCTGCAAAGAGCCAGCCAAATATTTTCACTGGGATTTGGAGCAATGGCTGACAGGGACCAGCCTAAGAGCCAGTAAGGGTGAAGACACATGGGGCTACATTGTAGCAGCTATTTGTCACGGCTACTATAGACAATATTGAGAAATGCCTCTGCCAAAACACACGTAGAGACAATTATCAGTAAATGATCAGCATTGTCTGTTTCTGTAGCCACGACAAGTAGCTGCTACTAGTAGCTCTGTGTGTCTTCACCCTTAGGACTTTTAATTAATTTGATTGTGGCAACTAATCGCAGCGACTTACCGCCAATTGAACTTAATGTCATTGCAGCGACAATTCGTTCACGCATTTGCGTTCTGTGGATTAGTCACCACAACTTTTTGGAAAGTCGCCGCGATTAATCACTCCGTGTGTCTTCGCCCTTACTGTGAGACTTTAGCAGAATGCTAAAGTGTGAGACTTGCTCTTCTGTTTGATGGTCAAGTAATTTTATTTTCTATCTTCACTATTCTTTGAAGTGGAACTGAATGGCTGAGCAATATTTTCTGGTGTAGGTATGGGTCATAAACCAATAAGTCTGAAAACCAGTACCTTAGAATGTTCTCCCAGAGACACAATTTTCTCGTAAACTAGATACTATGGCCTATAGACTGATCTGGGCAAATTAGCTACAAGCATACAAAAAAGAGAGGGGGGTTGATCAATGGACATTCCCTGGTCCCTTGTTTCATAAGTAAATTAGTATCTGTGCTAGTACATGTATTTTAGTTACAAAATTATGATCATAAGATTGGTAATCCACCATACCATATCAAGGTAAACCCCATATGGTGGTCCTAACTATTTACCTCTGGACATAATTTTCAAAGGCTGGTACTCCCGTGCATAGTAGCCTTTCTTGGGATAAGTGTCTCCTGGATGCTTGTAGCTAATTTTGTATATTCTATTTAGCCTTGCAGTGCTCCTACAACCCCCTCTTGTGTAGTAATGTACAGTGCAGCCCCAGGTACCATTGTATGTTCTACTCAGGAAAGGAAAACAGTTACAAAGGCACCTAAATTCTACATTACCTTGTGCTTTGCGGATGGCTTTATCCCACTTATTCTTTAGACTTTGACCAGTATGCTTCTTTAAAAATTCCCATGCAGTTAATAGTAATAGTTAACCTTTTGGTCCCCAGATGTTGCTGAAATACAAATCCCAGCATCCCACTGACATCAGAAGGATGTTCGGTGTGTAGGAAGTTTAACAACATCTAGCACTATGACATTACGCATTACTTTATCCATCTGTGAGTGGCAATATATGAGTATATTCTTATATGTCTTGTTCCGTGAACCAGAGCTAATTTACTCTGAGATGCACCTGCTCCTGTCTCTCTTGTCTCGGAATAAAATGCCTGCTCCCTTTCATCATGCTTTCGCTAAGATAAGAGAAACTGACAGTATTCATCTCTTCCTCAATATACTGCTTGTGATGGACTTTATTCTCCTTTAGCCTCTAAGGTGTTCCTTGCTGGTTAGGGCAGCTATTACTTTTTCTCCACAATTGCTTTTTCTCTTTCAAGGCATTCATTTAGTTGCTCTGTCATTTTGAAATTTGCTTTTACTTCTAATTCCAGTGACCATTTGTACATACTCTTCTGTCATTTAAAGGGTTAGAAAGGTTAGATATTACCCTTGTGGTGGTTTTTGAGACAGTGTCGGACTGGCCCAACAGGATACCAGGAAAACTCCCATTGGGCCAGGTGTCAGTGGGCCCTCCAGCTTCTGACCATTTGGCCTAGTTCATGGACATTCCCTATTTCTGAATGGGAACAAAAAGGAGAAATAGAAGGTAGAAAAGATGCTAGCATGTAAATTAAAAAGACTAGGAGAATAAAAAGGTTTGGCGAGGAAAGGAGGAAAATAGTTTGGAGAGTGGGTCTGTGGTCTAAGTTTTTCTGGTGGCCCCTGGGGTCCCAGTCTGACACTGTTTGCAGAACAGCATATTTGTACCATATAGTGGATACCAGTTTTTTTTAAATTATTTCTTGCAGTGTATGGAGGAATATGGGCATTGCATGTGGCAGTATTTGCTGAAATAACCAATGTCAGATACTATATTGGTTAAAGCAGAGATTTAAGGCAACTTAGCAGCACATGGTATTCCTTTTAATCCACTTTTATTTTAGACAGACTAAAAGGGCAGCCAAACACCTGATTTTGTACTGTGCTAACATAACTAGCATAGGTGAGGCTGGAATACTGTCAGATCTTAAAGCTGATAAAGTACTGGGGTGAGTACAGTAGAGAAAACGATTTTCCCTTCACAACTGTACTTACATATTGTATGACATTCAGTACAGGGCAGTGCCCACTGACCTCCCATGTCTTTCTATGGCACCTCCATGCCACAAAGCATATGTAGCTACTCATAGCCTCTAAAATGCAGGTCATTTGAAGGTGAACATGGCCTCGATGATGTCAGTGCTGCCGATGTGTTCAGTCAAGACTTTCTCCTAGATTTTGGAACATTGTTGGTGGAATTTTTCATCCATTCATCCAGCAGATCATTAGTGAGATTGGATGCTAATGTGGATATCAGGCCTGGCTCACAGTCAGTGTTCAGATTCATCCCACAGATGATCAGTCGGGCTTTGTGCAGGCCACTCAAGTTCTTTAACTATCATCCAGTAGCTGGGTCAGCTATGATGGTCGTAGTACATAATTTTAGCCATGGTGTCTAAGGGTATAATAAACTATATTAAATGAAGCTCCATACACCTATTTTTTGTAGTAGTGCAGAGATTGGATTTTTTTCTTTCTTAATCTCAAATATTTATGTTTATTTAACAAACATAAATGTAGTGTTATTTGAACACAATAAGCCTGATTCTAGATTCCTGTTTTGCTTAGAATTCCATGAAGTATCTAACAACATACTGCTAACTACAACTAACACTAGTTTTATTAGGATAGTTCATAATACAGATGATGTGACATGTAGTTCTTCTAATGAGTGCTTTACAGGACATGTGGGTGGCAGTTCTCCACTTCCATTACCTTTCATAACAGCTGAAAGGCTGAAGAGATTCTCTAAATCAGCATGGAATTATGTGCATTTCTATATTCATTTTGGAACTCACTTTTAGCCAACATATGAAGGGCTAAGGGTTCATAGCCAAGATCCAACCATTATGTAGCCCAGTTACATTGTCCATCAATGTACGCCTGGTAGAGCTTCTTAGATGCAACTGCCCAAAAGCCCTGCTTATTTGCTTTGATAAATCTGCCATTTTATTGATTATATAATAACTGTATTCTGGACCAGTGGGTCCCTACTGTAATGAAATATCCTATACAATGTTTTGTATCAATTTCTGTCAATATATAGAAACACAAGTGGAATTACCCACTACCTGGTGCAAAGTGTGCTGTCTTTCAAAACATATAGCTGCAGATATATATAGTCTGTAAGTTTTATTCAGCTAAGATCTTGTTAATCATTAGCATTCCAATATACATTCTACAAGGTGAAATTGCTGAAGTGCCATTGTCTGCATTGCCATTAATAATGCATGCCCCTTTCAGATTTGACATTTTAAGTTGGATTCTGTCTGCTTTAGTGCAAACTACTTTCTATCATTTGTCACTTCTAAGGTCTCACATGCCTTTTTTCTTCATGTGATTATTATCCTATGTAAAACAAATTGGCTATTCAGCTGAAAATACCTATTGAAGTTGGTGCTGCCAGAAGAATAACAATCCATCAGTTTTAATATATTACAATATTTTAAACTGCAGTTTTGTGTGCCACTTTTACTGCATTTCCAGCTTTATTTTTGCATAAACTGGAAATAAATGAAAGCGAGGTTGGATCTTTCTGAATTCTGAAGCCATAAGTAAGACTGGCAACCAAAAGCTTTTCCAGGGTTAAGATGTTGATCAAAAAGAGCATTACCTGATAGATGTGAGTCTTTTGCTTCCTTGCTGGGCGTCTTTATTGCAGTCCTGCAGTGGTTATTGGAGAACCCACTAAAGAACCCCACATATCTGAGCCACCGGCTATGACACCTATGCATACTGTTTGCACAAAAGACTGATCTGGGCAAGGCCAGGGAGTGTGACACAATGCCACATAAAATACATCCTAAAACAGCACTTAGTGATGTAATCAGTTATAATTGGTGCTCAGTGATGTCTTTTGTGTCATAGAACTCCTCAGTGACTTCTATTCTAATATCCTTATGATTTACTATAGGGGGTAAATTATTCTCTCTTGGGAGGGATGTCGAATCTCTTGCACCACAATACAATTGGAAGTAACCTGCGGCTTCTGTGTTTCCAGTATTTTTAAGTAAATGAACATGAAATAAACATAAGTCACTAAAAGTTTCCATAAGAGTTGTGAGTGCAGAACAAGCTGTGTAATTGATTTCCTCAGTACCGGTCCCATTCCGGCAGTGAGATTAAGTGCCAGACAGAGCAGTAATGCCTTCTAACCTCTCTCACTCTCTCTGGTCATAGGGCCAAACCAAAATGCACATCTCCAACTTTCTATAATTGCAAATAGCTGCAACATGAAAGCATTAGTTTATTGCTGTCAGCTTGCTTGTTCTTTTTTTAATGCTATTTATATAAATATAATGTATAAAAAAAATTCAGTTTATCATCCCTTGCATTGTGGGCTCTAATACCTTTTAGGAGACCATTGATTTGACTTTTCACTGTTCCTGCTAATTAAACACACATAGGATGTAGGCCTGGTTGGACCCTGCAGACAGGGCGTTTTCAAGTGCATTGTAGATCATAGGAAAACTCTCAAAGTAAATGCAAATTTCTCCCTCCCTAAATGGGAGGAAAATTAAAGTATTTTGTCCCTCTCCCACTAAGCTACAAAACACTTTCTGACAAAATGCTCAAATCTGCCCTGTTGTGCATTACCCCTAGGGCTAAGATTCAAGAGATAACTGCTTGTAGCAAAGCTAAGAAATTTGCATTTAAAAAAATTGGTGTATTGGTGAAAAATAAGTGGCAACATATTCTGCTGCACTTCACATAGAACTTACAATCTAGGGACAAGTCTACTATCAACTCACTATGGTCATGGTATTTTATCAGGGGTCAAGTCAAGCTAGGGACAGATTTATCGAAAATTCTGGATATTGTATTTCCAGATAAGAGATTACATGCCTGTATTGTTATAATAACAACTCTCTGATGAAAGAGAGATAACAAAACAATATATGCAAGTTGTGACATAATCCAAGCAATATAAAGAATAATGTACCATTGCAATTTAAAAGGATATAATAATAGGCTTGTCTTCCCTGCAGCCCCCCAGCTGTTACTTATATTCCAGCTGTTCCTCTGCTCGCATTTTGTGTAACTGCAACTCTGTTTGTCCCACAAATGCACCTTTTGGATTATTAACATCCATCCATCCAATATTAACATCAATTACAATTCAGACATATGCATATTATTAATCAAACAGACAGCGCAATAAACAAAACAATAAATATACACAGTTACAAAAATGTATGTTTTATGCCTTTGGCTTGAGGGACATTTTTTAAACATTAGAGATAAGACCTCATCCTGATTTCATATTGGACTATGAGTACAAAATAGAATCTAAATCAGTAGTCAGGATTTATTGAGATCCACAACTCTTTTATGCCAGAAAAACTCAAATGATGGGTAGGTTCCAGATGCCATACTCCATAAACTCTTTTTCATTTTTTTTAATAGTTCTTTATTGATTTAAACATTACGAGATAAAATAGAAAAGAAAAGGGAGTATAAAAAAAATTCTGAAAAAAGTCCATAGATATTGCAGATACAAATCAACAATTCCCTGAGAGTAGAGGAAGGGAGGATGATGGGTAAGTGTTAGTATGGGATAGGTATTGGGTAAGGGGGACAGTGTCGGACTGGCCTACCAGGATACCAGGAAAACTCCCGGTGGGCCCAGGTGTCAGTGGGCCCTCCTGCTCACCCAGCCATTTGCCTTATATGCCTATACCATGGCCATTACTCAATTCTATATGAGAAGAAACAGAAGAAATGTGGGAAAGGATAGATAACAGTATGTAAAAAGAAGTAATTAAGAGATTAAAGAAAGTGAATGATCAGAGAAGGGGAGAGTGGGCCTAAGGTCTAAGGTTTTCTGGTGGGCCCTTGGCACCCCAGTCCGACACTGAAGGGGGAGATAGAACTCCCCCCCCCACCGGATTTCCAAATGTTATAGGGGCCTGCAAATCATTTTGCTGTGAGGTCCAATAACTTGTTATGCTACTGACTTACTTGCAGGAGTATTAGAAACTGTTTGGGTGAGCCAAAAGGCTTCAAATATCAATAGGCTGAAGATTTTGTAAGGTTTCATATGGTATCCGGTGCATGTCTGGTTGGTTGAAGAGACAAAAGCCTTGGATATCAGTTGCCTCATTGATTAGCAAGGGTGTAACATTTTGATCAGGCGCCCTAACATCAGCAGTAGGTTAATGCTGAATTGTCAGATAGGGGTAGAATTCTATTGTTCCACATACATATCTGACGACTGAGCTCTTAACATTAGTGGAGTGAATGAAGATTGTTATTGTAACAGGTATGGCCTTTACACATATCACCTTTACTCCAGAGCGAAGCAGAGCAGCACTATAAAATTTTACTTTTGTTGGTAGCACTAAACAGCTGGGTGTTGGTTCTTATATTTCAGACACCTCAAATAAATAGCATTTAAGTAAAGCCTATAAAGATGTTTTGTGACATTTCCTCACATTTATGAATTGTGACAGTTTATTAATGAGCACTGTACATAAGGGAGTGTCTCTTTGGAGAGTCACTAGTTATATACCAGAGGTACTAATAATAAAAGACAGGGCAGGTACTGTGGACTGTAGCTATAATGTATAAGTGTGGAACTGATTTAGAACGATAACTGCTAAATCTAACAAGTGCTGGGACTGCTCAAAACCACTTGCCAATTGGCTGTTATTGGGAACTGCACTAATTAAGCACCTCTGTTATTATAGCAAATGAGCTGAAATTTTAAACATAGATATAATGTTGTGTGATGCTGCCTTCTTAATAGCATAATGTCATAGCCTGGTCCTGCCTCTTAAAGGAGAAGGAAAGGTAAAAACTGAGAAAGCTCAGAGTCCTCTATGAAAAAAACACAAGATTTCTTGTCTACCTTTTTTGTAAACATGTTCTTAGGTATCTGACTTCCTCTCTCAGACAAATTCTTCATTCCAGGGGCCAGAGTCTGCACAGCTCTCTCCCCTCTACTGCTCCCTCCTCCCATAAGAATTCATAAAACTCACTCCCCCCACCCTTGGTGTGTAGTCTGAGCTACAAAAGCTAGAGCTGCAGCAGGAAGCTACTTAAAATAGCAGCTGCTATCTTAAACAAACAGAGAAAGCTTCTAAGGCTCTTTACTCAGGTATGGTAATGCTTTCTGCAGAATAAATATAGTGTACTAGGTGGCAGTAATGGTTGCAGTGGCTGTAGGTGCAGACATTGAAGAGCCCTGATTTTAGCGTAGGCATTAGCCTAAAGATCCCCTTAGGGCAATGACACTTGTCACCAGGGGCAGGCCAAGCCGACCGGGCGCCCTAGGCAACCCAGTCGGCCACCTGCACCTCCCCCCTTGCGTTTGCACGCATGCGAAGTCTCGTCAAGTCAGGGGTGGGAGTCATTGCCCCCACCGCGTAATGACAAGCAGCGGCGCAGGAGAGGTTGCGCCCTAGGCAGGTGCCTCTTCTGCCTACCAATAGTTCCGGCCCTGCTTGTCACCCATGTTAAAAAATTCACTACCGCAGATGACAAATCTTCCCAAAAATGCCTTGCCCTTCACTAATATTGTAATTGCCCCAAGTAAATTACAGTACTCGCATCAATTCGTGTGGGAAATGCCTGCTTTCAAGTTTCCCCATGATAAAGCCGAATCGATGGCAGTAATGCAATGCAGACATTTTTGAGGAGATTTGTTGCCAGCTATATCATTTCCCTTAGGAAAGACATGTTAATAAATCACAATGGGCAAATTGTATTGTGTAGTATCCACTGGCAGCTAAACATGGAGTCACAGGTGGAACATCCCTGTTTACATTAATTTTTGGGGCTCCATCATTTCAGCAGTGCCTAGGCCTCTAACCTGAAACATCAGCCCTGATTTTCTATTTAAATATTTGAATGTTTTCACTGGCTATTTCATGCAGGGTCATTTGTATTTTAGTGTTGCTCTGTATTTAAATTTCCAGCTTCTGTTAAACACACATATGTATCCATAACAAGTCTAAAAATATCCACCGACTTGAGCTGACGTCTGCTGCTCAGCTATATGTTCCCCTGCCAAGGGCTGGAAAAGATGATGGCCTACCATCTCTGAATGTAAAGAAAATAGTTTATGCATAAGGTCAATGGAAAAACTAACTGCTTGGACTGCTTGGGTGAATGAAAAATGGAACAATAGCATTCCAGATGGGACTTGTGGGTCCTGACAGAGACCTGATGGATTATTGTTCTGGTTGTTTTAAGAGAATAGTTCAGTTTTGCTCACTCCTCAATAGAATCTGATAATAATCGCTAGTATTTACACTGCAGCACCACCATCAAGATATTGCATTTTTGCCAAGACATTTTTGTAAGTCCTATGGGCCATGGAAATATTTTCCTCTATTTTGTTCCAGCACCCACACAGCATGGTCTTTTGTTCTGATGTGCTCCTGCAAATGTTTTCCCTCCTTCCCCCTATTTCTCTATATACAGATAGTACAATAGAATTATTTAAAACACTGCCAGAGATAAAACTATTTGGAATTGTTTTCTATTTCAAAAGATGAGAATTTCCTGTATGCTTACCCCACCATTCCATTGACCATATATGTGCACCAAAAAGTTCAGTGAGTCATATGAAGGAGCTTAACCTCTGGTCTCCTGTCTTTGTATGGTCACTTTTATTTTAATACTCAATATCCATGAATATCCCTGTAATATATAGCCTTATAAATCACGCTTACAGCTGCCACCTATGTCATATACAGTAGGTGTTGCTAAACAGGAAATATGTTTTTTTCTTTTCAGAGAATCTTACTGTTGAGTCTGGAAAGGTGGAGTGTTTTGGAAGCAATGGGCAGACTACACACTCCACTCCATTGGTCCAGCTCACGTATTGGAGCTGACTTTCCATAGGAAGGCTGTCAAGTGAAAAGATATTTAATTGTGATGAAAATATTAGGAAGGTCTCTCTGACACAGAAGTAAGGCTACCAGGAAGGAACTCCCAGAGGGGCCTGTGTGACTGAGTGTGACTGAGTGAGTCTGAAAGTAAAGCCAGGAGGCAGAGCAATCCCCAAATAATCAATTAGAACCAGTGTATTGAATATTTTAGGGCCATGTCACTACCGGTGTATATGCACTGATTCACTTCCGTCTACCCCAACATCATGGAATAGGCACACCTGCTCATTTTTCTGTCTGGCACTACAGTTCATGCCTATTATTAAAATGTGTGTCTCAGCTTTGTGAATCACTCAGGTTCGTGGCAGATTTTACTAGATATTAGGCACTTACTATTATGTTGGAATTCTGGAAAAAAAAAACCACTGAATTGTAGGTAAAAAACAAAAGAATGGTGGGGAATCATAACTTAAAATCCATTTAATATAGAATTATATAATATATAAAATAAAAATAACTATGTTGGTACCCATTTTCACATTGCTCTCTGTACTTCTTGGTCAGAGATGGTATTTCATAGATAAAAACAACAGGATGTAATTAATTCAGCGAGGAATGGATTTTTGGCAGCATGATAAACAGAACACATTTGTTAGAGTGTTTCTATTGCTGTATCTGAATGGAATCTTGATGTTACTATTTCATACAGGAATAGGAAACAAGTGCATTATTCAGCTGCAACAGAACTTCCAGCATCTCATAACAGCTGAGGTTATCAACACAGGGGGCTGCATTGGTGTGCTTGAAAGTTATTGGGCACGCATCATAGCAAAAGCCAAAGCTTGACTGTTTCACACACACAAATACCAAAACTGCTATATTTATCAGTACCCCCACAGGGCATCCTATGCACCTGGGTCTCTCATTAGCTTCTGGGTCTAATATCTGCATTATTATGTCTCTGGATGCTTGAAAGCTCATTTACTATGGGGATTAAAGTGCAAAGTGCTCCAAACATGGCTCTTTACAGCTGTGTTTAGCAAGTTGTGCCTTACCTTCCCCCCAAGAGTTGTCACTTGCAGGTGCAAAGAGGTAAGCCTGTTCATGTATGCTGTGAATGCTTACTGAAGGGACAACGCATGAGTGGGACTTGGGCATCCCCTGGCAAACAAATTTGCTCTTAGTCTGTTTTCTTTGTTATAGAACTAAAATAATGATGTTCTAATAGCACGCCTTGTCTGTGACATGGGCTGTATTATTCACTTTTCCAGCAGCAAAATGTCCTTGACAGTTTTTCCAGTATAATCAGCTTTGTAAATGTTTACTGTGTCTCTTTAAAAGAAAATGTTAATTTTTCATTGAGTTTAAATTTGTTGAAATGTTGCTTAATAAAGTGTCTTTTACCTAAGCATAGTGGTGCCACACATTCAGTAAAAAATATTGGCCTATCCTCCTCTATTTTTGAGAAGGCCATGTTATAAAGTTCTACTCCTACCAGCTTTAATTTCTAGTACTGTTGCACCCTCCTGCTTGCTTGCCTGATATTCCACAACCCCTTCTCACTAAGGAGATGGATCCCTCAGACACAGTCACTTCATCACCTTCCCAGAGACTATTATTCCCATTGCTACTATAGGCAAAAACTCTCCCTACTATACCTGCTATCCCACAGCCACAGTCCCTTCCCAGAGGCTATTATCCCACTGCTACTATAGGCACCATCTCTTCCTACTATACCTGCTATCCCACAGCCACAGTCCCTTCCCAGAGGCTATTATCCCACTGTTACTATAGGCACCATCTCTCCCTACTATACCTGCTATCCCACAGCCACAGTCCCTTCCTAGAGGCTATTATCCCCCCACTGCTACTATAGGCACAAACTCTCCCTACTATACCTGCTATCCCACAGCCACAGTCCCTTCCCAGAGGCTATTATCCCACTGCTACTATAGTCACCATCTCTCCCTACTATACCTGCTATCCCACAGCCACAGTCCCTTCCCAGAGGCTATTATCCCTCCACTGCTACTATAGGCACCATCTGTCCCTACTATACCTGCTATCCCACAGCCACAGTCCCTTCCCAGAGGCTATTATCCCTCCACTGCTACTATAGGCACCATCTCTCCCTACTATACCTGCTATCCCACAGCCACATTCCCTTCCCAGAGGCTATTATCCCACTGCTACTATAGGCACCATCTCTCCCTACTATACCTGCTATCCCACAGCCACAGTCCCTTCCCAGAGGTTATTATTCCACTGCTACTATAGTCACCATCTCTCCCTACTATACCTGCTATCCCACAGCCACAGTCCCTTCCCAGAGGCTATTATCCCTCCACTGCTACTATAGGCACCATCTGTCCCTACTATACCTGCTATCCCACAGCCACAGTCCCTTCCCAGAGGCTATTATCCCTCCACTGCTACTATAGGCACCATCTCTCCCTACTATACCTGCTATCCCACAGCCACATTCCCTTCCCAGAGGCTATTATCCCACTGCTACTATAGGCACCATCTCTCCCTACTATACCTGCTATCCCACAGCCACAGTCCCTTCCTAGAGGCTATTATCCCACTGCTACTATAGGCACCATCTCTCCCTACTATACCTGCTATCCCACAGCCACAGTCCCTTCCTAGAGGCTATTATTCGACTGCTACTATAGGCACCATCTCTCCCTACTATACCTGCTATTCCACTGTGATAGTCTCTTACTAGAGGCAATTATCCCTTCTGTTACTGTGGCACTTCTATGCTGTCCCACTACAAGTGCTGCTTTGTGGGGATCTCTTTTTTTCTTCTGGCTTTGGGTGTTTAAATCTGCTTGCACATCCCCTTGAGATTTTTATTTCTCTGTTTCAAATTGTTTTCCTGTTGCATTTCAAATATACCTTACTGGTAACAGTAGGATGCTGGCAAATGTCATATAGTGGTAGCACGCCACAAGGCTACAGGTTGCAGACTTCTGCTTCAGGTCCCAAAAGAGTATTCTCCAAGCTTTGGGCCCAGTGGTCAAGAAATAAAAGAACTCTTCAACACAGGAAAGCTACAGTTGCTAAAGAGGTCCAACTAGGATTGCCACCTTTTGCGGTTGCTAACTCTGGGCAGGGGGAGGGGCATGACATCACTGGGCAGGGCAGTGACATCACATGGGCTGGGCTATGATGCTGCAGGGGAGGGGATATGTCAAAGAGTCCTGCCTGGTTTTCCAAATCGGGGAAACAGGCAGATGTTTTTGACCCGGACAGCCCTTTTGGAAACTGGGCTGTCTGGTTAGAACTGGACAGGTGGCAACCCTTGGGCCAAGATGTGGCTCAAAGCAGCAGCCAAAACATTGGTGAAATTTATGAACTAAAGCACTTTGAGAAACACGAATATTTAGTGCGCAGACCACCTTTGATGTGTATGTATGTATGTATAAATATATATATATATACACATATACTATTGTTGCACTTTTATTGTATGTACTACACGGTTGTTGTACCTCAACAGCTGGAGGGCTGCAGGTTGAACCATCTTCCTGGTTTACATTTTATGCCCCAGTACATATTTTTGGGCCTTTCTTTGATGAATGCCCTGTCATATCCAATCCATTCATTTATCCTGGCAGTGCTTCTCCCCATTATATTTAGTCAGTGGTTCTGTTATGCAGGCTATTAGCAAGCCATTAGGCTAAGCATGCTGCCAACCCATTCAAAAGCAACTCCCTTCAGTAAACTGATAATGTTTTTTGTAGTGCTGTGTTCCCTGGAGATTGATAAATGCTATAAAATATTCTTTTTCTCCCTAGAAAAAAAAATGATTAAATATTTTAAAAAAAAAGGGAGAGCAGGAAAGAGAATTGTCAGTTAACCCTCCAATTGCTGTGCGGAGCCTTTAATTTTAACTTTTGGCTGCCAGTGACAGACACATTTTGGGCAGTTAGTGAAGAAGAGAGATATTAAGCAATTTAGGGAAAGTGCATTGTGTTTTTCTTCCCCCGGTCCCCATGCATACAGACAAGAGAACATGTACTCAGTCCGTCAGTGATTGGTATAAGAAGAGCATGTCAGGAGGGGCCAGTTTATTGAGTAAAAATGCTACAGGATGGAAGGATGTGCTCACTACAAAGAGGACTTGCTTAAGGCAGGAGAAACCTGCTCAGTGTACAGGACACGGCTACATTTTGGGTAAACTGGAACATTATGCTTTCATTACTCTTTTATCAGACTGGAGAAAAACTGGGCTTGTAATAGCATGTGTGGGAACTTGCACAGTTTTTCTTCTTTACTTTGCTTCTGTAGGATGTAGTGGGAAATGTAGTTTATTGCTTACATTTTAAGCATCATACAGAATAGCTGGAAGCTGGGAGCACTGTACATCACATGGACCTTGATACTTTCTCATTTTGTGCTCCACCTCACTACTTTCATTGTAACATGTACAAGACATTTGGTTATAATTAGGTTGGATTGGTTATTATGTAGCTGTGATGTTTATTTTTTTTATTAGTTGGTATTAATTATGTAATGCTTACTGTGCCAGCAGTTATTGAAGCCACAGTATGTAGGAATCAAAGGGAGTATTGCATGATACATCTCTAGGGTTATTCATTAACACTGTGAAAATTTGCCTAGGACAGTAAACCAATCAGACATTTACTTTGTTTATTATTAAGATCAAAGCTAATTGTTGATTGATTGCTATTGGTTACTGTTTGTGGAAAATGTGCATACTCTTAGTAATGCTACATTGAATAGCATTTATCTCTATTAAATTGATCCTTCTTGGTTAGTATAGGATTGTGACTAGAGTTTGGATTCATTACGATCTCATTGCCCACTGTGTACTGGAGCTTATGTTAAGTGCTCTCTGCTTTTCTAGGGCATATGGGGCTTGCTGTGTATTTGGTCACAGTATATAGGATGTGGTAAGAGGTGACATGAATTTCTGTTTTTCTGCTTAGTTCTGCTATGAATTATTATATATCACTGTGTTTTTGCTTAGAGTGCTTGGGTTATTCTGGTTTCCAAAAGTTTTCTAGGATGTAGGGTGCATGGACATGATGGGAATCGGTAATATGTGCTCGGTTTGCCTAGGGCATGGTGGGAGCTGTGAGATAATGCTTGCACCTTTCTGGGAGATGGAGGGCTTTTAATGCTCACTAAGTAAGGACTTGGCTAAAATTGCATACATTGTTCTGTACTTTTTTGATTCATTTGGGGATTTGGAAACGGAGCACTTTAAAAGCTAGGGGTATTGTTAATTACTCAAGCATATAGCCATAAGTTGTAATAAGTAGCCAACTGCCCACAGAATATATCTAGTAATTTAAACCTGGCCATGTTACATACAGCAAAAGCATACTTACATAAACTAGGCTACACAGGATCCAGAAAAAAGCTGGGAAACAGTGCTCTATATAATGACAAATATTTCAGTTTAGGGATAAGAGGGGGTTGTTTAAACAGACGACTCCTCCTCTAAACAAGTAATCTGTATATTTTGTACCTTTAGAATTTCAGATTTTGCATTGTTAATGCAAGAAATAACAAAAACCATACATATACCTTCAAGTCATATGTTCAGCACAAACCCTGTTTATTGAACTAATGGTGAAAAATGGTCTAATGGGCTGCATTGTGCCTATATGTGCACACTAGAGAGCACCCCCCAGAACCCCTCCAGCGTGAATGAGATAAGTACGGAGCATGTATGTATATATGAGATTAGTTGCCTGTGATAAATCTTCGCTACCACTACGAAGATTACTACTTGTTACCATTATAATATTTATATATGTGTGTGTATATACAAAATCTGACAGTATGCATGTGTATATCTATATATATAAATATCAATATTTGTGTGTGTATATAATGTGTCTGTGCTGTGTGTATTTTACATGCATTGTGATGTATGATGAGACAATTCTGTATGGCATTTATATGTTCCTGTGTATGAGTGTCTAAAAGGACACTTCCATCACTTTTGAACTTCCACATCAGCCAGTATTTAAACAACGTGTCTCTCAATATCCCCAGGCTCTATATATGCCCATTCTGCTCACTCTGATGCCTCCTCCTCTGCTTTCTGTCACACTGCCACTTAATCTGGCTCATTATTGCAGCAGCAGCGGCAGCGCAGTGATTGAGTGAAACTCTGGGAAAATGTGTTAGTTCAGCTAATATGTAATCCAAGGTTTGAGCCAGAATCACACCCCATCCATCCCAGCTCCCCCCTCTCATTATCTCTGCCTTTCCTGCTTGCTTTGGATCAGCTGCCTCACCTCCTCTTGCTGTGTTGCCGCAGGGTTGTCGCAGAGCCAGTATGAGCGACGAGAACAAGGAGTGGGCAATCCTGAGCCCGGAGGACTTCACCCAACTGCAGAAGTACATTGATTGTGAGTACACACCTGTCCTTCTACAGCTTCTCCCTACTTGTAGCCCCCCCTTAACGCCCCCTGCTTTTCAGACCTTCAGGTTCAGTGCTTATTGCATTGATGCTCATGAGCCTCAGGCAGGGGGAGGGTGGCAGGCTCTGGGTGTCCCTGAGATTGTGCCAGAGGGATTCACACTGAAACTGGATACTCTCTTGTCTGCAGACAGCACCAAGAAGGTTAAAGATGTTCAGCAAGAGTTCTATGGGGATGGTACATCTTGCCCTCACTTGGTTGAAGACGTGAGTAGCATTTTGTTTTTTTTATAAGTCACACGTTCTTTCTCTGATGGATATTTGTACAGTCCAGTACAGGATGAACTCTATTATTCATGCCATATGGTGTACTACAGGCCACTGCGTTTAGCTGCTAGAGCAAGGCAACTACTTACATCTACAATTAACTTAAAGTTTGCTCTTTTGGCTTTATTTACCCATAGGCTCAATAATTATCCACTCTCTACTGGATCTCTCACAAGCCTCTTCTTTACACTTAGACTTATTTATAGACTGCCATCATCTTTTTTACCTGCTGCTAAACAGTGATAGTCAATAGTTAAAACAGGAAAAATCTTTCATGTGCACTTTAAAAAACAGTAGGGGTCATTTATTAAGTCACGGGCAAAGTGCAAAATATGGTGTATTTTGCATTTTGCATTTGCCCTGCACTTGCACATCATTCATATGCACAAATTAGAGAACTCCTAGGTGGAGAGTTCAGCACTAAGGGGCTAGCTTTTGCACTGCTTTTTACTCTTGCGTAAAGGGTCTCTGTTAAAGGAACAGTAACACTAAAAAATGAAAGAGCTTTAAAGTAATAAAAATATAATGCACTGTTGCCCTGCACTGGTAAAACTGGTGTGTTTGCTACAGTAACACTACTATAATTTATATAATAAGCTGCTATGTAGCCACGGGGCCAGCCATTCAAGCTGGAAAAAAGGAGAAAAGGCACAGGTTACATAGCAGATAACAGATAAGTTCTGTAGAATACAATAGTGTTTTATCTGTTATCTGCTATGTGCCTGTGCCTTTTCTCCTTTGAATGGCTGCCTCCATGGCTACATAGCAGCTTATTTATATAAATTATAGTAGACTTTATGAAGTAAACACACAACTTTTACCAGTGCAGGGCAGCAGCACATTATATTTTAGTTACTTTTATACACTTTCATTTTTTGGTGTTACTGTTCCTTTAATGACCCCTTGTGTGTGCCTTGAATTTAGAAATGTACAAAACTATTGGGCACATTTACTAATCCACGAACGTCCGAAAAGCGTCCGAATGCATTTTTTCCGTAATTATCGGTATTTTGCAATTTTTTCGTAAATTGTCGCGGCGTTACGACTTGAGCGAATTGTCGCTACTTTTTCGGAGCCGACGCGCCGAGTACGAAAGTTTTGGATTCATTCAAGCTTCAGTATCGTGACTTTCCTTGGGCCAGGTTGGAGCTGCAGAGTGCCATTGAGCCCTATGGGACACTTTCCTTGGGCCAGGTTGGAGCTGCAGAGTGCCATTGAGCCCTATGGGAGGCTTTCCTTGGGCCGGGTTGGAGCTGCAGAGTGCCATTGAGCCCTATGGGACACTTTCCTTGGGCCAGGTTGGAGCTGCAGAGTGCCATTGAGCCCTATGGGACACTTTCCTTGGGCCAGGTTGGAGCTGCAGAGTGCCATTGAGCCCTATGGGAGGCTTTCCTTGGGCCGGGTTGGAGCTGCAGAGTGCCATTGAGCCCTATGGGAGACTTTCCTAGGGCCAGGTTGGAGCTGCAGAGTGCCATTGAGCCCTATGGGAGGCTTTCCTTGGGCCGGGTTGGAGCTGCAGAGTGCCATTGAGCCCTATGGGAGACTTTCCTTGGGCCAGGTTGGAGCTGCAGAGTGCCATTGAGCCCTATGGGAGACTTTCCTTGGGCCAGGTTGGAGCTGCAGAGTGCCATTGAGCCCTATGGGAGACTTTCCTTGGGCCAGGTTGGAGCTGCAGAGTGCCATTGAGCCCTATGGGAGACTTTCCTTGGGCCAGGTTGGAGCTGCAGAATGCCATTGAGTCATATGGGAGGCTTCCAAAATCATGCAAAGTCTGAAAGGTTTGCCCGCCGTTTACGAGTTCTCAATACGAAAAAGTAGTAACGGCTACGAAAAAGTCGCGACAATTTGCGCAAGTCGTAACGGCTACGTAAAAGTCGCGACAATTTAGGGAAAAGTCGCAACGGCGACGAAACAAAATCGCAAAAAATACGAAAAAGTCACAAAATGTTCGTTTCCAATCCGAATTTTTCCCATTCGGATTCGTGGATTAGTAAATGTGCCCCTATGTGTTCACACAAATTCAGGGGACTTTTCATGTTTACCTCACCATGGAAGTTGACACTTTTATGTATTTATAAAAAAGTGTGACCTTTATAGATTATTAGATTATTTAGATCTGTAGGCACAAGATAAAATGTTAAATTTACTGATCCTTGGACAGACAAAATAAAAATAGACAACACATACATGAAAATTAATAATCCCTAGCTGGGATAACAATAAAATCCCTATCTCCTCTGCTTCCTCATTTCACAAGTTCATGTCAGAATATTTAATACACACTGAAATAGGGGAATAATATTTCTATCATTGTGACATGTAGATCCCTGTAGATATTGCTGAGCCTACCAGAACCTACATTGCTGTGCCAAGATGGCACAATACAATAAACACCTTTGTTGTGAAGTAACAATAACCTGTATTGTGTCTGAGGAACAGATGTAAATAATCTTGAAAGCTTACACTTTTTAATAACCGATAAACTAAATAGTATTTGCATTAAAGCAAAATAAGGCAGATTACTGGTGCTTATCAATAACTTATCACTTGCTTTATAGGCTGTTAGCTGTAGGCTTCTTTTTCCTGTTGCCTTCAGTAGTCTTTTCATAGATAAAGCCACACAGACTACAAGTAATAGGCTTCATCTGTCTTATACAAGAAACCATGAAATTACGATTTCTCTTTTGGCATCAAAAATAATGATGTCACTGTAAGACAAGTCTGTTTGTATAATGCAAAATGTTCAAGGTGCTTTTAGCCTTGCTTCAAAAAAATAACATATTACATCTTTTGCTGAGAGTGGTAGTAGCCATAGACAGAATGGGGTATCTGCCATCAAATTTGTTGCTGCACTATTAAAACCCAAAAGTAAAGTAACTACTATAATGGACCCAAAGCAGTAAATGGGGAGACCCATCCTGTAGATCAGTGATCCCCGATTAGTGGCTTCCGAGCAAGATGTTGCTCATCAACCCTCCTTAATGTTGCTCCCAGTGGCTTCAAAGTTTTTAAATGTCTGACTGAAAGGCAAATTTGGTTGCATACAAACAGAGCCTCCTGTAGGCTGCCAGTCCCCTTTGGGGTATCAAATAACAGCCCTTATTGGGCACATCTAGAAATGTTTTTCATGCTTGTATTGCTACCCAACTTTTTTATATTTAAATGTTGCTGTTGTTAAAAAGGTTCAAACCCCTGCTGTAGACCATGTGGGGGAAGAATATGGGGTAAATTCGTACAGCAGGCTGACTTTTACATTGAGGTTATCACATATCTGTAATACTATTGTGAGTTACAGGAAGCCTGATAAAATGTGGTCAGAGAGGTGGTTTTTTAAACCTCATTTCTAAGCCTCTGAAGTATGACGCATGACTGCTTTGAGATGCCCTGTATATTATCATTTGTCATTTATATTGCAGGGCTGCTGAAAAGCATTCTGTTATTCTGTTATTCCATAAGATTTGATTTAAGCATCATTTCATTTAAACAGCTTTCACTTTTAAGCCAATGCAATATACAACAACTGATGAAAAACGCATTGTGCATTCAATATTTTACTAATAGATTTAATGATGACTAAAAACCTATGGCCATATAAAGTGAAGTTTCTAAATGTTTAACTTGCTAATGTTTTTTTGAAAGAGCTATTAACAGTGACTGATATAAAACAGACAGCAGAAATAAACAACATACCTTGATTTCTTAGTCACTCAACAGAATGAAACACTTGCATAATCAAATACAACAGGAAAGGAACTTCAGATGAAACCTTTAATGCAGGGATTCATATGCCATGGCCCAGGGTCCAAATATGGGTTCACATAATATAATATTCCTTCCCACAGTAGACAATAGGACGCGTGTATATAATTCTAAACAAATTCCTTTGTCAGGAAGCTGCCTCATGGGACTAACAAGTAAATGTTCCATGTTTCAGGATAAGTGCTCCGCATAAGGATTGGCCTTTAAATCATCATTCATGGTTTATAGCTGTTATAGGAAGTTGTGTTAAGAGATTTTATGGCGATTTGGGTAAAATGTAGCTATATAGAGAGCTACCATGATAATATCACTGGTGCTTGTGGGTGCAACAGTGTGGTTGTACTCTATACCTCTGCAACAATGACCCAGCACAGGTATGGGATCTATTATCCAGAGTGCTTGGATCTCTATTAATTAAGTCAGGGCTGTCCAACTGGAGGCCTTTGGGCTGGATATGGCCCTCCAAAGAATTTTTATAGCCCTGAGTCTGCTCAGAGGCTCCATAGACTTCACTTTATGATATCATCATTTTAATTGAATTCTGCCCTTCACTGTATGAGATATAATTGGCCCACTACTTGTAATGGGTTGGACAGCACTGCCTAAAGTCTACTAAAGAAAATGTAAACATTAAATAAACCCAAAAGGATTGTTTTGCCATCAATATGAATTTATGAAGCTTTGAATTATTTGCTTAAAATGGAGTCTACTGAAGATGGCCTTCCTATAATTTGGAGCTTTCTGTATAAGGGATAAATGGAGTTTCTGTACACTTTTGTGACACCACCGAGAAATTCAGGTAACACGGGTGGATTAGTCTTGCCCTGGAATGCTGTTCTGCTTGTGGCTTAAGATTACTCTTTATTTTTCTCTAGACAATAGATTTTGAAGCATTCAAATCCTTTTTGAAAACATACCTGGAAGTAGATGACATTCCCAACAATCTCTGTGAGCGTCTCTTCATGTCTTTTCAAGCAACCCCAATTGAGAGCAAAAAAAGTGGGGAGGATGAGACAGAAGGCATAAAAGGTGGGTTTCATAAAGTGTGACCAGTAAGGTCTGTGGCTCACAGTACAATCAGAATACAAATACTAGTCCATAATAACTGGAAATGATAATAAAGACAAAGTCAAAGTTCAGATATTATTTAAAGTCCTGCACTTTGTGAAAATATAAGAATGAGCAAAATGACTGGCAACGTCCATGTTAAAGCATCTACATAAGAATTTTTCTTTTTAATTATTTTTCAGAATTTTTACAAAGGAATTTTTAATTGATTATATTTAAACAGTTTTTTTATTTTCATGAAATTAAGCTCATATTGCGTTTTAATTTTCACTATAGTTCCCCTTTGAGATGAAGTCTACACCTGTAAGCACTGTGAGCCAATGAGCTGTGATTCTTTCTGCATCCTCACAACATGTACATGTCTACTTTAATGAGAAGAGAGGATTATGTAATTGTACTGTGTAAAATAGAGTCTCCCTAAAGCGTTTCTGCTGTTTGTGCTCTCAGCCAAAGTAAATAAGGAGGATTTCCCAATGCAACTGGAATCGATCAGTTACTGTGAAAAGTCCAGAAGCAGAAAGCAGAACAAATGAATTGCGCTGTTTGCAATAAAACAAACACTATAAGGCCTTATGCACAAACATAGGTTATCTAATCCAAATCAGTCAAATTAAACTCATATGTAGATTACCAATACTTATTGCTTAATAATGTCCTTATATATGTGCTTCTATACAAACTCTACTCTGCAACTTTACTATTGCCAGAGAACATTACTGGGAAGAAACAGTAACACCAAAAAATTGGAGTGTTTTAAAGTTATAAAAATATAATGTACTGTTGCCCTGCACTGGTACAACTAGTTTGCTTCAGAAAGACTACTAAGGTTTATATAAACAAGCTGCTATGTAGCAATGGGCACAGCCATTTAAAGCTGAGAAAGGACAAGGTTACATAAAGAGATATGTTCTGTTATACACAATAGGATTCTCCACAGCTCATCTGTTATCTTTTATGTATCCTGTGCTTGAATGGCTGCCCCCATGGCTACAGTGTAGCCTATTTATATGAACTATAGTAGAGTTTTTGAAGCAAACCCATCAGTTTTACCAGTGCATGGTAACAGTACACTATATTATCATTCCTTTAAAACGCTTTCATTTTTAGATGTTACTGTTCCTTTAATCTGAGCAAGTTGGGTTAAAGCTTGATTGCAGTGATTATCCTTACTAATAAAACAAAACAGTACCCTATATTTGATTGTAACTAAGCTGCATAAATCAATATTGGCTGCAAAACAACCATATTTATTTAATTCATGTTTAAATATTTTAGTACATTTAAGGCATGGTGATCCAAATTGCAAGTAAACTCCTTATCCAGATAACCCCAGGTGCCAAGCATTCTACCATTCGGATAACAGATCCCCTACTAGCATATAATTTTTTCTTCTATAAAACAGTAGACACACGATCAGCTCACACCTTTATGTACTGGGCTCATATTGACCGTAGGTGTATGTTGACCTTTTTAAATAAAATACATTTTGTTATGTTGTATCTACATAAGATAAGATTGTAGCCTTTTAGAAAACTGATTTAGACCATTCAGTTCATAATGTAGCAAAACAGTCTAACCAGAAACAGCCCAGAATACAGAAGGAAATATTGTAATGAATGTTTTAAGTCAGCATGTGCTGCACTATGACCAGGTTTAGGCACGCTGCCTAGGCACACAATGAATGTGCACAAAATGACACACAATCATGCCCACCTTTACTTACAGTCTGATGTAGTTGCTCTGTTTGCAGAGCTACCATTACAAACGGTTTTTTTTAGCTGAGGCTAGTACAAGTATAATGTTTGGGCACACTTGGGTTATTTTCATGTTTTAGAGCCCCTGGAATGATTGGGGAAACTAATTTGCTACCCATTAAGCAGCCTGTCTGAGCTTTGTCTGGGATTTGCGCCCTCTTTGCCATTTGGGATTACTGACCAGTAAATATGTAGTATATTTTATCCAGTAGGCAGCCTTTCAGAGGCAGTCTAACTAAAGAAAAGTAAATTTAAATGTATTGTTCTACCCCCAACAGCCATAAATAGGTGCTCAATTGCTATTTCTTCATGGTAACTGGCTCTCCTTTTTATTATGGTCTGATTGTCTGCTGCTATCTGGGAGTCTGTAATTAACTGTAAGGTCTGTTGCCCACTTGCTTGTGACCTTCCTTTGCTTGTCCTTGCTCTGATTGGCTGCCAGCTGGGACCCAATTTGGTATGTGGCTGGCTGCCAATCAGTTTAAAGATGAGAAGGTCAAGGGCAAGGTAGCAAAGGACCCTGTAACCAACTGGATTCTACAAGCTGTCAAAAAAAGGAAAATCAGAAAGCCTGGAGAGACCAGAGAGCAGCTGCTAGAATAACTTGTGGAAATAAAAGGTTAAAAAAAAATTTGCATAGTAATATCCAGAAAACAACACTGTTCCACAGAATCCATTGTGCAAATACTGTACATTCCAGCCTTTAGTTTGCTTATTGTGACAATCTCATATTAAATGTACCAGCCTATTTTTTATATATTTAATTTAGTTACAGAAAAGTGGTTTAGACTGTTTGCAGCTAAAATGTAATTATCTTATCTTACTTTAATTATATTGTGTCTTTAGTAATTTGTGTGTAGTTAGTCTTGATCACCTATTTTTGTATTTAGCATAATTTAGCTCACCCCATGTATAGTACACTAAAGGAGGCCATACACTTGCTTTATTCCCTTTTTTAGCCTTTGGGACAAAGGACTAATTTGCAGGCAAGTTGTTGACTAGTTCACAGACCAGTAAGAGTTTCATTCATCAGCAAATGTATTTCCTTACCAACCAGTTATAATAGTTAGAGTCCTTTAAAAGTGTCACACATAGATCCATGGTTAGGCAGTGAGCCAAAAATGAAAGAATTAAATTAACAGGCACCTCTTTCTGTGACCAGCTGCAATAAACTGCCTGCTACTTAGGATTATTACTTGGGCTCTTATCAGTAGTGCTACTTTTATACCTAATATCGACTTTGTGTTCAACTTTGTTGTTAGCAGTTTGTCAGTACTGTATCTGGTTTCACTTGGCTAGTATACTCTTTCTGCATTTATTCTGTTTATGTACAGTATATAATAATATATAGTCACTATTAAATCTTTGCCCATAGGCTGCTAATAGTTCTCTGACATATTTATCCATAATTATTAACTCACTTTTTGCTTTAGCATGTTCCCGCGTGACTGGATTTTACTGTGGTTATTCCTGTACTCACATGACATTTGTTTATTATTTTTATTTAGGTAGTGGCCGTATCAGTCTAAATGATGTGTCCTGTTATTTCTCTTTGCTGGAAAGTGGCACTGCTGAGGATAAACTGGCATGTGAGTAAAATGTTTTTCTTTTGAAGTCTTTGCTGGACATCAATGTATATGTATGTATGTATATCTTTATTTATAAAGCGCTACTTATGTACGCAGCGCTGTACAGTAGAATACATTAATACAAACAGGGTGTTAATAAGATAATAGATAAATACAAAGTATAATAATAAATACAGATAAATACAGCAGCAATAAGTTAAGAGTCGGGGACACAAGAGGAAGGAGGTCCCTGCCCCATAGAGCTTACAATCTATATGGGAGGGTAACTAACAGACACAAATAGGCAAATATAAGTGCTGTAGGTCACAGTGGGTGACACTACAATATAAGTGCCAGTTCCCAGATTAGGTGCTGGGCGAGTGCTCCAAAAGGTAGTCTTTAACCTTAGTTTTAAAAAGACTGGGGGAGGATTCTCTCCGGAGGAAATCAGGGAGGGCATTCCAAATGTAGGGGGCAGCCAGGCAGAAAGGTTTAAGGCGGGAAACTGCAGTAGTAGTGGGGGGCGCAACCAAACGATTGCTCTGCGAGGAACGAAGGCGTCAGCCGAGAACATACGGAGACACAAGGGACGAGATGTAGTGAGGAGCAGAGGAATGGAGGGCTTTGAAGGTTAGGAGAAGAAGTTTGTAAGAAATTCTTTGTTTGATAGGAAGCCACGATAAGGACTTTAGCAGGGGAAGGGCCTGAACTCTCCTGGATGAGAGGAGGAGAATTCTGGCAGAAGTGTTTAATATAGACTGTAGGGGGGAAAGATGGGAGTTAGGGAGGCCGGTTAATAGCAGGTTGCAGTAGTCCAGTCGTGACAGGATGAGAGCATGCATGAGCAGCTTAGCTGTTGCAGTAGAAAGAAAGGATAACAATAATAGGTGTGAATAACAATAATAGGTGTGAATAACACTTTAGGTGTGACCATCCAGCCATGTTGTTGCAGAGGAAGGCAAAATAACTATAAACATGTAAAAGGCCATCACATATATGCAGCATTTCATTACAACTGAACGTGAAAGGAAAATTCTCTTCTGGTAATAAGGAAGTGAATTTATTTTACTAATTTTGACTTTACAATGAGTACAGCACTGAGTACAGGCCTAATAACAAGGGTCTCTAGCTCATCCCTTTAAAATTATACACTCATAAATCAACATATAGCTCACAAGAGCAGTTACTTTAAAGCCTTATTTAAAGCTAGGCAGTAGGACTTTGCTTAAAAGCAAAAGAGGGTGCTGGGCCACACTAAGGTTTTCATTGTTTGAGGTGTCAAAAATTAACACAGAACTTTCTGTTTCATCAACTTTGTATTTTACAAACTACATTACACACATTACACACAGTACTTAGTCTCGCCTACACTGATAGCCCTCCTAGAGTAGTTACCTTATGTAGTTATTACTTAGCCCCATTCATACACTGCAAAATGACCGAGGAGTGTATTTATGGACACCATGATAAAGTCAAACACTCTTCATAGACTACCCAGATATAGCCATCACTATATTTGCATGAGAGTTCCAAGATGTAAAGTGAGAAGGAGGTTTTCATATATTAAGGTTCCAATGTGAGCAGTGTTCCATTTTTCCGCTAGAAATTATTTAACGGTTGTAGATAAATGCAAAGGGCAGCCCAACTCCTTATTATCTTTATAAATATGTATGTATATTTATACATTGGTGGAATTTTTCATTACTTTGTCAGTCCTTTTGTATTAATATACATACGCATAATGTTCTGCACATTCCATGGCAAAGGTCATGGAGCACCTTAGTGATTTACATTCCATGTATGTTTAAAGCAGGAGCTAAATCATTTCTAACAGTACACATGATTCTGTGTCATAGGGCACAAATTACATCTTTAAATACCAGTTCCGGCGGAGCCTTTTTGTATTAAAGGCAGATACAGATATATATATATATTACCAGCCTTGGCTGAACACTCCCCATAACATGGTTTTTAGCCCAGTTTTCCAGCTTCCATTATAGCAAAATAAGCTTATAGCTGAATGTTAATATGATGAATTCTAATTTAGCCGCAAGAGAATCAGTGGAATTATCTGCCACAACCCCATGCACCTTTCCTGTGCAATAATATATTTAGTGCTTGTACACCATGGTGTGAGTCAGGCCTTCATGCTGATATTTGCATTAGTGATATTTAGCATATTGTAATACCATAATGGACTGTAAATTGACCCTGATCCTTTAAGCATGCTGGAATTTGCTAAGCTCAGTGCCATGTGTTAAAGAACAAGTTGTAGTGCACAACAGTCCCTTCTTGCTTCTTTTACATCCCATTGTGTTGATGCACAGCCAAGTACATAGATATTAAAAAAAAAACAGGAACATCGAAGATACTGTAAATCATTATTGGCATGGATCGTTATCTCTTCATCTCTCTGTGTGCAGCCCCATTAATTATCATGTAAACTGTGTGTCAGTCACAGATTTATATTGTGCAATTACAGGAAGCCCTGGGGTTCATATAAGTTGAACACTGCTTCTGTAGCTTGGCTGCCTGTAGCATGTCTAAACTACTGTGATCTGCTTGAATCCTCACACAGAGGGTGAGGTTTGGTTACATGCTTCAGTGGGTGCTTATGTTGCTGGCTGGGAGCTCTAAATGTGCCCATAAATGGGCCAGTTAACGCTGCTGCCTCAGGCCTGTCCTCGCCAAAGCAGCAGATTTTAATATGTATGGCTGCCCACCTTAACACGACTAAAGGTGAACCAATTAGAGGTTGTATTGGTGGCTACACACCTTTGTACTGGTACATAGGGTTTAGTCATTACAAAAAAGATGAGGGGTTAGAAGTCACTGAGAAATTTCATGACCATTTAAGGGGCAGGAAGCCCAGAGGACATGAGGTGACTCTGTTTATGCTTTGCAACAGGGTTGGCATTCATTTTTTTCATGTGGCTCTTGTGTAATGATACATAAGAGCCATGAATATCCTTTAAAATGCATGCTTATTAATAGTGTTCACTGATGTCATCAGTTCTTAGTGAGGTCACATGTCACATCAGTATTATCATCATTTATTTATATAGAACCAGCAAGTTATGCAGCACTTTAAATGAATTATAATAAAATATTAAAATAATTTAACAAAGAGCAGTAAAGGAATAAAAAGGGGTTCAGAGGTTTCACAAGAGCTTATGACCTATTAAATACTTGTGCATTATAACAAAGAATGTACAGGTATGGGACCTGTTATCCAGAATGCTCAGGACCTGGGGCTTTCCAGATAAGGGATCTTTCTGTAGTTTGGATCTCCATACTTTGTCTACTTAAAAGTAATTTAATCATCAAATAAACCCAATTGCCTCCAGTAAGGATTAATTATGTCTAAGTTGGGATCAAGTACGAGCTATTGTTTTATTATTACAGGGAAAATGGTAATAATTTTAAATCATTTAAATTGTTTGATCAAAATGGAGTCTATGGGAGATGGCCTTCCCATTATTCGTAACTCTCAGAATAACGGGTTTCCATATAACGGATCCTATACCTGTGTTTCTTTATGATATTGAAATTCATCTTGGAGTTTCATGCCTGTATATGGCCATGGCACTCTTCAGTGACTTTTTTTTTGCTTATATTTTAAACAGATATTTTATTTATAGTAAGGACTGCTATTTCTTATTAACTTTCATTGTGCTTTTATTTCATATTACTGTGTAATTAAACCATATAATAACCATTAAAATCATATATACCAAAAATATATGAATTGCTGGTCCCTGCTACACCCATCATTCATTGAGTCTGCAGTGGCTGCTCAGTGCAATTATATAAGGGGCTCTAGAACTTAAGTTAAAATAAACAGGTTTAAAAAACATAATCTATATCTCTCTCTTTATGCACACGCTGGATCAAAACCTTTCTTCACTTTACAGAACATATGAATCAAAGGTTGGGGCCCATCATCCACTTACATGGATTATGTAAAGATGCACTTCATATAATTCCTTTTATTTTTAACATGGATCATACCAAGCAGTTTGACAGACGTGACAGCTCAGTATGCATACGCCCACAGTTACTGAATCACATAGCACTACATCAGTTGCGCAATAAGAACTGTACCATGAGAAATTAGTATTAAAGGGGAACTCCACTCAAAACTTATTTTTTTTGTATTTGCATTTTCAAATAACTTAACAATAATTAGCATTTTTAAATTAATGTATTCTGAAATGGTGCACATAATGACATGTGGGTGTGCTTTTTTTCTCATATAGAAAATCAAACTTTCAAATGAATTCTAATAAACACAAACCAACATCAAATCTGTGGAGCTACTATATTGTAAACTATTTGATAGGCAAACTCTATGGGGGAGATTTATTAAGACACAAATGCTCTGAGAGTATTTTCGCTGATTTTTTCACGCTTGCGCAACGTTTTCGTACTTCCGCACGACTTTTTCGTATGCTTGCGCGAAACATTCGGACAGGTTCTGCCTTTGTTTACAATTGTTTGGTATGAAAATTTTGTGACTTTCGGATCGCCAATACGATATTATCATGACTAATACGATTTTTTTCGGAAGCATTTTCGTGATATTTGTGATCTTCAGAAATTAACGTATTCAATCCGAATTTTTTCCATTCGGGATTCGAATTCGTGTTTTAATGAATCGGCCCCTATATGTGTAATTTCCAGAGCATATTGATAAGAGATTATGTATGATTTGTACTGATCTCCAGCTGTTGGGTGGAAAAAAATCAGCACACACAAGGAGCTAAGAGCAGCATAAGTTTATTTTAATAAGCATATTGCTACATGTAAACCGTGCTGAAATGCTGACGTAAGGGGTCACACAAAGCCAGTCTAACCAGTCTGTCACAAGCATGCACTAACAGCTTCTTGTATTGCCTTTTTTGATTATGAAATATTTGGACATGTTTATATTGAAAAATCACTACTACACTACACTTCTACATCCCACCTGTCAATTAACCCATATATAGTTTTTTGTAAGTTTATTAAAGCAAATTAAGGCAAAAACAGAGCCACAGGGAATCTTTAGTGTCCTGTGTATAAAATATAACATATTAATAGCCAATGGGCATAGCAGGTATAGAAGGGAAAATTAGTGGGCCCTGGCCCCCCCATGGGCTCCATGTTCTCCGTGCCCCCCTGCAGTTGTTAGGGCTGACCCATCTATAGTTATGCCATTGTTCTGGGAGTTTTCTTAGTGGACTTCTTTATATTAGTGCTGCCAATTGTGTACATATAGCTGGTAATTATTTGCAATGGTACATGTTTGGGGGCCAAATTATAAAAATGATGATAGTATCCAAAGACTTCAGAGGAGCTTTTGAGCAGTATGCAGCCATGAATAATAATATGGAGGGCCACATACAAGCCTCTAGTTTGATAGCCCTACTTTATATAATCAGAGGCGTCTCGGACTGTACCACCATTGATGCTACTTTGCTGAGTATTCCCAACATTATCTGAATACTGTAATTGTGCACAGTACACACCTGCCTGGACTTCTTTTTTGACTCGCATCTGACTTATGCTTCAATTGCTTTTGCTTTGTGAAGAAGAACAGCACCATCTTATGTCAATGTGCTGTAATGCACATATTCCCACATATCACTTTAAATAATGAGGCACCTGTTGTGCAGAGCAGTGCTGAATTCACTACAGACCCATCCATTAGTTCACTTGTATTTCTCCCATTTCCTTTATTAAAGGGGTGGAAGGAATATAGGTAATATAGGGCTGTATAGATTTTAGCAACACCCAGCAAATTTAATTTTTTGAGGCATATAATGACTAAATAATAATGCCTTTCATTGGGAATACAATTAGGAATGTCTAAAGCTATGGTTGAATTCAAGAGGGGGAATATACCAATGAGATTACTGGACAGGCAGAAATGGCCTTTATTATTCTAGTTCTTCATGGAATATTGCTTTAAAGGGCCACTAAATATTTTATTTATATTTTAAAGGACATACATAAAGAGTGTAGGATCCATGAATAACAATTTACCACTGTTTATATACACTTAAGTACTAAATCCATTGTGTTTTACAATAAGTATTGGTCCAACAGCCCTACTGCTAATGGCAGACGAGGCCAATCCTGCCGGCCCGCAGCCATCCAGTGTATATAGTAACAGGAATAAATGAGATTTTGGCCAGAAGTTGCAAACAAGCCATTGCACATCACTTTGGGCAACATTTATTATATAACTTTCTAATGAAACGGAAAATAATAATCTTGTACAATCAGGGTGTTTGATTTAAGATTAAATTGAATTTCCCTAGATACTGCCCCTATTCCAGGTGCCATTTTAATACACCCTAATAATTCCCTTTCTTTCTATTCACAGTCACCTTTAAATTGTATGACAAAGACAGCAATGGTCTTCTGGACAGCTCTGTGAGTCAATCAGAATTTTTCTTATGTATTTATATATGTATTTGTAGTGCTCTTTGTTTCTTAGCTTGAGGTGAGGTGTTTGATTTGCATAGGATGGGGATTGTGCATACTAACACTTTAGTACTAACAATACAGGGAACAACTGCCTTGCAAGGTGATCTGCAAAGTGCAGAATTGCTTGCCAAATTATAATACATGCCTCTATACACATGTGTTTTATACTAAACACCTCTCTCACCATCTGTGGGTATTTCCACAGGAGGTGGACAGGATTATAACACAAATGATGCGTGTAGCGGAATATCTGGACTGGGACATCACGGAACTCAAACCTGTAAGTGATATTGTCAGTTATCTCCTAATGCTGTCTCTCCCTGATTGTCTCCCAGATTCACACTTATTGCTGTATACTTACAGTATATCCCATGATCCTGGTTATATTGCCATTATATATTTCTCTAAAACTTGTTACTTGTTATGTTCTTACAGATGTTAGAGGAGATGATGAGACAAGTGGACTATGATGGAAATGGAATAGTCTCTTATGAAGAATGGGTTAAAGGAGGACTCACAACAGTGCCTCTGCTGGTGCTTCTAGGAATGGAAGTTGTATGTATGAGCTAACAATGACTAGTAAATATACATGCAGTTGAACACCCTGGGGCTAAAGTATAATTTGAATAAAAGTTTTTTTGACATAAAAAGCAGTGCTGGTCCGGGAATGAAAATTCTGAATTAAGTAGATGTTGAATTTGACCATGCCTGCACTGTGTTGGGAAGAGAGCACCCTTTAGTGCAAATACTTCTTCCTCCCAGCCTGGCTGTGATCTGCACCTTGCACAGGGTAAAATAATCTAGTGCTAGCTGCAGACTGCAGTGTTAGGGGGCATAGGCTACTCCAGTCCATACTGCCTGCCATACGGATGGTAAGGACAGGGCCTTTATGTGGCTTGTGTTTTCTGCTATTTCCTAATGGTAGGGGTGGTAAGGCATACCTCCCAACATTTGAAAAATGAAAAGAGGGACAAAAAGATTTGGCGCGTGCAGCGCGGCAATTTTTTGACCACGCCCACTTTTGTGGCCATGCCCCAATTACCACACCCCATCCATTTTTTTTTCCAAAAAATACTCCTTTTATATAGTTGAAATGGCGGGATCATACGCAAAATGTGCTATACCCTCATACTGTACTACCTAAGGAAAACAATATAGCAACTCCTACATATAAAATACAAATATAGAGAGAAGGCAGTCAGTTATAAATGAGTTATAACTATATACCAGTTTTGCCCCCCCATACACAGTACCCCCAATGGCCCAATAGACAGTAACCCCCATACACAGTGCCCCCCATAGACAGTACCCCCCCATACACAGTGCCGCCATACACAATGCCCCCCATAGAAAGTGCCCCCAATTTCCCCCATACACAGTGCCCCCAATTGCCCCCATAGAAAGTGCCCCATAGAAAGTGCCCCCATACACAGTGCCCCCAACTGCCCCCATAGACAGTACCCCCCCACAGAAAGTGCCCCCAATTGCCCCCATAGAAAGTTCCCCCCCCCATACACAGTGCCCCCAATTGAGACAGTGCCCCCCCATACACAGTGCCCCCCCCATACACAGTGCTTCCTTATAAAAGGGCGTGTCACCGCCACAAAAGGAGCCGCATACGCAGAGGAGCCGCTGAAGAAGAAGGAGCACTAGCGCATCGCGCTGTCCCGGATACTTCAATGAATGGGACATTCATGGAACTATCTGGGACAGCGGGATGCGCTATCAAAACCGGGACTGTTCCGTGGAAAGCGGGAGAGTTGGGGGGAATGGGTAAGACATGTTAGTGCCTCACCTAGCCTGCCCCTGTTGAAGACAGTGCTGCTGAACGCAGGCAGTGTTGTTTTGAAGGAGGTAGCCTTAGGTCTCTGTGCTTCGAAAAGGAATGCCAAGGCCTGCAACAGTTCTGCAAAAGTGAAAAGCAGCAATTCTGCCCATATTTTGCACTTTTCAAACTGCCTTAAAGATGGTAAATAACCCCTAAAATGAATGCCTAATATCTGTCTAACATCTTCTGCTTTGGAAGCATGAGGACAAGAAATGTAATATGTTTATATATTGTGACTGTACTAAAAATAGTATTCTTAGGAAATTTTTTGCTTTGTTCCCTTTTTTCTGAAAAATCAATTTTTTTTTCCTGTGCCATTTTTTTTGTGTCTGACAGAATATAAAAGACGATGGGCAGCACCTGTGGCGCCTGAAGCATTTCAACCGCCCTGTGTATTGCAATGTGTGTGAAGCTCTTCTTTTTGGGGTCAGGAAGCAGGGCCTGTGTTGCACTTGTAAGTCTGCTCTTCAGTAACATCCTTAGTAATATACCAATGGCAAGTTCCCTGTGTGCACATTGCTACAAACACAAGGCCTGAAATGTAATGTTCCAGTAACGCAGAGAGATAGTCTTGGAACTGTAGTGACTTTAAAGGGGTGGTTCACCTATAAGTTAACTTTTTAGTATATTATAAGCATCTTTTCATTTGATCTTCATAATTTATTTTGTATGTTTTTTTAATTTTTTGCCTTCTTCTTCTGACTCTTTCTAACTTTCAAATGGGGGTCACTGACCCCAGTTGCCAAAAAACTATTGCTCTGTGAGGCTTCAGTTTTGTTGTTATTGTTACTTTTTATAACTTATTTTTCTGTTCTGGTCCTTTCCCATTCATATACCAATCTCTCATTCAAACCACTCTCTGGTTGTTAAGGCAATTTTGATCCTAGCAACCAGATAACTGCTAGCATTCCAAACTAAAGAGCTGCTGAAGAAAAGTAAAATAACCAATTGCAAATTGTCTCAAAATACCACTCTCTACATCATACTAAAAGTTAACTCAAAAGTGAACAACCCCTTTAAACCTGTTCTTTCTATCATTTTATAATCATTTGTTGTTATTGTCAACATTTATAAACACACAAAAAGAGGCAACAAAGCATTTTTACTATACATTTTTCCCCTAATTTTATCCTACCCACAAAATCTTGTCACACGAGCCAGAGGATTGGGATTTGTGGGATCCTACAAAATCTGATGCCTACAGCTGCAATGCTACGTCAGATCAAATAGTGGGTTTTGTTCCCCCATCTACATCTCATCTTCAATGAAAAGAAAGTCTCTCAGACACCATCATATTTTATCTTGTCAGATGCAGATGCAGCGTTCTCTTGTGACAGGCACTTTGTGTCACATGGCAAAGCTTTCATGTAGTTTACACATCAGATTTTTCTATCAATCCCATTATATTTTGACCCACCCAAATACATCCACCTGTAGGATTTGTCCTGTTGGTCTGACACCATCCTACAAAAGCATGTTTAGCTCTTAGGACATAAAGATTGTTATGTAGCTTAACATTTGGGAATGTACACCACAATGCAGTTTTTTATGGCTTAGTGAAGGGAGTGCACAGTGGCATAAAGTTAATTATGTGTTGAAGTATATATATATATATAAGATTAAACAATATTGGTGGTTTATGTTTCCCAGTCTGTAAGTTTACCGTTCATGAACGCTGTGCCCGCAAAGCGCCTAATTCCTGCATAAGCACGTATGCCAAATCACGCAAGGATTTCAGCGTAAGTCATAACCTCTTATGAAACTCTTGGATTTAACAATGTCACATAATATTTACAGTGTGTCTTTTTGCTGGTACAGGTATGGGATCCCTTATGCAGAAAACCATTATCCAGAAAGCTCCTTGTTACAGGAGGGCTGTCTCCCATAGAGTCCATTTTAAGCCAATAGTTCTAATTTTTAAAAATGATTGTCTTTTTCTCTGTAATATTAACTCAGTGCCTTGTACTTGATGGAAACTAAACTGCATAAATCCATATTGGAGGTAAAAAAATCCTATTGGGTTCATTTAATGTCTAAATGATTTTTCGCAGACTGAACATATTGTGACCCAAATTACAGAAAGACTCCTTATCTGGAAAACCCCAGCATTCCAGATAAAAGATCCAATACCTGTATTTCACTTATTCCTTAATTGTGTTTTGCTCCTTCTCTGTGCGCTCCCTTCCTAGAATCGTTTCCACTCCCTTGTTGCTTTTACATGTTTGCTTTCCATTTTGTTTGATTCTTTTTCATATTTCGCTTTTCTTCTGCCTCAGGAGCAGGCCCATGTTTGGATGAGAGGTGGATGTGAGGCCAGCAAGTGTGACAAATGCCAAAAAAAAATAAAAAGTTTCCAGAGCCTGACTGGGCAGCGCTGTGTGTGGTGTCATACAAAGGTGAGTAGTTCATTAGGGAGATGCAGTGGAACAGAAATCACTTTTCAACCATAGAACAGGCACAATGTTGTTTTACGTATACTTATTTATGGTATAGAGATACAAAACTAGTTAATTTGCCTGCTTTTTTGATATACATAAAAATGTTTCCTTTTTATTGCTATTTAAGGTTCATGATGAATGTGCCTCATCCCCACTGTGTGATGGTGGAATCTTAAAGGACCACATATTACCTCCTGCTTGCATATATCCAGTAATCCTGGTAAGCCCTTTGTCTAAACATATTTATTCTTAAAAGCCTTTTTCATTACAGAGAATGTAGTAAAAGCTAGTATATACTACAAGATTTAGCATTGTGAATTACAATAATTATACAACGGTTCATTTACAATCTATTAAATTACTGTTTTTAGTATTTTAGTATGCACTTTTCAGTCATATTACTTTTTAATTATTTAATGTATACCCTCACCACTTCTGCAATTAGCCAATGCTGTTGTTTTACTCTTCCATCTTTTGTCATTTCAGGAACGACAGAATAGCCAAAAAAATCTTCTAGCTTCCTCAGAAGAAGCATCACAGACGTTTAGTACCCCAGAAGGACAAGTCCTGCGGGTAAAAGATGGCAAAATTCTGACCTATAGCCTTTCATTAATTTGTATTGCCTCATCCTTGGCTTGTTCAAGTTAGGGGTTATCATGTATATTGGTCAGTGCTGCATAAACCTTTAGCCAATTCCTTGCAGCCTTTCCATTGTGAGCCAATAAATCCAGAATGACAATGATATTGTGCCTTTATCCAAGCATAGATTAAATGCTGCAATTGTTTTCCTGTAAGGGTTTGGAGATATTTTTATTCAGCTCATTCTGTGCCAAGCTCTATGTGTCATTCCTACTGTATTCTTGGATAAACCCAAGGACCTGTTATTCAGAATGCTCAGGACCTGATACTTTCAGTATAACCGGAATTTCTGTAACTAGAATCAGCAGTAGTGATGAGTGAGGCATGGATTCGCAGCGAATTTCATCATTTCACCATTGGCGCGTCACTAAAAATGTTGAGGTCGCATAAAAATGGGAGCGATCACATGAAAATAAGTGCACTCGCACATGCAAAAAGTTGCATAGCACATTTGTGTTTCTCACATTTTTTGCTGTTTCGCATATTTTTCTGTAGTTTGGCAAATTTTTTTGCGAAGCAAAACAGGACAGATTCGCTCATCACTAATCAGCATGCCTTCAGTCTACTAAAAAGTCATTTAAACATTAAATAAACCCAATAGGATTGTTTGTTTGACACAGATTAATCATAATTGGGATCAAGTACAAGGTACTGTTTTATTATTATAGAGAAAAAAGAAATTCATTTTAAAAAATTAAATTAGTTCATTAAAATGAAGTCTATGGAAAATGGCTTTTCTGTAATTTGGAGCTTTCTGGATAACGGTTTCCAGATAACAGGTGCTGTACATGTACAAAGACATGGACAGTAAATTGGCACCTTCACATTTTAAGTCAAGAGGGGGGCCTGTCTACATTGTGTAGATTCCTTTCACCTTATTCTAAATTCACACATCAGGGCATGGGGGGGGGGGGGGGAGAAATATTTTGGATTTTTATCCTGTTTAGTTTTTTTATTTAATCTCAATGTATCTGTATTCAAATATTTTTAGTTCCTTCATAGGCTTGTTTTATGCAATATAAAAGCATTACTTCAAGCTAATTCCAGCAGCAATGCTTCTCTAAATACAGTGCAGCCTATATGTGTTTACATAGACGCTTTATAAAGTTTTGCTTTGACAAGGAGTACTTGTCAGTAAATGCATCCTCAGCTTTTCAACTGCACTTATCTATCATTACTAGGATCCCTCAAAAGATTGTTATAACCTTCACACTCCTGTTGTCCCCTATTTATTTCATTCTCTGCCACCCTTTCATGGGCCACCTTGAATAAGCCTTTTTACACATTAGAGTTGAGGTGTCAGCTTTTATTGTATTAAAGCCCCCTCTGGTGTCCATCATTTTTTATGGTTATAGATATACCAAAATCTATTCTATCATGCCAGCTGGTAACCTAATTTAGCTTCTAGCTGGGCCTTTAAGGAGTAGGTAGCACCAGTCACTGCTTTAGGATCCCCTAGGGGATCCACTGCTACAGGGAATTATATAGTGAATAATGTACCCCCAGTTGTAAAATATGAAGATATCATAATTCACAGAGGAGTTTGGAGGCCGAAGGCCAAGTGCTGTTGTTTAGATCATGGAACTCCAAATGAAATTCTAGTATCCTCATATTTTAGAACAGGGGGTACTTTAATAAGTCATGTGCCAAAAATGACATCACTGAGAACCATTTTTGAGGATATAATTTACAGGGTATTGATGTCTCTTGTGTAATATATATACATACTTACAGCAAATTGTCCTTGTGTATATGTGTGTATGTGTATATAATATATATATAAGTCTAGGGTTTGCATAGCAGAATGTTTAATTTTATGTGTCTCACTGGCCAAATGTGGAATCTTATTCCGCTTTGCCTTATGAGGTTGTGCCAGGTGTATGCTTTAGGTTAGATGTTTCACAAAATGATGCAGTACAAACTGATGCATGTATACAGTACAAATTGAAGAGTATATTGGGTATCAGTATTTATTGAAGTGAAATTTCATGTTTGTTTTTAGATTGCCCCATTACCAGGTACACACCCTCTACTTGTCTTTGTAAACCCAAAGAGTGGAGGGAAGCAGGGGGAAAGGTAAGTTCCTCTGAATTTTACAAAGAGTGTATGCAAATGCACCCTTACATTTACAAATATATGTTATAGTGTGTTACAGTGAGATTCACTACGCTTCCATGTATGTATATGTGAATTTATATAGCTCTACTTACGTATGCAGTACTGTACTTCCCTACACTATTGTTGCTATTTATACATCTATAACATATATTATAGTACATACTGTATATTTATAGTAATAGTGACAGGTGTACCTGTGTGACTGTATCGATAATAATTTGCACTTCTATATGTTACAGAGTGCTGAGGAAATTCCAGTATCTGCTAAATCCCAGACAAGTCCATAACTTGATAAAGGGAGGCCCTTCCCCAGGGTAAGTCTTAATGAAGCAAATGCTGAGGGTAAGGTAAATAGAGCTAAGGCTAGAAAATTAAATATCTCCACTCTTTCATTTCTTCAATATTGAAGGCTGAATTTTTTCCGGGATGTCCCAGAATATCGTATCTTAGTATGCGGCGGTGATGGAACAGTCGGTTGGATCCTGGATGCTATTGGTGAGTGATTTATATTACTGCATTAACATGGCTCTGATGACTCTACTCTGTCTGCTGCTGCAGGAGCAGTGGCAATGGCACTATACAGGAAATGTAACTGGAGGGTGGAGGGTCATTATTACATGGGAGAGGGTCAAAATATAAAGTGGAAGACAGGAGTGCTTTGTGAACCAGGCAATAATATATTGTGTTTGCTTTTTAATTTTTTACGATTTCATTTTTTTACGTGATAATGTAATGAATCTAACTCATTTGTAAGGCTGATGGCACACATAACTCCAATGGCAGCTGCTTGCCATTAAAGGAACAGTTCAGTGTAAAAATAAAACTGGGTAAATAGACAGGCTGTGCAGAATCAAAAATGTTTCTAATATAGTTAGCCAAAAATGTTATCTATAAAGGTGTGATTGGTTACTGACCTTTAACAAGTGAAAGAGCTGCACTCCAGCCTTTATGTTTTACATTCTTGGCTAACTAACTATATTAAAAACACCTTTTATTCTGCACAGCCTATTTACCTACGGTAGTTTCATATTTACACTGAACTATTCCTTTAAGGTCAATGGCAGGCAATAAGAAACAAAAAAAAGGCTGCGTGCCATGAGCCTAAATTCTCTCTTTAGCCATTACATCATTTATCAGCTACTATTTCTCCTTTTACCAAGACAAGGCAAACCTTCCATATAGACCACCTGTAGCTGTGCTGCCCCTCGGTACAGGAAATGACCTTGCGCGATGTCTCAGCTGGGGAGGTGGTAAGTGTCCTTTTGGTGTGTCTGTTCAGTCATAGTAGTGTATTGATAGCATGTTTCTGCTAGAGTTTGAGGCTTAAATCACAAGCCACACCCGAAGAGCAGCCATCTTAGTGACATCACATGGTGCATCCCACTGCTGACTGGTTTGCTCCATCAGTGTTACAAGCCATGCAGTGTTTGGTATTGGTCTGTTATTCTGTGAAAACCAGTACCTATCTTTAAGTGCAGAAGATTTACTACTGTGTCCTTACAAACTGTTGAAGGAATTTTACACATATTTCATCTCACTCAAATTTTTTAAAAAAAGGAAAAAAAGCACTCCATGATTCATTTACATTGCAAATGTGCAACTTGCAGCAGTAAGACATGAAAAGAACAATAAGAAGTGTATCTGATAGAAAACAGTATTTTGGGTTATTTGCTAACTGAACACTGTAAGAATTTTATGTATACTAGTAATATATGTAACATGTAATAAAAGCTCAAAATTTGGCTTAGAAACCTATATTATCCAACTGAATGTTTGCTTTAAAACAGGCGACCAATGAATGCTACCTGCTGATTGGTTGCTATACGCAACATTAGACATTAGCAAATGCTGCACCTTTTTATTACATCCCCTCTTTAGCGTAGTTCACTTCCTTAATTATTCCCCTACCTGACCCAGCAGCATGTTTACTTTTTGTGTCGGACATATTGTTTTTAGGTTATGATGGAGAAAATCTAATGAAGTTCTTGAAGGACATTGAAAAGAGTGTACCCATTAAAATGGACAGATGGAACATTGAGGTTATACCTGAAAACCCAGATGAGAAGGGAGACCCAGTTCCTTACGAGATTATAAACAACTACTTTTCCATTGGGGTGGTATGTACAAGAATGACTAGAGGGTGATGTGACCATGTGTGAATAATGGGTGGCTGGTACAATTAGAAGACAAAGTGGAAATTCAAAGGACTTTGGGTTATGCTGATCAAAAACCCCTGCAGTGCACTGGTGAGCTCTAATACGGCTGTTGGGCTTAAAATGGAATGAATAGGGCTTGTGCTGAACATACTTTTGACTGTTGTTAGATTCATGAAAAATCGATGGTTTTTGTTATTTCTTGAACTAAATAGGCCAAACAGCAAAACTGGAAAGACTTCATGTCTGGATGTCTGGTTCATGTCATGATTACCATTGTACCATCCCCTCCCTTTACCCTTTGTTAAGCAGGAGTCCATTATGCGGGATGGGGGGGGGTGGTATCTGTACAACCAAAGCCCTGTTCATTGCCACTAATATTGACCAAGGGAGTATACTGCCCCTTTAAAGAGTTGGTCTTAATTCTAAAAAGTAAGTTGGAGAAACAGTAGTGTGTTTAATTGTGGTTTTCTTTAGTCAGTTTCTGGTAATTTTTTGAAACCCACACGTTCAGCAAGGATTTATAGTGTGCTACTTGTGGCATACACATATAACCATTAGGAATTCTTTAGGAAGGTCTTTGCTTTTTTAGATACATATAAAAATTGTGGCATAACCTTAGAGTTAGAGGCACTGGCAAAAGAGTTTGTTTCCAAGGGCAAAAAGTAAAACGGGAATATACATTTCTACAGTTTAAGTATTTGGTTTCTACAAACTTGGCTACCCTGTGACTGTGGGGTACTCTTTACTCATGAGCGATGCAATATTCTCTTTATGTACCCAAGAACAACATTTAGATTTAGCTTAGCAGTATGCTAGTTTAGAGTAGAAAGACATAAGGGGTAATTTATGAACAAACCCACTGCTGGTACTCTAAAATAGACGCAATGGAAACACACAATTTATTAATGTATTTGTGTCCAGTTGTGCAGCTGCTTTCCCACATGATTGCCAATGCATCCACCCTTCTCTTCTGATGACTTGTATGCAATTGTACCTATTGGTGCTGGTGAACCTTTAACACCTCGCTGGACCTGGTCACAGCTCCAGGGCTCTCACTGCAGGTTTCATCAGAGGTGCACTACATATGAATCAGATTGCCATTTGAACATGGGCTCTGGAAATGATGCAACCCCACTTCAAAAATACTAGGCGTGTCTTGCACCTAATAGGGAGCGGTTATTACACATAAACCTGTAAGTACTATGTCTGCAGTAGCTGAAATGACAGCCATGAAACTGCCTATGGTCAGGTCTCTACATTTCAAATAGTTTTGTAGCCCTATGCATACTGGCAGAACACTGCTCAAAAGACTCCTGGTATTCATATTCAAGATGTTGCTAAGGCAAAATTGAAACATTCACCCATATCAATACAGGGCCACACTTTTCCTGAGGGATAATTAATTGGATCATTTTGTGTAGCCAACCATGTGAAATTGCATAACATTTGATTTTGTACCCTCCCCCCAATGGACATCCCAAGGGAAACAGCCTTTTTTGGTTGGAGACTGGCACGAGTTCTCTTCAGTCTTGGCTCTGTTTGAATGTTATTTGTTAATGTTATCTAGTGTCACTGAACTCTGTTCATGTACTGTGTGTGATTCTGTAGCTTAGTACAGTGGGATACATCCACATTCAGAGTTATTTTTGTAGCTGACTGGTTGCCAACTCTCTTTTTATTAGGCGAGGGGATTGGGAATTGGTGGGAAAGTCTGGGAGGGCAGTAGGATCTATTCTGCCTGGTATTTTCCAAGATTACTTTCTGCTGAAAACTCGTCCTTGCATACAGGGACAAAGACGTCATATAATGTCATATGAGCCAGAAACTCAGCCAGTTGTTTTCATTAACGGGTATCTGTATAATAAACACAGAACGAACTCAATACAAAAATAGATACAGTTGTTGGAAGATAAAAGGTTGTTTTTAGGGATGTTTTCATGGTTACAAAATAATGAATTGAAAACATATATTTTAGTAATATTAGCAAAATGTGATGATATTTTAGTCACCTGGGACAAATTTCAACTCAGATGCCCATTTACAGGCAGATATGGGCTGGAAACTTTCCCAGGCTAAAACAATAAACTTTGTTGGCAATACCTGATCATGTTTGGACAGAAAGTCCTTTTAGCTGCTTTGGGACCCATTTTATCCAAACATTGACCCAGACTGCTGAATGATTACTTTTGTCTCATTTGGTCCAACACATCACTTTTGTGTCATTTTCAAAAGCGAAACATGGCATTCTTTACCCAACTTCCTAAGCGTTCTAAGTTAATTTGGCCTGGAAGTTGGGGCGTTTGTTCTCTTTAGAAGCAACGTAGAGGTTTCCAGATTTATTTAATAAACACAAAGTTTCAGATAAATAATGTTGAACGAGCAGACTAACCTTTGCCAGTATATATTTATAGTAAACACTGCTTACACACAGAATATAAATTGGCAGCAATATACAGTGGCTTGCAAAAGTATTCGGCCCCCTTGAACTTTTCCACATTTTGTCACATTACAGCCACAAACATGAATCAATTTTATTGGAATTCCACGTGAGAGAACAATACAAAGTGGTGTACACGTGAGAAGTGGAATGAAAATCATACATGATTCCAAACATTTTTTACAAATAAATAACTGCAAAGTGGGGTGTGCGTAATTATTCAGCCCCCTTTGGTCTGAGTGCAGTCAGTTGCCCATAGACATTGCCTGATGAGTGCTAATGACTAAATAGAGTGCACCTGTGTGTAATCTAATGTCAGTACAAATACAGCTGCTCTGTGACGGCCTCAGAGGTTGTCTAAGAGAATATTGGGAGCAACAACACCATAAAGTCCAAAGAACACACCAGACAGGTCAGGGATAAAGTTATTGAGAAATTTAAAGCAGGCTTAGGCTACAAAAAGATTTCCAAAGCCTTGAACATCCCACGGAGCACTGTTCAAGCGATCATTCAGAAATGGAAGGAGTATGGCACAACTGTAAACCTACCAAGACAAGGCCGTCCACCTAAACTCACAGGCTGAACAAGGAGAGCGCTGATCAGAAATGCAGCCAAGAGGCCCATGGTGACTCTGGAGGAGCTGCAGAGATCTACAGCTCAGGTGGGGGAATCTGTCCATAGGACAACTATTAGTCGTGCACAGCACAAAGTTGGCCTTTATGGAAGAGTGGCAAGAAGAAAGCCATTGTTAACAGAAAACCATAAGAAGTCCCGTTTGCAGTTTGCCACAAGCCATGTGGGGGACACAGCAAACATGTGGAAGAAGGTGCTCTGGTCAGATGAGACCAAAATGGAACTTTTTGGCCAAAATGCAAAACGCTATGTGTGGCGGAAAACTAACACTGCACATCACTCTGAACACACCATCCCCACTGTCAAATATGGTGGTGGCAGCATCATGCTCTGGGGGTGCTTCTCTTCAGCAGGGACAGGGAAGCTGGTCAGAGTTGATGGGAAGATGGATGGAGCCAAATACAGGGCAATCTTGGAAGAAAACCTCTTGGAGTCTGCAAAAGACTTGAGACTGGGGCGGAGGTTCACCTTCCAGCAGGACAACGACCCTAAACATAAAGCCAGGGCAACAATGGAATGGTTTAAAACAAAACATATCCATGTGTTAGAATGGCCCAGTCAAAGTCCAGATCTAAATCCAACTGAGAATCTGTGGCAAGATCTGAAAACTGCTGTTCACAAACGCTGTCCATCTAATCTGACTGAGCTGGAGCTGTTTTGCAAAGAAGAATGGGCAAGGATTTCAGTCTGTAGATGGGCAAAGCTGGTAGAGACATACCCTAAAAGACTGGCAGCTGTAATTGCAGCAAAAGGTGGTTCTACAAAGTATTGGCTCAGGGGGCTGAATAATTACGCACACCCCACGTTGCAGTTATTTATTTGTAAAAAATGTTTGGAATCATGTATGATTTTTGTTCCACTTCTCACGTGTACACCACTTTGTATTGGTCTTTCACGTGGAATTCCAATAAAATTGATTCATGTTTGTGGCTGTAATGTGACAAAATGTGGAAAAGTTCAAGGGGGCCGAATACTTTTGCAAGCCACTGTAAGTACCTTGTCCTCTAAAAGGAGGACTAAATCTTTACTAAAGAACTAGGCCAGAGATGTTGTACATTATGGGGGCCATTTACTAACTATCTGATTTTTTTTCTGAATTTTTAATCGCTAAAAGTCGCAGAAATAAAAAGTTGCAACATTTTGCAGCTTTACTATGCGACAAACTAAAAATCCAAATCTGACTATTTGCTAGCTAAAAGTTGGCGAGATCATGTAGAAGTAAATGGCAGATGTCCCTCCCCTCTCCTTGTAAGATCCTTCTTTTGCCTTAAAACTTTATAGGTTTCAGATTTTTGGAGTTGGTTTTTGTGGACTTTTTCAGTTCATACTTTTTAGGAAATGTAAAACATTTGTGGACTCGAGTTTATGATGTTTTGGGCTTCTGTAGTAGTCTAAGGCCACCCCAGCCCTTTAGCAGGACTTCTGTCTAAGATGGGGAGCTCCTGTGACAACTTTGAAGGCTTGGATCTTTCTATAGAGATGATGAACCTTTATGCTGGTGCAGTACGTTTGGTATATAAAATATAGCAGTTGTAGCTATATTCATGTTAAGGGTTTTGTTTCCATATATTTATCTTATATTTTTCTTATCTTCGCAGGATGCATCTATAGCTCACAGATTCCATAATATGAGGGAAAAATATCCAGAGAAATTCAATAGCAGGTGAATATAATGTGTAATGGACTCGTTCCACTTGATCTAGAGTTCCTGTGCAGGTTGACCGACACAAGAAATTGTTGTTACTTAGTAGCATGGGCATAAGTCCGCTCCAGTCCATTAGCCCATGAAAACCTATCATATATGTGACCACTAAAAGCTAACTGTGGACTTAAGTTGGAGATGGATAAGTTTATATTTCATGGCTTTTCATTTAAGCAAGAAATATTGACAGGGCAGCCACATGAGCAGCTGTCAGTTCCGGCACCTTCTTATGTATGCTGATAAAATAAATCCTCCAGCAACATGTGTTTTTTTGAGGGAAATATTGTGTAGGCCAGCAATACAGATCAGGCTTGATAAGCTATGTAAGCAATGGGTTATATGTGCTCTGTTCATGAGTATCCAACTGCTAGGGTATTGCCTACTTAGCCACAGCTGCCAAAACACTGGACTTGGGTAGGTTATTGCTGGCAGTTGGCAACTTACTTGTCTATGTGGCCCTTACCATAGTATAATGTTTTCAAGACTGCAACTGTCTATTTATCACCTTTATAGCTCCACCCTTGTTATTTGTTTTGTGATGTATGCTTCCTAAACTGATAACCACTAGGGGTGCTGTTGCCACAGTGTCTATGGGAAACCTCTGACAAGACTGGTAGTATAGCATCTCTTAATAATGTATGGATCTTAATGTCAGCTAATAATAAATAAATAAAATCTGTCTACCCAGACTCATTAAAATTAAACTAAATAAGTTATTTTGAAATATAAACATAGGGGTCTGTTGGAAGGTGTGCTAGATGCTTCTAGATATTAGAAAATAAAGAATGATCCAGGCAACATATGCATATTTTGCTTTTTCTCCATAGAATGAAGAACAAATTGTGGTATTTTGAGTTTGCTACATCAGAGACTGTTTTCTCTACCTGTAAAAAACTTAAAGAGGTCATTACAATTGAGGTAAGTTGTGACTTTCTTTCCAATCAGTGGAGGAAATATTATTTTCCTTTTTTTCCTTATTATCTGTACTAATTGTATTACCTCAATGTTACTTGTGCCCAGTGGCTGGCAAAATTATGGTGTTCTTGTTCCTTTTGTGGCTGTGAGCTATTGCTCTGCATTGTACTAGTGTTTATACTGACTGAGACAGAGTTTCTGTCCTGCAGAAATATAAAAAATAGGAATTACTGACTGATTGTTTAGCATAGATATTGTGATAGTTGGCTGGTATGGAGTGCTATGAAAGTAGTATTAACCATCCTCAAAGTCTTTCTTCAGTCTTACAGTGTGTTGCACTACATCTTTAAGGGCCTTTATTGGAGACAGCACTAAAGCACTGCTAGAATAGGTTCTTATCTCTGGAGCCCATGTTGATACAACTGGGTGAGGACTGTAGGTGTCCTGTGGGTTATTATATACCTCAGGGAGTTTATAATTATGAATCTAGGGGTCCAGTAAATGTACATGTTGCAGACTAAACCACTAACCATCATAATAAAATGCACCAAGTTTGCCCAGGAGCAATAACCTATAGCAACTAATAAGATGTTTCCTTTTAAACATGTGACCAGTAAATTCTACCTGCTGATTGATTGCTATGAGTTACTGCTCCTGGGCAAACTTAGTGCATTTTATTACATAACCCCATTTGTGTAAAGAAGCTAGTGGGGTTGGCTCCATCCTATTGCTGCCAATTTGGTTAGAGAACTCCCCATGTGGAATAGGGTATGATATTTACACCAGTAGGTCTTTTGGAATCAGAAGATACCATTATGGCATGGCCACATATGGCCTGCAATTTGGACCAGTGTACTATGTGTCTGGGTACCAAAGCAGAAGACTAGGGTATTTACTGTGATGCTCAGTTTGCATTAGCACAGGGCTGTCACTAAAATACTGATTTACCCTGGTTGGGCTCTCAAAAATACTTTAAAATCCATGTAAACCAGAGTAACTTGCTATTATAACAGGACTATAACAGATACAAACTATATATGACAGTATAAAGGAATTGCAAGCTATACAAACACCAAGAGGCATTTCTTCTCTTTTAATTGCTACAAATAGTACTGCGCAATGTACCAAGGTAAAGAAAACTCATGAAAAGTCACAGAAAGCATGCACAGGTTTACAGCCTTGGACAAAGCCTTGAAATAGCATCCGCAGTGGGTTTGGTTGATGATGAGCTGTTGAAATGCTTGCTGTTTGTCAAAATTAATAATATTTTCTGTTTACTTGCTCCAGTGTTGTGGCTCCCCGTTGAAACTCAGCTCTCTGTCCCTGGAAGGCATCGCAGTTATAAATATTCCAAGCATGCATGGGGGTTCCAACCTATGGGGAGAGACTAAGAAACACTGGGGAGAACCTCGCAATGCTTCATGTCATAATGCCCCTGAAGCCATTACTGACCCTGATGCCTTAAAGTCATGTGTACAAGGTGAGATCTGAAATAAGAGATGCCCCAATTAATGGAATTTAGGAAGCTCTAGAGTAGCACAAATTCACTTACCCCAATCCAGCAGCATTACCACAACCCCCACCCACACACCCTTCTGCTGCATTACCAGCAAGTTGTCACTTGCCCTGCCCCCCTATCTGCGCACACATTAATATGATGCTGTGGGTTCAGGCAGGAGGGGGTTCCACTCTTCACTGCCCCCTGTGATAACAGGGATTCCCGTGGATCACTAGTTACTATTAATTATGTTTCTATAGGAATTGTATTATTTTATCTTTATTTTTGTAGAGTGGGAAATAACAAGTGCATAGTTTCAGTATGAGTTAGATTAGTCTAGTAACCCATAGCAACTAGTCAGTTATTTGCTTTCAAACAAATAAATAAACATATTGTGGATGAAATATACATTTCCTTAACTGAAATTTGATGGTTGATTTTGCATGAATTACAAGTTATGCAGGGATTTTAATATAGAGTACATCTTGTTGTGTTGCATACTGTGGTGTTGCAATAGGTAAGATCTACATAGATTTTGCTGCAGCTTGTGTGGGTCCCACAATGAATACTGATGGTGACCCGGTTGCTGGCACTATATGTAGGAGAATGAAGAATGCTTCAGGATATTTTTCAGAGAGTAGTAGTATCCAGTACATTCTGTTGTGCCAAAAGGCTTCTCTATTGAGGCAACCATTGATTAATGACTGGGGAAAAGCTTTAGATCCAAAGTGTTTCCATTTGCCAAGGACACAAAACTGCAGAACAATGAAATCATTTCATTGGGTGTTACATTTTAATAAATGTAAGGTTATGCAATTGGCATTTATAAATGCAGGATAACCTTAATGGACAGGCTAGCTTGGATCAGAGATAGTGAATTCTTGGAGAAAGGACAATGTTGTACTTGTGGATATAGACTAGTCAACAGCAGCTGGGGGGCGGCAAGTCCTGTATTAAAAGAGCGTATGTATGCATAGAAGAGGGTAATTCTACTCCTTTACAAAGCACTGGTAAGGCCTCCTATACAATATGCAGGGCAGTTCTGGATTCCAGTGCTGTAAAGGGTGTGACATGCTGTACACGCAATTTTGGGGGAATTAGTAATGGTAGGCAGGCATGCAGAGGATCTGGAGCATAAGACACAGGGGCAACATGTCTTCAGGCAAAACACAGGTTTATTTAGGACAAATTCTTCCCAACATAAAACTTAAAGGAACACAGTTCATAAACACGACTCTCTCTTTTCCTCGCAGTGGCAGGTGGCACCCCTAGCTCCTCTGGGAGTTCCTAACACAGGCAGGCAGCCTTCCTGCCCTGTGCCCCGCTCTGAGAGTGACCTTCACTGAGTTAAGAACCAACTTCAACCCCCTGAGTAATCACAGCCCTTTAATTTGCTGCTCACCTGCAGCCTAATTAGGCAGCTCCCTACAGCTGGCCAAATCAAAATATTAAGTGGAGTACGGAATGGAGGGTCTTTCCTGTCTCCGTCCATTCACTCCAGGGACCTATTCATTTGGCTTTTGCTAAGCCAGTAACTTAAACACAGCATTACCTGCTGTAAAACCAGGCAGTGTACCTGGCGATACTTGTATCCCACCTTTAACACTGGTGGAAAACACACTAAACGATGATCTTTTCCATTGTATCTCTCACAAGGGATATCACTAAACTCAAGAAAGAGTCCAAAGAAGTTAATAAAGGGTATAGAATAGGCAAACTGCATTTTATTTACACTTTTAGCAGATTGTTGATATAAAGACTGGATTTTATTGCCGCTTTAAAGTCAGGAAATATTTTTTCTTCTTCTGATGCTGACTGGAAACAGCTTCAGACAGGCTTTTTGCCTCTGCATCTGGTAGTGCATAAACAAGTCTCTGAGCTCAGAGCAGAATTAGGGACGCAATACTACTGAACAGACCCTGAGAATGTTACAAAAAGTTATTGGACTGCATGACATTTGTTTCCCATTCATGATCATTCCCCTTTCAAACCATGAAATGTACTCTGTGCAACACTAAATCTTAAATATGGAATTAATCTGACTTTTTTTTAATCTGACATTTTTTCATCCCATAGACCTCAGTGACAAGAGGCTGGAGGTAGTAGGACTTGAGGGTGCTATTGAGATGGGGCAGATTTATACTGGACTGAAGAGTGCTGGCAAACGACTTGCAACATGTTCTGAACTAACAATAAGGTACGGTTCCATAAATGAATCCTTGCACTGATCCACATACTGGTGATATCCAGTGGTTATGCAGCAGGCTAATCTCACTAACCTACCTCTGCCTTTGGATGTTTCGGTTATTTGGGATGCTGGCACTGCTCTCATTAGTCTGAAGGGAACTTATCTAAACAATACTAATAATTGCATTAGAAACTGATGGATTCAGTAAAGAGGAAGCAGCATTAATTGTTGCTGATGAGGTACCCAAGGAAGATTTATCAAAAGTTGAGGAAACATTTTTTCCCATGTGACCATTTTTCGTGTTCTCTTGTGTATTATGCATTTACTGCTTCATGGGTCAGTTTTCCAGAGCTCAGATCCAATTATTACTAACCCAACTCAAGAATTCCAAAGAGTTTCCTGTTTTATGAAAGAAAAGCTTGTTGGCCCCTTTTTGTCATCTCTGAGCGCCCATAATGTTTAGATGGGAAAACCCAAGGAATTTTATATAGTGAAAAATCTCAACTTGGAAACCACTTTTATTTTTAATTCAGATGCTGCTAAAGGAAAATGCCTTGAGCTTTTATTAATGTGTCCCACTGGTTGGCCTCCTAGGTGTCAGTAGAGATATGTTTGTCCAGGCCCAGACTGGGATTCAAAATAGGCCCTGGCATTACAAGTACACAGAGGCCCAAACAGCCCCCCCCCCCCCCCCCCACCAGCCAAATAAACAGTGACTGTCTATGGCATCTTACAGCAGCCCCTCTGGCAAAATAGACACACTGCTTCCTATACAAATCCTGCATTTGTTTTGAAGATTAAGTAAAGTCAAAAATAGGATTATAAAGAAAAATATGTGGATATGTGATACTTACAGTCCAACTTACTGTCCTGATTTATGAATATATAGAGGGCCCATAATATAGTACAGTTTGTTCTTTATTGTGAGCATTATTTTTTACAGGACCACAAAGCCCCTCCCAATGCAAATTGATGGCGAGCCCTGGATGCAGCCACCCTGCACGGTAAGACAAGCTGCAATAATAGCCTTACTCAGACTGTATACTGTAATAACCTTACTCAGACTGTATGCTAAGGGGCACATTTACTAATCCACGAACGTCCGAATGCGAATTTTCGTCGCCGTCGCAACTTTTTTGTCGCCTACACGACTTGTTCGCGAATTGTCGCAATTTTTTCGTCGCTGTCGCGGAAAATTCGGATTGGTTTTTCCACTGTTTACTATAGCGCAATACGAAAAAATCACGACAGCGACGAAAAAAATAGCGCAAAATATGATAAAGTCGCAACGGCGACGAAAAAGTTGCAACAAATACGAAACAATCGCGACGAAAAAAATCGCAACATTTTCGTTCCCAATCCGTTTTTTTCCCATTCGGGATTCGCATTCGAGGATTAGTAAATGTGCCCCTAAGTGTATAGCTTACACTACAAATACTTTTCATTTGACACTAGAATTAAGAAATATTGCCTGATGAGGTTTTCACATACTTCTGCCAACTTCCACATTATTATTGTTATCATTATTATTATACTTCTTTATGTAGTGCGTATTCCACGGAATTTACAGAGATTATTCATAATTCAAGTCAGTTTATTCCATTTTCTTTATTCTAGTCAGTTCTTATTGCAGTAGAAGTATGGAATCTTTTATGCAGACCTGGGGTTTTCCAGATAAGGGGTCTTTCTGTTTTTTGGATCTCCATACCTTAAGTTTACTAAAAAAAAACAAAAAAAACATTTAAACATTAAATAAGCCTAATAGGATTGTTTCGCCTCCAATTCGGAATAATGATATCTCAGTTACCATCACATACAAGGTACTGTTTTATTATTACAGAGAAAAAGGAAATCATTTTTGACAAATTGAATTATTTTGATTAAAAAAGATTCTATGGGAGATGTCCTTCCTGTAATTCGGAGTTTTCTAAATAACGAGTTGCCAGAAAACAGATCCCATACCTGTACAATGTTTGCTCCTAAAACTACAAACAAAAGAAAAAGCCCAGTCAAACTCTCACCTACCAAGGCTACTTATAGTTACTGAATATGGGGCATATTTTATTATAGTGTGTAAGCCAACATCAACGGCCATGTTGCCCACAGCAAACAATCAGTAATTAGATTTGAACCATCACCTACAAGCTCAAAAACAAAAACTATGGGCAACATAACTGGTGAAGTTGGCTTATAATAAAATATACCACTATGCTGTACAACCAAACTTTCCTTGCTTTTACTATGCCTGCCCATGCCATCTGTGAGTGGCTGGAGTTTGGTGTGGATTACAACTAAAAGGAAGCAAAGCGACTTTATACTCTGCTGCATGTTTCACCCAAGGCACTAAAATTAATTTCAAAGGACAGATTTGCTCATCACTACCACATAGAAATTTGCATTCACTACTTATATAGAACCCCAAAGTATACTTCATGGGCCCTAGTTTTAACAATCTATTCAGTATGGCTTGATATGGTATCAAGTATATGAATAGCTATGTACAAGGTAGAAGAGTAAATGAGCTAAACACTACGATCAACAACTAATCTTTCTCTCTTTTTCTAGATAAAAATCACACATAAGAACCAGGCACCGATGCTGCGTGCCCCTGCGCCCCGTTCTTCAAGCTTTTTCTCCCTGAAGTAAACTTTTATTCCTGCTGTTGACCTATACTGTATTTAAGCCAGGAGCCTATTTGCTAGTCAACACTGCCTTATCCTTCCCCACTTCCTTTTGTTGGGTTTGTCAAGTCCTGCCTTGCCATTTTCCCTTTCCCACCAACCCAGATTCTGGAGCTTCTGATCCACCCAGCAGACTGCTCTTGTTAAACTGGCTTAGGCATCAGAGTGAAAAGCAAGAGCTCAAGACTGTGGAATTGTCAGAGCCCCTGTTTAATAATGTATATATATTTTAGAATGTATTGCTGAGATCTTAAAGATATATATATATATATATATGTATGTATTTAGTCTTTCTTGTAAAGGCCAAGCTACTGTATACACCTTTTAGTAAGGTTCTTAACTTGTGGGGACCAGACCATTATGATTTGAGTGTCCTGGACCAAATAATAGTCATTTTAGAAAAAAGAAAAGTCATTAAATGCAGATTTCTGCTTATAGAAAAAGGAACTTTGTTCTATCTACAACTGTAACACTTACAGATAAGAGATATATATGTCATGCTGTACCACATGACTTATGTACTAGAGTCATTTTTCAGTTTTGCTGCCCTTACTTGCAGTAGATACATAACGATCAGTCATAGACAAAACAAAGAGTTGTACGTGTGCTTTCCAGGCACATCCCACCCAGTTACAGCACTATATGTAGAACCTATTCAATGACAATAAAATGCAATATGTGCTATTAAATCTCATCCTTTTAAAGAGGGTTATTGTTCTGCTCTTTTATTGGTATGCTAATAGATTTTCAGAGAGAAGTCATTGTGACCTTTAATAACTGTCCAGGTCTACACATACCCTGCATTACAACAACTGACATCACTGACATCTTCACAAGTAAAATGCTCCATCCTTTAATGTATTGACACCCTGATAGTGAAGAGCCATTTTGTCAACACAAAATAAATACTTTTTTACAGCTTGTGAGAGCAGGAAAAGGGCAATTTTCACATATTTACTCTGTCCTCAATTTAGGAGGAGATTTATCAACATTCAAGTTTTTTTTTTGCACTAAAAAAACTCAAGTTGTGTTCAAAAAGTTGAATGTCTGTTATTAAGTGAAAAAGCCTGAATGGAAAAATGTACCATCTAAATGCCTGCAAGTTTCTATAATGGGAGTTGTCTAGTTTTATTTAAGTGTGTAAACTTAAACATTTTGATTTAGAAAAACAAACTCGGATTCACAAACTCTGATAAATAAACCCATTAGTGTTAAAGTGGGTAACACAGGCTTACTAAAGCTGCTGACTAAGCCCCTCCAGACTAAAGGTGGCTATACACATAGCAATTTTGATCTTTCGTGCGACCATTGGTAGATTTCGCCAGCCATTGGTCATTATCAACTGGGCTCCATTGTATTTTTAACTGCCACATGCTAAATAGTAGGATATAAAGTATCCTTATTCCTGACATGCATAGTACATGTCAAGAAAAGAAAAAAGCAACAACAAAAAATTGATGCTGCTGCTTCAAAGAAAATATTTTCAGCTCATTTTACTGGGCAGTTTAGTGGGCAGGAGCCCAAGAACCTCAGTGGTTTCCAGTTGATACTTAGTGGAGCAGTGGGGAGGTCACCCATATACCGCATGCAAATAATAGCAGGAATTACTCTTCATGAATCAGGGGCTGGACTGGGATTCAAGGTCTGATTGGTTTGACTGGATCTTATCATCTCTGAGCTCCCATGGTGTTTAGTTGAGAAAATCTATTTATTGAAAAATCTCAATCTGAAAAAACACTTATAGATTCAGACAGGAAAATGTCTTCACCTTTTATAGATCTGCCCCGCTGATCTTTCCTATGTGTCAGGTGTGGCAAAATAGGTTTGTCCAGGTCCAGAATAAGATACAAAATAGGCCCTGGCATTTCAAGTACACAGAGGCCCAAACAGCCCCCACAGGCCCAGTAAATAGTGACTGTTTAGGGCAGCCCCTCTGGCATATGCCAGAACCCACAGATTGCTAGTCCAAGCCTGCCATGAGTTGTGTATGTTGCAAATTAGAAAAATGTGTGCACTCTAATGTTTTTAGAGAGAACCATTACTAATAGTCTTTTTTTTCAAACATATGTAGTGCAAAAGAATGAACCTGGTTCAGGACAGAATACCAACCCATGAAATATACTGTTCCATTTAACATTTGCAAATAAGTACATTTGTGCACACATCTACTTGGATAATAGGGAAAAAAGGGACTCTATCCCCACATTGAATTGTCAGAGCTGTCACTCCCTACTGCTGCTGAAGCCAAAAAATTCTACCCACCCATTTGTAAATGCATCAAATTACATCAATGGACCCTTACTGCGCATGCACGCCTGAAATTCACTGCATGACTTCATAAGACTTCAGAAAAATCATGAGAATGCTGCTGGGGACAGGAGAACAGGGGAGAGCCTTCAAACTTGGGTAAATCCAGAAGAAATAGAAGGGAAATATCGACAACTATAAATTGTTCTCTACTAGTAACACAAGATCACTTACTCAAGGCCATTAAATAGCCACTGATTATGTTCCTGGTTGGTTTGTAGGTGATTAGATCATTTATTGCCTTAGTGTACAAACCGGATTCCAAAAAAGTTGGGACACTAAACAAATTGTGAATAAAAACTGAACGCAATGATGTGGAGGTGCCAACTTCTAATATTTTATTCAGAATAGAACATAAATCACGGAACAAAAGTTTACATTGAGAAAATGTACCATTTTAAGGGAAAAATATGTTGATTCAGAATTTCAGCTCTCTGAAGATTCAGAGAATCTGGAACAATTTCTGTGCGTAAGGGTCAAGGCCGTAAAACCATACTGGATGCCCGTGATCTCCGGGCCCTTAAACGACGCTGCACCACAAACAGGAATGCTACTGTAAAGGAAATCACAGAATGGGCTCAGGAATACTTCCAGAAACCATTGTCAGTGAACACAATCCACCGTGCCATCCGCCGTTGCCAGCTAAAACTCTACAGTGCAAAGAAGAAGCCATTTCTAAGCAAGATCCACAAGCTCAGGCGTTTTCACTGGGCCAGGGATCATTTAAAATGGAGTGTGGCAAAATGGAAGACTGTTCTGTGGTCAGACGAGTCATGATTCAAAGTTCTTTTTGGAAATCTGGGACGCCATGTCATCCGGACCAAAGAGGACAAGGACAACCCAAGTTGTTATCAACGCTCAGGTCAGAAGCCTGCATCTCTGATGGTATGGGGTTGCATGAGTGCATGTGGCATGGGCAGCTTGCATGTCTGGAAAGGCAGCATCAATGCAGAAAAATATATTCAGGTTCTAGAACAACATATGCTCCCATCCAGACATCATCTCTTTCAGGGAAGACTCTGCATTTTTCAACAAGATAATGCCAGACCACATTCTGCATCAATCACAACATCATGGCTGCGTAGGAGAAGGATCCGGGTACTGAAATGGCCAGTCTGCAGTCCAGATCTTTCACCTATAGAGAACATTTGGCGCATCATAAAGAGGAAGGTGCGACAAAGAAGGCCCAAGACGATTGAACAGTTAGAGGCCTGTATTAGACAAGAATGGGAGAGCATTCCTATTCCTAAACTTGAGAAACTGGTCTCCTCGGTCCCCAGACGTCTGTTGAGTGTTGTAAGAAGAAGGTGAGATGCCACACAGTGGTGAAAATGGCCTTGTCCCAACTTTTTTGGGATTTGTTGACACCATGAAATTCTGAATCAACATATTTTTCCCTTAAAATGGTACATTTTCTCAGTTTAAACTTTTGTTCCGTGATTTATGTTCTATTCTAAATAAAATATTAGAAGTTGGCACCTCCACATCATTGCTTTCAGTTTTTATTCACAATTTGTTTAGTGTCCCAACTTTTTTGGAATCCGGTTTGTATATCTGCCCAGTGGAAGCCACAGGGGATAATTTATGAACAAAGGTGCAAAGTTGCACCAGTGTTTTTGATTTCTAGTAGACTGTCCATAGCTAATTGGCTGCTATTGGCAACTACACAGTTTACTAGCTATGTCTGTAAACAAGCCCTACAGTTTGCTATAGTCAAAACTGTTAAGTGCAATGATTATTATAATAGTGATGTTCATAAAGGGGATAGACCAGATCTTTGGCATAAAAGATTCAGTGCACCTTCAAGAAGATTGCAGCACAGTCCTTTCTGCAGCACTTCTGATTTAGCGCTCCCCAAGTATTGACTGGAGCAGTGCTGTCCAACTTCTGTGATACTAAGGGCCAGAATTTTTCTGCCCTACATGGTGGAGGGCCAATAATGGAAGTCAGTTTTGACCACTCCCCTTTTTTTAAACCACACCCATGTTATCAAAAGTGCTTTTAAGACCATACCCACATTAATGGCGGTAGCGCAGCAAAGACACAAATGGTTGGTGCTCACTGCAGGGATATCAGCTTTCATTCATATGTAAAAGAATTATTTTATGTCATATTCAGACACACCCTTAAAATCATATGCTGCCTCCTCCTCCCCCCCTGTGAATAGCACAGCAACCCCCAGCACATAATTACACACCTTATGAACCATATACTGACTATTTCAAACTGCTAACAAACTCCCAGAACCAGGGGCCCTATGCAACCTGGTTGCCCACCTCTCCCCACCCCCCGCTGCGTGTGCTTTGGCGCACATGCACAGTCACGGGGGGGTTGATTGTGTCGCGATGGATCATTGCCCCCACCGTGTAATGACAAGTGGCGGGGGCAATGACTAAAGACAGTGTACTAGGGGGTAGGCAGGAGAGGCTCCTGCCTGGCGCCCCCCCAATAGTTGCGCTCTAGGCAGCTGCCTCTTCTGCCTACCCCTAGTTACGGCCCTGCCCAGAACAAACCCCTGCCAGGTTCACCTCCCACAGGCAGCACAGGGTATGGCACACAGGCAGCATAGGGCAGGCAGTACATACAGTGGCACAATGCTGGCACTGCTCCTACAGTCTGCAGTGTTAACAGATAAACACTGTGGGGCCTTAGTACTAGCCTTAGGGGTGTAAACAATGCAGGGACTAAAAAGGTGTGAACGGTACAGGGGATTCCATGTTTTAACAATACAGGGGGTTACAGACTGAATCTGGAAGTGTGAATAATGCGGGGGGGGGCAGTTAATCTCAGTACTGATATCATTTAAAGCTTACACAAAAAGGTAAGCAGTCACAGCAGCAAGACGAGTAAGGGGGCCGTGGACCGCCAGTTGGACAGCACTGGACTAGAGCATTAACTAGTCAGGAGCAGCATCTTAAATATGTGGTGTTGCTGACACTTCAGGCTTAGTATTCAGCTGTTAGTGTTGAATAAAGGACATTGAGAAAAGGACTGCAGGAGTGCTGTTAAAATTACTTGCTCCACCTAGTGGCAGTATCTGGTGTTACATTAGATTTAGTATACAGTTTGAGTTTAAAAAGCAACACAACAGCAGTACATAAAGTAATAATCAGTACAAAAAGACAAAGTTAGTAACATACAATTAAAGGTTAGTACTGTTCTCTAGCTGGGCCCTGTGAAAGAATAGAATTGTTATTCTTGGGATCTGGAAGGATTGGAAAATATAGAACAACTAATATGCTCGCCAATATTTGCATTATGACTGGGCTGGGGAATAGAACACAGGTTAGTTTATAATATCACATTTCTTCACCAAATACTTCAGACATGGGTTGCACAAATAAGTTTCAAGTCAACATTTTTTTTTTAAACAAGTTTATTGTATAGGAACCAGCCATAGGTGAAGAAAATTCTAATTCTGTGCATTTATGGGCCCTGGTGCATTGCAATGCAACTCATTCTTACTGCACCAAAATGGCAGGTGGCCAACTCTCATTATTCCAGTGTTAAGAGCTGGAAGGAAGTCTCTGCACACAGATTATTAATGTCAAGCCATGGCACTACTGTTCAGTGAATCATGCCCTGCCTTGACTTCAGGCCAGACGTTTCCATCACACTACACGGCCATTCAAAAGTGGGCTGTTCTCTCCACTCCTAGAGAGGCCCAGAGCATTTTGGAAGAACAGACGAAGAGAGAGCCTTTCAGGGAACCAACTTGTTGGAGGCTGGGCTGTTCTCAAAGTTGTATAAGACTTTTTTTGCCTGGAGGGGGTGGAAAACAAAACATGTAATTAAAAGCAATGAAAAAGGTCATGCTCAGCACCAGCAATATAATTATGGGTTTGCATTTAATTACACAGGATACTAAAAATTGCACCAGGGCAGTTAATCATCCATTAGTTTTGATCAGTCTTCTGAAAAATAAATCTTTTTGGTTGCTATGGGTAGTTAAAATGTGCCGTTTGGCTCCTAACTGGCACAACTTTCTGCAAGGCTTGTGCAGATTTCCCAGAAAACAAACTAGAATGGGAGCTGAAGTCAAGAAACATAAAAAAAAAAAAGTGCTCTGGTACATAAACCAGAATAGCCTGTCTTAGGTAGGCTATCCGTACCTTATTGTTGCTGTAGGTTTGTAGTTGTGAGACAGACAGTCACTGTTATAGACTGCGATATTAAAATGCAACTTTTTATACAACCAGTTATTCAAAATGCAAAAATGGAGCACAGTACATACCTGTATGCGTAGGCCACAACAACAACAGCAAACACTGCCAAAAGCACGCCAACTATGACAATACCACCATTTGCAAATGAGGATCCTGCACCTATGGGAGGACAGTAAGTTGTAATGGGTTTGAGTGATCTGGTTTTGGCTATATATAACCAGGCATGAATACCTATTAGTTTAGAGTATGTTCAAATGCACAAGAGACTCAATACTTTTTGCACCAAGTATAGCCCATAGCCTGCAGGACCGTACCTTATTGTAGCTCACTCAAGATTTGTAAGGAGAAAAGTCAGTTAAAACACGTTCTAACTTACAATTAGCTACTGGCATTTACTTACCTGAAACACTGACTTGTGTACTAGCCATTGCCAGGCTAACAGCATCTGTTAAGGACACATTCACACAATATAGTCCAGTGTCATTGAAAACCTGGCGGAGGACCAGCTGGCAGTCAGTGGAGGGCTGCACAGTATTACAGATAGTCTCTTGTGGAGTACTACAGTCAGGACCAGAGATAATTGTGCAGACTTGGCTAGGTACACTGTAAAAGCAAAAAATAAATAAATAAAAACCAGGAGTTATTTCCGCTACCGGTGTTGTGAACAGTGGACAAATGAGTAGCATGCCAAACCAATCAATGCTCACCTTCCTTGGCACGTGACTGTAAGGTCCACTGCATTTTCAGTTCCATCAACGGCTGCAACTGGAGCTACTTGTACAATCTGTGCACTTTCAATGCCCTCTGAAATTACATAAAAGCCAATTTTAACCCTTGCTATTGGTTTTACTAAATATTGCAGATTTTAAAACGGATGCAGAGTTTCTCATGGTGGCAGCTAAAAAATTTTAGCAACAAAGTGTGACAGAACTGCTGTTTTAGGCTGAATACTATTACTTTATTACAGTTTGTTTTAGTTTTTAGCGGTTAGTGCTTAAAGGGGTGGTTCACCTTTATATTAACTTTTAGTATGTTATAGAATATCCTGTTCCTAGCAACTATGCAATTGGTCCACTTCTACATTTTCCAGCTTTCAAATGGGGTCATTGACCACGGAAGCTAAAAACTATTATATTATAAACTGAAAACCAGTTGCAAATTGACTCAGAATATCAATGTCTACATCATATTAGAAGTGAATTTAATAAGTGAACAACCCCTTTAAGAGATTGGTTAACCCTGAGACTTTCTGGAAGATCACTAGAATCACCATCATAATTCCAGGAAAGACAGCTATGTGAAATAAGCTGCCATTGTTTTCAGACTCTAAGTGGGTTATGCAATATAAAGATGCCATGTTTGCTTCAGGACTGACTCTTAACCAGCCAGTAGTATTTACTGGTCACCTGTTTAAAATTAGGAATCTTATTGATTGTTGCGAGTTACTCCAGCACCATGGCATACTTAGCCTTTTATTGCTTATTACTTTACTACATCTATACCTTGCAAATAGTTTCAGGTATATATAGAACTCTGTTACAATGCACTTTAAGAGGTGACCACCCCAACATCAGCATCAAAGTGTCAGACTTACGGACAATATCCAGATCAGTTGCAAAGGTTCCATAACGGTAAAGGAGGCAGCCTACAAGTGGATCCTCAGGAGCCTGACGTTTTGCAATAACCACAACCTCCTCTGGGCCTTCTGTGGCAGGAACAGTCACAACTTCAGCCGTTGAACCAGGCAGCTCATTTACTACAAGAAGTGAATATCTATTAGGGTTCACCATGTGGTTTAAAAGTATAACTGCACTCACAAATCTTTCTATAACATGGTTAGTGCAAGTAAATACTTAAGTGGACATTGTCTTAAAGCATCTCTATACAGCAGGGATCCCCAACCTTTCTTACTCGTGAGCCACAGTCAAATGTAAAAAGACTTGCAGAGCAACAATACCTGCTTTGGGGACACAGAGCAACATCCAAGGGGTTATTGAGCAACATATCGCTCACAAGCCACTTGGTTGGAGCTGCGATTGTGGGCCTTTGTTGGTCATCACATGCAAAAGTAAAAAAAAAAAAAAAAAAAAACACAACCCACACACACACACACACACACACCACAACACTGGATTAAATGAAGCCACTTTTAAGTGGAGACAGATTTTTCTAGGCCAATGCATAAAATAAATCTTGGCATGTTCTCATAACCGTGTAAAAATACAGTTAATACTTTTGGCTTACCCACCACTCTGCGCGTAAAATATCTTGACATATGAACAATGGTTGGAGGCCAGGTTTGTTTGCTTTGAAAAAAGAATATTTAGCTGCAAAGAAAAATGCACTCACTTTCTGATGCAACACTAGGAGTTTCTTCTGCAAGCTCAGCACCTGCCTCAGTGTTCCCAGCTTCTGAAGTCACAGCCTCCACAGCTTCTTGACTGGGCACAGCTTCTGCTACAGCTTCAGCTTCCTGACTGGGCACAGCTTCAGCTTCCTGACTGGGCACAGCTTCAGCAACAGTTACAGCTCCCTGACTGGGCACAGCTTCTGCAGCCTGTTCTTGGTTGGGCACAGCCTCCACTTCCTCTGGTACAGTTTCTTCTGCTGCATCAGTCACACCTGCTTCTTCCTCCGTACCTTCTGGCAAAGTTGCAGCCTCATTGTCTGGAAGAGCACTTGCAGATACTGAAGATGTTGCCTCAGCTGCCAAATTGTTTTGAGTTTCCTCAGAGGGTAATGTTACTACAATCACATTAATAGTTCCTTGGGGTTCTGTGACATTACCAGGGAGTACAGCTGGGGTTCCAGTAGGTGCATCTGTAGATTGAACAAAATATATAATTATATAGATGTAGGGTTTTTTGTTTTTTTTAGATTTTTACATGTCAGCAGCTAAAGCTAGTATGAAAAAAAAATAATCCTGATGAGCACATGCAGAGTTGTTACAACTACAGAAGTTGGCCCAGACTGGCAATCTCTGGATTTTGGCAAATGCCAGAGGGGCTGCTGTAAGACAGCCCCTTCCCTGACCACAGACAGGTCACTATTTAGCAGGCTGATGGGGGCCATTTGGGCCTCGGTTTTTTACTTCAAATGCTGCCAGGGCCTATTTTGGACTCCCAGAAAAGAAGATTACATCTGATGAATGAATCTACTTCCAACCTCAACCACCATTTAATGTAAATACATGCCTGTGACTTGTCCACCGCTTGTAGAAACAGCTGTAGTTGTTGGTTGTGGAGGAATAACTGTAGAAGGCACTGGCTCTGCTGTTCCTGCTGCAGCTGTACTGCCACATGGTGTAATGGGAATGGCAGCTTGCAAGACAACCTTTGGTCTAAACACCCCAGGAGAAACATACGTATGGGTGACGTCAGTGTTTCTGGTGATAAGTGTTCCACTCTGGTCTCCAAAATCCCAGGAGAATGAGATATCAGCTGCTTGGAGATAGTGGCTGGGATCATGAATTGATACAGCAAAAGATACTGCTCTGTTCTGGATAAAGCGCTGATCCTCCTGATCCAGGTCAAGAAGCTGAGAGATTGACACAGAAACTGGAATCTGATCTATAAAAAGCACAGAAGAAAGGTTGCAAAACTCCATCATAACCAAACCATTACTGTTCACAAGAAACTCCTGTTGACTTTACAGATGCCTAGATGTTTCTGGTGTGTGGGAGGAAACATGCAAATATGGGCAGAACATACACACAGTAAGGCAGCAATATTATCAATTAATAAAAATAATCCCATTGTAGGAGGGTCATGATGCATTACTACTGTTGGAACTGGGTCCGTTCTCAAAGCACAATTCCCATCCAACCAAATGCAGATGGACTGGGAAAGACTGTGCCTGAGCATTTTGGATAACGGGTCCCATACCTGTACTACTAACTTAAATAGGTTATACTTACCAGTTATGGTGAATTGAGAGGATGCACTGCCAATAGGGATGAATTTCTGTCGGCCACGGTAATGATAGACAACAACTTGCATAGTGTAGGAGCCAAGTGGAATGCCATCAGTCTCCAGTGTCAGATTAGAGGAGGGGCCATCTACTACCTGCCAGTATTTTCCTAGGGAAAAAAAAAACAACCAAACCACACACCATTAGTGCCATTTATTTTCAGATAAGACATCACAAATAAGCAGTGCTGACTGGTCACTCATATCCACAACTGCATTTCTTACCCAATGTCTGCCAAACATAAACAAACTTGCTTCGCTTCTTCTCTGAGCCACGAGGGAAAGGGCGGCCATCTGGAAATGTGCATTCAGATCCCTCTGTAGACTCATCAGGATAAACAGGGTCTCCACTAGGTACCCATGTACCTGTATGTAAAGCCATGTAAAGTATGAATTTAGGAGCCATGGCCCGATTACATAATCCCAGAATATAGTTCAGTTCTTTTGGGCTCTGTGATGCAAGGTTGATGCTACAACATTCTACAGAATGGTGCTATATTACAGACTTTAAACATTGGATTTTTTCCCCACCCCCCCATGAAAATATTTTAAGATTTTAGCTTCAGTGTAGGTGGACTTTACTTCTCATAAAAAAAGCTGATCTAGCCCAAAGTGGTAACTACCAGATTTACTTTTGCCTGATCAAATCCTTTGAGACAGAAGTAGAACTAACAAGCAAAATGTTTTATTTGTAAAATACAGAGTATAAAGTGAGAACCAATACTCACCATTGTCTGTGCGGTTCTGACCCCAAACAACCTGTCCATCTGGCAATACAGTCTGATTCTTGGGAAAGTTCAGTTGGATGGAGAAAGTAGCTTTGGCTCCAGTCAGTGTTGGTGCATCATTAACAAGATTAAAAGTCACCTGACCTCCTGCAAATAGGGTTATATCAGTCCACTAATAATAAATGATGATAATAATTTTATAGTATTCCAGATTATAAATTAGAAGTCTGGATATAGAATTGACACATGCTCTAAGATACAGGGATAAATTGTGACTCCGGAATACAGAAATGCATTGCCCTGTGTGGCCTTCCTGTGAAAAGTGTGTGCTTAAAGAGGTGGTTTATCGTTTCAGTTTACTTTTAAAGGAACAGTAACACCAAAAAATAAAAGTGTATAAAAGTAATTACAATATAATGTACTGTTGCCCTGCACTGGTACAACTGGTGTGTTTGCCTCAGAAAGACTACTATAGTTTATATAAGTAAGCTGCTGTGTAGCCATGGGGGCAGCCATTCAAAGGAGAAAAGGCACAGGTTACTTAGCAGATAACAGATAAACCCCCATTATATGGGGCTTACCTACTAGTTATCTGCTATGTAACCTGTGACTTTTCTCCATTTTTCCAGCTTGAATGGCTGCCCCCATGGCTACACAGCAGCTTATTTATATAGTAGCTTTTCTGTAGCAAAAACACCAGTTTTTTTGCAAAGCAGCAGTACATTATATTTTACTTTAAAACACTTTATTTTTTTGATGTTACTGTTCCTTTAAGATCATAAAGCTCAGGGCAAAGAAGGAAGGCTGGGCTCCCAACTTAGAAAGAAAAAAAAAACACAGTTGGGGATGTCCTAATTCCTCTTTGTCTAACTCTCAGATGATCAGCAAATTATCTTTCTTTTCAGGCCACCTTCTATTCATATTCCAGTCTTACATTCAAACTACTGTCTGGTTGATAAGTTAAAAAAAGACCTTAGCAACTAGATAGCTACTGAAATTCCAAACTGGACAGCTGCTGAAGAAGCTAAATAACAGAAAAAACAAAAATAATAAAAGTGAAATCTAATTACAAATCGTCTCAGACTATCATTGTCTACATCACACTTAAAGGGGTTGTTCACCATTAACTTTATAGAATAAGACAATGGTATAATTCTTTAGTGAGTGCCCTATGGGTAGGAAAGTCTATTCTGGGGCCCCTTGGCTTTCATAAGAGGCTGATGCCTAGAAGCTAAATCATTTACTTACCTTTCCAGCAGTTTTTCTTCTGAGCTTCGGTGCCTCTCCATATGGGGTACATTCTGCTGTTCCATGATTTGAAAGGTGGCTGTCTGTTACCTGCAACCTGCTGGTTCATCTGCTGCACTCTGTTCTGAGACCCTGAAATGGAAGGAAAAAAAAAAATTAGACAACTTTGTAAAGATGTGGGACTTAAAAGGTGAAGGTTAAATTACTTTCATTTTTTTGGTGTTACTGTTCCTTAAAAATCGCCCTTTCATTGAGAAACAGAAAATGTTAAAATGTAAAAAGTAAATTGTAAATATTCTACCTAATAACATGCCTTCAACATCTTTCCCCTAACGTGACATCTGTTATTGCTAGATCTGCCGGCATTAATCCCTACTAACAGTTAAAAGGATTAATACAATGTAACTATGTTCAGCATTTGAATATACCAGTTTATTGGTCTCTGCATCCTACTAGATCACTTTACATAACCAGTGGGGTGAATTCCAGGCTCACTTTTTGGGTCAGTGGAGCCTGAGATTGTCATGTGATGTGCATGCTGAAGTCGTACTGAGGGGCTCCAGGCATAGACTGAATCACATGAGTCTTCAATCCTCCTTGGAATTCTACATGTGATGCTCAGCTGAGATTTGCAGGGGTCCTGGTGGTTTATGGGAAGTTACACAATTGAACTTGACCTTCTGGACGAAGCACTGCCAATAGGGTTGCCAAAATGAGCTGTTAGCACAAAGCTAATCCAGGGACTGGTCCAATTGCCTTCTTCAGGTCAGGAAGGAATTTTTCCCCTCTAAGGCAAATTGGAAAGGCAGCTGATGGGGGCTCTCTCTTTCCTCTGGATCAACTAGTAGTCAGGCAGGTTTCATTTAGAACAAAAGATTGAACTTATTTATTTATACAGCACCAGCAAGTTACAGTGTTTTACTTTAATTTATACCAAACAGTGGTATGATAATGTAATAAACAATGGTTACACACTAAGAAATATGATCAGATGGCCTTACTCACAAAATATGTCTTTTCTCCCCTTTAAAAATTACTAGGTTAGCATGTAAGATAATCTTTCTGACCACAGTACTACAAGTGGCACCTTAAGTGCAACAAGACATACTTTCAACATTCTCAATAAAAAATATACACTAACAATATGCTGAAGTCTTTGCATACAGGGTCTTTCATTAGTCTATGGACCTTTTATGGCTGAGCAGTTGCGTAAAAATAGAAGCAGACCCCGGCGGGATCTCAGACTACAGGGTCCGCTTCCTCCAGTGTTGCATTTAAATCTCTGCTCACTGCTGGCTCTCAGGTAGGAGAATGGGTGGGAGCGAGGATTTATATGCAAACTGGTCTGGGGGACGTGCCAGGGTGGGGAGAGAGAAGAGGCGGGAAGTGGGCAAGGTGGGTTTGCTGCTCTATGCTGGGCCCTTCTGAAGACTTTTCTGCATGGGGGGGCATCAGGTCCTGACTGCAGGGACCATTGCCCTAGGTAAAATGTGCTACATGTGTGTGCCCTGTGGCTATGCTAAAGGAGTTCTTACCCCTTACTGGCAATACGGCAAGAAATACACCTCAGGTGGGGGTGTACAGCTTTTAGACCTTTTAAATATTACTGTAAAAGTTAAAGACACTGTAACATAACAAACAAAAGTAAATAAATTAAAAAAGTACTATTGCCAAACACTGGTAAAAGTTGTGTGTGTTTGCTCCAGAAAAACTACTATATTTTATATAAACAAAGCTGCTGTGTAGCCACGGGGGCAGTCATGTAAAGCTGAAAAGGAGAAAAAGGCACAGGTTACATACCTGATTACAGACACACTCTGTAGAATCCCATGGTATGTAAACTGTGCCTTTAACTTGGCAGCACATCATGGTTTTACTACATAAAATATAAATATTTCTCTGCAAGTCATTTGCAGAAGTGCGGTGTTAAAGTGAGATTGGTTTACACCTATAAGTAATAAACCTGCCATTATCCATGGAATCTAGTCAGGTGTTGTTGCACTGCAACTCTCAATCTAAGAGGTTGTCAGGGTTATGGAACATGTAGTCCAACAATATTTAGAGGTCTGCAGCTTGTCATTATCCATGTATACACAATATACTTCCTGTGATTAATAGTACCTTTTAGGCTGATGCCACACCAGGCGTAGGGCTGATTTTTTCGGCAAGCGGAAAAACGCTTGCCGAAAATTCAGCCCTACGCCTGCTACTTGTGCCTGCACCTGAATGAATGGAATACGCTCGGGTGCAGGCACATGTAGCTGATATACGCATGAAAACGCGAGAGAATGCAAAGTCTCGCGTTTTCATGCGAATATCGGCTACATGTGCCTGCACCCGAGCGTATCCCATGCATTCGGGTGCAGGCACAAGTAGCAGGCGTAGGGCTGAATTTTCGGCAAGCGTTTTTCCGCTTGCCGAAAAAATCAGCCCTACGCCTGGTGTGGCATCAGGCTGACCTATAACAGATATCACCTGTCCATATTAAGCCAAGAAGGAAAAATGCCTCTAGTATAAACTTAACCACATTCCCATATTTCATATCAATTATATGTAATGTGGTCTATTTCTAAATAGGGATTGGGAGATTTTCAACGACAATTTTTGGAAGGAAATACGCAGTTTTCATTGATTGTATTGTTCTACAAATCTAAGTGCTGATTGGTTGCTACGCATTACTGGACCAAGGAATACTCCCCCTTTATCTTGCTTCATTACTAATAACTCATGGCCATTTGACTACTGAAATACCCAAATCTTAACATTCTCTGCACCTGAAAGCTGTTGGGAACTACAACCCCCAGTATTCAGCACTGGTATTAACCACTGCAGAGACACAAAACTCCTGTGTGTGGGTGTGTGTATGTATATCTGAATATTCAGACTTATTTATGTGCAGCTATGCAGCACGCATCTAAATTAAGTTCTAATAAGCCATGCAGGATATGGATTCAATATGTGGCCAGTATAAAGGGATGGTATTGCAATCCAACATATATAATAATGTGTGTGTAAGGTGTTCAGCATACATTTGAATAGATGCACTTGCAAACACCTGTGTGTAAAGCAGTTGTGCACATACCTAAAGTGTGGCTGCCAGAAACTTTCAAGAAAAGATACAAAGTTCTCTCTAAAACCATACAAAACGTTTGAGTGGATGTCATTTGTTTATGCACCTACCACACTTTTAAAAGACCATTAAAAGGATGTTTCCTGAGTATTAAGTCTCTCTAAATGATATAAACCTGCATGTAAATGAAATAATCTTAACATACTTATACAGGTTCCTTCCAACAAGGAACATCTACATATAGGAATGTTACAAGATTTAGAATTTAGAAAATAGGTTAGTTCAGTCTATTCCAGCAGATTTTAGCCTTGCTATATTTCTATAAATCAGAATGCAAGGAAACATAGGTCGCAGTGCTTCCCCAAGGAGCCAACAGGCAGAGCAGGCATTCCTAGATATTCAGTAAGCAGCACAAGAGAGTTGTTACTGAACCTTTTTGTTAAAATGATCCTCAGGAAAAAATGCGTTAATGGGTCCCAACAGGACTGGACACAGATCTAGCCCATAGCATACACACTACTAAACACGGAGACAGAAATATAAAGCCAAGTTCTCCAACTAGAGATATTGAGAACCATTAACCCAAAGCAAAGCAGTATACTTACAGTTCTGTGTCTCTGCTCCAGCACATAGCACCCAGAAGACCACCAAGCCGTATACCCCCTTCATCCTCTGTTTCCTTATGTCCTTCCTAGCCACAAAAGAAAATGCCAAGCAGCAGCCCTATAAGAGTAAGGAGCAAATTCTCATTAGCATTGTCCCACCTTCCAGCCATGACATCACAAGGATTAATGCATTCCTGCTCATCACAGGGGATAAAGTCAGAAAAGTCACAGGTTAAAGCTTTAGGGGGAATTTCTAACATGTGATGTTATCAATGAACAACGAGTAATTACAGCACAATTCTGTTCTGCTTTTTGGAGAGTTTAAACTGAAACTGTTAAAGGCTGAGCCCAAACCTTGTTAGTATCCAAATATAAAATAAAATCACAGAATATCAGGCGGTGAATGCTAAAGAGCCCAGGCATTATGGATCATTCACATATTTAGAGAATAGTTTTGCTACAAATAGTTGGTCCTTCACCATTGAGTTAACTTTTAGTAGGATGACGAGTGCTAAGCTGCGGCAATTTGCATCTGATCTTTATTTTTTATTGGTATTTTCTGTTATTATTTTTCTTTTCCTCTATTTCTGGAAGCTCTCCAGTGTGGGATTTGAGTAGCTATCTGGTTGCTAGGGTCCAAATTATCTTAGCAACCAGGGGGTAGTTTGAATAACAGACTGATATGCTGTAGGAATAGGAGAGTGACCCTAATTTGAAAGCTGGAAAGAGTCAGAATAAGGCAAATAACTCAAAAAACAATAAAAAAATAAATTAAGACCAATTAAAAAGTTGCTTAGAATTGGCCATTATTTAACATATACCATTTTTAACATATTCTATAACAAAATTAACTTCAAGGTGGACTACCACTTTACCAGCTGCCAGTTTTAAGGATAAGGAAAGGTACAATCACTGGGGGGTGCCAAATGTTGTTAGGCATTATTATTATTATTGTTGTAATCACTTGATCACCTGATACCCCAGGCCGGTGCCCTTGTCAGTAGAAAACTGCACCAACATCACAACCCCGGCACTGATGCGCAGTTACCTGATACCCCGAGCTGGTCACAAAACTGCACCAGCCTAGAGTATCAGGTAGGTGATCCCAATCACCCAGTGATTATACCTTTCCACTGCTAGAAAAACTGAGCCTTGCAACTTGGAGGGTTCACAAAAGTGAAGTAAACTGGATCTGGAGTGTAAAATATTTTTGGAGTCATTATAAGAATATGAAATTCACCAAAGCCTTACTCCATTTGGTGAATACAGTGATTTTGTATGTTTTGGTGTTTTGTTGTTCAGAGTGTCACTTTAATGAACTGCTTGTGAAATTATGTGAAATTCAGTTAAACTGGTGAAATTGCTGTACTCCAACTTCTTGACATTTGAAAAAAATATTTTGTGAATAACTTTGAATTTGTTGTTTAATCATAGCTCCCAACTGTCCCAATTTTCATGGGACAGTCCCTCTTTTGACAGCTCAGCCCGCAGTCCCGGATTCTTACTGAAAAGTCCCTCATTTCCCTTTGATCTCCTGCACTGAAGCTAAAAAAGATACAAATTTAATTAAAAAGTAGCTTTTGGCAGAGAGCCCAGAAAGTTAACAAGCCCCCCCTACACTGAGATACAATTGTAACTAATAAGCTAAACAGGTCTCTTGGGGGAACTGAGACTTGCAGCTTAAAGGGCAATTTCAGCTTTTTTAATAAAACTGTAATAACACACAAAACAAGAGCCCCAAAAACCCCCAGAAATGTGTTCAAACTTTAAATAACCTGCCAAATTTAGTCAAATAGGAATGGTAATTAGGGGGTGTGGTTGCAAATATGGGAGTGGTCAAAAAGGTTTTGCTGTGCTGCACATGCCATTTCTTTTTGCCCTCTTTCCATTTTAAATGTTAGTTCTATGTCTAGATTTAAAGGTACAGTCTGACAAACTGAATACATCCCTGACTTAAACTCTGAGTAAACAGTTCTGACCAGGTTTAGTAAGTAAACAGAGGAAACACTTAACTTAAACTCTCACATTAAAAGTAATTTTATATAGTAAATGGGGTGCTAGAGAAAATTGAGATTGTGAATATTGCACTAATTCATATTCTTTGAAACAACAAGTAAAATGTGTATAATAATCATACCACCTCTTGTCTGATTTACTGAAAGGGTTTGCAGAGTTTTTTTCTTGTATTTAAACAGTCATCAGACAATGTCAGATGATTAATGAAAGCAAATTTTGATTGGTTACTACTTCAGAGCACTTCAAAAGCAGGTTACTTAGCTACCTGCTCAATTTGTGTGAATTCCAGAGATCATATTGGTTCTGCACAGTAAACCTGGTGATACATCCCTACTGAAGCAGCAGTGGATCCAGTGTGAAGGAGAATGGACCTTTCTTCACAGTGAGACATATAAAAATGGGCTTAGAAAATGTAATCTGTGAGACGGCATTTGTGAACCATGAAAGGTAAAGGTAAACCAAAAATAGGACCACAATATGGATCATTGTAACAAATGTATTTATTAGGAACTGGCATGTGATTATAGGTAATTAGTAATAAATTAATTTATTCTCCAGGCATGGATTCGCAGCCAAATTCTGTATTTTTGTAATCTTGGACCCAGGTCTGGTGTCTCTTTTCTCTGAAAAACACAACATCCTGCAGTACTTCTCTTCAGCTCAGTGCAGCCATCTTCTACCATTTCCTAGTAATTCCTTGCAGCAGTCCTGAACTATTTGCATGGGAAACACTAAGGGGCTGAATGAGTAAGAATGGAAAAAAAATATATTTTTTCTAACTTTTAGAACTGTGTGTATTTTCTGCGACTTTTTCGTACTTTGTGACAATTTGTGCGTCAAAATCATATTTGTTGCAAAGAGTACAAAAGTTTTATTATTCATTTAAGCTTCGGTATTGTGACTTTCCTTGGGCCAGGTTGGAGCTGCAGAGTGCCATTGAGCCCTATGGGACACTTTCCTTGGGCCGGGTTGGAGCTGCAGAGTGCCATTGAGCCCTATGGGAGACTTTCCTTGGGCCAGGTTGGAGCTGCAGAGTGCCATTGAGTCCTATGGGAGGCTTTCCTTGGGCCGGGTTGGAGCTGCAGGGTGCCATTGAGCCCTATGGGAGACTTTCCTTGGGCCGGGTTGGAGCTGCAGGGTGCCATTGAGCCCTATGGGAGACTTTCCTTGGGCCAGGTTGGAGCTGCAGAGTGCCATTGAGCCCTATGGGAGACTTTCCTTGGGCCAGGTTGGAGCTGCAGAGTGCCATTGAGCCCTATGGGAGGCTTCCAAAATCATGCACAGAAGGTCAGAAAGTCAGAAATTTTTTGCACCATTTATGATCGTACCACAATATTTTCGTACGACCACGATGTACATTTTCGCGCAATTAACACACATAAAAAAATTTCGGATTTTATCCGAAATTTTTCCAAACGTACTTTTAAAAGTCAGAAATTCGGACTTTGATAAATCAGCCCCCAAGGGGAACATTTACTAAAATCCATTTTTCCTGGGCTTAAACACGATATGGTATAAATTCGGAGTAACCACAATAATTTCTGATGTTCTAAAATGTCTCGACAATGCTTTTATCTTTTGTAAGAAAATACAGCAACTGTGTTCTGAAAGTCATGAAATTTTCGTGCTGAAAAGTTCATTAATGTCATGAAAACCTTTTTGAGTTTGAAGCCTTCCATGTCTGGCTTTGGAAGCCTTCCACAGGACTCAATGGTACTCGACAGATCAAACCTGGTGAAAAAATAGTCCCGAGGAAAGTTTAATTCCGAAATGTTTGTATTCTTTGTGCAAAGTACGTTTTTTTTGTGGAAATTTAACGAAGACCTCAAAATCTCGTGGAATTTTGACAAACTTTTCACATACATTCCAAAATGTTTTATAAGTTAGAAAAAATACGAAATTATTTCCAAATTGTTTAGTAAACGGGCCCCCAAATGTTAGAGGCTTGGTGCTAGAAGAAAAGAAATTATATGTTTTCCAGAAAACAAGAGAGCTGGCCTGAGTTGCAGGGTTAGCAGATATAATGAATTGGCACCCCTAGTGACTAGGACTTTCCTTGTTCTTTAAACAATTACTGCAAGGTCAGCATTGAATACTTCTTCGGGGGTCTGTTTATCAGCTGCTTCTGCTACATAGCATCATGAGACATGGCTGAGAATAGAAAGGGACAGAAAGATACTGCTTTCAGTAGTAGATATATTTATATATATATTTATATATCTACAAGTAGCTTTAAAACTATTAATGAAATTGCTTTACTTTACTTTTTGACACAAAAAACATTTTAGCATAGGACAGAATTTAAAATAAAATAATGTCTAGACATCTATCATAATGTCATTTAATTCTGGGAAAAATTAACATTTTAGCGCTAATTCATCTTAACATCATTAAAGTAACCTGATCTACTGTTTTAAAGAGTTTAGCAAAAGATGTAAAAAGATGGAATGTTTGCACCATCATCATTCAGTTTTAACCAATCCCACCTCATGTAGCCACTGGGTCTCTATAAGCGCAGTTCATATCTGAACAGCAGTGCAAACAGCATTCACAATAATGCATTATTTTAACAGACAATGTGCAGTATATAGTCTTTTGTTTTTGAAAGAATACAGAAAAGGAATAAGAAAATGTTTCAGGCAGCGATTGTTTCATCTCTTGGCATGTTCCAGGTCAGAGGCATCAAAGCACCATGTGACCACCTGCTAGGACTGGGTCTTTCATTATCCGCCTGGCCTAATGATGTGTAAATAAGAAGGTGGGGAAGGCTATGGGTTACCGAGATCCTGATACAAATGTGACACTGAACAAGCGCACTGTGAAAGAAAGTGGTCCCAACAAGAAACAATGGAATGTAAATCTTATGGCACTGTTTTCCATGCTTCTGTCCCCAATGAATTGCTGAACTACAAATCCCAGAATACTTCATCATAAAAAGTATTCAAGCTACAGAGGCACCAAATCCATCACTATCAACATATTCAGATTTAAAAACAAAAAAAAGTTGCACCAGTTTTGAACCAAAATTGTTACATAAAGTTGTCCATGGATTTAAAGGTTTGGATTCTGAAACCTAGGTGTCCAGTTAAATCCGAGCCCTGTAAAAATTGCTGGGATTCTGATAAATCCTGAACCATATCCTGCATCCTTACTTAAAATATACTGGGAGTTTTAGGCAGCAGCATCTGGGACCCATGGGTAATGACTGCTTAAGGATCTGTACCAAAGTTTGCTGGGCAATGGCGTTTCAAGTTAATGTCACACCATGTGAATTCTGCAGCCCAAAAACCCCATATTTTAAGGCCATCGGTACTGGGCGAGAAATTTTGTATTCGAAATTCACATTCTCGAAGGACAATTTAACCAAAAATGTACAGTACATTTGGAAAATTTGATGTTCTTTTTACTCTAGTTTAAATACGATATTTCTTACTCCTGTACAGCTCCGTCCTCAAACTACAGCCCACTCCTGCTGCCTGCGCCCTGCTCCATCCTCATACAGCCCACTCCTGCTGCCTGCGCCCTGCTCCATCCTCATACAGCCCACTCCTGCTGCCTGCTCCATCCTCATACAGCCCACTCCTGCTGCCTGCGCCCTGCTCCGTCCTCATACAGCCCACTCCTGCTGCCTGCTCCTTCCTCATACAGCCCACTCCTGCTGCCTGCGCCCTGCTCCGTCCTCATACAGCCCACTCCTGCTGCCTGCTCCATCCTCATACAGCCCACTCCTGCTGCTTGCTCCATCCTCATACAGCCCACTCCTGCTGCTTGCTCCATCCTCATACAGCCCACTCCTGCTGCCTACTCCCTGCTACATCCTCCCGATCACCCCCACCGTGTCCTCCCGTCACTGCGATAAGGAAGACAGGTAATAGCCAGGGGTGAGGACGCAGCGAGGGCCAGGTAAATTACCTTTGGGGGCAGGATCCGGCCTGTGGCCGTAGTTTGAGGATCCCTGGTCTACAGGCTGTATAACAACAAATTCTGGCCTCTCAAATAAATAAATTGGCTCAGGTAGTTAAGCTTTTAATTTAACAATTACCATGTGGCTATCATTTTGTATGTATATCTTTATTTATAAAGCGCTACTTATGTACGCAGTGCTGTACAGTAGAATACATTAATACAAACAGGGTGTTAATAAGATAATAAATACAAAGTATAATAATAAATACAGATAAATACAGCAGCAATAAGTTAAGAGTTGAGGACACGAGAGGAAGGAGGTCCCTGCCCCGTAGAGCTTACAATCTATATGGGAGGGTAACTAACAGACACAAATAGGCAAATATAAGTGCTGTAGGTCACAGTGGGTGACACTACAATATAAGTTTTAACACAGCTCACAAAAAAGCCTAATTGTGTTACAGTTTTAAATACATACTCGCCGTGTACATTCTAAAATGAATGTCACAGACCTCCTATCCACAACATCCCTTGCAATAGGCTTAAAGCTATTGTCTAGCGCAGTGATCCCCAACCAACGGCCCAGGAGTAACATGTTGCTCCCCAACCCCTTGGATGTTGCTCTCAGTGGCCCTAAAGCAGGTGCTTATTTTTAAATTCCTGGCTTAGAAGCAAGTTTTGGTTGGGTAAAACCAGATGTACTGCCACCTGTAGGCTGCCAGTCCACATAGGGGCTACCAAATAGCCAATCATACTCCTTATTTGGCACCCCAGGTACATTTCCATGCTTGTGTTGCTCCTCAATTCTTTATAAATTTGAATGTGGCTCATGGGTTAAAAAGGTTGGGGGTCCCTGGTCTAGCGGTTAAAGTCAATTTATGTTTCAAATCTGCAACTAACAAAGTGCATAAGTGCGTAACAACACACTCAACTACCCGGGAAAACAAGAAAAGGCGGCTTAAGGCACACTGACGTCACAAGATGTCCCAGAGGAGAGCGGGAGTAGAAGGCATTTACCCAATAAGAAATTCGGGGGCGTGGCCTACTAGTGGCGGGAAGTTTTGTGGAGGCAGCTTTGTAGGGATCCCGGAAGTTCGTCCTGTTATTGAGTCCGATTTGGTTCCAATTTGTGGGACTGAATTTTACAGTAGTGGCGGGGGGCCATGGAGAATTTCCAGAAGGTGGAGAAGATCGGGGAGGGCACGTACGGGGTGGTGTACAAAGCGCGGAACCGAGAGACCGGGGAGATTGTGGCTCTGAAAAAGATTCGCTTGGACACGTGAGTCGCCCCGGGGGCAGAAGTTGTGTTGTTTCCCCAGGAGCTGGGGCTGGGGCTGGGGCTGGGGCTGGGGGGATGTGCCGGGGATCCGGAGTTTGGGAGTAAGGAACATTACACAGCATGAAGGGGGAGCCAGCAGGGCAGGTGTGATGGCTGTGTAAATGGGGACGTGTCAGGGGTGTCCCAGGGAACATATGTGACATTATGTGACATAAGCAGCTAATAATTAGCCCATAGCAGCCAGTGCCTGACTAGTGCAGAGGGATAGTATTGGGCAGGGATTGTAGGTAAACATGAGTGTGATTATCTATAGAACCATGACATTTCCTACTGCAGCAGAAGGAAACAATCAGCAGATACAGTATGGCAGAGCCCAGTGGGAAATACAACACAAGGGCAATATGAATAATAATGGTCACCCAAGTGATGGTACATGGGTCCTGGCCCACAGTCCACCACTGTTATGTTCCAGAATGTTTTATTGTTCAACAACCTCCATTATTACAATCATGTTTAAAGCACCAACATATTCTACAATATTGACACACTGACAAACTGGTACATTGGGTGCAATGAGGCTCTGGCCATACACAGGTTTTAAGGTGAACTCCACCTAGATCAGTGGTTCCCAACCTCCCTAATGCCACAACCCTTTAATACAGCTCCTCATGTTGTGTTGACCCCCAACCATAGAGGAGCGGTGTCTCGTTTCGACCACTAAAGGGGTCCCGACCCACAGGTTGAGAACCGCAGACCTAGACACAACTTAAAATTGTGGAAAACTAAACTTAATTTCAAGCAACTTTGCAATATACATCAATTATAAAACATGCAGCCCTTTTATGATTTTTAATGTAATATGGTTTGGAACAGTTCCCTAAGCCTGGCCCTATGTTCTTCTGCTGATCTGGCTGACTACTTTGGGATTCAAAAAAATGTAACAAGTCAACTGTCCTCACTCCAAATCCCACAATTCCCTGCACATGTGATGTCAATAAGGAAAGGAATATGAGGATTTTGGGTTTTGTAGATTGCATGCTGTCTGTAAGCTGTGGGGAAGTTTTTACAGTTTGCAACATCAATAAAGAGAAGAACTGTTTTGAAGCTGGATTTCAGCATTTAACAAAATGGTATTTATTCATACATTGATACATATATCACCCTGCTGGGTGTGTATTATAAGAAACATATATCCAAAAACCATGAAGTTGGTCCATCCTCTGCTGCTATAATATATAATAGTCTTCTGGTAAGGCTTTGCATTTGATGTTGAAATTGACCTTCAACGGAATTTCTAGGATTCACTTCCGTTGAGCTACAAGGGTATTAATGAGGTTGGGCGCTGAAGCTGGGTGATCAGACCTGGCTCACAGCAAGTGTCCAACTCATTCCAACACTTTTACAGTTAGGAGAGGAAGAAGTTGCATAGAGCCCTAACCTTAACCTATCTCAGCAAATGATTGATCACTATCTGATTATTTAATGTACACACTGTTCTCTTGATGGAAAACATGATTGCTGTAATTGTGATGATATTGTTGATTGCATTGTAATAACTTCCTTCAATCTACTGCTATGACAGTGTCAAACAGAAATGGTTGAAGGTTTTATTGCAACTGCAGCTGTCCTTTTGCTTTAAGCATTCCATGTAGTCTCTGGGTGCCTTTTCCTGGCTCAGACACTTAAGCAGCGTGTGATTGATAATAAGAGTCTTTTCTAACTTGTGACTGAAGCATCTGTCAGAATGAGGTTATATGGTATGAAAGCTACTGTATCAAACCTAAGGGTACTGGCACATGAGGTGAGATAAGTCATAAACGATAAATTTGTGCTACCTTAGGCTACTAATCTCCCCAAAATGCTTTCCAATCGGCAATAATGTAGATCGTCAATGGGAAAATGTATGCTGTACTTTGTTTTTCTGGACTGGAAAAACAAAGCACCACACATGTTTTCCCAGCAGTTATTATGGTCACAGTGCAAGGAATTCCTTCCGTAGTCAGTCAGTCACAAGTTAGAACAGCTTAATCGGAAGTGTCAGAAGGTGTTCCACCAAGAATCTTAAGGTGTCCATATGCCATCGGATCTGATTGTTTAGGAAGGTTGTCAAAGCAGCAGATCTTTCCAGCTAATGCGAGTGGAGTAATGAAATTACAGCGATGGCAATAGGAACCATTGGACTGAGGACTGCATCAATGAACCAATGCACTCCCCACTCTGACAAGAAAATGAAACCTGCCTGATTGACATCTGGCCAATTTTAGGCCAGATATTGGTCGGAGAGGCCTGTCAGCTGCTGCATTGGTCTGAAGGATAATTCTCAATAACCATGTAGCAGTTAGTGATTCCAGATGATTGTCACTCAAATTAATAGGAGTGATTTGCACCATTTATCAACTTTGAGAAAAACCCTCCAGAATTGTTACATTTACCAGTGCCTTTAATCTAATTAATTGTACTCCCAGTTAGAAACTTTCCTGTGCTTCCCAACATTCACATGCAAACACGTTCTTTGGTACAATTCATTGCGCTGTAATATATTTTATATTTTATCTGGCGCAAGTAAACAAATTGTTTTTCTGCCTGTGTAAACTAGATACTGTTTAAAGCAAATGAAAAATTTCATTTTTTTCTATGACTTGTTTTTAGTTAAAGATAGCAATTACAAATACACTTTTGCTTGAACATTCAAGGAGTTTTTATGTTTTGTATTGGTTTGTCAGTTTGTAATGATTATATTTAGGCTGCAGCGAGGGTGACTAGGTAAGAGGGAATAGCAAGATTCAAGCTTCTGGGCAAAGTGTCTCATCAGCAATCATCTCCGTCTGGTTGGATAAATTCCCTGCGGCTTTCTGTTTAACATGAAGTCACTGCTCAGATTAAAAACACGACAAATCACTTTTCTTGCAGCTAGTTTCTACTGCCTAGCCTATCCTTGACATAACACTATATATATACTATAACTATATTGGGATTTCTAGCCTTATATTACACATTGGTAGGGAAAACATAAAACACTGTATACTCTAGGCAACTTTTAATGGTAGGTGCAGAGGCTTGTGCTAATGAAATGATTGCTTAGGATGGGGGGGGGGCGGTATAAACATCTGTGTATTGGTTGTGGATTTTTTTTTCTGACTTCCACCTTAACTTTTGTGTTTTGTTTTTTTTTTTTGCAGTGAGACAGAAGGAGTTCCAAGCACAGCCATCCGGGAAATTTCCCTCCTCAAAGAATTGAACCATCCCAATATTGTGAAGTAGGTGACTTTAGGGCTGTATTATATCTCCGAATCTTGTATCTCCCATTCTTAAAAAAGCTACACTGGACCCATCCTGCCTATCTATCGTCCAGTCTCTCTCCTTCCCCTAGCCTCTAAACTCCTGGAACATCTTGTCTTTTCTTGTGTCACTAACTTCCTCTGCACCCATAATCTGCCGGACCCTATGCAGTCTGGTTTTCGGCCTGCGCACTCCACTGAGACGGCCTTATGTAGAGTGGCAAATGATCTCCAGACTGCCAAGGCCAAAGGACACTACTCAGTTCTCATTCTCCTTGACCTTTCCTCTGCTTTTGATACTGTCGACCATTCTGTCCTTATGCAAATTCTCTATTCTCTGGGTATCCGGGATCAGGCAGCATCCTGGTTCTCTTCCTATCTTTCTAACTGCTCCTTCTCTGTTGCTCTTGCTAACAAATCCTCTACCTCGGTTCCGCTTAGTGTGGGGGTGCCTCAGGGCTCTGTGCTTGGTCCTTTGCTGTTCTCCCTGTACACTCTTTCTTTAGGAGACCTTATTTCTTCTTTTGGTCTTAAATATCACTTATATGCAGATGACATCCATATATATTTAGGCACCCCTGCACTAACCTCTTATTTTCAAACCCAGATAGCTAACTGCCTCCTGGCTATCTCCTCCTGGATGAACCAATGCCACCTCAAACTTAACCTAGCTAAAACAGAGCTGATGGCCAAACCTAGCCCTTCTCCTCCTTTCACCATTACTATTGACGGCATGACAATTAAACCTGTTAATTCAGCACGCTGCCTTGGGGTCATTTTTGAACAGTCCCTCTCCTTCTCTAACCATATTAGTAACACTGCTAAAACCTGCCGCTTTTTCCTCAGCAATATTGCCAAGATACGTCCCTTTCTTTCACAAATAACAGCTAAAACACTAATCCATGCCCTTATCCTTTCCCACTTAGTCTCTCCCAGACTCCCACCTCTCTCCCCTGCAATCAATCTTATACTCTGCTGCCAGGGTCCTCCTGTTCTCTCCTAAAGGGAACCTGTTCAGCCTCACTTAAGCTCTCTAGCATGGCTGCCTGTTAAGCAAAGGATAGCATACAAAATCTTTCTGCTAACATTCAAAGCCCTTCACTCCTGCTCCTCACTACATTTTTTCACTGGTCTCTCTTCACTTTCCTGGTCGTCTCCTCCGCTCCTCTCAGAGCCTCCGTCTTTTTACACCATCCACACCCGCTGCGCTATCTCGTCTTAAACCTTTCTATCTCGCTGCTCCTTACCTCTGGAACTCTATCCCTGAATCTCTCCGTTGGGAACACTCACCCACTCTTTAAGATAAAACTCAGATGCTACCTTCTGGAGCACTAAAACATTATTTTGCCTAGTCCTGCGCTTAAGGGCAAATGCCCATACCTAGTGCACTCTTACCTTCCAATATGTGCCTGTATGTTACCCAACCACTTAGATTGTAAGCTCTACAGGGCAGGGACCTCCTTCCTACTGTGTCTCATACCACATGGCATTTACTCCCTGTGTATTTATACTTCTTTATTGTATTTATTATAACACTTGTCCTCTCTGTGTGTAATTTTGTATATTGTAAGATTGTACAGCGCTGTGTACCCTTGTGGCGCTTTATAAATAAAGTTATACATACATACATCTCTGGCTTGTCACATTTAATATTTCCTTTTTTACATTTTGCATATGTTTTGTTTCTTTTACAGGCTTCTTGATGTCATTCATACAGAAAACAAGCTCTACCTTGTATTTGAGTTCCTTAACCAAGATCTGAAGAAATTCATGGACGGTTCAAACATTTCTGGAATTTCACTAGCCCTAGTTAAAGTAAGAAATACATGTGCCTATTACACTTAAGAACACTGTAACATTAATGCAAATTAATGCAAAAATTGCATTTTCAGTACCTATGCAAAATAATAAATAAGAAATGGGAGGGTTGTGGGGACTAATTTAACTGTAGAAAAAAAGTACTGACAGTCTTGTTAAAGGGGTGGTTCACCTTCAAGAAATCTTTTATTATGTTATAGAATGTCCTATTCCAAGCAACTTTGCAATTTGTCTACATTATTTATAGTTTGTTTTTTTTTAATTATTTGCCGCCTTTGTCTACATCTTTCCAGCTTTTACATGGGTGTCACTGACCCCGCTAGCCTAACTTTTTCTCTTTGAGGCTACAACTTTATTTTCATTGTTATCTTTTTATTTAATCCCTCTTCTATTCATATTAGTGTCTCATTCACAACACTGCCTGGTTGCTAAGACCCTAGCAACCACATATCTGCTGAAATACCAAACTGGAGAGCTGCTAAACAAAAAATGAAAACCAATTTCTAATTGTCTCGGTATATCAATGTCTACATCATACTTAAAGGTGAACATGGCTTTATTAGTTCATAGGAAACAAGTACATTGTCAGTGTATGGCTTCTCTTATACAGTCTGAGCAAATGTTAGGAGATCACTCATTATTATAATGTGACCTGCAGGGCTACACATCACATAAGAAAGGATTGCATAACTAGAATATACTGTAATTATGAAGAGAAGCAGGTTGTCAATAGCCACGTTCCTTGACAGTGTAGTCTTGTAGAAGGCTAAAACTGCTAGCTGAGGCTAGCTAACATCTTTAAGAAAAACAATGGGGTAAATAATTATACTTTCAACTCTTCAAAACATTTAAATTATAAAGGGTTTAATAAACTTTTTGATTCCAGCCTGAGCACTATCTGCAAGGTGTTCTTGCATGTGTGGGTTACCTCCTATACATACCACATACCCAAATTAACTGACTGAGATTTAGATTTGCTTAGACTGATGTGAATGATGCGTAATATGTTGCTCCTATATAATTAAAGGATAGTAGTAATAAAAACTCAAGGACCAATAACACCAGGAAATGTAAAGGTATCATTAAAGCATTAGCAAATAAATCATCAGCAGGTCAGCCAAGCCACTCCTTTCCACTTTTCACCACTTCTCATAATAAGACCTCTTCTTCTGGTACAAACCAGTGTGTATGCTGGTACAACTGTATCAGTTTCCATTAAAAAATAACAAAAAAAAGTGTATAATTTACAGGTTAACATAAAATATGCCTGAATTTGTGTGATTCCACTTCTTTAACAACCTATATGTCTGTAGATACACTAAATTACTATGAGTGTTGGACACATTTTAAGAGCAATAAAAGTGCTTCTGGCAAGAGCTGAGGGTATTTACCATTTATAGTGTACCAGAAACAAATCTGTTAAAGGAGGTACGCTGGTTACTATCTAGAGCAGGCATTTTTTTTTTTTTTTTTTTTTTTTTAAGTAAAGGGGTAGTTCACCTTGTATTTATCTTTTTAGTATGATGTTGGCATTCATATTCTAAGACTACTTTCATTTTTATTTTTAGTGGTTTTTAAATTATTTAGCATTTTTTTCCAGAAGTTCTTCACTGTGGAATGTCAGCAGTTAGTTGGTTGCTATGGTCCAGTTTACATAGCAACCAAATTGGAATATGAATAGGAAAGTGTATGACAAGAAAGATAATAAACATTAACAATTGTAGCCTCACAGAGCAATAGTTTTTTGGCTGATAGACTCAGTGACCCCCATCTGACAGCTAGAAAAAAACTAGAATACAATTCAAAAACTATAAAAATGAAAACCAATTAAAAAGTTTCTAAGCGCAGTGCATTCTATAATATACTTAAATTTAATTTAAATGTGAGCAATAACAATATAGTCAATATTGTACAATCCACAGATTGTAAGACACAGCTACTTGGATGTGCATGGTGGTAGCAAAGAGATTAGATGTTCTTTGTATGTCTTTGATAATTGTATTTTTAAGTTTGTGATTTAAATAAAGCTGGCCATACTTGCTGCAGTAAAAGCTGCTGAATAGGGCACTGCTGGATCCTTTAGGTCAGGGTTCCCCAACCTTTCTCACTCATGAGCCACAGTCAAATGTAAAAAGACTTGGAGAGCAACACAAGCACCATAAAAGTTTATGGAGGTGCTAAAATTGGCTATTAGGGAGCCTCTATGCACACTATCAGCTTACAGGAGGCTTTATTTGGTAGGAAATCTTGTTTTTATTCAACCAAAGCTTGCCCCCAAGTCAGGAATTCAAAAATAACTACCTGGTTTGGGGGCACTGAGTGCAACATCCAAGGGGTTGGGGAGCAACATGTTGCCCTGAGCCACTGGTTGGGGACCACTGCTTTAGGTCCACAGAATGATCTGATATTTGGATCTGCTCTTGGGTGGCAGAGATCCATGTTTAAAAGTATGGCCAGCATTTAAGAGTTTAGTTACTAATGCTGACAGATTTTATGAATTGCAGCGTTTATTGACTTGTAAGAAAAAAAATACAGGTCTATCGATTGCTTGGTAGTCTGAAATCTCAAATAAGGGAACATTTGAATCAAGTTTGCAGTTTCTGGCTATTTCCCCATGTGTGGCGCTCATTTCTCTCAGCTTGATTGCATAGGCAAAGTGGTTTTGCCTCCACCAGGAGTGGGATACATTGTTAAGATTTAGTTAAAGGATTTTTTGCCTGTGAAAGCAATTGGTAGCTAAATATTTCAATAACAATGTGCTCTTTACTCAAATATAAGAATATTGAACTCACTGAAGATTTAACTGTACTAAAGAAACCTGAAGTCACAAAACTGAGGTGGCTTCTAATGTCCATTTTTATTTAAATAGAGGCTACCTTATCCCTAATAAGCTATATCTCATATCCTTTCAGCAGACCTGCCAATTATGTAGGTATATATGCTTAGACTTCATTGTTTCTCATAGATTCTGTGATTTGCAATTAATAATGATCAGATTGCAGCTTAAGGACTTCACGATGAACAAATCCTGTCTGCACAGCTCTTAATTTGTAATTGCTTCCTTTTTTTGTTTTGTATTTGTGCCCTTTGGAGTCTTGATGGAAATATAGTATCTTCAATTTCAGTTTGGAGTATGACATATACATGTTGAAATCAATTTTTATTTCTAAATTTACATGAGCAAAATATTTTAAGGTAAAATTCAAATTTTGAAGTTGACATGATTATTGGCTAGTTCAAAATCTTAATAGCCCTATACTGTTCTACATATGTTGCATATGATGAGCAATACTCTCTATGAATATTTTTTTTTTTTATTCCTCTATCAACAGAGCTATCTGTTCCAGTTGCTCCAAGGTTTGGCTTTCTGCCACTCACATCGTGTCTTACATCGTGACTTAAAACCACAGAACCTGCTTATTAATTCTGAGGGTGCCATCAAACTTGCCGACTTTGGACTAGCTCGGGCATTTGGTGTGCCTGTGAGAACCTATACTCATGAGGTTAGTGTCTAAAGCATCTGGCCTCCCATAGTAGAACGTTTTATTCACTTATTTGAAAGTAAGAGCTCTATTTGTTTAAGGTGTGACTAAACATTTCACACCGCAGTTATCTCAGGTTCCCGTTATATGTTGGATATGATTTATAAACGCAAAAGAAAATGTCTGTATAATTATTATGCATGCAGCTGCAGTTTCAATGATCCATTATTCTTACTCTCTTTAGGTTGTCACCCTGTGGTACAGAGCACCAGAAATTCTTCTTGGCTGCAAGTTCTACTCCACGGCTGTAGATATCTGGAGCCTGGGATGTATATTTGCAGAAATGGTATAAACAGGTTTATACATATTGTTGCATTTCTTCTCAGTAGCTATAAATAGCTGTGTGGTTGATAGTTTTCCAAACAAAAGAAACATTTTTGCAATGCAGTTTTAATGTTTGTATGATACATATGGTTTACACATTTCTGCTTTTGTATTATTCTTGGAGAATATTTTGTCTAATATTTATTATCCTAACTGTGATAATGTATCATTTAGCTGCCCTTTTTGGTGTCTGCTGATTGTGTCTCTGCCTGGAGGAAAAAAATCGGAAATTGTTTAGCAAGAATGCAGGCCTAACATAGCAGAATTTTGTCGCCAAGATGAGAATAATGGCTGTAATGTATTCCACACAGCGTGACTTCAGTGTGGTTGAAATCATAAAAGCTTTGACCCAGTACTTCCTTCCTCTAAAATCTTGGATGTAAGAGGGTCATACTAGGGAGCTTTATGTGTGGTTAGAACTGCTGATAAAGGAATTTGTATCTTGAAGGGATAACTGGGATAATGATGGACTGTGGCTGTAATCTGTGGTGTCATTATAAATTCACTGGCGTGAACCTCGGTCACTGCCTGATTTAGCAATGACCACTTGGTGGTTGTGGTCTAAGGGTTTTACCTTGCAACTGGGCAACAGGCATCTAAATAGCCGAAGGTTATGCTCCACCTCTGTGTTGTAGATCAGCTATTAACCTATAACATTTTTGCTACAAGTCAAATACATTTTGTAATGGAAATTGCCACTCTCTGTGTATATTTCAAAATATAGCTGTTTTTTTCTGGTCATTTTAACTCTTAAATGGGAAAAATATGCAGTGGACCTTTGGATTAACGGCAAGGTCCATAGTGTTGTCCTGTTTAAAGGAGTACTAAACCCTAAAGATATGGTTGGAAAGCTGTATTTTATATACTGAACTTACTACCCCAGCCTGAAGGTTCAGCAACCCCTATAACAGTATTAATCCAGATCTTTGAAGCTCTCATAAGAGCTCACCATCTTGTATTCTGTTAGGAGTGTCAGTGACATGCACATTCTCAGACGTGTCTGACTAGCTGTTGAGAACTTAGGGGGTCGTCTCAAATTATTTCTGAACTGCAATGTAAAAGAAATCAGAATTAATTACTAAATTATCCTTGTTTCTGGTTTCATAGAGCCAGATGTTCCTTGTTAAAGGGCTGTGTTGGCCTTTGGTTCGTACAGAACCCCTAAACATAATGTGCAGCATTTTCATTCTTTAGTACTACTTTAAATGTAGTTAAATTAGATTTTAAAAAGTGCAGCTATATCTATAGCTACTTTAATTTTGTTTCTTCAACATAAATCTTTCAACTACATTTAAAGTAGTACTAAACTAACTATAACACTCCTTTTTTAATCTAGTCTGAACTTAAATGCATTTGTTTATCCCTTATGCTAGATCACTAGGAGAGCACTTTTTCCTGGAGATTCTGAAATTGATCAGCTCTTTCGCATCTTTCGAACACTGGGGACCCCTGATGAAGTGTCCTGGCCAGGAGTGACAACTATGCCAGATTACAAGTCAACCTTTCCTAAGTGGGTCCGACAGGACTTTAGCAAAGTGGTGCCACCTTTGGATGATGATGGTAGAGACCTTTTAGCTGTAAGTGTGTGTTTGGATGTATTTCTAACAGGGATCTTATTATATCAGGCTTTTTTTTTTTTTTGTAAAATTTGTATAAATTAAGCCCTGGCAAGGGAACATGTACTGTTCTCATTAGGATACCCCAACCCCTTTACTGACTAATAGTGGATGTATGAGTTTTTTATATGTATCTTTTAACCAGTACCACCTAAGTCTACACATGCACCTTTCATGATAATCCAATGAAGATTAATATGATAGATAGTGAATGGGTTTGATATAATAAGGTAATTAAAGGGGATGTTCACCTTTAGGGCTGACAGACGGCGACTAATCTCCCCGAAATGCCATCCTACCGGCGAGAACGTAAATCGCCGGTGGGATGGCATACACCGGCACAGTGATTTGCCAAAGTCGCGGAAGTTTCCTATCAAGGCAACTTCCACGACTTCGGCAAATCGCCACGCCGCGTATGCCATCCCACCTGCGATTTGTCCATAAAAGCAAATTGTCAATATTTATTAGATTGCAAAATGTTTATTTTAGTGATATAAAGGTAAACATCCCCATTTAAAATGATTTGATGAGTTGCTGATAGTGACATGAACTGTTATCATGATTTAATAGTTAAAGGTTCCCATACACGCTGAGATCCCCACCTACGGGATATATTGGCCCTGGGGCCAAACGATCAAATTATATTGGCGGCAAGGGACAGTTGGTTTGGGGACCGATGCGGTCCCCGATCCGACTGAATTTTCTAACCTGGCCGGTCGATATCTGGCCAATTTCAGGCCAGATATCGGTCGGCCAGGCCCCTCGTTTCTGCCCCTACATGGGCCGATAAGCTGCCGAATCAGTCCAAGGGACCGATATCGGCAGCTACAATCGGCCCCTGTATGGGACCTTAAGAGGTTATAAAAGATAGTATGTTTACAGGGTAACACTTTTGAAATAAAAAAATAACAAAAGTGGTATAAAGGTGATACCGGACACAAAAGATAGTATGTAAATGATCAGATATGACATCAGGTTGTTGCCAGTTTTATATTTTTATTTAGCGATGTCCTTTCAGTGATCTCATCCAACTATGTTCTACTTCTCTTTCCAGCAAATGCTTCAGTATGACTCCAACAAGCGGATTTCTGCTAAAGCAGCGCTGACCCATGCTTTCTTCCGAGATGTGAGCAGACCAACTCCGCATCTGATTTAGATGTACACATGGAGGAGAAGCGTACAATAGTTTATAAGGAGATGACAGAAAATGAGCAGTGTGGAACTTGGCAACCACCCTTGTAAGAATAACTCTGTATCCATCAGATCTATTTCACAAAGTACAGAGAATTGGCATCATTTTTAAGTAAATTGTTCCTTTGCAAAAGAAGTTTTTCATGCTATAATCCAACTACTTTCAAATTCTTTCGACATCTACAGTTTGGGAATCTCCTGAAGAGTATAAACAGCTAGGATTTTAATCTTGTAACTCGGTTCAGCAAGTTAATTTCTTTTTTCTCTTTCTATTTTCAGATTACCAAAACTTTTTACTCTTAATGGTGTGTGCAAAAAAAAAAAAAATGCATCCGTTTTTAAGGAGCAAGTCACCTTTTTAGGTCAGGCGCTATAAGCACTTTGGTGCTGCTATTTATTTTCTAGCATATTTCATTGAGTGGAATATTTTAGACTTCCTAATGCTCTGTGAAATGTAAAATTGCAATATTCTCTACTGAATTATTATATCCAATGTCCGTCTCAACATACCTTGTATGCTTGTAATACAGGCACAACTGGTAGCATTGTTGAAATAGGTTAGGATGCTGTACAGCACACTATGAACCATATGTGTTAAATATTGTGTGCAGAACATAGATAAAAGTATTAAGAGGAAGTTCTACAACAAAACAAGAAATCTCTTTTGTAAAATGTTGTTTTTGCACCTTTTATTTTTGGATGCAACTACTTTTAAAATTATGTTTTAACTGTTCAATGTGTGTTTTAGTCTGTACCTGTGATGTTAGTCCTAAAGTTAATTAAAATAATATTATTACTATGCTGGTGAAGAGTTTTAAAATAAAGTACAGTTCTCTAGTATACTTTAGTTATTCTAAATGTATACGTTTCAAATCGCCATTGGTTTGGAGAGTACATAAAATATACTAGCTGTATTTGAATATGGTTGTAATGTATGACACATTGCTGTAAAAACACATTAGCAATGCTGACAGTATCAACCTGAACAGCTGCCAAAAAATGAGTCAGAATTGCAGCTATAGGTATGATTCTATCTAAGTTAACTTTCTTCAAAAGGTTTCATGTAATTTATTGTATGGAACACATGGTTATGGTTTGGTTACTATTATGTGCTATGGCTTATACAGTTTTGCTGCTGATAACTATATACCTAATACACATTAATATTTAGCCAGTGCATTTTTACCTTGTATTCAAATTCAAAAAAATATTGCTACAGGCAGAGGTACATGTGGCATATTCACAAATTCTGCCTGGGCACATAACAAGACATCATTATCCAACACTATGAATGAACAGTCTTTAAGTGAAAATGATATTCTGCTCTAAGCCCTACAGTGTCATTTGAGAATAGCATGATTGCTTTGATATGGTGTGGGAAAAGAACTGCTGCAATAATCATCACTTGGCCCATTTTCTTAAAGGGTGGTGCATTTCCTAAAATGTTTAGCTTTGTAATTCTTATTCACCTTCCTTTTTATTCCTAAATAATGAGGTAGAAAATTCCCACTGTCAGGCCCAGACTTGCAATCTGTGGATTCTGGAAAATGCCAGAGGGGATGCTGTAAGATGCCACCGTCACTATTTTATGGGCCTGTGGGGGGGGGGGGGTGCTGTCTGGGCCTCTGTGTACTTAAAATGTCAGGGCCTATTTTGAATTCCAGTCTTGGCCTGTCCAATGTATATCTCGTTTGTAATAGAGTAGTATGTATGTAGTATACCTTATGCCAGTGCTGTCCAACTTCTGTGGCACCGAGGGCCGTGATTTTTCTGGCCTACATGGTGGAGGGCCGATAATGGAAGCCAATTTTGACCACTCCCCTTTTTAAACACCCACATTATTGCATGACCATACCCATATTAATGGTGGTAGTACAGCAAATATCCGCCTGTGTGTGCCATACTCTGCCTGCCCTTTGCTGCCTGTTTGCCATATTGTGCCTGCCCTATGCTGCCTGTGTGTGCCATACACTGCCTGTCCTATGCTGCCTGTGTGTGCTATACTCTGCCTTCCCTACCCTGCCTGTGTGTGCAATAAACTGCCTGCCCTATGCTGCCTGTGTGCTATACTCTGCCTGTCCTATGCTACCTGTGTGTGCCATACTCTGCCTGCCCTATGGTGCCTTTGTGTAAGGCACACACAGGCAGCATAGGGCAGGCAGAGTATGGCACACACAGGCAGCATACAGTGACACAATGCTGGCAGTGTTCCTACAGTCTGCACAATAACTACTGTATATATTAAAAAACTTTTTAATTGGAGTACCACATCAGTATATGTTCTTTTTATAGTGTGCAGGGTTTATTTGTGGGTTTCTACTGCTGTCTGAGGTGTGAAGAGATGAGCAATGTGGGTGATTACAATCTGAGCCAGAGGTGTGATTAAACAATACAGGGGGTTTACAGTCTGATTCTGAGGTGTGGACCATGCAGGGGGCCAGTACTGATACCATTTAAAGCTTACACAAAGGTAAGCCATCAAAGCAGCCAGACAGGTGGGGGGCCACACAGGTAGGCCATTGAGTCCTATGGGAGGCTTCCAAAATCATGCACAGAAGGATCAAAGTCAGAAAGGTTTTCCCGCTGTTTATGATCGTTCGCCAATACGATATCATGATACATAGGATTTTTTTGTGACATTTCCGATCATCAGAAATGATCATCTAATCTGAATTTTACCCATTTCGGGATTCAAACTTGTACTTTGATGAATCAGCCCCTAAGCCTAGATTTGCGTTTTGGTAGTTTGGAATTGAAATACTTATTTACGTGTTTTAGGTGAGGCAACAGCATTCATGGGTTTGAGCATTACATTTCAAATGCTAGAATGAATAATTTCCCATAAACACTGTAATATATTATTAAAAACCATACCATAAAAAGCATGACCGTATCCCTTTAATAGGTTAGAGGCATGAGTTACAGTTAATATAACTAGTCAGTGTAGGGACTTGCAGCAAAGGTGGTTTGTCAGCTGTGGTAGATGAGTCTTGAATCTATTAAATGCTCAGGCATTGAAACATCCAGACCTACTATAATATAATCAAAACCATATGGCAGGATTTTGAAGCATACGTAGCGTATTCTTGGCAAGCGTGTTTCAGCTGGCCGAGAAAATGCTACCTACGCTACGTGTGGCTTTAGCCTTAGGGCAGTGGCACAAGGGGAGATTAGTTGCCCGCGATAAATCTTCACTATTGCGGGCGACTAATCCCCCCGACATGCCATCCCACTGGCAAGAATGTAAATCACTGGTGGGATGGTATACATGTTGCTTCAGTTTTCCTTTCGAGGCAATTTTTGGAGCCGAAGCGACTTGTATGCCATGCCACTGGCGGTTTACATTCTTGCCGGTGGGATGGCATGTTGGGGAGATTAGTCGCCCGCAATAGTGTAGATTTATTGCGGACGACTAATCTCCCTGTGTGCCACTGCCCTTAAGGATGCTGTGCTTTAGCAGGGGTATACCAACCGAGATCACCCATTTATCACTGCATTCAAAAGTAAACATAAGTTTTAGCAACAATATTTTAAAAAATATGCAGCCTTTTTATGATTTTTAATATAATTACTCAGAAAGCCCAGCCCCCTGTTCTCCTGCTGACCTGGCTGACTTTGAGACTCAAAGAAAAAAAAAAAGTAACAGAACTCGACTGTCCACGGTCTGCCTTTAGCCTCCATCCTCCAAATCCCATTATTCCCTGCACTCGTGATGTCAATCAGGAAAGGAACATTACAGTGCAATGCATTGTGGGTTATGTAGTTCCTGCATGCTGCCTGTAAACCTTGAGTTTTGTTATAATTTGTAACACCAATGTTTTAGTCTTTCCTTCCCTGTCAGTATTTCAAATGATGCAGAAAGAGAACTGTTTTGCAGTTGGATTTCAGCATTTAAAAATCATACTTTTTGAAGGAACAGAATATAAAATATAGGCCATGAACATCACTCAATCTTTTAAGCTTAAATGAGACATATTGGATAAATGGGAAAACCCCTAACCCTGTAGGCAATTATGAATAATATCCGGTGCTGGTTTCACTTTGTGCTAAACATTAATCCAATCTGTAACAATGGCCCCTTTATTGGAGCTCCCTATAGATCCTCTCACTTCTCCGTCCAGTGTGAAATGAAGAGTGGGTGTGTCCTAACGGTCCCTGCCAGAGGCACAGTAGGAGGGGGAGAGCCAATCACAGCCCTGCAGTCACACAAACACAGACAGGCTTCATTCAGTTCCCTATCAGGTCAGCCTAGCTGCTGATTGGTTCCTATCCTACAGTGCAGTGTACGTAGGGCCGCCAGCTCCCCAGCTCATCCAGAGAATTCAGCCAGCAGGAAGTGGCACAGATGGGGGGGGCTAGTGGGGTTTTTGTGGAATTTCTCAATAAATCAGTCTGAAATACAACTTTTTAAGCTCATTCCTTCTATATCTAGAGGAGTACAATTCCCTGGTACATTCATAGTTTTTATAGGATATGTCTCCTTTAATGGCTAATGAACCTGGATTTGGGTGGAAGTGGAATTGGGCCTTGTAACTGCAAACACTGACACACTGGGATAATCCAAGGGGGTTTCTCTGCCAGTCTGCAGAGTTAAGCAATGATTAAGATCCTACAAATTCTGGATAACATTTTCATAGGAGTTAATGATAAGACAAAACAGAGGCTCCTGGTGTGTTTATACAAAGACACTGTTGTTTTTTTTGCGCCTATTCTACATTGCCTGATGAAGCAGGAAATGCCTGCGAAACGCGTTGCAATATTGTTGTGAATAAACTATTACTGAAAATTACCACTTTTGTTGGTGTCTGCCTGGAGGAGGTAAGTTCACTACTACCTCCTCTGAATTACCCATTGGGTTTTTAAGTGTTTTTAGCTAATTTTATCCTTTTGGCGCCTCTGTTTTGTCTTATCATTATACCGAGTCCACCCCGAGTGGAGGGGTGTTATTCCCATTTTTCTTCCTTCGACAGAGAGCGACTTCTTATTCCTGAGTGGGGTCAGGATAATCTCCCCACCTGCCTATACAGTGGTTGCCTATTGGTAACCCTGGCTTGTGAGTATTAATTTGTTTATTATACCATTACTCCTTGTAAAAACATGACACTATTGGGGCTCTTGGTGTTCCTTTTTGTCTTCATTTTCATAGGAGTTGTTCACATTTAGAGTGATGTTGAAACTGCTATTCAGAGAAAACTAGCATTTTTCCCCCATTTTCTAAACGCTACTCCTCCTACAGTTTTAGGGGTACCACACCCAAACTCCCTACACTACTTTGCCCTATAGCGGAGCAGGTTGCTTGTGCTTTTCTAAGCGATGCCGCCCCCCCGTCTTTTTGTGGCGCCGCTCCGAACACCCCAATTTTCCTGTTGACTTTGACAGGGAAGATTTTCAAACTGCTGCCACTGCAGCTATGAAGCTACACTCGCCAAACTTGAATAACATAATCATGGGGTCGCCCTGAATAAAACAGCGACAATAGTTGGATGACCCCAATGTGGGAGGAGCCAACAACAGGCAATCAAATTTCACCAATTGACTTTAATGAGGAAATTGAAACTGCTGCCAATCTTACAGCTTTTGGGCTTCACTCCCCAAACTTGAATCACACAGTCATGGGCTCAGCCTGAATGAAAATATGATATTTGTTGGATGGCCAAAAGTGGGTGGAGCAATGAACAGTCAATCAGATTTTACCTTTTGACCTGCTGCCATTCTCACAGTATTAACACCAGGGTCCCCAAACTCTTCACCAACAACCAGACAACAAACAGATTTCACCTATTCAATTTTACTGGTTTACTGCCAGGGTTCCCAAACTTTGCACAGTTTGTCACTGGGTGACTATGTCCCAAGTTTAGAAAAGTGGGCAGAGCCAACAACAGCCAATCAAATTTCATCTATAGACTTTGATTGGTTTAAATTAAAACTGCTAACATTCTTTAAATATTAATACTAAGGTCCCCAAGCTTTGCAGTTAGTCACCAGGTAACTGTGGTTCAAGGTTAAGAAAACTGGGTGGAGCCACCAACAGCCAATCAGATTTTACCTGTTGATTTTCAATGGGGAAATTTTACCTGGTCACTAAGGGACTGCATTTTTACATTTGGAAAAGTGGGTGGAGCCACCAACAGCCAATCAGATGTCATCAATTGATTTTTTTTGTTTAAATTTAAAATGCTGCCATTCTTATACCATTTACGCCAGAGTGGCCAAACTTTGCAGAGTTAGTCACTGGGTGACAATAAGTCAAAGTTTAAAAAAAGTGGGTGGGGCCACACACAGCCAATCAGATTTATTTCATAGATTTTAATGGGGAAATTTAAAGTGCTGCCATTCTCACACATTAAACATTTTACAGTTGGCCACTGGGGGACTAAAGGCTAAAGGTTAGAAAAAGTTAGTAGTGCCACCTACAGCCAATCAGATTTCACCAATTAAATTTCATTGGCTTATATTTATACTTTCTTACACTTTATGCCTGGATTCCCAAACTTTACACAGTCAATCACTGGGTGACTACATATTCAAGGTTAGAAAAATTGGGTGAAGCCACCAACAGCCAATCACATTTCTTTAATTGATTTTAGTGGAGAAATTTTAACTTTTGCCATTCTCACACATATAATGCCAGTGTCCCCAAACTTTTCATAGTTTGTCACTAGGGGACAATAGTTAAATGTTAGGAAAAGTGAGTGGAGCCACCAACAGCCAATCCATTTCCACCCATTAAATTTCATTGGTTTATATTTAACCTAATGCCATTATTTAAGTATTAATTCCAGGGTTGTTAAACTTTGCAAAGTTAGTCACTGAGTACTTTCCATTCAAAGTTAGAAAAAGTGGGCAGAGCCACCAACAGCCAACACCAACTATTTACTTTCAATGGTGAAATGTAAAATGCTGTCAGTCCCACAATTTTTACGCCTAAGACCCCAAACTTTGCAGAGTTGGTCACTGGGGGACTGCAGTTCCAGGCTAGAAAAAGTGGGTGGAGCCACCATCCTCCAATCAGATGTCACTCGTTGACTTTCAGTGGGGAAATTTAAATTGCTGCCATTCAGACACTATTAAAACCAGGGTCCCCAAACTTTGCACAGTGGTTTTTACTATATAACTGTAGCCCAAGGTTAGAAAAACTGGGTGGAGCTAACAAGAGCCAATCAAATCTCATTAAGTGACTTCATGTTTTTCAAACCAACATGAAGTTTGTTCTCAAACTTCCCTTTCTAGTTTAGCTTTTTGTTTAGCAGCTCTCCAGTTTGAAGAGCCATGTGGTTTCTATGGTCAACTTGTTTGAAAGAGAGACTGGAATATGAATAGGGGAGGGCCTGAATAAAAAGATAAGTAATAAAAAGTACCAATACAATTGTAGCTTTACAGAGCAGAGCAGGAAAGAGTCAGAAAAACAAAGTAAATAATTCAAAAACTATAAAAAAAAATTTAGACCAACTGAAAAGTTGCTAGGAATTGGCAATTCTATAACATACTAAAAGTTAACGTATATCTACCACTTTAGGAACTCATAGAAAATAGGAGAAAAGAATAATACGTTTCCAGATTCTATGGCTTCATACCTTTATGTTCAGAGAAGACGCCCTGACATTTGGGGTAGAGAGCCCCAATTTGCTGCAATACATTTGGTTATGACAGACATTATTATCACCTTACCTTGTGCCTGTATCTTGTCTGGCCTAGATGTACAGAGGTCATGGCAAGTCCATAGACTTTTTTGCTGTATGTCGGCGTTCTTATATCTTAGCTGGCACTACCACAGAAGTATTTTGCGTAGTACTTGTAGTAAAGTACATACTACAGTCAAACAGTGGGGGTTAGTAAGGATTGCATGGAGAGTTGGAGTAGGGATCAGACCAACATTATACTCAGGTTTTATACAGGTTTGTGAAATGGAACTAAAATGTAGAGAATAACTACTGTATAATAACCTGTATGGCCTTCAACTGGTTGCTTCCTTTCCATATTTCATTATTTGGTAGATGTAGCAGATGTGAATATGATAGCTCTAAAAAGCAAACACTGCTGTTTTAGTGCATTTGACATGAAAAACAAATTACCTTTTTAAGTTACATGTCCTTGGATTTTTGCAAATGTAGGAAGCATTTTTGAGCGATTAGCCAGGGTTGCTGGATGTAATGTGTTTAAGTGCACTTTGGGGGATTTAACAACGTTGAAGTTTACTTTTTTTTCTTTTTTTAAGTTTTCTCGCACTACAATAACTCAAATTCAAATTATGTTTAGGCAATGTTAAGCCATATTTGCAAAGTTGAATTTTTTGAGTTTTGGAGTTTGTAAACTCCAACAATTCGAGGTATTCCATTTTTTTTAATTTTGAACAAGTTTTCCTTATTAATAAATAAGCGAAACTTGTTATGGGAGTTTATTTAAAACACTTAATGTGTTTTAAGTGCAGAAATTCATAAGAATAGAAGGGACTGGTATTGTCAAGTGCTTCATCACCCGTAGGAAAGGAGATTTCTGCCAGGCCATGAAGTGCCCTAAGAACCCTTTAAGAAGGCTCTTGGATCGTGTCTTGTTTTTCATAAAGGCTCTTTGGCTTCTTAAAGCCCTTCTCACCCTAACCAGGGGTCTCCAACCTTTTTCACTCGTGGGCCACAGTCAAATGTAAAAAGACTTGGAGAGCAACACAAGCATCATAAAAGTTCATGGAGGTGCCAAATAAGGGCTATTAGAGAGCCTCTATGCTCACTATCAGCTTACAGGGGCTTTATTTGGTAGTAAATCTTGTTTTTATCTAACCAAAACTTGCCCCCAAGTCAGGAATTCAGAAATAACTCCATTCCTCTGCTCCTCACTACATCTCGTCCCTTGTGTCTTCCCTTGTGTGTTCCCGGCAGACTCCTTCGTTCCTCGCAGAGCAATCGTTTGGTTGTGCCCCCACTACTACTGCGGTTTCCCGCCTTAAACCTTTCTGCCTTTCTGCCCCTTACATTTGGAATTCCCTCCCTGATTTCCTCCGGAGAGAATCCTCCCCCAGTCTTTTTAAAACTAAGGTTAAAGACTACTTTTGGAGCACTCGCTCCGGCACCTAATCTGGGAACTGGCACTTATATTGTAGCATCACCCACTGTGACCTACAGCACTTATATTTGTCTATTTGTGTCTGTTAGTTACCCTCCCATATAGATTGTAAGCTCTACGGGGCAGGGACCTCCTTCCTCTTGTGTCCTCGACTCTTAACTTATTGCAGCTGTATTTATCTGTATTTATTGTTATACTTTGTATTTATCTATTATCTTATTAACACCGTTTGTATTAATGTATTCTACTGTACAGCACTGCGTACATAAGTAGCACTTTATAAATAAAGACATTGGTTTGGGGGGCACTGAGAGCAACATCCAAGGGGTTGGGGAGCAACATGTTGCCCCTGAGTCACTGGTTGGGAATCCCTAAACCAACGTTTTTTTTTTTTACTCACTGTTTGAAGAGCAGGCAAAGCTACACCTACAAAGCTGGCGATGTTGTTTACAAAAAGCATCTTTAATCAGTTGCTGATAAGGTGATATCAGTGAATTATAGTGAGGGTTTCAGCAGAGAGTCAAAAGATTATAAAATATGCACCAGAGCCTCTTTCTCCCTGTGGTGATTTGTTGGACATATTTTATAATCTTTTGACTCTCTGCTGAAACCCTCACTATAATTCACTGATATCACCTTATCAGCAACTGATTAAAGATGCTTTTTGTAAACAACATCACCAGCTTTGTAGGTTTTACAGGAACTGTGAGCAAAGCAGCTGTCAAGGAATTAGTACGAGACGCAAAACATGAAGCCTTCTAATTAAAAACATTACAGAATTATTCATTAGTTTTTAACAATGATTTATTTTATTTCGTCTAAATAACATGCAAATAACTCTGCTCAGAAATGTATTACTTCTGAAAGCAATTGTGAACCGAGGTGGCGGAAAACCAACAGGAAAAATAAGTCTTGTGTTTTTTGTTACTTTTTCTCTTTAACAGAGGCGTGACGATCAGACAAAAACAGGTTGGGAAAGGAGGTACCGTGACTTCCTACAAGCATCCGACTGTGTAAAGCAAACTTACGCTGCATGCCACTCCCACAAGGCGGTACGTGACGCGTCACGGCGCTTACGTGCAGTCGGGACGTTCAGTCTCGCGTGATGAGACTTGTGGCGTTGGGATTTCTGTGAGACAGGAGGCTGGGAGGTTGCAGTTAACAGTTTTGCGGGAGGTGTAAGTAACGATCCGGGACTGCGGGCTGTTAGGGAAATCTGGACTGTTGGGCTGTATAAGGAAAAGCCAGACTGCTGGGCAGTATGAACGCTGTATAGGGGAAAGAACATACAGGCACCCTAGCAACCGCCCTCCCGAAGTCTGCAGCTCACTGACAGCAGGGGTCCCGGTAATCCAAGTAAGTGCAGCACAGTCACCCCCCATAAGAAGTAAAACTGAGCGGGCCCGGGTGACTGTCCCAACCCGGTGTCGGCCCGGGTATGCCTAACCTTCTGTTGTGTGGATTTTGCAGGACTACAGTTCCCAGCATGCAATTATCGGATGCTGTGAGAGGTACTGCTGTAGCTGCATTTGCCGACCCCTAAGGAGTTCTGCTTTTAGTCAGCTGTCAGTCACAATAAGATAGTGGCGTAGAGGAAGTGAGCTCCTCCTGTGTCTGCCCATCCATCTTTTCCTGAACTACAACACCCAGCATGCTTCAGCTGTCTAGTATAGGTTGGATGCGCCTGGGAGGTGTTGGACAGCAGAATCTTGGCAAACAGGCTGCAAGCCAGATAGGGTATTTCTGTTGTATTATTTATAAACATTGGTATTTTTAGTTATACTAGGGCTGGGTTAGGTAAGGCAGAGTAGTGTTCCGACAAGAAGGTATTGGCAAACAGGGCTGTTTTGTTTATCACATGATTCATAAGAACAGGAATAAATCTAGGTTTTAGATTTAGGAATAACCCTGTTTTATCAACATGTGTATAGAAATATAAAAGAAAACTAATGCTCAGATTATATTTACAAAAGACCATGGAGCTGTTCAGCTGGAAAAGTGCTATGAAGTCTTAAATGCAGCAGGGTTATAGGGCTGTGTTCACTTCCTATAGCCAATTCTACATGTACCCCTGTAAGAAAAGAGTCTCACAGTTAACATGGTATGTCTGTCTTTAATGGGGGTAATCACCTTTGCTGCCCTGGCTCTTCCTGGCAAAATGGTCCCAAATTCTGCATCAAAGGTGTAAAGTAGGGAGCAAAGACCCCCCTTCTGCATTGGGGCAGCATCGAGTCCTAGATTCAGGAAAGCACTTATTTGGGAAGCAGAGGAGGAGGAAAAGTAAATAGGCAATAGTGACTAGAAAACCCTCAGTGATTAGTGTCGCTTATTTACTACCTAGTGCTCCTCTTCAAATAACGTACCAGCCCAGAGTACTGTTTTCTGAGTGCCATGCTGCCAACGTTCCCCAAGTCCCCTGTGCCAGTTCTAGGAGGGCAAAAGCACAGTATGTAAATCTACAAAAAAGTTCTATATTGAGAGTTAAAGGAGAAGGAAAGTCAAAACCTATAAAGCACACACCCTTCAATAGTTCTACTATTGTTAAGTAAAAACACTTTATTTTTGGCTCAAGATAAGTTTTTTACTTACAGCACACTTTCTCATCGGTTTAGAGAACAGTGCCGCCATCTTGGAAAAGGGATGCTCACTTCCTTTCCCTCACTGCTCTGTACTGAGCATGCACATCATTCCCTCCCCCCTGAGCCTAGGCGCGCGTCCGTCTTTGCCGTGGGAGGGCGAGCGCTCCTGTTTGTGCACGCTCACAGCATATCTTACATGCGCATGCGCTTACTAAGGAGCTGGTCTTAGTTTGGCTTCTGATCATTTGAACAGGCGAAATATGGGGAGACTTAAGGGCACTTTTTAGATAACTGAAGGTATGCCTGCAGCTTGAGATTAACTCTTTACTAGCCTTTCCTTGTCCTTTAAGATGACTGTGCTGCACACTGCAAACACTATCCCGTGCTGGTGCTTTTTTTTTTTTTAATAAAAAAGAGGAGTACCAGCCCAGGGTAGCAGAAAAGTATGTAGATTCACTAGGGGGTGTCAAACAACATTAATAAACAAGTGATTTTGCTTTTGTTTTCCTTTAATAGGTCCTAATTACCTGAATGAAAAGTTTGAAAAGAAGTGATTATACCCTTCTTTTGTTCAACACTAGCACAATAAATCAGCTTGTACTGAAAAATATATTCTGCCTATGCTTTTAATTTAAAAAAAATGAAGTAGAGGAAAATTCATAATCACTGGGGAGTGCCAAAATGTTAGACACCACCCAGTGATTATAATTACTTACCTGAGATACTTCTATAAGAATGCCAAATCGCCATATTCTTCTTTCTGGATCCTCTCAAAAGCCTGGTCAGGGTGCACATGTGAAGTAAAGTAAAAAGCCAGGCTTATAAGCAAGAAGCCTGCTTTATATTCTGCCTGGGGCCACAGAGGGGATCCAAGAACAAGAATAATATGCAATGGTATGAACCTGCCAGAATAGCAACACTAACTGTGCCATGCCATTTTTGCCTGGATTCTTTACATGGGTTCTTTTCCTTAGAGCTGTTTACACGAGCATGCTGTATTAGAAATAACACAGGCCAATATTAGCTGTCAACTTGACCCCTCTGGTCCAGGTAGGCAGCATGTCAACCACTGCACAGGAATAAACTAACTGCCTGTCTGATATCTGTTAGGGATTGGTCAGATATCTATCAGGTAGGATTACAAATCCTTTCTGTATTCCACAAGGATGGGGTTGATGTGGTTCTTTAGTCTGGGAGCCAAACATTTGCATCAACCTGATTCAGTTCACTATGTGGGTGACTAAAGCTGGCCATACACATACTATTATGTATATACTATTGATATTGGTCAGTTCTAGAATCAAGCAAGTTAGAAATTTCATCTTCCAAAGTATAGTGTCATCCAGGTCATTGTGCATGGGCAGATAAGGATGTGAAGAGATGCTGTTGCTATTCTTTTAGTTTCTGCAGTTATGATCATTTATATGCTTTGCACAAATGATCAGAACAATAGGAAGGTGTGTCCCCGTGCATACTATCTGTCTGTTCAACCCATCAGCGCAGAGATTGAATGCAGAGGGGCAGCTCTTTACTGTTAATGCTGCCAATCACCAGCAGATCTTTCAGGTAATGGCCTTCTGCTGTTTATCTGCTGGACTAATGCCAACAGGCATATTGATTAATTGGATCCTGGAAGTAAAGAGGGAAATATAATTGGTAGCAAACACTTATATTCACATAGAACCCCATATTTTTTGTGTGTTTTTTGCATGCTGAGACATATATAAAAAATATGTATTTTTGTTGATTGGCGGGTAGGGCTTACCAAGTAGTAACAAGGAATGGCGGAGAAGATTAGGTTATAGAAAAATAGAGGAGTGTTTGTAATGTTTGTAAGATCGTCGTTTCTTGGTCCAAATTAATGTTTTGGGCAATGGCACATAGGGAATTACCATTCCAGCAATGAAAGCAGAGGTTTCACAGTTCTTCCTGAACCCATGATTGCTGTTTTTAATTTTATTACTTATGCTACACCTCTTGTTCCCCTTTCCACTGATATCATTGGGATGAGTTATATGACAACTAGTGGGCTATTTGACTGCCCTGTGCCAGTCCGATAGTATCACTTTTTCTGGAGAATGCTGAAACTGAAGTGCTCAACCTGCAAACTAAACATATTATTTAATTAACTAAAGTTTGAGTTTAGTTATTAGAATGCTTTATTAATATAGTGCCAACATATTGTGCTCACTCTACAGAGATTATACATTGTTCAAATATAAATCCCTTCCTCATTTGAACGTAAAATCTCCCCTATCACATTTACACACACAAGGAAATGAGGTAGGATTTTATTTTAACAGGCAAAGTGTTGAAAATGTGGTATATGTGTTTTTTTACAGAAAATTGTCTGTATAAAAAGACCCAATATAGCCAGACATTTTACCATTCAACAATAAATAAAGTAACAAAGGGGCAGGTTCTTTGTTGTCACCTTGCTAGACAGGTGCAACCATAACCGTATTTATGTTATCATCAATTAATAGGTGAGTACAGTATTTTCTTTTGCTCTATGTACATCACCATAGACAATGCAGATATTTAGTGGCTCATTGTTTCCTTCACTAGCGTGACAATTTCAAGAATTCAGTTTGTTTTATTCTGGTTTGGAAGTCATGTGAAAGATATTATCCGAAACAAGAATTCTGGCTCTGTTATTGGGACTGCCTTTGTGTCTGAGCTTAGGGATATGGAGCAAATATTTTATGTTTATGTTGTAATTCACTGTTGTTTATGGGAAAATACTGCTGCTAGAATTTTCGTAGAATTTTCCACACCTTTTACTAGACAAAATATAATAATATAATATCTGTTTATCCAGATATTCTTCAGAAAGAGTGGATGCAATATGAGATTTACACTAGCCACATATTATTTCCATAAGGGAACGCACAATGAGATCACATTTCTCCTTGTATTTGACCCTGTACCTTTATAGACATAGGCAATACTATGCACTGTGCTATTTGTGGGAGACAAACAAGACCTGAGTTGTTTGTAACAATTCTTTTTGTTGGCAATGGGAAAAAAATACAGAAATCTCCTGGCATTTCCATTGTTGTTACATATAGCTTTCCCATAGGGGCACATTTACAAAGGCACGAACGTTCATTCGAACGCTCCAAGCGTATTTTTGCCGAATTTTTTTCAGGCGTCCGCTGCACAACTTTTTGTACGCTTGCACGAAAAAATTGCTGTTTACAAGTACGAAAATTTAGTGACTTTCGGATCGCCAATACGATATTATCGTGACTAATACGATTTTTTTGTAAGCATTTTCGTGATATTTGCGATCTTCAGAAATTTTTGTTTCCAATCCGAATTTTTCCCATTCAGGATTCGAACTTGTGATTTAATAAATCTGCCCCTTAGTCTATCATTGTAATAACCAGGTGCGTTGACATCCTTACCCCGGCAGTTTCACAACAGTTCACACTTCCAGTCATGTACTTTGAAGGATTAACACCTTCATCAATGAGAATCTTGGTACCATTGTGATTGGATCATACCTTCTTACACCTGTCGGTTTCAGCTAACACCTAACTGAACAAGTTCAATGGAACCATTGCGATTGGATGTCTGTGACTCTACTACCATCAAGAGTTTAAATACCGGGGAATTCCCTACCAGTCATTTGAACTGAAGAAGCCACTCGGATGAGTGGTGAAACGTTTTCAAGAAAAACTCAGAAAAGTCCAGTTGTTTTAGACTTAATTCTACTAGATACTGTATATCATGACCTGGATGAATGAGAATCTTCATAGACAATAACCAGTTGTTCCCAGCAAAAGCAAAGAGGGTTTTTTTTTGTTTAGTTTTTAGGGTCTAGCGGTAGAGTCCAGAGTAGCATGGGCTATTAACACTAAATGAGAGATTGGATGCATGTGGCTTCCCAGTCACATGGGGAGGAATGAAGTATTTTGCTCGGTATGAGGTGGCACTAAAACATGATGTAACGGAAGCACACTGTATTATTATTTTTGAGTAACCTCTGTATTTTTCATATAAAGCCACAAAGTGCAGGATACAGATTTATTATATTTGTACAAGCTTTGAGGTTTTATGGTTAGATTATGTTTTATTGTATTTTTGTGTATGAGCTGTTGAGTATTTTTTTTATGCTGTGTTACATTGTTGGCTGGCCATGCCCTGAATGATGAAGTACCACACCCCTGATCATAAGGCTATTAGGATTTCTGTCTTTTTGCTAGAGGATTATCACAATTAGAAGGAAGGTTTTGTGAGATGTTAGGCAGTTTATGGGTAGCAGACGTAATGGGACTTTAGTTCATATCAGAATCTGAATGCAGTCAGACCAATGCGTTTACAGACGCTAAGGAAAGCCCATCATTGGTAAAATATGCATTTGTCTCTTTATGTTTCTGTTTCAAAAGATAAGTAAAAAGAGCATTGTGCAATATGTAGACAAGACGTACATTTATTTTTCTTTTATGTCCTTAAAGTAACACACTGCCATTATGCCCATCTTGGCCAATGCGGGGCAGGCATTCTGGAAGGCCTATCTGTGTTCTCTATCCACCGAAGTACATTTCATCCTACAATACATTCATTTCCAATATACACTATTTGATATAGCATGGAACCATTATCATAGCCAGTTAAATGCTTGGGGTATGGCCTTGGGTGTACCAGTTCCAAGAGGCTCATGCTAATCCCTAGTTAAATGTGTATTTCTTGATTTCATGTTTTCTTAAGAACTGATTTCAGTGAAATTCAGTGTGTAGCAGGAAATATGCAGCTGCTGGTACTTTTTCATTCATTTGTTTTTGTCATTGGAATTTGGTTTGGTTTTGTTTTTGTTTTGTATGTACAGTGGTGTGAAAAACTATTTGCCCCCTTCCTGATTTCTTATTCTTTTGCATGTTTGTCACACAAAATGTTTCTGATCATCAAACACATTTAACTATTAGTCAAAGATAACACAAGTAAACACAAAATGCAGTTTTTAAATGAAGGTTTTTATTATTTTGGGAGAAAAAAAATCCAAACCTACATGGCCCTGTGTGTAAAAAGTAATTGCCCCCTGAACCTAATAACTGGTTGGGCCACCCTTAGCAGCAATAACTGCAATCAAGCGTTTGCGATAACTTGCAACGAGTCTTTTACAGCGCTCTGGATGAATTTTGGCCCACTCATCTTTGCAGAATTGTTGTAATTCAGCTTTATTTGAGGGTTTTCTAGCATGAACCGCCTTTTCAAGGTCATGTCACAACATCTCAATAGGATTCAGGTCAGGACTTTGACTAGGCCACTCCAAAGTCTTCATTTTGTTTTTCTTCAGCCATTCAGAGGTGGATTTGCTGGTGTGTTTTGGGTCATTGTCCTGTTGCAGCACCCAAGATCGCTTCAGCTTGAGTTGACGAACAGATGGCCGGACATTCTCCTTCAGGATTTTTTGGTAGACAGTAGAATTCATGGTTCCATCTATCACAGCAAGCCTTCCAGGTCCTGAAGCAGCAAAACAACCCCAGACCATCACACTACCACCACCATATTTTACTGTTGGTATGATGTTCTTTTTCTGAAATGCTGTGTTACTTTTACGCCAGATGTAACGGGACACGCACCTACCAAAAAGTTCAACTTTTGTCTCGTCGGTCCACAAGGTATTTTCCCAAAAGTCTTGGCAATCATTGAGATGTTTTTTAGCAAAATTGAGACGAGCCTTAATGTTCTTTTTGCTTAAAAGTGGTTTGCGCCTTTGAAATCTGCCATGCAGGCTGTTTTTGCCCAGTCTCTTTCTTATGGTGGAGTCGTGAACACTGACCTTAATTGAGGCAAGTGAGGCCTGCAGTTCTTTAGATGTTGTCCTGGGGTCTTTTGTGGCCTCTCGGATGAGTTGTCTCTGCGCTCTTGGGGTAATTTTGGTCGGCCGGCCACTCCTGGGAAGGTTCACCACTGTTCCATGTTTTTGCCATTTGTGGATAATGGCTCTCACTGTGGTTCGCTGTAGTCCCAAAGCTTTAGAAATGGCTTTATAACCTTTACCAGACTGATAGATCTCAATTACTTTTGTTCTCATTTGTTCCTGAATTTCTTTGGATCTTGGCATGATGTCTAGCTTTTGAGGTGCTTTTGGTCTACTTCTCTGTGTCAGGTAGCTCCTATTTAAGTGATTTCTTGATTGAAACAGGTGTGGCAGTAATCAGGCCTGGGGGTGACTACAGAAATTGAACTCAGGTGTGATAAACCACAGTTAAGTTATTGTTTAACAAGGGGGGCAAACACTTTTTCACACAGGGCCATGTAGATTTGGAGTTTTTTTTCTCCCTTAATAACGTAAACCTTCATTTAAAAACTGCATTTTGTGTTCAGTTATGTTATCTTTGACTAATAGTTAACGGTTTTTGATGAGCAGAAACATTTAAGTGTGACAAATATGCAAAAGAATAAGAAATCAGGAAGGGGGCAAATAGTTTTTCACACCACTGTATGTATGTATATCTTTATTTATAAAGCGCTACTTATGTACGCAGTGCTGTACAGTAGAATACGTTAATACAAACAGGGTGTTAAGATAATAGATAAATACAAAGTATAATAATAAATACAGATAAATACAGCAGCAATAAGTTAAGAGTCGAGGACACAAGAGGAAGGAGGTCCCTGCCCTGTAGAGCTTACAATCTATATGGGAGGGTAACTAACAGACACAAATAGGCAAATATAAGTGCTGTAGGTCACAGTGGGTGACACTACAATATATTCCATTTTTTTAAAAATCTCTTTTATCTATACATTTCAACAAAAAATATAAAAGAAAAAGAGAACATAGTAGGTATATATTCCATTTTTACAAATATTTGAGATCTGTGTGTTTGTATTTTGTATTTATTCCTTTAATGGAAATGGCATTGTTAATTCTGATTAGCACACTGTTTTTGCACTAAAGCGCAGTGGGGGATGCATTCAAATATAGTATCCTTATAACTTTTATATTCAAAAATACATCTTTATCTAATTATTAATGTATTTAGAACTACCTTCTTGTCCCAAAATTCTGGGGTTATATTCACTGGCATTATTTAAGTGGGCACTGAGAGCAACATCCAAGGGGTTGGGGAGCAGCATGTTGTCCCTGAGCCACTGGTTGGGGATCACTGATTTAAGGGATAGTTAAAGGGAAAGTGACACATTTTTAAAACCTATTGGGTTGTCAACTCCAGTACGTGATTTCCTAGTCGACTTACTAAATGGTGTGTAGGGTTACTCTTCTCTTCCACTGGGAAAACAAGCAGGGAACGGCCTAAATATAACGCCAAAGGTATGGTGTTTTGAAAATAATAATGTCTTTCCTAACATTTAGCTGTGGTTCAAGAAAGTATCCAAATCTGAAGCATCAGGAACACAATACAAAAGGGTTTTGTTTTTTTTTTGTAAATATTCAAATGTGCACTGGTGAAAATAGCGCATTTGCTTCAGACACTCTAATTTAGTTCATATAAATAAACCACCAGTAACAATATAGTTATAGCAGGATACTGTATACAGTAGAACCACAATTTTACATTTCCGAGGGGTTGGCGTCAAAACGACTTAGATTCTGGTAAAACATAACGCAAAACATCTAGGAAAAAAAAAGGATGAAACTTGTCTGTATGGGGCCACAAAAAAAAATTGTCAATTCAAGTAAAATGGAAAATCTGGGCATGTAAATGTGGGATTCTTCTGTAGTATAAATTGCCTGTAGTACAAGTATATGTGGAAAAGAAATCGAACCACAGAAAGGGCAATATTTACTAATTAATAAATCTATAGGTTTAATATGTGTGCCACTGTTCCGTAATGTGCCTGGTTTATTTTACACTGCATCTGTATATGGAATCTTATTTTGTTTTGTTTGCGTTGCATTTTTAGGATATTTTTCCTAGATTCTGTAAACTGAAGGAAAATTGGGCAGTTTTTTTTCTTTTCAATATCTTCTGTGAAGATTTTAACAGTTGCAGGACGTGTGGGTAAAATGATACAATACTGTGTAGAAAAACAGAAATCACAAATTCATGTATTTTTGATCTCAGGACTGCATTGGTGCAAGGGTTCTAACCAATCAGCCACCATTCTCCTATATTCCCTATACACTTCATAAACTTTTACAGAATACACCTGGCGCAGATGTGCAGGCTGTGTGAGCTCTATGTGTGAGAATTTTGCCTTCATAAATTCACACAGAGACTTTTGACAGCATCTAAAAGTTTAAAAATAATCTTATACTGCATTGATATCTTCCCATATATAGATGTATGATAAATGTGGCCACTAGTTGGCACTCTTGCCTTATTTATCTCTACCAAAGCAAGTTCTTCTAAGTAGACACATGCGCAAGTGTTCTGTTTTCTTGATCAAACAAGAAAAAAAAAAAAAAAGCTTGGGAAAATGTACATTGCTGATTGCCTCTGAATTCCTGGATATCCAGAGTTTAAAGGGAAACCAACAACCTTCAAAGAACCATGCAGAAAAATTTCAACTGATGCAGAAAATCCAGACACCAGACTCTGATGCTCTACACAATGTTAAAGACACTTGATCTAATTAAAGGAATCACTGCTCTTCAAAGGAAACCTTACTAAATGGTCATAATGTGTTGACAAAAGTTGCCCATGGGACAGTATGATAAAAAGGGGGATATATACAGATCACATGATGCCAGGCAGATGGGCTTAAAGCTTACAGGGTCTCCTCAACAGATAGTGATGGCAATAAGAAGTGAGTTCTTTGAGTTTACTCTTTAATGTTCTGTAAAACATTAATGTAAAGGTTATTCTGCAAATATTTTATGCACCTATGTATATTTAAAGAATAACAGAAGTGGGAGCTGCCATACTGCATATACCACCAAGGCAAAGCTAATATCATTTGTCGATATTAGCTTTTTTTATTTTATTTGTAGTGCAAATTTATAGTTTTGTTTTTTGTTTTTTTTTATAATTTGTAGTGCATACATTGTTGCATTGATTTTGAACAGCCCATAATGGTGCTCATTTACCAGTCCTGCTGGCATTAATTTTGCTAGCTGCATTTTGCGCCTTGTACTGGATTTTAAATATGGGCCAGATGCAGAGCTCTGTTCTGTTGAGTTCTCCCAAAAGGCAGGTCACATGACACAAAGCTAGGGGCTTTCCAGGGTAATACCAATATTCCATTCAGCGCAGTATTCGGAGTGAGCTGAACATTTTTACACTCCATTCACAAAGTGACAGCACCAAGGGTTCAAGAAGAAGATAGACACAAATAAAGGATCCATGTTACGTGAACCCTATCCAAGCAATAACTTCCAAGTGTAAGAACTCTTCTGTGTTACTTAGCAATCAAATGCCTGAATGAGTACTGTTTTTAAAATGAATATTTTATCAGTGTGATATTTAAATAGTTTTAGTGTACTAGCTGCTGCCATTACTATCAGGTTCCAGGAATGATTCCGTCTGTTGCTATTGCTTTATAATATGATGTCTTTATTTTTTACCTTTTTTAATCTGCTCAACAAGTGTTTAATTAGATATTCTCAGACATTCTGTTTGTTTTCTCTGGATGCACATAGGATCCTTCTGAACCAATTATATGGATATGTGTTATTTATTTATCCATGTGACTGCATGTTCTACAAATGTGCCTTATTTGGCACCTCCATGAACTTTTATGATGCTTGTGTTGCTCTCCAAGTCTTTTAACATTTGACTGTGTCTCACGAGTAAGAAAGGTTGGGGGCCAAGTGTATATAGTGTATATTTTCTTTAAAAAGGAGACTGTTAGGCCTGTTAAGGAAGCTCTTCAGACTCCCCTATAGTAGGTAAGAACTGCTGACACATTATAGCTGCCCTTATTGGTCCCTTTATATGTGGCTTCAGTGCCTAAGTGCTCTCAGATTACTTAGTGTTTCTCAGTAGCAGTAGTAATGGGAATACACTTTCTCCCAGCGGCCTACTCAGACCATTGAGAAGCCTCAATCAATGCAGTGAATAAATTCAGCATGAAAAGCTGATCTCACTGTGTTGTGAAAAGGGCCTGCAGCACCATAAAGTTCAATTTAAAGTGATACTGACACATTTCTATCAATGATAGGAATCATGTGTTTGCACCTCAGGCAACACAATGGCTCGGGGTAAATTCACTGGGCGAGGCTGATGGCAGTGTAGAGGCTAATTCTCGACCTGAGTTTATCTGCTTATCCGTTTATAAGCATACCCCAGCCTAGTGCTATCCAATAGTCCAACAACAATCTTAAAGGAGACATATCCTATAAAAATTAAGACTGTACCAGTGAATTATACTCCTCTAGATATAGAAGGATTGTGCTTAAAAAGTTGTGTTTCTGACTGATTTATTGAGAAATTCCACAAAAACCCCCCTAGCCCCGCTCATCCATTCCACTTCTTGCTGGCTGAATTCTCTGGATGAGCTGGGGAGCCGGTGGCCCTCAGTACACTGCACTGTAGGATAGGAACCAATCAACAGCTAGGCTGACCTGATAGGGAACTGAAGCCTGTCTTTGCTTGTGTGACTGCAGGGCTGTGATTGGCTCTCCCCCTCCTACTGTGCTTCTGGCAGGGACCGTTAGGACACGCCCACTCTTCATTTCACACTAGACGGAGAAGTGATATGATCTATAGGGAGCTCCAATAAAGGGGCCATTGTTACAGAGAGGATTAATGTTTAGCCCAAAGGGAAACCAGCACCGTATATTATTCATAATTGCCTACAAAATTAGGGTTTTTCCCATTTATCCAATATGTCTCCTTTAATGACAGCAATCATGTCAGTAACAAGTCACTAACAAACAAACTCTGCAAATCCCATGGTTATCTAGAGAGACTGAGTTTCCAACATGTTTGTGTGCAGGCTGTGGGAGAGTCAGATGTGTCAGTCACAATAGGGCAATGCTGCAATAATCTGGAATACAAATGGAAACAGAGCAGGAGAATTGCTGCGTGATGGATCTGATTCTGTGGTGGTCTGAACAGTTCAGAGCTGGTCCCTCTCAATGCAATGCTCATTCTACTTAATGGCTGAAGGTCAGCAGTTTATTGCCCATGTATGGGGCTATTAGATATCAATTAGGCAGGTTTAAAAATCCCATCTGGCTGAGGAGTGCATTGGTGCGTTAATGTGTCCCAACAGCCTGTATTCCATGAACCATGTAATAAGCCCTACTTTATAGCCATTAGCAGAAGTTAGTAAGAAACACACTCCAAGTAGTTTACATTAGCATTGTGTATATATAATAATAAAAGAATACAACTGTTCCATGTGAAAAGTGTGCTGCTGACTGCACTTTCAAAGCACCCATGTGGCATTCATCTGAACTGAAGCATGTAGCATGAAGATTTTTATATGTCTGGTGATAAAAGGGAAACCCTAGCAGTGCTTATTCAGCATATAATTTACTGAGCATTGTTGCATAACTAAGTGGAAGTCCATTTGGATACATGCTGGGACTGCATTGTTTTCCTGCTGTACTTCTACTGTATGTGGATTTTTTTAGGTTTTTATTTTTAAAGGCATATTCTAGCAGCTCGAGTTGTACTAAGAATAACTGAGAATTATACCATTCTCTACCCTCCCCTCGGCTGCTTTCCCTTCTGTCCTTTTATTCTTCTGTTACTTATGACCATTTCTCGTTTGCCATCATTTTGTGTTCTGTTTTGCACTTTTTGTTTCCCTCATGCCCAATACTGTACTGGTGTTAGTATTACTTTAATATAATTTATACTTTACTATACTTTACATGTTGGTTGCAATGTGATACTAAATACTTTTATAAACTATAAAAATTAGCTGATCTGGTTTAAAAAGAAAACGTCACACTAAATATTCTAATCTTCTTGTATTTTACAGTCTACTTTTGCTTGGATCTGCTGCCTGTCCTCCACCTGCCCAGTGATTGTCCAGATCCTTCCTCCATCCTCTGGAGCCCTTCCTCTTTTTACTTTCTAGGACATGGCCGGTAGAGGAGCTGCAAGGCCAAACGGTCAGTCGCAAGCCAGTAAAATATGCCAATTCAAATTGGTGCTGCTGGGTGAATCGGCAGTAGGAAAGTCGAGCCTGGTATTGCGTTTCGTGAAGGGGCAATTTCATGAGTTTCAGGAAAGTACCATTGGTGGTAAGTGCATGTTAGGGTCTGGTTTGTTGTCCAAGAAACTGATTCTAGTACAAATGATAATACCTGTGGTATAGAGTTGGTATATATGGGCACTTGGGTCCTGTTGCATTTGGGTGGGTTGAGGATTCTAACGGCCATGCATAGGGTTACTGCTACTGCCAAGCAGTAGGTTCACAGTTGGGTCGACACGTGGAAAAGCAATGGAGTGCTACTATAGTGGCAAAAATAGATTGCCTGCTCCAAGTCACAAAATATTGCAGCCTTTGTATGTGAAGCAGGTGTCCTGTTTGATACCACAGTTTCCCACCTGCTCAAATTATATACCCCCCCCAAAGAAAATTGACAGCCATGTAGATCCTTAACACAATGCACAAGAGATGTTAAATATAAGCCTTCTCTGTTACATGTGTATATGTGACAAAATAATATTTTGCATTGGAGCTGTATTAATCATGGTTATAGATTACCTTTAATGCAGAGTTTTCACTATGGACTTCCTCTTGCAGTCCAACATATTTTTGGGGCCTTCTTAGGTCTGAACAGGCTTACAGCAAGAGAAAGGCATGATTGTAGCTGCTGTCTTGCTGTGGTTCAAGCCGTATAAAACAGCAGATTAGAATCCACACCAAAATGTCCCTCTGAGTTGGCCATCAGGCAGAGCCTTCAGTTCACTGGCCATTTTGATTCACTTTTCTTTATTAAGAGGGCTCTGAGTGAGGGTATCATAAAATAGCCCTGACTGTGAAATATGTACAATAATAAGCATGTGAAGTTTATGGTATGGCATATTCACAGTCATAATATGTTAGTATGTTTCACATACAACCCCACCCCTTAGCTAAATGCTGTCTGTAGCCCTCACACTCTTGCGCAATTATATATTAATCTCTGCTATGTACCGTATATACTAATCTTTACTATGTAGCTATTACAATTTTTCAGTTTTCTGTGCAGTTACATACACAATGCCTTTAAGAGGGGCTTGGATGGGTTCTTGAACAAGCATAGTATCCAAGGCTATTGTGATACTAAAATCTACAGTTAGTATTGATGTTTGTATATATGGTATAGGTAGGTCAGTATAGGTTTGTGTGTGCTAGGTTCACTTGGAAGAGTTAAACTTGATGGACTCTGGTCTTTTTTTTAACCCTATGTAACTATGTAGGTAACCATAAATACCCCAACAGGAGAATATGATGTTATTTGTTTTTAGTAGTCTCATAAAGCAATGGCATTTAGGCAAAAGGGGGGGGCTTAGAGGAGACTAAGACTGGTTTCTGTGTTGGGGCTATTATGCATCCTACACAAGATTTTATCTGTTCGGAGTAGTAGTTGTCCAGTCTCCAGTATGAGGCATTTGCACCAGCAGATGAGCAATACTGTGCAATGTGCGTGATTCCTAAAGTTTCAGTAAATAGATACAAATGCAACATAGCAACACTCTATTTTACAACAACCTCAGATCACTTTATTGTGGCTTCACACTGCTGTAGCGTGAGGCTCAGGATGCTGTAGGCATATTTTCATTTTTTTTTAAAGGAAAGTTTTTTTATATTGGGTTATTTCTGAAGCAGGCATAACTTTAGCCTGATAATTAATCTTTTGAGTTGTTTTTATATTGCTTTGCTTGTGGATGTGTTCCAGCTAAAACTTGGGATAGTGAAGTGCAATGACACTTTTATCTCTCATATATTATGGCATTTTAAAAATCAAAGACAATAAATGAAATTATACCCAATATAGAAAAAAAATTAACCAGGGAAGCTTGTATTTGCCTGTTAGGCTTTACTTTCTACAAAGTAATGACTCAGACTTTAAACTCTAAATATGTTCTTGTGGAGTTGCTTAGTGCAGGGGCTAACTATGCAATGGCATCTGCCTGCTAGGAGCAAGCTTTATTGCTGCTCTTTGTTATGGCAGGACTGCTTTATACTCCCTAGCTGCTTCTTTTTGGTTGCTCAGTAACAACACATCGGAATTCCTTGCTAGATGCTTATTAGGCTGAGAGAAGATTTTGGGAGGAGAACAGAGGCAAAAGAGAAACAAAAAAATTGTTATTGGCCGAAATAAGATATGGCAGAACCTACACCTTACACCTTTAGAGAAGCAAAAAGGTAAATGGAAGTAATTGCCAACATAGGAAACAAAATTCCTGTTTGTTTTACAGTGGAAACTCTTAAGAGGTATAGGGGCAGATTCACTAAATGTTGTTTGCGCTTATCGCATAGTTTTTTTCGTCGATAATTAAGTACCGATTCATCAGTCATTTCACATGTGCAAAAAAACGCATTATCGCAAAGCGGTATTTGCATGGCATTGATGTAATTATCGAATAGAAATAATACGAAGGCATAATTCACAAACACATATAAAGCGTTAAAAGCATAAAATGTGGCGATAATTACTGTGAAACTTAATGCCTCCCAGGAGTAGGCGTTACTAAACAAAGTTGCAGCCGGTGATTGTGGTGACAAGATGGAGTTTGCAGTCAGATTTAGTTCAAGTATGTCATCTTCCTAGAGTGTTGTATCCTCCAGTTGTCAGGGAAATGGTAATTTTCAGAATAGTAGTTTTTAGAAAGTAACTGCTACGTGCGTAATAGCGTGCGCTAATATCTGGTGCTACGAAATAACATATAAATATATTGCATGGTTTAAAATACCACTTGAAAATATGTCATTAGCAGATAAATAACGGCGAGCATCGCTTCTTAATTCAGACAAATGTCCTTTTAGTGAATCGATCATTAACTCGCAAAATATAAGAAGTGATAATATTTTTAACCCATGCTATTAATAGCACTCGTTTTTTTGGACTTTAGTGAATCGGCCCCATAGTGTTTAGATATGGCAAAATGCTTCAGTTATACCGTTTAGGTTAGCTAGGGCACAGCTCTCTATGTACTTCTACCATACTGTAGAGCAGTATGTAGACCCCCCTCTGTGTGGCCCCCCACCTGTCTGGCTGCTTTGATGGCTTACTCTTGTGTAAGCTTTAAATGGTATCAGTACTGTGATTAACTGCCCCCCCTGCATGGTTCTCACCTCAGAGTCAGGCTGTAGTCAGGCTGTATTGTTTAAATATGTAATCCCCTGTGTTGTTCACACCTTTTAATCTCTGCATTGTTCGCACCTTTTAATCTCTGCATTGTGCAGTGTTCACACCTCAGGCTCAGGCTGTAATCACCCACATTGTTTCCCTGTTCACACCTCAGGAGCAGTAGAAACCCACAAATAATCCCTGCACACTACAAAAAGAACATATACCGAGGTGGTACTTCAATTAAAAAGTTTTTTAATATATAGTTATTGTGCAGACTGTAGAAGCAGTGCCAGCATTGTGTCATTGTAGGCTGCCTGTGTGTTCCATACACACAGGCATCATAGGGCAAGCAGAGTATGGCACACACAGGCAGGGTAGGGAAGGCAGAGTATGGCACACACAGGCCAAGTATGGCACAAACCAGCCAAGAATGGCACACACAGTGAAAGTATGGCACACGCAGGCAGGGTAGGGAAGGCAGAGTATGGCAGACACAGGCAGGGTAGGGAAGGCAGAGTATGGCACACACAGGCAGGGTAGGGAAGGCAGAGTATGGCACACACAGGCAGGGTAGGGCAGGCAGAGTATGGCACACACAGGCAGGGTAGTGAAGGCAGAGTATGGCACACACAGGCAGGGTAGGGCAGGCAGAGTATGGCAGGCTTTTGCTGTACTACAACCATTAATATGGGTATGGTCATGTGATAACATGGGTGTGGTTTCAAGTGGGTGCGGTTTCAAAAAGGGGAGTGGTCAAAACTGGCTTCCATTATCGGCCCTCCACCACGTAGGTCGGAAAAATTCCGGCCCTCGGTACAACAGAAGTTGGACAGCACTGCTGTAGAGGCATAGTTAATCTATGTATTGGGTATTGTGAAATTTGTTGTTCAGCGAACTGTGGCAATCTCCATTTTTCTTTTTTCTAAATAAGAGATGAATGTACAACTGGGTCTTTTTATGTTGGAAAAGAGGAGCTTAAGGGGGATATGATAACTGTGTATAAATATGAGGGGATCGTAAAATAACCTCTCTAAGGCTTTATTTACCAGTGATCCAGGGACTGGTCCGATTGCCATCTTGGAGTCAGGAAGGAATTTTTACCCTCTGAGGCAAATTAGAGAGGCTTCAGATGGGGTTTTTTTTGCCTTCCTCTGGATCAACTAGCAGTTAGGCAGGTTATATATAGGCTTAAAGATTGAACTTGATGGACCTGTGTCTTTTTTCACCATAACTTACTATATTACTGTAAATACTATATTTCTTTTGAAAGGTATTTCCTAGCTTCCCTTAAAGGTGTATCTGTTTCTGCAATTTTTTCTAAATATGTTCCTCTGTATTTCTAGTTATGAAACTAAAGTAATTTTGTTGATGCTTAAACTTTTGCTACCTCAAAAAAATAACAAGTCCATTTTAAGCCAATATGGAGAAAAGAAAGACTTGACAGTCCTCTTTTCTTTAAAAGCTTGAGAAGCAATCAAATAGCAGTTATGAATGAAACCAGCTTGATTCTTGGAGTTCAGCGTAACTGAATTGTAACTCTTAACATGTGGCATATGTGGCTTCAAAGAACTTTGCACTTTAAGCAGCAAATTGTTCAGATGCAGTAATGAGACAAGCTGTAGAGATGTTTTGGCTAAATCTAAACCTTAAGGGCTAATTTATCAACATATTGAGTTTAGTGGTTTTAGAGTTTTTTGAAATCGGGAATAAACACATTTCCACAAAAACCACAAATGTCTAGTCATTTATTAAAAGATCCAAATATAAAAAGCATGAATGATTTAAAATTCAGAACCAAAACCATTAATTTTTCATGTTTTTTCCTGCATATTCTATAACAGCACAAATAAAGATTGTTACAATTTGCATAGGACAACTACCACTAACTTCAACATGACCTCAACAACTTTTACCTTTTACATGGCAAGGTTTTGTATTCGTTTTAGTGCAAAAAAAAAAAAAAAAAAGGAAAAAAACATGGATTGTGGAGGAATAAAAAGGAAATACTTAGTAAACTCCCCCCTAAGGAGGACACCTAATAGAAAGCAGATAAGGCAGTAGAATGTACCTCAAATAAAAAAACAAAAACTCACACACATTCAAAGATTATCACTATCAACAGCATGATTAAATTGCATCATAAATAGAGCCAGCTGTAGGATTTAATAGCATGAGATACCTTAGTGCAGATTCCCATTAGTTAGTGTTGAACACTGGGCTCTGTGTGGCTGGAGAAAGGATTTGTTGATTTGTTTCCTTGAATCTCCTTCACAGCGGCATTTCTCACACAGTCTGTCTGCCTGGATGACACAACTGTAAAATTTGAAATCTGGGATACAGCAGGACAAGAGCGATACCACAGCTTGGCACCCATGTATTACCGGGGAGCACAGGCTGCCATTGTGGTATATGATATCACAAACCAGGTAAGGGACTATATTCACAAAAGGCCTTTACTCTAGCACTGAAGTGCTGCTGAAAGCATGGGACTACCTCGTCCTAGAAAGGATTTTTCATTGTGTACTTGCTCTACAGCAGTGATGCCCAACCAGTGGCTCGTGAGCCACATGTTGCTCTCCAACCCTTTGGATGTTGCTCCCAGTGGCCTTAAAGCAGGTGCTTATTTCTGAATTTCTGGCTTAGAGGCAAGTTTTAGTTGCATAAAAAACAGGTGTACTGCCAAACAGAGCCTCCTGTAGGCTGCCAGTCCACATAGGGGCTACCAAATAGCCAATAACAGCCCTTATTTGGCACCCCCAGGAAAATGTTTTATGATTGTGTTGCTCTCCAAGTATTTTCACATTTGAATGTGGCTCATGAATAAAAAAAAGGTTGGGGATCCCTGCTCTACAGGGTAGAGATCTCCTTCTTACTTTTTCTCTAACATAATGAGCTGCATTTTTAATTCTGATTTAGTTGGCAAACCAGCAGCAAATTACTTAGTTTGTATTTTGTATTTGCCACAAAAGCTTTGAATTGCACTATTCAATGAACACTTTCCTATAGCATTTCTAATTTGAAACACATCTACATTTTGAGTTTGCTTTTCATTTGTATTCTAGTAGTAGACCTCCATCATAAGTAAGAAGTTTAAAGAGCTTTTGGGAATCAATGGCTTAGATCTCCGGCAGCACACTGCTTGCTGGTGGAAATCTGAGCCATGAATTTCCAATAAAAGCTTTTTAAACTTGTTAGTTTTGATGGTGCTGTGACACCTAGTACTAGTTTTTGATACAGTTGATGTGCAGACAACATATAAAGGGCACCGAATAATGAACAACAGAAGAGTGGTGAGTGCTGACTAATCTACACAGTTGTATTCATTTTATTCTGCAGGAAACATTTGCCAGAGCCAAGACATGGGTAAAAGAGTTACAGAGGCAAGCCAGTCCTAACATTGTGATAGCTTTGTCAGGGAACAAGGCTGACCTCACTAGTAAACGGATGGTGGAGTATGAAGTAAGTAGTACTTTCTGTCACCTTTCTTAATTCATATTGTATATTCTCTAATATTTATGTATCAGTACCAAATTTAATTTAGTTAGAGGTTCTGAAGATAAAATTTGTAGCTTAAAATATTTTTCAAACATACAAGCAGTAAATACCTGCTTAAGCAGTTTGTCCTATTACCTCCATCAGACCAGGACTGGGATTCAAATTAAGCTCTGGCATTTCATGTACACAGAATCCCAAACAGCCCCCCACCAGCCCAATAAATAGTGACTGTCTATGGCATCTTACAGCAGCCCCTCCGGCATTTGCCAGAATCCACAGATTGCCAGTCTGGGCCTAGCTTCCATAAGTTTAAAAAAAAAAAAAAACATTTAAAAGAAATGAACCAAGAACAGTAGAAAAAGAGAACTGAAGAGGAAAAAGACACGATGGCCATGTTCACTTATGCAAAGGCACATAATGAGAGGGTCTTCTAAAGAAACCTGGTACACTAATCATAGTGTTCAAACATGGCTGCCTGCACTTAGTTTCCTTGCACACTAATTTGGACTCTACTAGCTTGCACCTCAGGTGGGGGGGAATTCTTTTTTTTTTTTTTTTTGACAATGTGTACTTTAAGGCTAATGGCATACCAGTCAGTTTATGTCTGTATTTCTGATTGTTGAAAGAAATGTCCAAAAATCCATGTGCAGTCTGCTATTGACTTTAATGGCAACTATAGCAACAAAAGATAAAGGTGCCACAAGAAACCTATGTAGATAAACTCAATAAATTGAATTAGTGGTCTGGATACACCAGTCCCAGACCCTCAGCTCGTTGAGCGGAAAACTGTCACCAATAGAAACAAAGTGGGCCTCCAGGCACTCTAGGGAAATCACAGAGCCGCAAAAAAAAATAAATAAAAATGTATTTATTTATTGAAGTTGAATAAAAAAAGAAATCCCCTCTTTTGATTTCCTAGAGTGCCTGGAAGCTTCCTTTAAATTAACTTTTAGAATGTTGTAGAGTGCTATTCTGAGACAATTTGCAATTGGTCTTAATTTTTTATCATTTGCAGTTTTTTAATTATTTTGCTTTTTGTGCAGCAGCTCTCCAGGTTGGAATGTCTGCAACTATCTGGTTGCTAGGGCCCAATTTAACCTAGCAACCAGGCAGTGGTTTGAAAGAGAAACACGAATATGGACAGTGGGGGGGCCTAAATAGAAAGATAAGTAATACAAAGTAACAATAACAATAACACTTAAGTCTCACAGAGCAATAGTTTTGGCTGCTATGGTCAGTGACCCTTGTTTGAAAGCTAGAAGGCAAATAATTGAACTGTAACAAAGAATGAAGACCAATTGAAAAGTTACTAAGATTAGCCCATTCTATAACATACTAAAAGCTTACGTTTAATTGCAAGTAACCAACATGCAGGAGAAATTCAGTTAAAAAATACACACTTAATGTTTTACGGTCAAAATCTAAATGTACAGAATGACAGGTAGTTGTTAATTTTAATATAATTTTTGGCTTAGTTTTAGTGTATGTTCTTGGCATTAGTTAATACAAATTTTTTGCTGCATTTTGTTCCATATGATACTCAAAGCTGACAATATGTGCCCATCCAGAAGAAACCCCAACACATATTGTAAATAATAATATCCATTTTATGGTCTTACTTGCATTTTATTGGTGCCTATAAAACCCTGCTAGATATAAAACTTTATTGGCTTTAAAATGTGATTGCTGAGGAACATATGAAAATATGCTCTGTTTGTCACTTATCTTCAGATTTATTTTCTTTAAACCCTTAATAAAACACTGCACTGGTTATTCTGTTACTTCAACTACTGCTAAGGGCTAGGTGTTCCCAAATTCCTTGACTGTTAATAAGTGGTCAATAATAAAGAACAATAGAATGTCAGGAAAAAAGTGTGTTAGGAATTTGTTCCGTGAGTGTCCAGGGAGGAACAATTCACCTAAAGAAAAACTCCACCCAAACACAGCTTAAACTTTTTTAAAAGTAAACATACTTTCTAGAAACTTTGCAATACAGGTATCGGACCCCCTTATCCGGAAACCCATTATCCAGAAAGTTCCGAATTACAAAAAGGCCATCTTCCATAGACTCAATTTTAATCAAATAATTCACATTATTAAAAATGATTTTCTTTTTCTTTGCAATTATAAAACAGCACCTTGTACTTCATCCCAACTAAGATATAATTAATCCTTACTGGAGTCAATACTATTGGGTTTAATTACTGTTTAAATAATTTTTGTTAGTATCTGGAATACCCCAGGTCCTGAGCATTCTGGTAACAGGTCCCGTACCTGTATACAATAATTTCAAAATATGCAGCCTTTTCATAATTTTTAATATTATGGTTTGGAACAGTTACATAAGCTTGCCCCCCTGTTCTCCTGCTGATCTGGATGACTACTTTAAGACTCAAAAAATAATGTAACAGTAGTCAACTGTCACCTGGATCCTCCAAATCCCACAATTCCCTGGCCACGTGATGTCAATAAGGAAATGAACATCACAGTGGAATGCATTATGGGTTATGTAGTTCCTGCATGCTGTCTGTAAACTCTGGAGAAGTTGCTACAATTTGTAACATCAATGTTTTAGTCCCTCCTCCCATGCCAGGATTTCAAATGAAGAAGTGTTTTGCAGGTGGATTTCGGCATGTAAAAATGGTATTTATTCATACTTTTTGAAGGATTTGTAGATGTAGAACACATTTTGTAGATGTTTAGAAATACAGGTAGTAATATTGTAGCAACAAGTATATCCATTTGTAACCACTTGTTCTTGTAGATGTCTAGAGTACCAGGATTATTACAAGGTAGCACTGGTCTTGTATTATTAACTAACAATTCACACACTAAATATATAGGTTATCATTTAATGTCTCTAAATGTCATGATACCAAAATATTACTTAGTAAGCAACATGTTACTCCCCAACCCCTCCAACGTTGCTCTCAGTGGCCTCAAAGCAGGGGGTCACTTTTGGATTTCTAAAGCAAGTTTTTGAGGCATAAAGACCATGTTTACTGCCAAATAGAGCCACTTGCAGTTTGCTAGTCTACATTGGGCTACCAAATTGCTCCCTAACTTTTTTTATATTTAAAATGTTGCTCACGGGTAAAAAAGTTTGGGGAAACTGCTCTAAGATCAAAGTATAGGTTAGATAAACTATAATAGTATATACTATAATAGTATAATAATTAGCTTTTTTTTTAGAAGTGTATTTATCCATGGGTGAAAGTTAGTGTTCACCATTTGATAATTATGCTTTTAAAAATCCCTTAGGGCTGTGTGGCACATGGGCGTGGCGAATCTGCCTTGTCGCGGGCGACTAATCTCCTCGAAATACCATCGCACCTGCGAGAATGTAAATCGCCGGTGGGATCGCATACGCAGTGCCAAAATCACCTACGTTTCCTCTCAAGGCAACTTCGCCGATCGCGGCGCCGCGTATACCATCCCACCGGCAACTTATGTTCACGCCAGTGGGATGGCGTATGCCACAGCCATTAGGAATGAAAAGAAAGTGGGTGATTTTTTCTATGGTGAACTCTAATTTCACACTTTGATAAATCTGCCCCTTAGTGTCCCAGCTTGCTTATTACGCACTTGTCTATAATGTAACATGCAGCCAGGAGGCTCATATATGTGACCTAACATGGCTTCCAGCATTAGGAGCTCACTCCTGGCGAGGGTGGCATGTCGCTCTTTTGCAGTAAATGGTATTTTATTAGTAGGCACCTCTGGTGGGGGAAACAGTTTTCCACAAATAGATTCCCTTAAATTTATAACAAACCGGGGTCTTACAATAATTCAACAAACAAAATAAAATGAAAATAACTTTTCTGCCCAGCATTTCTTTCTGCATCATAAAGATGTTGTATATTATGCTCACAAAAGACTGTAAATTATCCCATAGACTTGCTCCTTTAAACAGCTGTATGAATGTGTCTGTCTAGATTTTATTGTTCTGTCTGTATTTTAATGTTATTTGCTTCTGTGTTGATGTGCAGGAAGCCCAAGCATATGCAGATGACAACAGCCTGCTCTTTATGGAAACCTCTGCCAAAACCGCTATGAACGTCAATGATCTGTTTCTTGCAATAGGTAAGAGTTTGTGGCCCCTACTCAGCATGAATAAAGCAAAAAATTGCAGGCATATTTTATCAGTAATCTTAACAAAACTACATCCAGTCTGTTGTGGTGACAATCTTTAGTAATAGATATTCATTTATCTCCTATTTCATTTAAATCATGTTCTGTTTTATCATTTTTGACAATTTTTCTAAAATGAAAGTTGACCCTTTAATGTTCCTCTCTTTGCTATTAGAGTCTAGCAGCTCAGTACTCCATGTGGAGTCCCGCAGCAGGTCAGATACCAGCGGAATATCTGCGGTCAGGATTCAGTCAGGGTATCCTTAATATTCTGTCCCTGGGTACCCTCCAGGTGGATGAAGTGTAGACAATACATTTGGGGGAAACAAAAACTAATGCCTACTTTACTATGATGAAAACCACTTGTAGTATGATTGGGGGAAACAATGTGTGTAAGCAGGTGCAGGTTGAGATGGGCGGAATCGGGTACGGGTTGGGTGCTGGTCTGTAAAAACAGACCCATGCAGGTCTCCAACTCCAGGTTTAGACTCTAAGCTGTTTTAATTTGCTCTATTAGTTGCTATATTTTCCAGCAGCATCTGTGGAATGTTAGGTACTATTGTATCCCTAATACCTCAAATTAGAACCGTTAACCGGGTGCACTGTGAATCCTATGATCCCAGGGGGCGTGTCAGTATCTTTATAAGTGCTGTATTTGTACTTATTGCTGTAAGTATAATACTGTTAAACAGGGTTTGCTTCTCCATTTAGGGATGTATGACTGCTACCTTCTTATCTTTTGCTTTATTCATTTTCTATATGTGGCATTTGACATGCCCAGAAATGATCTTGTGTATCAACTACAAATAATGCAAATGGTTCATGGACCTTTTATTGAGCAAAGTTCAGAGAAACCATTTAATGTCTGAGCTTGCTAACCTTGAACTCTCTTTCCAAGAGAGTTCCGCCTTTCTTTATTAATATTGCTCTTTGTTAATCTATACAATATTCAGCAGTCATGCAACATAGCGGTTTACATTTTATGATGCTTGTGAAATCATAAAGTTCCCGTTATTTAAAGTGAAACAGGTTTTATATTTCCATGTTTATGACTCTACACTGAAAGGTATATTGAAGGGTAGAGGTCGGTTATAAAAGCATATCCGCTAGGCAGTAAAATGGGTGCTGTTTGGCTCATGGTACACAAGGTGTGAGCTAGTGAAAGTCTTATATAATTGTCTGACATCAAATCCAACTCTAAATCACTTTCTTGTTGCATGGCCATGATAGAGCATTTCTCTGCCTCCTGAAAAATGCTGGTGGAAAGTAACTATATCAGAAACATTTTTGATTATCCATAGCCTGTCTGTTTGCCTAGTTTCAGTTCCTTTAAAGGGGTTCTGTCATGATTTTTATGGTATTGTTTTGTTATTACTATTTTACACAGGTCACATTGCAAAATATTAATTCTACCATTTAAAATTTTATTCTTGAGCTAATAAATTTATTTTTATTAGTTGTAATATTGGTGTGTAGGCGCCATCTCAGTGCATTGTGCCTGAGTCTGAGCTTTCAGAAGAAGCCAGCTCTACACATTAGAACTGCTTTCAGGTAACCTATTGTTTCTCCTACCCCCATGTAACTTGGATTTCTTACTATTGAGTGCTATTCTGATATTTACTGGAAGCTGCTATCTTGCTACCTTCCCATTGTTCTGCCGATTAGCTGCTGGGAGAGGGGCGAGCTTTTAGAAGGACCCAGCGCTACACATTAGAACTGCTTTCAGATAAGCTTTTGGAGTCATGACTGAGCCGGACTTGGATTTTTGGGGAAGGAAGGAGGGTGATATAACTCCGACTTGCAGTACAGCACTAAAAAGTTGGTGAAGTTTATCTGAGCATAAGTCACATGACTTGTGGGCACCTGGGAAATGAAGAATATGGCTAGCCCCATGTCAGATTTTAAAAAACAGGATTCTGTTGGAGAATCACTATTAACTGATGGGTTTTGTTGAAAAAAAATTAAATTCCCAGGACAGAATCCCTTTAAAGGAGAAGGAAAGGCAAAGTCACTTGGGGGTGCCAAAATGTTAGGCAAAGGAAGCAGGAAGCGCTCGCTACAGGTACCACGGACTGGTGCGGTTCTCTTCTAACAGGGGCACCAGCCCAGGGTACGAGGTAGGCGATTAAAGTCACTTGGGGGTGCCTGACATGTTGGCACCCCCAAGTGACTTTGCCTTTGCTTCTAGTTAAGCTTTGTATTCGTATTAATTACTGTAAGTATAATACTGTTGGACAGGGTTGCCTTCTCCATTTCTCTTTGGGGGTGTATGGCTGCTACTTTCTTATCTTTTGCTTTATTCATTTTCTATAAGTGGCATTAGACATGCCCAGAAATGCTCTTGTGTATCAACTACAAATAATGCAAATGGTTCATGGACCTTTAATTGAGCAAAGTTCGGAGAAACCATTTAATGTCTGAGTTTGCTAACCTTGAACTTGAACTGTCTCTTTCCAATCATTTTGCAACACATTGCACTCTGTTCCGCCTTTCTTTATTAATATTGCTCTTTGTTAATCTATTCAGCAGTCACGCAGCATAGCGGTTCACATTATCTGATGCTTGTGTAATCGTAACATTCCCGTTATTCAAAGGGAAACTTGCTTTTTATTCCCACGTTTATGAGTTTACACCGAAGGGTATATTGTAGGGTAGGGCTCAGTGATCACTACCTGCAGCATTCCAGTTCAAGCTTAGTGGTGACTAAAATGTGTGTTATTTTAGATTCACATCGTTAAACTTGATTTTTCTGTTAAGTAAAAATGCCTTTATCTCTGCACAATATAGTCAGCTAGGTACATTGATCTGTGTAAGGTGACCCATAAAATATCAGTCTGAGTGATCAAGATGCCATAACTCAGGGGGAAAGCCCTGGTTGGTTTCCTGTGCTGTAGCTTATGGGAGGTCATTTCTTGGGCCTCTGGAATGTTGCAAATGTGTCTCTGACATATATGTATGTATATTTTTATTTATACACATCTTCTGTATGTAGCACTGTGCACTCAAGTGTACAGGTGTATTATTCAAACACAGGCATCACTATAATACAACCCGGTTTCCAAAAAAAAGTTGGCAATCCAAAGGACGAAGGGGCGTGCCCCCCGAAACGTTACATGGTTTGCTACTATTAAAATCAGCAGGGTTTATCCCGCTTAAACAAGTCCTGTTGTGCGGTATTTTGGTGCAAAAAAAAAGTTGGGACACTGTGTAAAATCTAAATTTAAAGAGAATGTGAGGATTTGCAATTTATTTAAACCATAGTTTGTTGGAAGTAGTACAAAGACAGTGTTTTAAACTGAGATGTTATTGTTTTCTGAAAAATATATGCTTGTATTCAATTTGATGCCAGCAACATGTTCCAAAAAATTTGGGACAGGGGCAACAAAAGACTGAAAAAGTTGTGTAATGCTAAAACCAGCAGATCCCAAAGAGGCGGAGTCTCTCAGAAGTAAAGATGGGTAGGGGGCACCACTCTCTGAAACGTGCAGTAGTGATGCGCGCTACCCAACCCTGACCCACCAAACCATAACACGCACTTGACACTAACGCTCAAAATGTCGCCATTGTAGGACCCAACCTGTACTACCATCTTCCTGCTTTATATGCGACTTTTGCTCAGACCTTTGGTTCCATGCCAAGGAATCTTGGGAGGCAGAGTAGGAGAGTGAACTTTCCAGTCTGACCCGCACCCAACCTGCCCGATCCACTGGTCCTGCAGGTTTTGGCCAATTCACACATCACTACTGTGCAGGCACATATTTCAACAATTTAAGAATAACTTTTCTCAATGTAAAAATGCAAAGAATTTGCAAATTTCATCATCACTTAAATTTGAATGTATCATTGTTTTGTATTTTAGAAATTACATCTGGGTTTTCCAAAAAACTCCCATTTGTTGTACAGCGCTGCAGAATACGTTGGCACTTGCAATGCATTGTAATAATATAATAACCGATTGCATTAGTATACACCTCTTTATTGTGACACACCCAAATCATCACTGGCACAGCCAATTCTTTGTCACATAATTGATTCAATGGAGAGCAAATCTGTATTGACAAGGCGTTTCAAGTGATTGTGGTATCAGTACATGTGTATGTGGAAGGTCCAACTGCTGGTGAGTCAGTATTGTGGCAGAACCTACATCAAGATAAAAATAGACTTCAAGCAAACTCAGGAAAAGGTGATTGAAACAAGTCGGGGGTTGGATACAAGGAAATTCACAAGTCACTAAATATACCTAGGCTTACAGTTCTTTATTTTTTAAAAAGGAATAAGTCATTCTAAGCAAATTCCAGTATACTTGTATTATTTTCTTTGGACTTTAAAGGAGAAGGAAAGGATAATAAAGAGTTAATCCCAAGCTGCAGGCATACCTTCAGTTATCTCAATAGTGCCCTTAAGTCTCCCCATATTTCACCTGTTCAGATGATCAGAAGCCAAACAGGAAGAAAAAACGCTGAGCTGTGTAAAGAAAGTTCCCATAATGCCTCACTCCTGCACAGACACCCAGATCAAGTGAACATGCTCAGTAAGACTATGAGTCAGCTTCCTGCTGATTGGCTCAGATCCACATTCCTAAGGGGGGGGAGTGAGTTCTTAGCATTCTTGAGGGAGGGGGGAGCAGGAGAGAGGAGACAGCAGAGAGCTGCGTGTCTGTGGCACAGGAATTACATACACAAGAAATCTTTTGACAGGGAACTCAGTGCAGCATTTCTGTGAGTGCTTATGGCTGTATTTACCTTTCTGATAAAGCTTACTTAGTTTTTACCTTTCCTTCTCCTTTATTATTACTAAGTTATTTGTAAATGTATTGAAGGAAGTCTGTCTGTCCCTTTCTGTTCTTTGTGCGCCTGGTTCTGTCTCTTGAACCAATGTTGCAAAAGTCAGCTCTTCTCAAGTCAAGACAGGCCTGTTAATCAGCTGACTAATGCTACATTGATTCAAAAGTCAGAACCACAATTGCAGAGAATAGCAAGCAAAAAATGTTAAGCACCCCCAAGTGACTTAGATCGCTTACCTTCTACCCCGGGCTGGTGCCCCTGTATGGAGAAAATAGCACCAGCCCGGGGTAGCAGCGATCGCTTCCTATTTCCTCTCTCGCTGTGCGCGCATGCGCAGTAGAGTGAAAAGCCGAACTTTAACAGAGAAGTCGGCTTTTTCACTCTACTGCGCATGCGCCAGACTCGGAGTCTAGGGGAAAGGAAGCCGGAAGGAGGAAGCGCTTCCTACAGGTGCCCCGGGCTGGTGCGGTTTTCTCCTAACAGGAGCACCAGCCCGGGGTACGAGGTAAGCGATTCAAGTCACTTGAGGGTGCTTAACATTTTGGCACCCCCAAGTGACTTAGCCTTTCCTTCCCCTTTAAACATAACTTTTAAATCCATTGAACATTGGTAATGAATATATTTGCTTAGAATTATATTTTCCTTCACTACCCAATAATACTGTAGTTTTGGGTGGAGGACCCTTAAAATACAATGTTCTATGACCGGAAAACATGGAAACTTCAAAGGGGTGAAATACTTTCTGTAAATTATTTTTTGCTTACGCCTAAGGGCAGTGACAGACGGGGAGATTAGTCACCCCTCAAAAAATATTTGTCGCCGCGGGCGACTAATTTCCCCATAATGCCATAACACTGACAAGAATGTAACTCGCCGATGGGATGGCATACACGTCGCTGAGATTTCCGTAAGTTGCCCGAAGTTGCCTTGAAAGGAAACCTCAGGCGGCTTCCGGAAATCGTAGCGACGTGTATGCTATCCCATCGGCAAGTTACATTCTTGTCAGTGGGATGGCATTGTGGGGAGACTTACCGCCCACAGCAACAAATATTTTTTGTGGGGCGGCTAATCTCCCCATCTGTCACTGCCCTAAGGAACTTGGGGAGATTTATCGCCCATGGTAAATCTGAAGCTAAGTGAAGGCATTTTACGGTACCACAAAGTGCCACAAGTAAAACACATTACTTGCAGCTGTCTGGCTGAATCCATTATTATTATTTATATAGCGCTGTCCATTCACGCAGCGCTTTATAGAGTAAAGGTGTATAAAAGACAAAATGGTTAACGTGTACATATAGACAATTCGCAAAATATGGTTTACAGTTACATTTGGATAAGGATCGAAGACGTAGAAATTGTCTTCTTTTGCATTTTCCAAAGTTAAGCCGGATCACCACAGGTATATAAAGGGCAAGATATTTTCAGGAGATTTGTTGTCCATGGTAGAGCAGATTTAGGGCAGTGGCGCATGGAGAGATTACTCGCCTGTGGTTAAATCTTGGCTTCCAAATTGCTGGTGGGAAGGCACATGCAGCGCTTCATTTTATTAAGTCGCCAAAAGTTTCCTGCACAGGTGGGCGTATGGACAAAATATCTGTTTGGCTACCTAATCAAATGAGAAGATCTTAATGTGTATTGCCACCTTTATTATCAATTAATTGATAATTCAGGTGCCTTATATTGTTATACTGTAGTATATTTATGCTGCCTATGTGCAAAGTAATGACTGCTAATCCAGCTGATTACCGGTTATTAAGATATCCTTTATTAAACTCCAGATATGTTTTAATGGGCATTTATGTTGGAACAGTAATGTGTAAGGGCTTCTGTTTAGTTTAGTGTTTAGTTCTTATGGGGGCAATAACTGATCACAGCAATGCCAATTATAAAGCCACACCTACATCTGGAACAAAATCCATTTAGGGATGTGTAAAGCGGGAAATTTCTGAAATACCTTTAAATATACCAACACTAGAATCACGTTAGCCTAACATGTGGAATTATGTAATTCAATATTTCTTGCACAATTGTACGTCATTATGCAATTCAACTGGCTAGCATAGCGCAGTTGTAATGCTAATGTATAGGACAGTATTTTTGCCATTTTGTCACCCACTGGGAGTGTGATTTTCTAATTAAGTGGCCTTGAAGCAATTTTGTTCCAGCTGTGGTTGTGGCTTTTAGTTGGCACAAGAACCCAGAATTGGCCACATATTTTGTCACCCGCAATTTTTTGCAGGCAGCAAACCAGCAGACCCGCAGTATATTTTGGTTCGGTAACTGCCCTAAGCTTTGGACTTGTGCCATGTGCACATGTGCAGTACAGCATTTTTCTATGTAGGCACCTGAGAGCCTCCTTCCTAAATGGCCGCCCTGGGCACAGTCTCTTGGGTGATTATATAGAAAATACAACCCTGCAAAAGGACCAATGTGCCATTGCCTTAAAAAAAACAGATGCGAGACTTCAAAATCTAATGAACAAGGCGTTTCTAGCTGGCAAACTCACTCACCTGTAAGATAAGAGCAGATACTTAAGGTTGTTATGGATTGTTTCAGAGATGAAATAGCTTTTAACAGGATAACATAATTAATATTTAAATTTCTCTGGTCTTGAGAGGAAACTTCGGCAAATCGCGGCGCCGCGTATGTCATCCCACCGGCAATTTATATTCTAGCCGGTGGGATGGCATTTCGGGGAGATTAGTCGTCCACGACAAGGAAGATATCTTCCCATGTGTCACAGCCCTTAGGGCTCTGGTACACGGGGAGATTAGTCGCCCGCGGCAAAACTCCCTGCTCGCGGGCGACTAATCTCCCCGAGTTGCCTTCCCCCTGCCATCCCGCCGGCGAACATGTAAGTCGCCGGCGGGATGGCAGACGCGGCGGCGCGATTTCGCGCAAATTGACGAAAAAGACTCGCAAGGCTTTTTCGGCGATTTCCCGAAATCGCGCCGCCGCGTCTGCCATCCCGCCGGCGACTTACATGTTCGCCGGCGGGATGGCAGGGGGAAGGCAACTCGGGGAGATTAGTCGCCCGCGAGCCGGGAGTTTTGCCGCGGGCGACTAATCTCCCCGTGTACCAGAGCCCTTAGTGTTCCCTATCAGGTTTGCAAGCCAAACAGCAACTCCTTGATATATGTTCTTTGTATCAGATTGATAATCTGTCACTCTTGCTGGCTCACCTGAAATCGGGCAGACCTTGATCAGGCAGGTTAGAAAATCTAGTCGGATCAGGGGCCGCATCAGCTCGTTGATGCGGTCCCCGGACCGACTTTACCTATGCCCGTCATTATAATTCGATAATTCAAATTACCCTGGAAGATGTTGCCAAGCGAGGGGATCTGCCAGAGTATGGGGAACTTTAGGGACAAAAGACAACCAGTGCTATGTATTTAAACTAAAACGCACATATAAGTTTGATTTGTATTTCTCTCTCTGTCTTTTACAGCTAAGAAGCTGCCAAAAACCGAACCTCAGAACACTAGTGGTGCACCTGGCAGGAGCAGGGGTGTGGATCTTCATGAGCAGACCCAGCAGAACAAGAGCCAGTGCTGCAGCAACTGATAGATTAAAGAGCAGGGGAACCAAGATAAGATTAAAACCTCTATTCCTACACCTGCCCTTATATGCTCCAGAATTACTACTAAGCTCCTTTTCAGCACCTCACTCTTGCCAGGACATAACACTTCTGCACTCTTGCTTTCCTACTCACCATCGGATAACAGCACAAAACAAGCCAATGTGCTTTTGAAACCTAACCAACCACCTCCCACACCACCACCGCCCTCTGAGAGCTCCCTGCTAACTGCACTATTGGGTATATTGCTTTGTTTAAAATAAAAAGAAACCGCTTCCAACAAAACACACAGACTACTCTTGGTTAAGAAGCGAAGGATCATCTGTTGACTACACCTCCTGAAAAGAGCAAAAAGGAGAAAAATACAAAGCAGCAAACACTTACTACTCACTTACTACAGATGCATATAGTGACTTTGGTATTGATCTTTGGTTTGATTTAAGCCTTTGTTTTTTTTTCTACCATTTTTTCTGCCTTTTCTCCATTTCTCCTTATTTTGCAGGACTAAGCTATTTTACTTGTCCATCAGATCTTCAGTCATAAGCGGAGCTTCATGCTTTGAGATCAGAAGATACAAAGTGTAAACATATAGATATATACTTTTTCCTTTTTTTTGCTGCAGAGCTACCCAGCTACCAATGTCTGTTATTTGTGTGTCTGGACTTTGACTGCTGGTAAATCATCCATTGACTATGAACTTTTACTGCTTTGGCCGAAAAACATCAAGAGCAATTGAATAAATATTGTGAATTTTGTTTGAAGAATTTTAAAGGGGTGGTTCATATCTGCGTTAACTTTTAGTGTTCTAAAGAATGGCTAATTCTAAGAGACTTTTCAATTTACCTTCATTTTTTTCATTTTTAAAGTTTTTGAGTTTTGTCTTCTTCTCCTGGCTCTTTCCAGCTTTAAAATGGGGGTCACTGACCCCAACATCTAAAAAAGACAAATGCTCTATAAGACTATATTTTTATTACTCATCTTTGGATTCAGGCTCTATCCTATACATGTTCCAGTCTCTCATACAAATCAGTGCCTGGTTGCTAGGGTAATTTGGACGCTATCAAACAGATAACTGCTGAATATCAAATTGGAGAGCTACTCAAGAAAATGAGAAATAACTCAAACCACAAATTATAAAAAATGAAACCCAATTGCAAATTGTCTCAGAATATCACTCTACAGAATGCTAAAAGTTAAGGAAAACAACCCCTTTAAATGAACCGTTGCCTGTGAGGTTTCTGATCATGTTAAACAGTGGAGAAAGTGAGCCACTTGGCACTGAAGGGGAATTTGTTGTGAGCACAGTGCTTTCCAGGCTCCTGACCCTTTGTCACTAATAAGCCAATAGTTACCTATTTGTTCTGTAAAGCACATGAGTAGGTTTGTGGGACCTTTTGAAAACAAAATCTTTGATCAGAAACATGCAGTATATTAATGCTTCTTTGTACACTCCAAACATGGGTCTCCCCAGTGTAAATGGCATGTGTATTTACAGTGACAGTAAAATAAAAGCAACACTAGATTCTTCACATACAATTACCCCTAGATTGTACTTTGAATCTACTTGTAATATTGTTGAGGTATATACACCAAATTACAATATGTTTTTGTACTCTTTTTTGTTTTGCTTACCGTCGACCAGGCTCTTTCTCTGTTCAGTCATAGCTTCCTTGCTATTGTGCAAGTTGTGTAATGCGGTGGGGGGATTTTACCGGGCTCTGTTTGTGTCTTACAGGAGACATGGCTGTGTTCTCACATGAACCATAAAACTAACAGCTTTACTATGGGGAAAACCCAGAGCTGCCAGTGCTTTATAGGTGCCAGTGTATGCCTTTTTTTTTTTTTTTCCCTCTTAAAACAAAAAATATTTTCTCTGCACTAGAGTGTTTTCTCTGTTATGATAAAGCAGATATGTCCAACCTGTGGCCTTCCAACTGTTAAACTACAACTCTCAACCTTTGACTAGAGGACTGCAGTTTTGACAACTGGTTCTAACGCTAAAGAGTTTTTTTTGGTTGGAAGTTTTGGAGGTCTTTTGGCACGGATACAGTACATTTCTTGGGACTGCTCTTTTGTATATAAAGGTGGAGTTAAATTGTGCCTTCATCTGAGGGATACAATTGTTACATGGTACAGTTGCATGAGGTTGAAACTGGAAAAAGCTTTATTAGTACAACCTGAACTGCAGTGCCATAAAGTAGTAACTTTTACGTGTATCAGAAGATAAGGAAATATCTTTTCAGTTAGTTTTAAACCCAGTCTACAATCCGATGGATGCCATGTTCTCATTATATTCTCCCTTGTACCATGTGATTACATGTACACATTGCAAAAGGCTATATTCAGCAGTGTACGTTAGTTCATGGGTGAATAATGCATCTGCTATCAGTGGAGATGTTTAAATTCTGATATATAACTTTAAAACTGCACAGTCCAGACTGCTGCCACCCCTATTCATAATATTAGTAGCCTTCACGTTTCACCAATATTTGGATTGCCTTTTTGCTCATTCAAGACTGTTCTCCAAACCCTAAATCTCTTGACTGTTTACTGAACCTTTTAGGTGATTCTACCTGATGGCAATGAATCTTTCCAGGCCACCAAGTACCAAATCTTGGCTCGAGCCTTTTTCTCTAGACTGTCCTATGCAGCAGGTGTCATGGCAGGCATGTGCCTCTGCGTGTGTGATAAGTGTTCTTACGATTGTCAGTGGCTTTATTGAATTGTGCCTTGCTTTTAAACTTTCACACAATGTCTTTTAAATAATTTTAAGGAAAAAGGGCAGAATAGGGTATCTGATTACATGTTTATATTTTATTTTTTAAGGCAGGGCAAAGAAGGTGCTTGCCCTGGGTCTTCAGGCTCAGAGTCATATGGCAAGAAAATGCCCATGGTAAAATGATGTACAGGTATAGGACCTGTTATCCAGAAACCCGTTATCCAGGGCCCAGCCTTTCTTCTTTGCCCTGAGCTTTATGATCTTAAGGAAAGGTTGTGGTAGCTTGGATTTAAATGGACTCTTCTGCGTTAGAATATATATTAAACTAGGCATATGAAAGCAGTAAATGAAATGGAGATAAAACTGTTGCACACTACAGTCGCATTATTTGCAATACAGGTCCAGACTGGCAATCTGTGGATTCTGGAAAATCAACTGCCAATCAATGTTGTTGCTGTTGTTTTCACAGTGGTTTAAAGAAAATATATTGGGGCAGAAAGTTTGCACACCGACTTGTTGGAAAGGTGGCATCCCATCAGCCCTGGACTGGCAATCTGTGGCTTCTGGCAAATGGCAGAGGGGCTGCTGTAAGATGCCATAGACAGTTGGAGGGGGCTGTTTGGGCCTCTGTGTAATTGAAATGCCAGGGCCTATTTTGAATCCCTGTCCGGACCTGAAGTGATAGGTAGTCCTCTGTCCTTTTAGAGATTCCAGCTGCTGAAACACAATCGCCTTTTGTTTGAATAATGCTTGTCTTTGTGAAATTAGCAACCTGGGCCCAATGTCTTTCCACTCATCTCTTGCAGACTGTAGTCTCCGCTGGTTAAACAATCTTGCTGTGTGCGTCCTCCTAGCATGATCTAGATCCAGCCTGAGCAGGGGAACTTGTTGGAATGTGTTCATCTTTTCTCTGCAGATGCAAGGATACATAACATTTTGTTGTTTTAGATTATTGATTTAAGCATGAACCATATTTAATTTCCAGTGACAAAACTAGCTCCTGCAGTGCTCTTGCATCTCACAGGAAATGTTAGCGTAAGGTGAAGACACCAGGAATAGCAAGCATGGCATTTGATTTAATGCACTACATTGGCTACTAAAGGGGTGGTTTACCTTCAGGTTAACTTTCAGTATATTATAGAATGGCCTGTTCTTAGTAGCTTTTCAGTTGGTCTTCATTTTTTGTTTTGTACAGGTTTTGAATTATTTGCCTTTTGACTCTCTCCAGCTTTCAAAGAGGGGTCACTGACCCCAGAAGCCAAAAAACTATTGCTCTGTGAGTTTACAATTTTATGGTTACTTTTAATAATCTTTCTATTTAGGCCCTCCTCTATTCATATTCCTGTCTTTCTTTCAAATCTCTGCCTAGTTGCTAGGTTAAATTGGAACAAAAAGCTAAATAATTTAAAAACTGCAAATAATACAAAATAAAGACCAATTGCAAATTGTCTCAGAATCACATTCTCTATATCATACTAAAGGTTATTGTAAAGGTGAACAACCCCTTTAAGATTAATTTTCAAGGCCAGGTGCAGGGAGTTATGTGAGAGATTGTGGCAGTTATCCCTTGTGCAGGCTTTTCAGCTGAAGATGCGCGCAGCTGGTATTGTATATTTTAGACAGTGACACAAAACACGAGTGTTCTTGCGACTGCATTATAAACTGTTTAGCATACTACACAAAACTGCCCATTTCATATGGAACCCTGAGTCACCGACTCCTAAAGATTAGTGATGAACAAATTTTTTCGCCAGGCATGGATTTCCAGCAAATTTCCACATTTCACCATTGGCGCATAGCTTTGCAAAACTCCAGCCAAAATCCGTCGCGAAAAAAAATTGTTGCACATCACAAAAATTTACGCAACAAACGTGTTTTGTGGATTTTTCACCAAAACGGGACAGATTCCATTATCACTATTAAAGATCAGTTCCTTGCTTTTTCCCTATTTAGGGGTATGTTGCTTTAAAAAAACCAAAAAAAAACCCCAGTCTTTACTTACGTTGTCAACAGACTACAAGATTTTGAGGCAAATAACGGGCATTGTCATAGAGTAGTCCATCATTGCCTCATTCCGCTCTGGTTATATGGATGATACCTGGACCAAGGTAGTATATTGCCACTCTACACATGAAAGTGCCCTTGTTTTTATCTGTTTGTATTTCTTTCTTTTTTTTTCCTGCATTGGATTAACAACTTCAGTTATGATCATATTGGACCTTCTACCGATCTACCATTGTATTTAATGTAAGTAAAACAAAACCTGCGTATGTATATTAAATTAACTTTGCTTCTTAATTATTGTTCTGTTCATTTTTTAAAAGTCAAAGGGGTCTGGCTAGAGTCATGGTTAGGTTTGTTTTCCTACTTGTTTCATGTAGTGGGTGATTTACCTGCCTAACTACCTACCTGTCATTGGACTAGATCAAGTTAAAATGCTGATGGTAAGAAAGACAAATGGAGCTGGGGGGGCCTCAAGGCTGGAGGCACATGGTGAGATTAGTCGCCCATGATAAACCTTTACTACCATTTGTGACTATCCCAACGGCCATTCACATTCTTGCTGGTGGGAAGGCTTTTTGGGGAGATTAGTCCCATGCAGTAGCGAAGATTTATCGCGGGAGACTATTCTCCCTGTCTGCCACCAGCCTAAATGTGTATGGAGATCCTTTGCTTAGGGGATTTTTATATGCCTTTGTAAGATGCCTTTACTGGGGGAAAGCAAAACAGTGCAAAAAATGGCCAGGATAAACTCAGCCTGTTCCAATTCCTTTTTCAAAGGAGAGAATAAACATGAATGTGGGGCTTTCAGTGGAGTTGTATTCAGTCGTAAAAACATTCCATTGTCTTGGAAGTCACGGCAATAAACATGGTTATAACTAAACTTCCCATTAATGTGGTAATTATTTATTTGCACTTGGTTTATTTATTTGCATTTGGTTCTGTGTTTTATATATTCTGAACATTCCATGTTAGAAAGCAGACGTAAGCCCTGCCTGGCTAGTTAGAAATCATATTGATGAATCATTGCTATAGGACTTTTCCAAAGTGCTAGTACAGATATAGGACCTGTTATCCAGAATGCTTGGGGCCTGGGGTTTTCCGGATAAGAGATCTTTCCATAATTTTGATCTCCATACCATAAGTCTGCTAAAAATCATTTAAATATTGAATAAACCCAATAGGCTTGTTTTGCCTCCAGTAAGGAATAATTATATCTCAGTTGGGATCAAGTACAGGTACTGTTTTATTATTACAGAGAAAAAGGAAATCATTTAAAAAAAATTAGAATTATTTGCTTATAATGGAGTCTATGGGAGATAGTCTTTCTGTAATTCGGAAATTTCTGGATAACGGGTTTGCAGATAAGGGATCCTATACCTGTACTTGCCTCACTCAGCAGCAGCAAACATGTCCCAGTGACACCTTGAATCTTATCAGCTGTTTCTGTTCTACGATGTGCGTGGGTCCTGAAATCAGCAATACTGAACCCTATTGATGTGTTACCATCCCAAGGTTTGCAGGTACTGAAGCTAGCAGCACCAACCTAAAGAATTATCCTTGGGTTATTTCTCCTCCACAGTGATCAGCTGTAAAAATTAGAAGGGCCTCCTACTGTACAGCGAGTTTCTACTACCAGATCATGTGCAGGAACAGACGGTACCATTTGTAAAGGGGGTGGATAAGGTAACGGCACAAAGTTTGAGCAGATCTAATCAAACAAAGCAGTGCAGCCTGGGCATGAAGTTTATGGATAATGCCTAAATAGTTTAGTTATTTATTATAAAAAATATTTACACAAAGTGAAAAATTATAGTTTCCCTTTAATTAAACTATTCACTGTCTGTATGTTAGTTTTTTCATTTTCATTGCTAGTCAAAAACTGCTAGTGATCTTGACATGTCAACACATCCTGTTGTATTGCCTTTACACAGCAGCTGGGAGGTTAGGCAATTGCCTAGATATAGATAAGGGTTTACATGTGAATATGACTTTTGTCTGATCACAAGAAATTTGGCTGCAAATGCAGCAGGCCTTGTTGCTCTGGTCTCACTTAGCCACCAGGATAAATCAATGATGTGCATAATGAGTAGTATTATGGTGCAGCCCCGGTGCTGGGCCAAAAAGTACCTGCCCCCAAGGCAAGCACCTCTTGACTTGACTCCCACTTGCCCATACCACCGCCACCCCTGCTCCCCCTGTGCAGTGCTCCTGCTGGGGCAGGTAGGAACAGAGCCTATTACACTAAAATCTTGTTCCCCCTGACAGCTGTGCCCTAGGCAGCTGCCGATCCTGCCTTCCCCTAGTTTTGGCCCTGGCAGCCCCTGTCACATTTGATTGGTTCATCACTGGCCACACTCACCAATGGAAGATATTAATATTTTACTAGTTTTTTTTAAGGTTATGTATCTCTCCCTTCAGGTTTGCAGTTAAATTGCTAGCCCTGGGTTCTGGCAAAAGTAATAATAAAGAAATTGCAAAAATTAAGTATTTTATTCTTTTTTTTATTCTAAGTCCCTGTGTGTGCAGCACTCTGCTACTTTAAAAAAATAAATAAATAAAATATATATATATTATAAAATACATATCAGTGATTTATCTAGCTTATTGCAATTATAAAATAGGAATATAGTTATATATTTTTAAAGGGAACATGACACCCTATGGGAAATGGTTTCTGTAAGTCATGATAAACATCATGGTTTCCTTTCAGTCTGTGGAGTCGAGTCTGCACAAAAAAAAAAAAAAAAAATTATATATATATATATATAACAGTCCACACGACAGCACCACACTCCAAAATCTGCTGCTCTGCAGCTGCCCCTGTGCACGGGATATCATATCAATATCAAAATAAAACAGCCAGCACCAAGGGTCTTTGTGTTTCAAAAAATCTCTCGTGTATTATAATTGCATGTACAACCGACGTTTCGGTCCCTTTGGGACCTTTTTCAAAAGGGACCGAAACGTCGTTTGTACATGCAATTATAATACACGAGAGATTTTTTGAAACACAAAGACCCTTGGTGCTGGCTGTTTTATTTTGAGATATATATATATATATATATATATATATATATATATATATATATATATATATATATATATATATATATATATATATATATATATATATATATATATATATATATATATATATATATATATATATATATATATATATATATATATATATATATATATATATATATATATATATATATATATATATATATATATATATATATATATATATATATATATATTCAAAAAGTTAAAATAAAGTTTTCTATTCATACGTAACCACAAAAGCATTAGTGAAGATATAATATTATCGTTTTCTTGTTCTTGGTATGTTGTGCAATTAAAAATGACAAACCTGCAACAGGCATATGGCCCAGCATGGCCACCCGCATCATGAGTGGGTGCAGAACTTGTCAGAGTGGTGCATCTTTGAACTTATATTATTGGTTCTTCCATCGAGGGTGCGGCTGCAGGAGTTGGAAACGATTTTCTCGGCAAGAGTTGCCCTTTAAGCTCCTAACTACAAGTTTTTTGCTTCCAGTGGCCTACTACTTTGCCATCAACTGTTGTTGCCCTTAGTTGTTTCCACTTTACTTACAGTAGACCAGGGAAAATGTAGAAGGGCAGAAAGTGGACGCACCAATTTGTTGGAAAGGTGGCATTCTCTCAGGCTGGGCAGGTGGATACTGGCAAATGCCAGGGGGGCTGCTGTAAGATGCCACAGACAATGACTATTGGGCTGGTGGGGGCTGTTTGGGACTCTGTGTACTTAAAATGCCAGGGCCTATTTTGAATCCCAGTCTGGGCCTGCATCTTATGATTTTTACAATGGTGGAATTCACTAGGGGCCAGATTCATGAAATCACGAGTTTGAATCCCAAATGGGATAAATTCGGATTGGATACGATAATTTCTTAAGATCGCAAATATCACAAATATGCTTACGAAAAAATCATATTAGTCATGATAATATCTTATTGGCGATCCAAAAGTCACAAAATTTTCGTACCGAACGATCGTAAAATGCAGGAAAACCTTTCTGACTTTGATCCTTCTGTGCATGATTTTGGAAGCCTCCCATAGGGCTCAATGGCACTCTGCAGCTCCAACCCGCCCCAAGGAAAGTCTCCCATAGGGCTCAATGGCACTCTGCAGCTCCAACCCGGCCCAAGGAAAGTCTCCCAAGGGTCAAGGCACTCTGCAGCTCCAACCGGCCAAGGAAAGTCTCCATAGGCTCATGGCACTCTGCAGCTCCAACCCGGCCCAAGGAAAGTCTCCCATAGGGGCTCAATGGCACTCTGCAGCTCCAACCCGGCCCAAGGAAAAGTCTCCCATAGGCTCAATGGCACTCTGCAGCTCCAACCTGGCCAAGGAAGTCTCCCATAGGGCTCAATGGCACTCTGCAGCTCCAACCCTGGCCCAAGGAAAGTCTCCCATAGGGCTCAATGGCACTCTTGCAGCTCCAACCTCGGCCCAAGGAAAGTCTCCCATAGGGCTCAATGGCACTCTGCAGCTCCAACCCGGCCCAAGGAAAGTCTCCCATAGGTCTCAATGGCACTCTGCAGCTCCAACCCGGCCCAAGGAAAGTCTCCCAATGGCACTCTGCAGCTCCAACCCGCCCAAGAAAGTCTCCCATAGGGCTCAATGGCACTCTGCAGGGCCCAAGGAAAGTCTCCCATAGGGCTCAATGGCACTCTGCAGCTCCAACCCGGCCCAAGGAAAGTCTCCCATAGGGCTCAATGGCACTCTGCAGCTCCAACCCGGCCCAAGGAAAGTCTCCCATAGGGCTCAATGGCACTCTGCAGCTCCAACCTCCAAGGAAAGTCTCCCATAGGGCTCAATGGCACTCTGCAGCTCCAACAAGGGCCGTCTCCCATAGGGCTCAATGGCACCCTGCAGCTCCAACCCGGCCCAAGGAAAGTCTCCCATAGGCTCAATGGCACTCTGCAGCTCCAACCCGGCCCAAGGAAAGTCTCCCATAGGGCTCAATGGCACTCTGCAGCTCCAACCTGGCCCAAGGAAAGTCTCCCATAGGGCTCAATGGCACTCTGCAGCTCCAACCCGGCCCAAGGAAAGTCTCCCATAGGGCTCAATGGCACTCTGCAGCTCCAACCTGGCCCAAGGAAAGTCACGATACCGAAGCTTGAATGAATCCAAAACTTTCGTACTCTGCGCAACAATATGATTTTGTCGCACAAATTTTGTCGCAAGGTATGAAAAAGTTGCGGAAAATACGCTTGGAGCATTCATGGATTAGTAAATGTGCCCCTAGGTGTGAGTCGGTGCCTCCATTGTACTGTGTTTGTTGCTGGGCTGTGTCCTTAACTGGATATCTGTGTCAGTACTCGGTGTGGCTTAAATGAACTATTCCACCAATTCCAGTACCACTAGGAGTGTCAGGATACTTTTTGCCCATAAATTGTATGTGGTTAATGAATTGGGCAATGTGTCAGTAAAATAGGGATAGTGTATGCATGATAAACATTCCGCACTAATTAACTTGTTTTTGGTAAAACAAAGGTTGTGTTTTTATATCAGTGTGTTATGTGTGTGCAGTGATAATACTTCTCAATGTGCAACTGCCACTTATATGAATTATATTCATATAGTTTCATTAAAAAGTTAATACACCTTGTGATACTGACACGTTCCTGTGAAAATCCATAGTTGTGACATGCAATACTTACCAGCGATACTTACCGAGGAACGTGTCGTTATTACTTTAATAAGTTTTTATATACTTATGCACATATTGTACAGAGGGAGCAGAGGCACAAAAGATAAAATCAAGAGGCATAATTTGGAGGTGTGTAATGTAATAGCAAAGACTTTTTCTTAAATTAAGAATATACCCCCTTTCTGACATGAGCTCATACAGTTTATACTTCAAAAAATAAATAAATAAATAAAAAAAAATAAAAATATATATATATATAAATATCTAGCTCTCTAATTTTTTTGTTTTGTGCACAGATTCCACAGATTGAAAGGAAACCTCGATGGAGTGACACTATTTCCCAACTGACAGTGTAATACAACCTCCCTCAACTTGTTTCACTGTGAAGCAATGGATTCTGGGACTTGCAGTCCCTCTGCTTTCCATCCATCACTTCACAATGTAACAAGGTGCATTACACTATAAATATAATTCCAACACAAAGTCCCAAATTCAGTGTTATTACCACTCCATGGACATGTCAGGTTCTCTTTGACCTCCAAAGTTCCAAAATTCAAATTGTCACTGGAAAAAACTCCAAAAATGGGAAACAGGAAAAACACAGAATATAGTGTAGCGTTCAAATAAAATACACATGCCCTTATGTTATACACTCGCACCAAGTCAGCATTAAAGATCGTCAACCTCAAAAATAACTTTTTGCCTAAAATAAAAAAAACACAATTCTAAGCAACCTTCCAATATCAATTTGTTTAGTGCTTTAAAAGTTATGTGTAAATGTAATTGCTATTGAAACCAGTATTTGCTGAACTCCTGGTTGTTTCTTTTTAAACAATGTTGCAAAGGTCAGTCTCCTCCAGCGAGTCAGGTCTGTCACTCTGCTGCTTGTGTTACGTTATTTCTACAATCAGAGCCACCAGACAGAGAAAAGGAAAAGTAGACACTGCTTTTGATAGCAATTATTTACACAAATAACTTAAAAATCATTACAAATTTGTAATGAATGTATATTGCAAAGTTGCTTACAATTTTTTTTTTTTTTTTTAACAAATTTAAGTTAACTTGTCCTTCAAAGCTGACATATTGTGTGAAAAACAATATTGGGCCAATGAATTGCACTCATCTAAATAATAGAAGGAATGTGCTTTTAAAAGTAGTGTATTGGGCTGATTTATTGAAATTTTCTCCCAAAACCCTACTAGTCCCTCCCACCTATTCCACTTCCCACTGCCTCCTTTCCCTGGCTGGCGTCCCACTGCACTGTAGGATAAGAACCAATTGGCAGCTAGGCTAACCTGATAAGGAACTGAAGCCTGCCATTGGTTATCCCCCCCCAATGTGCTTCTGGCAGGGACTGTTCGGACACGCCCACCCCTCATTTGAAACACAGACAGAAACTTAAAAGGATCTATAGGGAGCTCCAATAAAGGAGCCATTTTTACAGAGGATTCATTTTTAGCCCAGAGTGAAACCAGCACCGTATATTATTCATAACTGCCTACAAGGTGAAAGGTTTTTTCATTTATCCCAGGGGTCCCCAACCACCGGGCTGCGGTCCAGTGATGGGCCACCCGGCACTCCTTACACAGCGGCACACGGGCGCGTATATTGCGCATAACTCCACAGCAGTGCGTCATACATGTCGAACAGTGATCGTCTGCATGGTCTGCTAATTACTACCCCCCCCCCCGGTATTTGAAATGCACCCCCACTTATCCGTTGAAAAATTCTTAATTGTAAACTGGTCTCTGGTGGTTAAATTTCCCAAGAACATTATTCCAAGAATCCAAACCTTATAAAAAAAAAACAGTGATGTTGTAATGTATTAGAGAGAAGGCTAAATTGTACTGGATATTGATGCTGTTCTTTTCATCAACTATAATAGTTGATTATACTCACAGCTATATATATGGGATTGCCCTTATAATTTCCAGTGGGCAATAAATGTATCTGCAGAAACATTTTAAATCCTCATCATTTGTTTTTGTAAGGTTTGGGTTATTGGAATAATGTTCTTGGGAAACTTATAACACAAGGGTGTGTGTATTTATTCTCCCCTCCCCTATTTTCCATTTTTGGAGTTTGTTTTTTTTTTTCCAATGATACATTTTGGCATTACACTGTGAGCCTCAGGCAAATGCCACACAGAGTGGATTCTGGGCCTGTGGATAAGTGCAAGCCAGGAATCCACCCCTACACTTCTGATCTGTTGTGTCTGTACCTGGAGCAATTGATTTGGCCTGGGCGCAGGTACACTAAATGGAATTTGAGAATTGCAGCAGTACCATTACTCCTATTTACTCCTATCAAAGACCCCAGCTTTAACATATCATATCCAAAGTGGTGACTCTCCCATTGAGACCTTATTCTCTATGCCAATATCTTCATAATTATGTCCCATTCCAACTTAGCCTGTTGTTTGAGCCTTCCAGCCCAGCCCTGGAGCTCCCTTCTGCCCTTAGACATGAGTGGGATTGCAATCAAGGATCTAAAAAAATTCCCCATCCTTATATACTCTCCAGGCTTTACATGTTCATGTCTTCCAAATGGGATGTGTGTATACTGTATAAACTCTCAGTGGGCCCGGTGTCAGTGGGCCCTCCAGCTTCTGACCATTTGGCCTACTTCATAGTCATTCCCTATTTCTGAATGGGAACAAAGAGGGAAAATAGATGGAAGGCTAGTTGCTAGCATGTAACTAAGAAAAGGAGGAAAAATATTTTGGAGAGAGGGCCCATAGTATAAGGTTTACTGGTGGGCCCCTGGGGTTCCACTCTGACACTTGGGCTGTGGCTGCCATATGATTTACCTAAACTACTGCTCAGGGAAATCTAATTCTACCTTCATCTACAGGTACCTATATAATTCTGGCTTTACCATATCTTAAAGCAAGTTTGAGTTGGGTAATGATGCTTCTTACAATTGCTCTTTAATACACCCTACCTCCCCTCATTGCACTGTGGTAGCCCAGCATTCTGTGAGTGTCAGTGCTGCAAGGTTGGCAGAAGGATTATACAAGCAAAGAGAACACTATCGCACACCAGCGCAACTGGGTAATGTAACTGGGCCCAGAGGAATGCAAGGAAAGAATTAAAGGACAATCACAGAAGTTGGTGCTTCCAGGCCGTCTCACTGTCAGCAAGGGCTGCAGTTATGTTTGTAGCCATTATATCTATGCTACTAGCCATTCTGTGCAGTGAGTTACATAACACAGCTACCGTTTGGGTCTGCCCCCTGCTTTCTCTATAGAAAGTCATGTCAGTACAATACATTTGGGGTATTCTAAGGCCAATGGAAGCAGCACTGGCTGGTACTTGGCACCGCGCCTGCGCACTGTACGTTCTGCGTGTTTTCTCCGAGGGGAAGGACGGGCTGCATGGCTGCACAAGACTCACAAGCAGTTTTGTACATAACTATGGAGACAAACAAATATTAACACATCATTTGTTTTAAGAAACTCGCAGCCTGAAACGTCGAGGTCTGGGGTGTAAAACTCGATACACGACAATTTGTTATACTCCCGGCAAAGAAGCTGCTTCTCTTTATATCCAGTAGCAACATGCCGACTTTGGAAGGAAAGCGCTTTGCCGTGCGATTTTTATTGATTGCACTGCTTCTAATGCAACTTCATAAACTATAGCCGCCTAAATCATGTGAGGGAGAGTGGGCCCTGCCCTAAACTTGTACATGAGCAGCAAGAACAGAATCCCTCCGCCCTCACAGTCACAGCGCCCGGCTCTCTATCAGCTTCACGGCTCCGTCTGTGCCGGGTCCTAGCGGAGCGCATAGGGTTAACGCTCACTGTTTCAGGTGGGCGTGCTCCTGACGTCACCAGCCTGTTACATCACAGCTCGGAATAGTATAAGGAGCTGGATTCCAGCAAAGTAAGTAGCTGATTTGGCAGCATCTCCTGAAAGAGCAGAAGCACAGGGTAAGTTCATCATCTCCTCATCGGCAGGTCAGAGCGCTATAGCTGTAGGCAGGCAGCCCGGCCACACTCCCTCACACTGGCCAATAAGGAGCTTGCACTTCGAATGGGACACGCGTTAGGTAGAGTGACGTATACACTGTATAATATCCCCTGCCCTCTGATTGGTATTAAGCCCCCAACTACCTTCCCCCTCCCTGTACAACTTCATGTTACCCCCCATACCCCATGGTTTGTCCCATTTAATAGCTACCTAATCCGCCAATTGGCAAAATGCAATGTCTCCTACCCGTCGTGCCCTGCAAGTCTCCAGCCTTTCTCCTCTCGCTTAAGCCTGTGTCTGCAGCTGGCACGGAACTTTCCTCTTCCCTCCAGCCTCCCCTGCCCTCCAGCCTCCCCTTCCCTCCAGCCTCCCCTGCCCTCCAGCCTCCCCGCCTCCCCTGCCCTCCAGCCTCCCCTGCCCTCCAGCCTCCCCGCCTCCCCTGCCCTCCAGCACTACGTGACTCAGTGTGAGCCTCCTGCTTCAGCCCCCATGCCCACACAGGGTGAAGGGGCAGCACACAGGCGGGAGGTGGGTGGGTGTTGAGGTGGGTGAGAGGAGGCAGGCTGTAGGAGACAAAGGGCTAAGTTCTGCCACTTTGAACAGTACAGCTTTCCCTGCCCTGACACTCAGTGTTGCTGTTTCCATTCCTCACCTGCCCCCAGCATTCCCTGACACCCAAGTACTGTGTATCTGCCATATGCCCAGATCCCCTAACTGCAATGTGTTCTGCACATCAGTCAGTGCTGCCCTCCTCATCCCTTTAGTACTGTGGGAACAGCATATGCCCTTATCTCTCTACAACAACTCCAACAACTGCCATTGTGCTACTCCTTACCATCTGGTTCTGTAACTCTCCCCCATTCTGTTAGTACTGTGGCCGGTATTTCATCTGCCTTCACCTCAAAGGCAACGTGCTTTCCCTCCACCTGCCACCCCCTAGTACTGTTCCATCAACCCAGAATTCTGTCCCTAGAGACTTGTTATTGCTAGTTTCTCAGTAAGCTGGCACTGCAGTATTCAAAATAATCATGATTAACCAGATACCTCTTGTACAGTTTAATTAAGCCAGCGGTTCTTAACCTGTGGGTTGACCCTTTCACGGGGGTCGCCTAAGACCATCAGAAAACACATATATCCTATGGTCATAGGAATAATTTTATGGTTGGGGGTCACCACAACATAAGGAACTGTATTAAAGGGTTACGGCATAAGGAGAGTTGAGAACCACTGGTTTAAGCAATTCATTTGCACTGAAACTTTGTATCTGTACACTTCAGGTGGCACTGTTTAGCATCCTGTGATTGGCACTCTAACACTTGCCTTCATCCTACTTTAAAGAAGTGCAACAAACTCATAACATGGCAGTTTCAACTGTAACCTGCTCCCTCCAGCTGGCACTCAGAACTTATCCTCTATCTCAGATTGGCACTGTAGTACTGTGTAACAAGCCCATACATTTTTGGAATGTATGCTGTAACCGTCACTTCCAGCTGGCACTCTGCAACAAACCCTGCCTCTCTGACTGGTACTGGGAGGCTGCAGCCCCCACCAATTAGCAAGTTATACAGCCCATCCCTAAAGTTGGCTTAGGTTTCCTGTCTTGTGCATCTAGAAATGCACTCAGATTGTGCTACTTGGTGCTGATTCTCAGCCTGCAGATAAACGCAAAAAATAAGAATATGCATTTCATAATCATCTCCTTGTGCTTACGCCTGAACCAGTGCATTGGCTCTGGATGCAGACACATGGAAAAAGCTGTTCGTAAGTGTGAGTGTAGGGGCTTACTCAGCCCCATGTGGCCATAGCCCAACCAGAACTAAATGCATTTTTTGGGACATCAAAATGCATCTGTCTTCATTTGCACCTTAAAAATGCAGCTTGTTGTGTTTAAAAATGACAATATGATACAGTACAATAAAGCAGAATAAAATGGTTCCTGTTTAGGTGTGCTAAGACCTGTGTCCCAAATGTACCCCAAAGGCACACAGACAAAAAGCCCACGTGTAAGAGTCTTCATTTACCAAAATAACTTTCTGTATTTCTATATTTTCTGAGAAAACTCTGAGTGACTGCAGGTGTACTGGCTGATAAGTGCCTCTCAGACTCCCTGTGTGCTTATCAGTACGTGCTTCTGTCTGTTTATACGAAAGATACTTTTACTTGCTTGCTTTTTGCTTTTATAACTCCCCGTGTGTAGGCTTATCAGACTAAGTATTGCAAGTTTAATGACCTGTAAGATAAGCGGCTCTGTGTGCATATATATATATATATACCTGCATTCCAGAAAATAAACTGGTAGAAATACACTAGAAAGCAATATTAGTAAGGCTAATGGGACATGGATCGTTTTCTCCTCTGTCACCTTTATTTGTGTGCCCAAGCGGGTGCAGGATCTGCCTGTTGGCAAACACTGTGGATTTTGGTGCAGAAACACTAAAGTATGAATTTCCATGCCATGTTTCCAGATAATGAAGGCAGAATGAAAGGCAGTAGATTGCTGCATGATTGACCATAATAGGGGCAATAAATGTGTGCCAGCATGGTTTTACACACAGTAGATCTTGATAGATATATGTAATTGCCTTCTGTGAGGAGGTGAGCAGGAACTATGTTTTTAAATCATTTGATTCAGTACCACAGAAAAAAAAATATTGGCCTGGAACATAATATTTGTCTTGGATAGAGAACTGTCTAAAGCAGTGCTGTCCAACTTCTATGGTGCCGATGGCCGGAATTTCTCTAGCATACATGGTGGAGGGCCGCTAATGGAAGCCAGTTTTGACCACTCCCCTTTTTGAAACCACACCTATTTTATCACAATGGTGGTAGCACAGCAAAATCCCAAATGCTTGATCCTTACTGTGGGGATAACAACCATCATTCATATGTGAAAGAATTATGTCATATTAAGATATACCCTTAAATTCCATATGCCTCCTCCTCCCCTTTGGATAGCAGAGCAACCCCCAGTACATAATTACACACCTTAGGGACCATTTAATGGCTATTTCCAACTGCTAACAAACTCCCACAACAAACCCCTGACAGGTTCACCTCCCACAAGCAGCATAGGGCAAGCAGAGTATGGCACACACAGGCAGCACTCTGCCTGTCCTATGCTGTCTGTGTGTGCCATACTCTGCCTGCCCTACCCTGACTGTGTGTGTGCCATACTCTGCCTGCCCTACCCTGACTGTGTGTGTGCCATACTCTGCCTGCCCTACCCTGACTGTGTGTGTGCCATACTCTGCCTGTCCTATGCTGTCTGTGTGTGCCATACTCTGCCTTCCCTATGCTGCTTGTGTGTGCCATACTCTGCCTGCCCTACCCTGACTGTGTGTGCCATACGCTGCCTGCCCTACCCTTCCTGCGTGTGCCATACTCTGCCTGCCCTACCCTGACTGCGTGTGCCATACTCTGCCTGCCCTACCCTGCCTGCGTGTGCCATACTCTGCCTGCCCTACCCTGCCTGCGTGTGCCATACTCTGCCTGCCCTGCCCTGCCTGCGTGTGCCATACCCTCCCTGACCTATGTTGGCTGTATGTGCCATACTCTGCCTGCAGTGCAGTCTGAGGTGTGAAGAAGTGAACAATGCGGGTGATTACAGTCTGAGCCTGAGGTGTGAACACTGCAGGGGGTGAACAATGCAGGAATTAAAAGGTGTGAAAAACACAGGGGATTACATTTTTAAACAATACAGGGGATTACAGCCTGAATCTGAGGTGAGAACCATGCAGGGGGCCAGTTAATCTCAGTACTGATACCATTTAAAGCCATCAAAGCAGCCAGACAGGTGGGGGGCCACACAGAGGCCCGCGGGCCCGCCAGTTGGACAGCACTGGTCTAAAGGATAGATTACAAAGGATAGATACAAAGAATAGTGTCCCTGGCCCTTTGCTTTTACATTTGTTTGCTAAAGGGATTTTGTCACAGAAAACATGTTTTTTACAAAATGCATCAGTTGAGCACTTCTCCAACAGAATCCTGCATTGAAATAATTTTTCAAAAAAGCCCAAACCGTTTTTTCACATTTAATTTTGAGATTTAATGTGGGGCTAGATATATTCTTTTTCCCAATTACCCTCAGCCATGTGATTTGTGCTCTGATCAACTTCAGTCTCTCTTTACTGCTGCACTGCAAGTTGGAATTCTATAAACCACCCCCCCCCCCCCCCCACTTCCCAGAGAGGGATTGCCTCTTCTGCCTACCCCTAGTTCCGTCCCTGCCCCTTCCTTTTTCACCCAGCAACTGATCAGCAGAACAATGGAAGATACCAGCTCCCTAACACCGCATTGCTAAAAATCCCATGCCCCATCTAGTGGTACATATTAGATAGCACTTAATTGTAAAAATCCAAGCCTGGCCATGACCCCTCCAGTTACATTGAGTAGGATAAACAGTAGCTTGTTTGAAAGCAGTTCCATTGTGATGTACTGGCTCTTTCTGAAAGTTCAGAATCAGTATATACACACACACACTGGGAGGGTTTAAACATGATTGCTGTCTTTTTCCAGTCCAAACTCACTGTAGAGCAAAGGATGACCCAGGATGACCCATTTTTGTGGTACATTTTTGCCATAGTAACCTTAAAGGAGAAGGAAAGTCATTTTGGCATTTTACTGCCAACAGATCCTCCACAATAGTGCCACCTAGAACGCTATATTTATTCTGCAGAAAGCATTACTATACCTGAGTAAAGAGCCCTAGAAGCTCCCTCCAATAGCAGCTGTCATTTTGGCTTGGTCTTTGTAGTTTCCTGCTGCAGTTATAGCTGTTGGAAGCTCAGATCACACATTCCTAAGGGTGAGGGGAGTGAGATCTTATGCATTCTTATGGGAGGGGGGAGAAGGACAAGGGAGAGAGGAGAAAACTGAGCAGACTTGTGCCCCAAACCTGACAGAGTCCTAAAAGAGAGGAAGTCTGATACCAAACAACAAGTTCATAAAAAAGCGACAAAACATCCTGTGTTTCATTTGATAGAGGGCTCTGTGAGTGCTTATGGCTGTATTTACAGAGACCTTTCTGATTAAGCTTACTTAGTTTTTACCTTTCCTTCTCCTTTAGGGCTCTGGTACACGGGGAGATTAGTCGCCCGCGGCAAAACTCCCTGCTCGCGGGCGACTAATCTCCCCGAGTTGCCTTCCCCCTGCCATCCCACCAGCGGCGGGGCGATTTCGGGAAATCGCCGAAAAAGCCTCGCGAGTCTTTTTCGGCGATTTGCGCGAAATCGCGCCGCCACGTCTGCCATCCCGCCGGCGACTTACATGTTCGCCGGTGGGATGGCAGGGGGAAGGCAACTCGGGGAGATTAGTCACCCGCGAGCAGGGAGTTTTGCCGCGGGCGACTAATCTCCCCGTGTACCAGAGCCCTTAAGGGAGACCTAGGCATAAAGTTGTGCATCCTTATGCTCTTATTCCTGCAGCAATTATCTAAGCAGGCAAGAGTCACAGTTGTGTCCTACCTCCTGTGCATGCAAGTGTGGCTTCCCCATATTCAGGTAGTAATGTTCTGTACTCTGGCATGTGCATTATAGCTATGTAACAAAAGCTTCTGTGTTTCTGCTCACAGTTCTTTAGAAGTGCTGCTGGCTCTGTCCTGTTCTTTGTCCTGGTCGAACAATGTGCCTTTGTGTTGTCTTTCAGTTTTAGAGATCTCAATCCAGGCAGTTTTCTATTACTTCTCTAATGCCACACAGGGCTGATTCTTGGTCTGTGGAAAAGGGCAGACTGAGAATCAGCCCCCACTATGGCATCAGGCTTTTTCGTTGTCAAGTGCAGACAAATGCAGTGGATTTTGGCATGGAAAAGCATACTAATGTGTTTGCTTGCCCAAATCCTTTGCATATACCTGCACCTGACCCATGCCGTGCTGGCAAGGAAGAAGGCTGATGCCAGGGTAAAGCCTCATTATCATCCTGTGTGTTTCTGCAGGCCAAGAATCAGCCCTGTGTGGAATTAGCCTAACATAAGAAAACATTAATATTGCCTGCTAGCTATCCCTGTGTGTAGATGGTGATAGGGGTGGCCTCTGCCTGTCCATGCACATATGGAATATTTGGCCCAGAGACACTTTAGTTGCAAATTTGGTACTGTAGAGGGTTCTATTAAGACTTTCTTAGCTAAAAAAATATCCTAAACAGTAATGGCTTGACAGGGTACAACCTGTTGCTTCTGTATCACAGGCTAGCCATGTCTGTGTCTTCTCCTCCTGTTTATCTCAAACTCCCAGCATGGAAAGTGAAAACCTGCTTCAGCTACAGAACAACAAACTGGAAGTCACTTTAGTTGCATCTCTACTTTTCCAGGGAGTGACTAATGCTAATTTCCAGCAACTTGTGCTGTACTCTGTTTTGCTTGTAGCTGGCACATTTGGTTCTTCTGTTGGACCTTTGACATCATAATCACTATAATTCTTCGCGAAGTGTTGCTACATGCAATAAAACAATATATTCCGTCTTCGGAATTCTTAATTGCTCTGCACTCTGTTGAACTTCATTATCTGGAACCATCAGAGCATCATTGATACCTGCTTTTTATCGGAAAGAACTGCATTTTCATGGATGGGAAAAAATTGCTGCTGTTTTTGTAATTGCAGAGTAGCATAAAGAAGAAACTAAAGAATAATATACATAAATAATTAAGCCCTAAACCTATATAATTGTATACAAACCTGCACAATGACTAGTGTTCATGGCTTCCTTGTGACACTTTTTTTTGTTGGTATTTCACACCGTGGCACAGCATTTCTCATCTATTTAATGATCTGCCTGTGCCACTGTGTAGATCAAGAAAACATGCATCAGTGTGCTTTAAATTACCTATATCTTCTGGGATGTCAGAAGTAGCCATTTCTAATGCTATATAGATAGATTTTATGTGTTATATGTTCGTTTCAAAAGTAATATCTGTACCTTCACTTGCGTTACTAGATATTTGTCATATATAATCTGTATTCCACTAATTCTACTTCTTATTCCTTAATTTTAGAATAAAACAACATGCTGACCCATGGACATTTCTCCATGACCCTGCGCAGCCTGGCCAGATCTCACAGGTAAGTGTAACAAGTGTTATGTATAGCTTTGTGATTCATGCCTTACAGGGTGATTAAACATAAAATATTAATTTTTATAGAAGATATATCTATGAAAAAATAAATCTTTTTAGAGTTAATTCTACTAGATATAGAAGATATACATTAGTTGTTTTAACAAATCACAATTTAAAAAGTCTCTTAAAGGGACAATATATCCCCTTGTTTAACATGAGGGTTATTGTTTTAATTAAAACAAATCAACTAAATTATATTTGCTATTTCTTGAGCTTTACAGGGAAAAAAACAAATTAAACTACTCCTATTTCTAACCTATTGGATATTTAAAGGTAGTTAATACAATTACTAGTGCAAAATTAGCCCCCTGCATAATGGACTGTAACCAAAACAGTAGCAACAAAGGGGTTTGTTTATACAAAGCTTAGTATCTTTACTTCTGTACAGCTTCCAGACACCCTAAGGACTGATTATAAGCTGTGCCAGGCCAAGCTGGCCGTGCACTTTAGGCAACATGTCCAGCCAGCTCGCCCCCCTCCCCACACCCACGCTCGAATACAGTGACGCAGGGTAGTGGGGCCAGGAAACTACAAGTGGTTGCTGGGGGTTAATAAACTGGACATAGTGCATAGGTTTTCAGACCTTTTGGAGTCAAAACATCCGTGACTGCCTGTCTAACTCATATCTGGCTGAAAGTCAGGCAGATATCTGTTGGGGAGGTTTGAATTTCCTCTCAGGCAAGGACCACACTGATAGAGTATGATCTGATCATTTAAAACAAAAAATAATATTTCAAGCTACCCACTATGTAATTCAGTGCCTTGGGTTTTTCCTAAGGAAGAGCTGGGCAGTGTGCAATGAAGGCAGGGAAGGAGACCTTCTCTTTATGAACTTAAGTCAGGGAAGAAAAGCTGGGGTTAATGAACAAAGTGCAGGAAAGGAAGGGTGGAAAAATGAACTAAGGGCTGCCAGGGTATTTGGTGGGTTAATGAACTGAGGGCAGGTAGATAGAACTGGGATCAATTAACTGAGAACAGGAAGATAGGGCTGGGGTTAATGAACTGAAGGTTAGTAAACTGAGGGCAGGGAAGCAGGAGGAAAAGCATGAGTTAAAGATCTAATATTGAATCAATCAACTAAGGAGCCAATGAGTGGAAGACAGGGAAACCTGACAAATGAACAGTGGGCAGTCGGTGAGAGTTGGAGTTGGCCCTCAGGACAGATTTAATTCTGTCCACTAGCTGTATTGCCTTTGGTCAGGGCTAAACCCATTCACTTAAATTTTATACAGCAATTTTCATTAAAAATGCCAGAACCAAAGAATGCAAGAAAGGAAAATTGGTACAAGTGACTCCATTGTGGGAATGTAGAGCACTGATATAAGCTGGCAGTGTTGTACTCCTAGAGGGGCAGGCGAAGGGAGGAGTGCCAGATCTACAAATTCATCTTTTGGCTGTAGCAGTTGGGGTCATGGTGTAATTGAGAAGGAACTTTAGCAGACATAGCAAATTTGGGAAGGGACTGTGGGACACATGGAAGTATATTTATCAATGAGTGAAAGCGTTAATATGATAATACAATTCTAAAAATTCCATAGGAATTAATAAAAAGTGGATGAATTTTTCTGTGGTGAGCTCTAATCTCAGATTTTAATAAATCTGCCCCATGGTGTCTAGCAATACCATAACATTAAGGCAAGGTGAACCCAACAGGAACATAGGGGGTGCTGGGGAGTTGTAGTTCTGCAACATACAATAAAAAATCATATTTTGGGCAGTAAACGGGTAATAGGCTGCTTCAAAGCTATTATAAACTGGACACCACAATAAATAAATGCAGCTGAAGAGAACTGCAAACGGATTTGGACTGATTAAAGATAATAAGTGTTTAAAGAATTCTAGGTGTTCTATGCAGCTATGATGGAAATTGACCTAAGCTGGGGCCCTCTGCATTGACTATAATTCTAATGGCACACTGGCCATTACCTCAGCTTCTCTCCACCTTTGTTTTCACTCCAAGTGGAACGAACCCAATTTGCTCTCACCCACCTAATGCTTCTTGGCACAGCATCGGCCTGTGTGTAGACACATAGTAGGGGATAGATAGATAGTGGAGATAGATTTGTCAGCTTTTCCACCTTATTCAAAAGCCACTATCTCTACTTTGGTGAATTTGTCTTTTAAACAGTTTAAGACAGTTTTTAAGTTTTGTCTTCTAGATGTTATTTTGCTTTTTTTTTTTTATTATTATGAATTCGTATTTAGCTCTTAGTAAATCTGTCAGTGCCATCAAACCCAGTCCTACATCTACCTGAGCCTTGCAATAATGATTTTGCCAGCAGGGATTTGCATTTTATTTGCTGGTTTTTTCACTTCATGGGCATATATTTTTGGAAAGTACATATGAGGAATCCAGAATGGGTAAATATGGCTTTCTATTCCAAACTAGCAAACTACAAAGCTTTCCTTCATTTGAGGTCTCGAAATGCCAACATGGATTTCAACTAGAAATGTCAAACTAATGTGTATTTAGGGGCTCATGGAAAGGAGTGAATCATGGGCACATCCCCTACACTATTCTGCCACTACACTACATCCTTATCTGTAGTCACAAGTGTCTTTCTCTGACCAAAAATTAAAGTGGCGGTTCAGTCGGAATTTAGGGGAATTTCTGTAAATATGAGAGTGTTTTACACCAGTTTTACCACCACTCTTACTCCAATAGAGCACATAAAGGTACACAAATTTGCATTTGCACAGCAATATGGGCCCAATGTGTCTGTACAGAGGCTGGCACCATGCTTATCAGTACAGAGACACAGAAGTGAGGATGGGAATGCCTTGGCTTTGCTCCACCTGTGGAGAAAATGCGAGCAGACAGAATCCAAGGCACAGCCCAGCCTGAATGTTTGTTTATATTCCATTGGTTTACTGATAACATGTTTAATAAATATCTGAATTAAGCAAATGAAGTTTGGGGCCTAAGATCCCCCGTTCAAGTAAATGTTTGTCCAGTCACACAGTGATCTCTTCAGGTGTAATGACTCCTTGCTTCTGATTGGCAGGTTACAGAGGCACATGTTAAACTTATATTTGCGAAGCTGCACAGTGGAATCCGTATTTGACAGGAAGCACAGCACAGAGGCCAGACTGAAAGCAGGCAATGGAAAGGAAACCACAAAATGGGGCATTGCCTTAACCGGGGCCTTACTGGGCATTGGAACAGTCTTGATTTATGGAGTGCCAAAGAAAAGGGTGAGTAGCTGCAATGTATAACAATTAGGGATGCACCGAATCCAGGATTCCGTTCGGTATTCGGCCAGGATTTAGCTTTTTCGGCAGGGTTTGGCTTCTAGAGTCTAAATCCTGGCACAAAGTGGAGAACATAGTGAAAACTAAAGCTATACATACTTAACATACAGAATAATTTGTTTGCTTGGCAAGGTCACTAAGTGAGCAGATCTTTGCCAGTGGCAGATAGTTGTCTTTGCTCAATGACAGGTCGCTACTGCAAACCGCCAGTGTAGAATATGCAATGTGTGCCACTGCCCTTAAGTCATTGGCCTTAAAGGAATACTGTGATGGGAAAACCATGTTTTTTAAAACCCATTAATTAATAGAGCTTCTCCAGCGGAATACTGCATTAAAATCTGTTTTTCAAAAAACACAAACATATTTTTTATATTCAATTTTGAAGTTTCAAATGGGGCTAGCCATATTCTTAATTTCCCAGGGTGCTACATCCATGTGACCTGTGCTCAGATAAACTTCACACTTTACTGCTGAGCTGTAACTGGGAGTGATATCACCTCCCCCCAGCAGCCGATCAGCAGAACAATGGGAAGGTAGCAAGATAGCAGCTCCCAGTAGATTTCAGAATAGCACTCAATAGTAAGGAATCCAACTCCTCCAGTTACATGGGAGTAGGAGAAATAATAGGTTACCTGAAAGCAGTTCTAAGGTGTAACTCTGGCTCCTTATGAAAGCTCAGACTAGGCTGCCTACACACCATTATTACAACTAAGAAAAAAAAATAGAGTAGAGTAGAGTGAACTATTTGTAAACAGTGTAATTTAGAAATAAAGTAGACCATAAAAATGACTTACCTAGGCAAGTCCAAGGCCACAGTCTCCAGTTGGACCATCCCTGGATAGAAAGTGACCAAAATGCAGAAATATTATTATTTAAGCCTTAAGGTGGATACAACCTAAGATCTGCTTGTTTGGCGAGTATACTGTTCAAACTGGCAATGAAGAGGACAGGGAGGGAAGACCCCACAAAATCACTGTACTCATCAACAAGTAGAATGGGGTCTGTGCCCCCTCCCCAACCCAGAAATCATGGTTTTATGTCTCTTAAAGGGGCCCCTCTGCCTTGGAGCCTTTGACTGTAGTACCCCCTGTACCCACCGATGGTGGTCCTGAATACATTCACCACTGGGTCTGATAATATATATATATATATTTTTCTTATAGGTGGCGCAAGCAGAGCTTACAACACATACTGTTGCTACGTCAACCTTTCCTCTATACAGTAAGAAAGATGTAAGCAAACATGCCTCAATGGAGAGCAGAGTCTGGGTGACCTATGAAGGAGAGGTCTTTGACATCACAGAATTTATTGAATTGCACCCTGGTGGCAGCCGAATCATGCTAGCTGCAGGAGGTGCTCTGGAGCCTTTCTGGGCTCTCTATGGAGTGCACAAGAATGAGCATGTGTTAGAGATTCTGAAGGAATACAAAGTAGGAGAACTTAATTCTGCTGAGAAAGATGAGCCAGTGGATGAATCCGATCCTTATTCCCAAGAGCCCAGTAGGCACCCTGTTCTTAAGGTGAACAGCATGAAGCCTTTTAATGCAGAGCCTCCACCCTATATGCTGACAGAGAATTTCATCACTCCAACTGATCTGTTTTTCAAAAGGAACCACTTGCCTGTGCCACGGATCAACCCTAATGACTACAAACTTGAAATTGAAAGACCAAATGGCAAAACGCAAGACAAACCACTTAATTTGACTTTGTCTGATCTGAAAACAAAATTTCCTAAACATGAGATTACAGTCACATTGCAATGTGCTGGAAACAGGCGTTCCGAAATGAGTGCAGTGAAGCCAGTAAAAGGGCTAGACTGGAACAGTGGAGCAATCAGTACAGCGCACTGGGCAGGAGCTCGCCTAAGGGATGTACTGCTGGAAGCAGGGTACACTGAGGACTGTTCCCAGGCTCAGCATGTACATTTTGAAGGATTGGATCGGGATATGACTGGAACAAACTATGGTGCCTCTATCTCATTTCAGCAAGCAATGGCCAGAGAGAATGAAGTTATTTTAGCCTATGAGATGAATGGGCAGGAACTACCTCAAGACCATGGTTTTCCCTTGCGAGTAATTGTGCCAGGCGTGGTTGGTGCCCGGAATGTGAAGTGGTTGGGTAAAATCATAGTAAGCAAAGAAGAGAGTGGGAGTCACTGGCAACAGAATGATTACAAGGGTTTCAACCCATGTGTCGATTGGGACAATGTGGACTTTGCATCTTCTCCATCCATACAAGATTTACCAGTGCAGTCTGCCATTACAGAGCCACATCCAGGACAGAAGGTCACTCCTAATTTTGAAGGAGAATTGACAGTAAAAGGGTATGCATGGAGTGGAGGAGGGAGGGAAATAGTGCGGGTGGATGTGTCTGTGGATGGAGGAAAGACATGGAAAGTAGCAGAATTAACTGGAGAGAAACAAAAGACTGGGCAGGCCTGGGCATGGAAACTATGGCAGCTAAATGTCCCATTTCCTTCCAACATCAGTGATTTCACGATTATTTGCAAGGCTGTGGACAGCAGTTATAATGTACAGCCGGACACTGTGGCCCCTATCTGGAACTTGCGTGGTGTACTGAACAATGCGTGGCACAGAGTCCATGTTACAGTGGACACAGAGTAGCCATGGCAGAATGGACCTTTTCATTGGTGTGGGCTGCATTTATGCATGGCCACCTTCTGAAGCTCTTTGGGTTATAAATTCCCATCCCTGAGGTGTGGTGTCTGGAATCATTTCAAGGGCAAGCTGAATTTGCTTAGCAACGCATTTTTAGCTGCTTTTATTGGATACTGAAATATTCATTCTAGAGCAGCAGAGACATGTTGCTAATGGGGAATGTACAGTATTGGGCAAATCTATGGAGTCTGTGTCCCACTCACAGCTTTGTCTGCTGTGAGTAAAAATAACTGGATTTGAATTTTAGGAGAATGGATCATCTTCAGTGTATTTATTATAATTTTTTTTTCAAATAAGCCATAGCTTTTTCTTTCATAGTCTTTTCGCATGGACACAAACAGTACAGTGTTTATGTGCAGGGTTACTCCTGTCTCTTCAGACGGCAGTGTTGCACATTACTGGGACAGTGAAAAGCTGTCTATGTTAAGTTTAAAGGAACAGTAACACCAAAAAATGAAAGTGTATAAAAATAATTAATATATTATGTACTATTGCCCTGCACTGGTAAAAGTTGTGTGTTTGCTTCATAAACACTACTGCAGTTTATATAAATACCCTGCTGTGTTGCCATGGGGGCAGCCATTTAAATTGAAAAAAGGAGAAAAGGCACAGGTTACTAAGCAGATAACAGATAAGTAGCATAGATTCCCATTGTATTCTTCACTGTTATCTGTTATCTTCTTATGTAACCTGTGCCTTTTCTCCTTTTTTCAATTTAAATGGCTGCCCCCGTGGCTACAAAGCAGCTATTTCTATTAACTACAGTAGTCTTTCTGAAGCAAACACACAACTTTTACCAGTGCAGGGCAACAGTACATTATATTTTAATTATTTTAAAACATTTTTATTTTTTAGTGTTACTGTTCCTTTAAGAACCACTTTTTTTTTTCACAATGAAAATTAGTCTCTTCTAGTTAGGGATGTACCGAATCCCGGATTCGGATCGGGATCCCAGCGTTTTGTTTTTAAGGATTCGGTTTCAGACGGATCAGCTGTCACTGCCGAACCAAATCATAATGTAGCATAAAATAGGCAGTGAAAATGTTTTTTTCGCTGCATGTTGATTTTTAACCCCCTTACAATTCTAATCAGCATGTGCTAATTCGGCCGAATCCTGCTAGGTGGGTTCGGAGGTTCGGCCGAACCCAAAAAAGTAGGTTCGGTGCATCCCTACTTCTAGTGCAAAGAGCTTTGCACTAATGATGTGCCACCTCCCCCACTCTGATCCACAAGACGTTAAATGTGAGGGGGTTAAATCGGGGATGCCTCCTTGGGAGACAGCAGGCCCTGAAGTACCCCTGTATTTACAACATAGTTGAAGTTATAGTGGGTATATGAAGAACAGTGGTGTAACTATTGCGGCCTGGCCCTTCCCCGCAAATGGTTTTTTTTTTTTCCCTGGCCAAAACCACAGGCCAACCCCAACACTAAAAAAAAATTGTAGCCTGCAATTTCATGTGCGCCATCCATGGGCCCCTCCTACAGAGGAAGCAGACCCGGCCCCTGCAGCTGTGGGGTGTGCTTGTTCTGTTACGCCACTGATGTAGAATATCTCTGAAAGAAGCAATAAAGCATTTTTACATATAAGTAGGAAATGCTAATGTGCAGAACAATTCTTATCTGTCTATTAACAATGCCAACATTTTGCCCTATTCCTGAGAAATAGGCCCTTTTTTGTCCATTTACAATGCCAACGTATTGCCCTATTCCTGAGAAACTCTTGATATCCTGTGACGTTCCAGAACACCATGCTATCTGAGGCAGCCAATCCTATCCTGACCCCTTATGCACAATTGTGCTCTTTGTCTTTGCACTAGTAGTCAAAGTTCCCTTATTTTTTGTTTGTTTTAGTTTTGCTGCCCCTGGTATTATGCCACCTGAGGGAATTTTGTCAGCTTTTCTGAAAATGAATGAAGTGAAACATGGTGTGCAGCTTTGGAAGAAACTATTTGTGTTTAGGTTATCTTTAGTTATATACATATCTTTCCCTGTGCAATTATTCCATCTAGTTTGTAATGCCATGTTTTTTTAAAGGAGAACAAAAGTACAATCATGCACCCCTAGTGATTCCAGTTGACATTGCGTAGTACTTTTGAGCATTGTGCGCTGCAGCTATTTTGCTCCTTCCCAAGCATTCTATGAGCAGTAGTGCCAGGCCTAGGGTTGGGGGGGTGCCCAAGGCTAGTGCCTCTGCTCCTGCCCACTCCTCTCTTTGCATACTTGAGACACACATTAAAATGCACAAGGAATGCAGACTTCAGCTAGGCCAAAAACAAGAAGGCAAGCAAAAAGTGTATGCCCAGCCTGCCCCCCCACCCCTCCAGTGAACCCTAGACACGTACCCCTTCTGCCTACCCCTAGTTCCAGCCCTGGCAAGCAGAAGAGATCTTCACCGATTTCTGCACATGTGCCCAGCTTTGGTAGGCACAGCGAATGCTATGGAACAGAGCAGATTATAGCAGCTGCACACTGTGCTATAAAGGACCCGTCCCAGAGCATTTTTTAAAGAAGAGAAGTGCCAGACCAGGAAAACACCTTGGCTACTGATACTAAATAAAATGTCTTAGAGCTGCTGATACTCTGGCTTGTTTGCAGCAAGTGGGACATTTTAGTTTATAGTTTATTTCCTTTATGAAAGCTTATCTTTGTAAAATATGCAAATAATTAATAGAAAGGTTGAGTAAATCTTATTTGAGAAATTAAAGCCACTGATCTGCTTGTGCCCCTGAAAGCATAGGCATTAAAGGACTTCTTATCTCTAAACCAATTCAGTTTTTTCCCATAAATAAAAGGAAAGTGTTTTTTTTTTTCAAGCAGCAAAGAATATAATATAGCATGACATGGTGCCCAGGTACGCTGCTCTGCTTCTTTAGATAGGGTTTTTCTATGGGACTTTTAAAGTTACAGGCTATGCGAGAAGGGAGAGGTGAGGGGGGTCGATGCAGGCCAGTTAAAGGGGGCTTTTGTACCTGGGGGGGTGTAGTTCTCCTTTTAAAACTTTGACTTTGCATCCCCTTTACGTTTACTAAAAATAGTTTAAATATTAAACCCAATAGGATTGTTTTGCTTCCAATAAGAATTCATTATATCTTAAGCTGGCCATCGGTCACACGAAACATCGTCAGATCCGCCACACACCATTCAGGGCTGAAACAGCAGGTAAGGAGGTAGAAACAATAGGATTTCTACCTCCTTCTGCCGATTCAGCGCTGAAGGGAGATTTTGGTCAGGCGCCTTCTATGGCGCCCGATCAAAATTTTCCAACTGGTCCGATCGGCGAGTCGTCCGATATCAGCAGCTTCCTGCGATATCGGTCAACTCACCGACATACCATACACGCACCGAATAACGTACAAAACGAGGTTTCGTACAATATTATCGGTGCGTGTATGGCCACCTTTAGTTGGGAACAAGTACAAGGTACTGTTTTATTATTACAGAGAAAAGGGAATCATTTAACCATTAAATAAACCCAATAGGGCTGTTCTGCCCCCAATAAGGGGTAATTATATTTTAGTTGGGATCAAGTACAGGTACTGTTTTATTATTACAGAGAAAGAGGAAGTCATTTTTAAAACTGTAAATTATTTGGGTAAAACAAAGTGTCTTAGCTGAATTAAACTGCAATAAAGATCTATAGATTTTAACAACAATTTGCATTTTGTGTGTTCTTTGATATGGGATGAGCAAATGTGCTGTGGTTAGGGTTATTATACAAACTGAATGTGTACTTACTACATCTTCCAGTGACAACTACACACATACACAGTGCTGCTGAATAAAGTATCTAATTTGTACTAAATAAACCCAGTCAATACCATAGCAATTTGACAAATGAGGTTAAATGTTAGTAAGTGCAAGGTTATGCACTTTGGTAGAAATATCAAAAATGTGAGAATTACACTAAATGGTAGTGTGTTGGGGGTATCCTTAATGGAGAAGGATCTGGGGATTTATGTAGATAACAAGTTGTCTAATTCCAGGCAGTGTCATTCTGTGGCTACTAAAGCAAATAAAAGTGCTGTCTTGTATAAAAAATGGCATTGACTCATAGGGTTGAAAACATAATTTTTTCACTATCCCCCTCTGAGCAATCTGTCTCTCTGCATTCAGCTTTGCATGTGTTTTTTACTAACAATTACATATTGTCTGGGTAAAGGGAGCACACACCAATGTATTTGATCTGTCAGTCAAAATCTGATTCTGACTCCTACATAACAATAGATAGCTGAAAAAGGGGTACTGAAGAGCAACTTGATTATTTTAGAATCAGTACAGACAAAATTAGCTAGGTTTATTTCCATGAGATAAAGCTCATATTACAGGAGAAATATTGTGTGAAAATTAAGAATTTGCTCCTCTAAATATGGAAGGAATGTGCTAAGAATGTGCTTTTTTTTTCTCCAAAATTCAACTCACCCCTCCATCTTATCCAGGGGGGCTGGCATCTCAGCACACTGCACTGTAGGATAGGAACCAATCAGAAGCTAAGCAGATCTGATAGGGAACTGAAGTCTGTCTTTGCTTGTGTGACTGCAGGGCTGTGATTGGCTACTCCCCTGCTACTGTGCTTCTGGCAGAGACTATTAGGACATGGCCACCGTTCATTTGAAACATGGACAGGGACCAGGGAGGATCTATAGGGAGCTCCAATGAACTGGTCTTTTTAAAAAAAAAAAATCGTTTTTAGTAATGCTATATGTCTCCTTTATATTGTAATGTTTACAATACTTCCCCTTTAAGTCAATAGAAGCTGCTGAAAATGGAGACATTTGGCTGGTGGAGAATCTGCTCTGTCTGCCTTAAGCTGGCCATACACGCACCGATAATATCGTACGAAACCTCGTGCCAGCATGGAGACCCACCCTAAACAGGCCTTGAAGAGAAGCCAGTAAGGCTGCAGTCACACCATCATGCAGTCCAACACTCATTGACATTCTGCTTGTTTGTACTGTGACTAATACTCTAATTACTGATAAAGACAGTTCATTACCACTTCATTTATGACAGGCTTGGCCGGTGCTAGATATGAACCTGCCAATAAGATATCGTATTGACCTTTAAGGGCTATGGCACACAGGTTGCTTTCTCTGTCAGCGAAGAAGCAACAATGTAACTAATGGTAGAAAATGGTAAAATGTGGGGTGCAGGTCAAGGTCTAGTGCGGGATGTGGGATAGCTGTAGCCAAGAGATATTTTTGCCCCCCTCACTAAATGATAATGTCCACATAGTACAAGTAATGGGTTATGGTGGGATAAGCTTCTTGCAGCATTCATAGGCAGGAGATATCTACCGCAATGAAATGCCCCTTTATGAGTAAAGGTGGCCATACACGCACTGATATTATCCTGTGAAACCTAGTTTCGTACGAAATTCGTTGCATGTATGGCAGATCGATGAGATGACTGATACTGCAAAAGCTTCGGGTATATCGTTCATCTCGTTGATCGGGCAGGAGGAAAGATTTGGAGATTTGGTGGGCAAGCAAAATCTGCGTTTAGGGCTGAATTGTTTCTACCCCCATATCTGATGATTCAGGTCTGAACGTCAGTGCAGGGTCGCAGGAAAGGTCATTGATGTAAGGTGTATGGCCACCTTAAAGGTGCTCATACACGGGCAGATTTTAGCTGTTGATCTGGGTCCTTTAACCGATTTGGCAGCTTATCTGCCTAGTGTATGGATACCCCTGACTAAGACCAGGCCTAAAATCGGGCAGGTTTGATTTTCCAAGAAATTGGGGGCCGGGGTCTGATGGCGCCTGTGCCCGCCAGTTTAATTGGATCATCAATTGAGCAGATCTTACTGTGTATGGCCACCTTTAGGGCTGTGACAGATGGGGATATTAGTCACCGCACAACAAATCTCCCCGATATGCCATCCCACCGGTGATTTACATTCTAGCCGGTGGGATGGCATATCAGGGAGATAAGTCGCACACGACAAGGGAGATTTGTCATGCGGCGACTAATCTCCCCATCTGTCACAGCCCTTACAGTTGCTCTTCCCAGATGAGACATTGCTGAATGATTTTTGGTGGGTGCAATATTTTGCCGAGCCTGCATTTTCCCACATAACTGGATCAGCCCCTATGAGTGTGTGCTTATGTGGAGTCACAGGATTTTAGTATTTGCTCCCTGTTTAGTAAGAAATCAACATGGAGTCACTTTCCCCCCCCAAAAAAGTACAGTGCTCCTCATATTCATTTAAGCATAAAATGCCAATATTAAGGTGGAACTTTAAAAAAAAAATAATTTAAATTAAGAATCATCCTACGGAAATAAAAATGTTCTAAATATAAAAAATTCTGTGCCCTTTTTGAAACAATTCAGTTATTTTTCACTATCACTCTCTCAGCAATTCTTCCTTCATGCTGCTCTGTGTCAATTATTTGGAAACCATTAGCTGTAATATTGTCAAGGCAAAGGGAGCACACACCAGTGTGTTACACCCAACTGCCAAACAACATCTAAAGGTGGCCATACACGGGCCGACTATAGCTGCCGATATCGGTCCCTTGGACCGATTCGGCAGCTAATCGGCCTGTGTATGGGCAGGGCAGAGCGGCCTGGCCGACCGATATCTGGCCTGAAATTGGCCAGATCTGGATCGGCCAGGTTAGAAAATCCGGTCGGATCGGGGACCGCATCGGCTCGTTGATGCGGTCCCCGATCCGACTGCCCCATTGCCGCCCACGTAATCCGATCGTTTGGCCCCAGGGCCAAACGATCGGATTATTTATTTTTTTACCTAAATGCTCCCCGATATCGCCCACCCGTAGGTGGGGATATCGGGGGAAGATCCGCTCGCTTGGCGACATCGCCAAGCGAGCGGATCTGCTGGTGTATGGCCACCTTTACTCCTGACTCCTGCATGAAGAAAGAATAGAGACAGCTTGTGAGGGGGGAATAGTGAAGAGTAACTTAATTACTTCAGAAACGGTACAGAATTTATACATTGTATATTTAGAATTGTTTTTATTTTCATGGGATAATAAAGCTGATATTAAATTGTAATTTTTTTTGTTACAGATCAGTTATCCAGATTATTTTCTGTTCAGAAGTTGTTTCCCTGTGCCGGCCAGGAGACCCACCCTAAACAGATCTTGAGGAGAAGCCAGCAAGGCTGCAGTCCAGCATTCTGTTTGGTTACATGATGAATAATACTCTAATTGCTGCCATTTCATTAAATACAGGTGTAATTGAGATGCTAGATATTAATCTGCCAATGAGATAATATATTGACTTTAAGGGCTATGACTGGCTGATTTCTCTGCCAGTGTATTTTTACTAGGAGGAAAGTGCCTGCAACTGCCGCTTCCCATTCATGCAATCAATTGGTTATAAAAACTGTAATGAAACAAATGTTTTACAGGCTGCAGTGTAAATTTTGCACTGCCTGGGGCCACAGCAGCTTCCCCAATATGCACTGGCCCTGGTGCAGTCATGCTCCCCTTCATCCCAGGTACTTCAGACACTGCATAAAAAGAACACTTGGTTTAATGACAGCAAAGTTGTTATTGTATATACTGTGTACGCGTATTGTAGGGTACAAGGGTTGCAAGACTGCAGGCTAGCTGAGGAAGCTGGGAGTTGTAGTACAACAAGAGCCATAATGTTACATACCTGTTCAACACATTCAAGCTGTTCTGTAAATACTAATTCTTTTCTAAAAGCCAGAGGTGCAACTGAATTGTTACATATATCACAGCCATAAACCAGTTTGACGTCTTTGTTTTCTGTAAGAACTCCTGGGAGGAGTGTATCCTGTTTTGGAGAAATGGAATCTGTTCAGTTCTTTGGCCCAAATACAAACTTTGCTTGCTGGGAAGTGTATTTGTCATCAGGTAATGTAAGTACATTAGTTAAAAGCAGCTGTAACTGAAACAGAACCTGTTGATCAAAAGTTGCAGAAGGAAGAATTTGTATCCAGAAAAGATTCTCTACCACGTTTTGGTTGCTGGGAGTCAGTGACCCTAAAAGATAGCATTTTTAGTTGCAGGCTGACAATAGCTAGAAAGAACACTGTTCATATACATACATTATCATAGATAAGACAAATTAAAAAGTGGATTAGAATAGGGACATCTACTTCTACAAGATAATACATAAGTGTACATCTCTTTAAAGGGGAACTCTGGCTTCCAAACCAAAATTTGTTTAAGAGCCCCACACAACACAGAAACCCATAATACACCTATCACTGTAACCTGTTCCCTGTAACCCTGTATAAATAAATAACCATTTATATATACTGAAATCGAGGTACAAAACAGTTCTTCTCTTCCCGCATCATTTGAAATCCTGGCAGGGGAGGAGGGACTAAAACATTGATGTTACAAATTGTAATAACTTTTCCACAGCTTAAAGACAGCATGCAGGAATGACATAGCCCACAAAGAATTGCACTGCAATGTTCCTTTCCTTATTGACATCACACGTGCAGGAATTGTGGGATTTGGAGGATGCAGGCTGAGGGCAGTCGACTACTGTTACATTTTATTTTTTGAGTCTTTAAGTAGTCAGTCAGATCAGCAGGAGAACAGGGGGCAGCCTTAGGGAACTTTTCGAAACCATAATATATTAAAAATCATAAAAAGGCTGCATATTTTTTAATTGATGTACATTGCAAAGTTGCTTCAGATTATATTTACTTTTAAAAATAAAAGCTGTGTTTGGAATTCCCTTTTAATTGTGAAAACTAGTGCAGTACAATACCAGGCTGCAGTTCTTTCTCAAAGTTATGTTATCCAGGGGCATACTGGTCCACTTAATACATTACCTTTAGTGTCCAGCTGATCCCAGTGTAATGCCTGTGCACCTTTTAAATGTGCGTCACTGCATTCCTAAGGTTAACCAGTTCCTTTACAGTATTTGCTGAGGTTGTAACACATAAGGTTACAAGCTTAATAAATTGCTGACCTTCAGACATCTGGCCTGAACTGGTTGATCTGAGATTTTTCCAGATTTTGTTGGTCAAAAACGACAATTTTTTACTAATCAAACTCATTACTTAACATGCAGAATCCCATGATAAGCAGCAGACCAAGCTCCATAAAGCTGGCCATACACGTGGCGATCTGACGATGTTTCGTTTGACCAACGGTCGCACGAAACATCGTCAGATCCGCCACACACCATTTAGGGCTGAATCGGCAGGTAAGGAGGTAGAAACAATAGGATTTCTACCTCCTTCTGCTGATTCAGCGCTGAAGGGAGATTTTAGTTAGGCGCCTTCTATGGCGCCCGATCAAAATTTTCAAACTGGTCCGATCGGCGAGTCGGCCGATATCAGCAGCTTCCTGCGATATCGGTCGACTCGCCGACATACCATACACACACCGAATATCGTACGAAACGAGGTTTTGTACGATATTATCGGTGCGTGTATGGCCACCTTTATTAGACTGACTCCTACTCAGATTAGGGATGGGCAATTCTCATTTATGTTCCATAGCATTGTTGCCACACTCTCACAGTAAAACTGAAAATGTAATGCACAGATTGCATGTCGGCTGCTAATTTCCTGCATTATTCATTTTGCTTGTGCAAAATGCATTTTGCTCTGTTTTAATGCAGAAGGCAGTGTTTTCCCCTATAATTCCAGCATATTTGAAGGTGTGCCAAGTTCAGGGAGGCAGTAGTGTGAAGCTTGCCTCTGGGGCATAAGTTGGGCTGCCACGTTTTCTGGTAAAAAAAAATACCAGCCTTCCTATATTTTTATGTTTTAAAAATATTAATAACACTGGCATCAGGCAACATTTTTACGGGCTGGGCTGGTAAAATACCAACAAGGTGGCAACCCTTTGTATAAGTAGAATGCATGCAAAGAGATTACTAAGAGATGGTGTGAGTTTGGAGGGACAATGCAATGACAAAACAGGCACTAAGGATCTGAAAAGCGGTATAACAATAAAGAAAGAAAACCAGAGTGACTTCTGGGAAACTAGGTTTGCCACCTAATTAAAACAATAATACCAGTCGCGCAGTGCACTGTATGATAATATATGATGTTTACTTTTGCTTGGTGCATGTATTATCCAGGGCGGCCCATCTGAGGGCAGGTACCCAGAACACGTCCTCTCAGTCCTGCCTTAAAGATCTTGTTCACTGCACAATTAACTATTAGGTACGGATTTATGAAAATGTGAGCTTAGATCTTAATACATACAAACTCACCCACATTCTATTCATTCCTATGGGACTTTTAGCAGCATATTTATAATTGAGTGAAAGTTCAAAGCAAGTGAGTTTTTATAAACTTTTTTATAAATCTGCACCATAGTACTCTGACAGCAGGATTTAAAGACAATTTGCACTTGAGCTGCTTTGTCTGTGGCTTTCAGTTATTTACATGTATTACATATTACATTTGTTCTGCATCTCTCAAGCTTGAAATTAAAACCGTTACCTTGGGGATGAACAGTAGAATCTGCAACACAAAAATAACAGGAAAATTGTAGTTTAACAGTCAATCTATTAGTTTTCCAGAGTCAGTGACAACGACAACCAGACAGCATTTTCAGCAGGACTGTGGGAAGAACCAGAACAGGAAGGCTAATAATTACAAAAATAGATAAATCATGATGACCAGCTGAAAGTTGCTTAGCAAAGGTACATCTATAACACACTAAAAGCTAATGTAAATGTTTTTCCCTAAAAAAACCCAACAACTATTAAGGAGCCATAATCAGGATCCACAAATGGAAGTATGTTCATGTGTAAGAACCTGAGTCTCTCTGGTTTGTGCCAATCCTGTTGCAAAGCAGCAGTGGGTAGAAATGTCTTACTTGAGTGACTGCTGCACTGCTACAGGTTAGCCATTGCTGGTCTCTGCCCAAATTCTCAGGAACACACCAGTACTGCTGAACCTTTCATGAGTTGCAGTTGTCTCCCAGATGGTTCTTCCCTATGCTGGCCATACACCTTAAGTTCCTCTAATTTTTGCTTAAACAGGTTTGTTCTGAGGAAAGTTTGTTCTGAGGAAGGTTTGTTCTGAGGAAGGTTTGTTCTGAAAAAGGTTTGTTCTGAAAAAGGTTTGTTCTGAGGAAGGTTTGTTCTGAGGAAGGTTTGTTCTGAGGAAGGTTTGTTCTGAAAAAGGTTTGTTCTGAGGAAAGATGTCTCTTCGTGAAGTTGAAACATTGAGTAATAAAGTAAAGATACATAATTTATATATTAAATCCATTGTGTGTCAGTATATTTTTGGAGACTTGCAGTTGCCGAATTTTGGGAAATGTTGTGATTTCCTATCTGACTTGCACCTGGTAAATTAACCTAAGGAGTGCATGCCAATCTCATTATTCTTGCACAAAAAACTAGAATAAAACTTTGGCATTTAAAAGCTAACAAGTTAAGTCAATAGAAACTGTCCTAGGCAAAATATAAGACATTTTTTTAGGCATTCAAGTTTTTTCCATGATTTTATTCAATTCAGTTGTTTTATTTTTAGATTTTTTTAATACATTTTCCATTTACCGAATGGCACTCACCAGCTTCTCATGGAGTCTATACGCCAGGTCTATCGCTTGCATTAAACTTCTCACCAGCACTAACAGCAACTTGTCAACTTTATTCAGATTGATATAACAATAATTTGAAGATGGGAAATCAGTTTGTGTAGGTGGTCTAGGTACATAAGCCCCAAACCTGTAGCTAGAGGATGTCAATTCAAACACACAATCCACTGAACCTTCTATGATTAAGTGCCAACCACACAAAACATGTTAGACAATGGACTTTATATTTTAAATTGACCTAATAAAATTTGGTTTTAATTAAATCAAAATCTCCTGCCTGGAGTGGGAAGGTTTGGTGGATTGTGTATAGTAAGTAGCCGCTCATCACTTCCCAGGACAAGAGATTCAAAGTTAAAGAAAGGGCCACTGGCAATAAAGTACAGGCTTTCCTATGTGTGGGGTGCACAGAGTTATATGCATTAAAGATTCCATACCTTTTGTCCCTCTGCTGTGGTTAAATTCTAGCTAGCTACAGCTAGAACTGCAGACTACCTTACATTTAATTGTCAGGACTGTCCGGGTGGCGGTGTTCAAATATGAGGAAAGTCTATGTGCATATAACGAGAATATGGGTTACTCACAGTCTGAAGTAGGCTGAAGGCAGGGGAATAGAGTTCAGGCAAGTCTGTTAAACAGGCAAGGGTTGGTCCAGGCAGAGTTCAGGCAAGTCTGTTAAACAGGCAAGGGTCGGTCCAGGCAGAGTTCAGGAAAGTCCGTTAAACAGGCAAGGGTCGGTCCAGGCAGAGTTCAGGAAAGTCCGTTAAACAGGCAAGGGTCGGTCCAGGCAGAGTTCAGGCAAGTCCGTTAAACAGGCAAGGGTCGGTCCAGGCAGAGTTCAGGCAAGTCCGTTAAACAGGCAAGGGTCAATCCAGGCAGAGTTCAGGCAAGTCCGTTAAACAGGCAAGGGTCAGTCCAGGCAGAGTTCAGGAAAGTCCGTTAAACAGGCAAGGGTCGGTCCAGGCAGAGTTCAGGCAAATCCGTTAAACAGGCAAGGGTCGGTCCAGGCAGAGTTCAAGCAAATCCGGGAGTCAGGCAAATACAGCAGGAGTCAAATCATGAAAACAGGAAACCAGGAGCTAGGCTGATAACCAAGCAATGATTGTATCCTTCAGCGTTCTTTTAAACTAAACTTTTGGCGCCAATTTGTGCACTGTGGCGTGTGTACGTACGCGTAGACGTGCGCACGGATTCACAGCATGCACCCACACAAATGGGCCAGGTGGTGCCTCACATCCAGGATGGCACATCAATGTGAGCTGTGGCAAGAAGGTTTGCTGTGTCTGTCAGCGTAGTGTCCAGAGCATGGAGGCGCTACCAGGAGACAGGCCAGTACATCAGGAGGACGTAGGAGGGCAACAACCCAGCAGCGGGACCGCTACCTCCGCCTTTGTGCAAGGAGGAACAGGAGGAGCACTGCTAGAACCCTGCAAAATGACCTCCAGCGGGCCACTAATGTGCATGTGTCTGCTTAAATGGTCAGAAACAGACTCCATGAAAGTGGTATGAGGGCCTGACGTCCACAGGTGGGGGGTTGTGCTTACAGCCCAACACCGTGGAGGACGTTTGCCATTTGCCAGAGAACACTACTGGCGCCCTGTGCTCTTCACAGATGAAAGCAGGTTCACAATGAGCACATGTGACAGACGTGACAGAGTCTGGAGATGCCGTGGAGAACGTTCTGCTGCCTGAAACATCCTCCAGCATGACCGGTTTGGCAGTGGGTCACTAATGGTGTGGGGTGGCATTTCTTTGGGGGGCCACACAGCCCTCCATGTGCTCACCAGAGGTAGCCATTAGGTATCGAGATGAGATCCTCAGACCCCTTGTGAGACCATATGCTGGTGCGTTTGGCCCTGGGTTCCTCCTAATGAAAGACCTCATGTGGCTGGAGTGTGTCAGCAGTTCCTGCAAGATGAAGGCATTGATGCTATGGACTGGCCCACCCATTCCCCAGACCTGAATCCAATTAAGCACATCTGGGACATCATGCCTCGCTCCATCCACCAACGCCACGTTGCACCACAGACTGTCCAGGAGTTGGTGGATGCTTTAGTCCAGGTCTGGGAGGAGATCCCTAAGGAGACCATCTGCCACCTCATCAAGAGCATGCCCAGGCATTGTAGGGAGGTCACACAGGCACGTGGCCGCACACACTACTGAGCCTCGTTTTGACTTGTTTTAAGGACATTACATCAAAGTTGGATCAGCCTGTAGTGTTTTTTTCCACTTTAATTTTGAGTGTGACTTCAAATCCAGACCTCCATGGGTTAATAAATTTGATTTCCATTGATAATTTTTGTGTGATTTTGCTGTCAGCACATTCAACTATGTAAAGAACGAAGTATTTAATAATATTTAATTCATTCAGATCTAGGATGTCTTAGTTTTGTGTTCCCTTTATTTTTTTTAGCAGTGTACTTTCTTATTTAGCTGATGAGAACAGATCTGCTATTCTCTGTCTGCATACAAAACACAGTAGAAGATAAGTGGATCCCGTGCCCAGTGTTGCATTAACCATAATGGTGGCCATACACGCACCGATATTATCGTACGAAACCTCGTTTCGTACGATAATCGGTGCGTGTATGGTATGTCAGCGAGCCGACCGATGTCGCAGGAAGCTGCTGAAATCGGTCGGCTCGTCGATCGGCCAGGTTAGAAAATTTTGATCGGGCGCCATAGAAGGCGCCTGACCAAAATTCTCCCTTCAGAGCTGAATCGGCAGAAGGAGGTAGAAATCCTATTGTTTCTACCTCCTTACCTGCCGATTCAGCCCTGAATGGTGTGTGGCGGATCTGACGATGTTTCGTGCGACCGATGGTCGTACGAAACATCATCAGATCGCCACGTGTATGGCCAGCTTAAGTCTTCCCCTATAGGGTAGACAGGTTGGGCCTAACTGTTGCTGAGGTCCATTTTATGCCTGTGCTTGTACCTAGGGTTGCTACTGGCCAGTAAAAAATTTGTTTTATGCCAATGTTATTATTTCCTTTTTGTTTTGTTTTAATTAATTGCAGTTTTGTTAGCTTCTCAAGTTATTCTTATTTCCTTTATACCAAATGTAAAATGATTTTAAAAACACATATTAAAATAAAAAATATAGTTTTCCCAGTTAAATTTAAGAACAATAAAATGAGTTACTTGAATTTAACTGCACTAGATATAGAGGCAAGCTGCTGACTGGTGTATTTGAACAAAGCAAACACTAAGGGGCTGATTTACTAAGACATGAATTCGAATCCGAATTGGAAAAATTCCGATTGGAAAACGAACATTTTGCGACTTTTTCGTATTTTTTGCGATTTTTTCGGCGCCTTTACGAATTTTCGGAAATTATCGCGACTTTTTCGTTACCAATACGATTTGCGCGAAAAAACGCGAGTTTTTCGTAGCCATTCCGAAAGTTGCGCAAAATCTGGCGATTTTTTCGTAGCGTTAAAACTTGCGTGAAAAGTCGCGCCTTTTTTGTAGCGTTAAAACTTAAAAGGCGCAACGTTTCATGCAAGTTTTAACTCTACGAAAAAATCGCGACTTTTCGCGCAAGTTTTAACGCTACGAAAAAATCGCCAGATTTTGCGCAACTTTCGGAATGGCTACGAAAAACTCGCGTTTTTTCGCACAAATCGTATTGGTAACGAAAAAGTCGCGATAATTTCTGAAAAAATCGCAAAATACCGATCATTACGAAAAAAACGCAATCGGACGCATTCGGCCCGTTCGTGAGTTAGTAAATGTGCCCCTAACTGTGCTTTTTGGTAATTTTACCCATTCAGATTTCTGTAATGTGATTAAGGGAATCCTTCTAATCTAAGAGTATGTATAGAGATGTGTGTGGGGTCTGGAATTTTCTTAGCACCTGACAAAGGGTGCATGTGCTTAATGAAAGCAGGGGATTAATGATCCCTAATTCCATCACTTAATAGTGCCTGCCTCTTTTTTCTTCTTCAGGGAACAGGAACCAGGAACCAAACAGTATTACAGAAAATACAGAAAACCTCTTGCCTTTTGGGATTGATCCCAAGGTAAAAAAAAAAATATAAAACAGTCAGCACAGCAATGCAACAAGCTGTCTTCAAACATGGACTGGCAAGTGAACTGTAACTAGTTAGTGACATAAAAAAAATTATTAACGATGACTGTGGCAACAATTCAGTTCCTTAACGTATTTAACAAAAAATGTCCAGTTGCTAGTGTACTATGGGAATCACACAATTTGAAGGAAATAAATGTCTTGCTGATCAGCAGATAGTGACAATAGAAGAGGAAGGGGTGGCCTGGTGGTTGACCAGACAAAGCAATAATTACAATAACCTAGGAGTGTCTGCCTGGTCACGGTGAGCCACCTTGTGGCCAAGTCTGGATTTACTAAAAACTTTTCTGTGAATTTTACTATATCACCTTTATTATTTGCTAATGTAGATATTAATTTAATGTTATTTCTCAATGTATGTATTCATTTAAAAGTGTTATTTATTAATGCTTTCACTGGACAAACAACAGCACTTACTCCTAAGCTACAAATCAGCCTCTGCGTTGGGCATGTTTGGATTCCACGACTACTTGGGTCTCTACAGGTAAAGCTGTACTGAGGTCTTCTGTGGCCTGCCACTAATTTATATTAGATGTTTCTATATTATCTTACAAATTATGGTATATGCTGTAATGGTCATTATCATTGTTTTTTCCTTCATATTATTGCCAAGATACATCCCTTTTTTTCTCAAGCAACTGCTAAAACACTTCCCACATCCTTATCCTATGCCACATAAGGTGGCCACAGACGTGGCGATCTGACGATCTTTGGTCGCACGAAACATCGTCAGATCCGCCACACACCGTTCAGGGCTGAAACAGCAGATAAGGAGGTAGAAATCCTATTGTTTCTACCTCCATATCTGCTGTTTCAGCCCTGACGGTGTGTGACGGATCTGACGATGTTTCATGCGACTGATGGTCGTACAAAACATCGTCAGATTGCCACGTGTGTGGCCACCTTAAGATCCGAGGTCGCCAAACAAGCGGGTCTTCTCCCGATATGCCCACCTTAGGAGCACTAGAATAGTATCTGATCTAGGCTTGGCACTTTACATTTACCAGTATGGGGCAATATTGCACACGGGTAGTAACCTATAGCAACTAGTTTTTAGCTTTGTTAAAAATGGAAGTAGAACAATGAAATGGAAAATGTGATTGGTTGCCACGGGTTACTGCCCAGTAAATGTAACTAGTTAAAGTTAAAAGAGGAATTGGTACAAGAAAAAGAGTGTAGTGTAAGTTTCCAAGTCCCTTGTACTCACGGAGCAGACATGGTACTACTACATGGCTCTATTCTGCTTACACTTATTATAACATGATGAGCCCCTACATTGCGATTGTTTGGCGCATATTTCGCGGGGCATTGTGGGGCTCCAGGACCAGTGATTTGGATACGAGATGATTTGAGGCAGTTTGAGAGAAGGAGCCTGATACCGCTGTACTCGATTCACCAGCAGCTCGATTGCACTTCCTGGCTGCATTCATCGCTCTACATTCTCATTGTTATCCTGTCGCTTGGCAGCTGCCCCGGAAGTTGTCTCCGGGGCCGGTTCAGCTCCGGTGAAGTCTACGCCGGATTCCGCGGCCCCGCGGTGGGCTAAAGGGACTGAGTGTCGGGGTGGGGGGAGAGGCGCAGGGTTGCACAGCGTGGATGAGGCTCCCTGTGGAGGAGCCGCAAAAGGTGAGATACGTGTGGGGGTGAGAGTGCTCACCTGAGAAACAATGGGGCCACATTAGGGCCCCCAGGGGTGGGTTACACTAAGGTGAATAATAACAGCAGAACCTGGCACACACTTTAGTGGTACAGTCCTTTACAGTAGTGAGTTGCGGCTCTCCTCTTTCGTCTTAACTGTAAATCCCAGCATCCTTAGCCAGGCAAGCTGTTGGTCATTGCCACATATGTATCCATGGCATTTCTGTCCGTGACGTGTCGCCCTACTTGCTGTGAGCCTGGGGCATCCCTGTGGGTCAGATAATGGGTGCACTCCGCTAGCGAGGGGGAGAGGGCTGCGATCTGAAGTCTGTGGCACCGACTTTACTGGGAGTCATTATTTCAGCAGCTGCTTAACATCCTGCAAGCCCATATTCCAAGACGATTCATAATTACACTTCATTCATTATGTTTTGTTTTAAAATATCAATATCATTTCTTCTTAATACTTTATGGTTTGGAATTTCAGCTGATGTCTGATACTGGTAGCAGTTTGAAAGTCACACTTTAAGATCAATAACAGAGAATAAAAGTACAAATACCAGTGTCATTGAACCCTTAGATCTGTTTTTGGTTGCTGGGAGTCAGCATTTTCAGTTGCAGGTTGAAAATAGCCAGAATAAAAACACTTTTAATACATACAAAATCAATAATTGAGAAGTTGATTAGAATAGGGACATCTGCTTCTAGAACATAATACAAATGTGTACATCCCCTTTTATGAATAAGAGAGGGTGCTTGTGTTGAATCTTGCACAAGTTAGCTTGGTTTGTTTAAACTGGCTGGGGTGATCCCACAACCAGTGGCTCGGGGGCAATATGTTGCTCCCAGTGGCCTCAAAGCAGGTGCTTATTTCTGAATTCCTTGCTTGGAAGCAAGTTTTGGTTGCATAAAAACCAGGTGTACTGCCAGAGTCTCTTGTAGGCTGCCAGTCCACATATGGGCTACCAATAACCAATGACAGCCCATATTGGACACCCCAGGAACTTTTTGCATGCTTGTTTATTTGTTTATTATTATTTGTTTATTAACTTTTTTATTTTTGAATGTGGCTCATGGGTTAAAAAGGTTGGAGGTCCCTGATTTAAAGGAACAGCAATGCCATGGGAATCGCAGAATGGATATAGGGCTATTAAAATTCCATGATTCTTAAAAAACGTACATTGATGATATAAGAACATGAAAAGAGTCACTTGCCAGACTAACTGATCTTGCCTAAATTTGGCCCATATTGACTGAGCTGGTCATTCATCTCTCAGGCCAACAATCAGATCATATATCCATTTGGGTCTAGATCTCACTGCAGACCTGTTGAAAGGGCACCACATGCACTGCTCTATGCATTCCTTATCCAGTAAAAGTTAAAAATAAGAAAAAAAAGATCTTTATTTGCTCTTTATTATGACATAGCTGGACAACACGGAATCTGCCATTTTCATTATTGTGAAAATGTTAATTTGAATTTAGATATTACTTTGGTTACCTTTTTTCTGTTTTTGTGTGTAAATAATTCAGTATTTATCCAAATCAAAAAAATATAGATTTGTTTGATTCCTACTTTTTTTGGATACTAAGAAAGATTTATTTAGATTTACTTTCCAAGAATTGGATTTTAGCTCTGTGTATAGCAGAATAATTGACATGGTCATTGGTCCTTTGCTACATATTGTAGATTGTAAGTTGTAGTGAGCAGGACCCTCCATACCTTCTGTTTTGGTTAGTATTTGTGTCTATATAATATGGGGGATACCTTCTGTTTTGGTTTGTATTTGTGTCTATATAATACACAGGGGCCTTATAAATAATTGTTAATAATCACTAGTTATTTCCTTTGAAAAGTGGTCCCCAAAATGTGGGATGTTCCCGTGGAAGTTAGATGATTGATCTTGAAACAATATTGGGGTGTCATTTATGATCATGTTTTCATAAATCTGTATGACTCTGTTTTGAGCTAAGGGAGACTGATCAAATATTAGGCCATGGCGATTTGTTCTGTACGGCATATCTCACACAAGGTGACTTGTACATATAGGTATGGAATTAGTCGTTACGACTGTGTTTCTAAAAAACACGCAAAATAATCATCCCATTTGTCTTCGCCTGAAAAGTTTGAATACCTCTGCCTTAGGCTGTTGGCACAGGGTTTTCAGCTAGAGGTAGAGCATCCAAAACAGACTCTTCAGTTGAATGTGTAATGAGTGGTAGTGGGTACTGGCACTTTCATTCTGAAAATGCATTTGAGACTGTAAAGCGCAGGTGCCATTATCTTCATGCAATTCTGATCCAAAGTGAATGGGAGTCGGCAGTGGTGGTTTTGGTGCTTCTGTTCCAGCACAGAATATGATCTATGTGCCATACTCCTTTTTACTCTGGACAAAAAGAAAACCTAAAGGCATGCTTATATGAAATGTTTTGTTTTCTACCCAAATTTTCATAGGTGCAAATCACAGTCCATGTGTACTAGTATTTATGCCTGCAGAAAACTGTCAAAAGTTAACAATATTATTGAATATTAGCAATGCTATTTTAAGCATTCTGCCATCTAGCTCGGCTCCGAATAACACAAAGAAAGCACAAACATGAGAGTTAGAGGCATTTAATTCAGTGAAATTCTCCGCTTCAACAAAAAAGGCCCTGCCAACTAAGCAGAATGGAAAATCATGTAAAAATTAATAAGTCGTTTTAATAGGTCAAATCTGGCCATAGCCCTGCTACATTCAGGCTATGCCACATTTCCATCCCAAAACCCTGGCCATTCTTAGCTAAGTCCTGCCCACTTTTTGCTCTGCTATTGAGGCACATCTTTCCAGGACCCTGTTATGATGGGGCTCCAATTGGACTTCCGCCTATCCCCACCAATATAGCAGCCCTGACAAAAAAAAAGTGAATATTAGACAAATAATTTGTTTCAAGCCCAGTACAATATAGAGAATCTAATGGCTCAAAAAACCCAGAGACTGATTTTTTTTTTTTTTGTAAACTCTATTAAGTTAAAAAAAGAAGAGCAATATGAATGTGCTTTTGTCCTCGTATGTACAGCTTATCCATGATTATTATCTGTGTGGTATATGCCTTTAAATACTGTTGCATTGTGTATTGTTACTGAGACAAGTCCTCTGCCTAAGTTCTCTGGCATAATCAGAGAGAGAAAGTTCTAGGAGCATTGTATAATGGCTATCTGGTCTCTTGTTAGTTTGACAGTTTCCTCACCTAGAACCTATCCTTTTCTCATGTAATAGTATGCCAGTCTGGGTTGTGGAATAGTATCAAATGCTTTAGCAATATTTAAATACAGTGTATCACATCAGCAGTTGTGCTCTGACTCAGTTTACCACTGCACCTTATGGGAGTTCTTGTAGTAAGGATAATATGTTTAAAAGTTACAAGTATTTTTTTTTTAGACTGCTGATCTTGCATGCTTGTGGGATCTAGAGACACCCGGGATCAGTAAATTTGCACTTCACATATTTGTAATGTAAAGGCCATTGGCACACCTAGGGGGTTATGTAATAAAAGGCACTAAATTAGCCTAGGTGCAGTAACCCATAGCCATAGAATTTACTGGTCTCTTTTTAAATTGTGTAATATTGGTTACTATGGGTTACTGCTACTGAGCAAAAGTAGGGCCTTTTCAAAACATCCTGCCCTTGCTGTCATCAATTCCAATTCAAAGGAATGACAGCTTGTGATTTTGCTGTATATGGATATGAAGGAAATCTAGAAAAGCCCCTGGGGTAGAGCCTTACATTCTTGGGTTCAAGATCCCTCTTTTTGATCCTCTTTAACCTAAACAAGGTTACAGATACATTGTGGAACAGTCGGTCTGTTACAGAAATTAATAAATTCTAAACCTTGCCATAATTGACCATCATTCCGGTCCATTCCAATGCTTTAGGTCCCACTGGGTTCTGCACCACTTTTAGGGATCTTTGATTTTGTGTGCAATGCCTTCAGATATTTCCCAGCCAGAAATTATTAAAAATATTTCTTCTTTCAGTTACACATTGCTAACCTGTTATATTGCTTCAGGCTTCTAGCCCTAAAGAACTGACACAAGATAATAAAATTCTGTTTAATTTGAAATACTTTGCCGTGGTGGGTTGCTCAGGTGTTCAACTTGTCTTGTCCATCCCCAGTCATTCAACATGATTTATTTATTAATAATCTACTTCTCTGTACTAAAAACTGTAATGGAGTCCATGCCCATTTCTCAGTTTACTGACGTAAAAACCTTTTAACCTCTAAGAAGGGGACATATTTTAGGCAGTTAACGCCACAATTCCTATTTTTTAAGCTGTGTTCCAGTTAACTTCATGGGGGGCATTATACATTTTTGGTGGTATTAATGTTATTTGTTAGTGTAATTGCTATTTAAAGCAGTATTTGTCTGAATGCTTACATTCTCTGCACTGCTAGATCTGACTCCTGAAACAATGGCAGAAGTACATTAAAAGACCCAAAAGATTTTAGCTACATTATTTAAAGAGTCAGAACTGGAGAACATAAATGGAATAATAATTGCAGTAACATTTGCAAATAAACATTCCAATAAGCTTGAAAACGTTGGCACTTTGTGAAGCGGTCTTGCAGTTGACATTTTGCATTTGAATAAGAGACTGGAACACTGACAGGAGTTAACATGCCCCATATTCTTTATCTAAGTCTCACTTGTGTGCTCGCCCCCAAAAACACAATTTACCAAAATGTGAGATTAGAACTTAACGCATAAAAACTCATTCTGTTTATTCCTATGGAATTTGTAGAAGCGTATTTATAAAATGGTGAGCTCTAACTTTCACCCCTTGATAAATACGCTTCTAAAAATCTAAATAGAACATAGGTGAGTTTTTATGTATGAAGCTCTAAACTCACATTTTGATAAATCTGCCCCTAACAGTCATATTTTGGATATCACATTACATTTATTCATTCCATTCCAAATACATGTATTTTGTTTGGGAATAAAAATGATATGAGAGTGATAGTGCTAAAGCTCTTTTTTTTTTTCCAGAAAAGCAACTCAAGGATGGAAATTGAGGACTACAATGGGCGCTCTTACATGTCCGGTATGTTGAACAGTAAACATTTTTATAACTATATTGATATTTATCTGTGAAAACATTCTGATCTGCTTGTTACTGCTGCAGGATTTGTGATTAAGCTACAGATGGCTTTGTAGCTCCTTCATAGACATGGAGTCACCTCTGCAGATTTTATTCATTGTATCCCAGGGGCTAAGGTCACAATATCTAATAACAGATTTGTATCTCATCCATGCTGGTCTTACATAGATATATATATCTTGAATTTCCCTTTCAGAAAATCTAACTTCCTACATAAAGGAACAGTAACATCAAAAATTGGAGCTTTTAAAGTAATTAAAATATAATTTACTGCTGCCCTGCACTAGTAAAACTGGTGTGTTTGCTTCAAAACCACTCCTATAGTTTTTATAAATAAGCTACTGTGTAGCCATGGGGGCAGCCATTCAAGCTGGAAAAAAGGCACAGGTTACATAGCTGAAAACAGAAAAGTTCTCTAGAATACAATGATTTTTTACAGAGCTTATCTGTTATCTGCTATGTAACCTGTTCCAATCAGCCTTATTTCAGCAACCCCCATGGCTACACAGCAGTTTTGTTTATATAAGCTCTATATAGTAGGGTTTCTGAGGCAAACACACAACTTGTAACAGTACATTATATCTTAATTACTTTGATACACTTTATTTTTTGATGTTACTGGATATGACATAGTTGAAGGGAAGTGAATGACGGAAAGATTCAGTTCTACAGGTCATAGGTACATTGGGCATATTCTCTGGTGTGCATTTCAGCTGGTAGAAAAGCATCTGAATCCATGGCTGTATTGCCTACATTTGAAAGGGAAACCCATGATCACACCAGTACTTTTACTTTTTTGTGCCATCCACTTAGTCTCCTAGTAAGGTGGAAGCACTTATCTGTACTGTGTAAAAAGCTTTACAATCTCTTCCCATAAACCAGCAGAGGACTAATTCATCATTTATCCCTGTTACATGGCTTGGAGTACAGCACAGATGCAAGGCTTAAACTTAGCCTGATCATTATTATTGAATCAAAACCCCTCCTGAGACTGCAATGAAATGCTCTTATGCTTAAAACATTGCAGGAAGCACCTTTTCTACTGTGGTCGGTCATAAGCTGGACTCCATATTCTACTCATCAACTGTGGCAGCTCTTGATCGACCAAAAGGTAAACCTGTCTGAACAATGACTTGATTTGCTGCTTGCATGCAGCCATTAGCCAACCCATAATTGCATGAGCTTTCACCCCCATGAAGCAAGTTGTCTGACCCACCAATGACTAGTGACCAAATTGTTAGTCGGTCAGATATTGCTAAATTCAGTGACCAGAAGAACCTGTGACTTAATAAAATCACTCCAGGGTATTAGTATATTATATTTAAAGGAAAAGGAAAGTCTAATTCGCTGGGGTGATCCCTTGCACCAAGCTAGACTTCACTAGTCGACTGGCTTTTATATGTCTACTATTCATATTTTGATGTTACTTGCCCTTACCGTGTTTGGTTTAGAGCACAAATTCTTATGCTTAATAGGAACAATGTGAAAAGCCCATTTGAAGGTTAGCCTCTTCAGCCAGAATTGTACCCATTTACATTTAGTGTGTTTCCTTTGGCTGCAGGTGGAGATTCATCTCTGGAAAAGGAATTTTCAGATGCGCTGATTGGACCCACTGTGAGCACCCCAAATAGCCGGCATTCATCCCCAAGTCGCTCACTAAGTGGTAAGTCAATTTTCCTGGCAAAAACTTCATTTTTTTTTGTGTCCTGTCATAACTAAAATGTTTTCCCGCTGCCATTTAATGGGATTTTTCCACCCACCACCTTCCATCTGTTCAGATATTACACTACATCTTGCTGGGATGCTCTAGTTGCAGTTTATAATTATTATCTGTTATTTATATAGCACCATCACATTTACACAGCACTTTACATAGATTATACATTACTGCATATGTGAGCAGTTTTGCGTCAGATTCTGCTTAGTGTGGCTGCAGCTGGGCAACATAGGGGCGTATTCTCGGTCCGCCCACTCTGGCACTAGCCTAAGACACAAGTAGCAATTAAGGGAATGGAGAGGCCTATGGGTAGTGTGTTTATCACTCAACTAATCTGCTCTTTCACATTTGCTCTAAAGGCAAAGTCACATAAAGCACTGTGTGTGCTTTTCTCCACCTGTTTTGTAGGCAGGTGGAGAGAAGCACATCTGCTTTCTTCTGCAGCTCTGTTTACCTGGACTCAGGTGGAAGCTGTGTTTGTTGGTGCAGCTACATGTAGATGCAAAAGAGAACGGGTCCGCTTCTCTCCGCCTGCTTACAAAACGCAAGTGGAGGGAAGCACACCCAGTGCTTCATATGACTTTGCCTTTAAGAATCAAAAGAGGTACTATAAAAGTAAAGTGAAAGTTGCTTAAATGTTGCTCTTTCTGTTTTTGTTTTTAGTGTCAGAAATAACAAATACTGATAAATTTTGAAAAACACAGTAGGTAGAAAGCAGGTTCACTACATGCCCAATTTATTAAGCTCATGTTAAATATAGATGTACACTACCCCTAAAAACCTTTGAAGATTTTCACACCATTAAAATAAATGGTTTTCACTTAAAATAATATCATACATCAGTAATAACTTGCCTGCTTCTTTAAAATAGACCCAGTTATCTTCCAAAAGCTGTGCCATGTAGCTCTTGATTGTATGTATGGTTTTGAAAATTTAGATTTTTTGAACATAGTAGGGGTGTCTGTAAGCTCTACTGGGGCAGGCAGCCTCAACAAGACTCAAAAAGATTTGCTATAGCAAGCAATGTGCATACATAGCTCTGTATTCCTGCAGAAAGTGTCTCTGGTTAAATGTAACTTCTCCAATTAGTTACTTTCCAGCCAGGTAAGATACTGATTTCTCTAATTTTTTTATCTAGCTCAGCAAGTTATTGAACTTTTCGGCTACCTTGGGAGCTAGGGATTATTCTAGGCATGATTGACAGACATGGCCTAAAGTGCTGGATTATAACTGAATGATTTTTCCCTATCTAGGATCATCGTCTCTTCTATGTTCTGCATTATTACGATGAACAGCCAAATTGGCCATTGTTGTGCAAAGATACTCTTTCAGACACTTACTAGTTTCATATTTAGAACTTGGAAATATTCATAGCCAACTGAAATAAAGCACATCAGCTTTCAGGCAAAATTCTTAAATAAAATAGGTAAAGAATGGAATAAAGTGCAATTTATTGCAGTGTTTAGCCAACCAGGCCAAGCTCAGGGATTGATTTCTCACACTGATTATATTCAGTATCAGCAGCAGTGAGAAAGCAGGGGACAGGGACAGAGATGCTGGGGTTTAAAAAACAAATAAAAATAAATAAATTCTGCTATGTGACATCAGGTGAGCCTCCCTGGTACCACTGTGTGCATTACTGCTCATGCATCTTACTAGCTCTGCACCTTATACAGATGGGCAATGATGGGCCATGGCCAAGAATACACTGTTTGTTTAGGAGGTGAAAGCACAGAGGAGGGAGCCCTAATGGTGCGGCTGAGCTATCCCTCACATCAGGAAATTGGATAGGGGAATGTAAGGAAGACTTTACTGCTGCTGCTTATGTCATGTCCTTTCACAATGCAGAGTTAACCCAATGGTGTCTGCAGGAACAGGAAATGTAGGGATTAACAAATGGTGTTTGGTCCCTGTTTGTCAATTATTAGAGCACTAAAACCATTTTATTTTAAATAGCTTTATTTTTTATCCTTAATGAAGAATGCACTGTAAAGTCCATGGCATGCAAGGCATTTCAGGTAACAAGGTGCTTTTAGGCTATTCCTTCAGCACAACCTCTTTACGCTCCACAACAAATTCAAGGATACCCTTAGACTTCGGACAAAGTTGGCCCCTAATACTAATTGGAAGAATAAATTTCTGTAAAATGATTATTTTTTTTTACCAGAATGTCTATACATTTTAGGTAATACCTCTAGCCACAAACTCAAAAAAGTCCTACAAAATATTGATTGAACACAATCCAAATTAATTTGGGGAAACAAAACCCCTACCCTTTCCAGACCTATACTCCATGCCCTTCAGGACCAGTTAGGATTAGTATTCCCCAATTATGAACTATACTATCTGGCCTCATGGAACTCCCATATTGTCAACTGGAAAACATTTGACACTGAAAACCCAGCATCTATGCTAGAAGCTTTATACTTCAATTGAAGCCTGTGCATTGCGCTATACAGAAGTTGGAAGGATATTAGTCCCCTATTACCTGTCCTGAAAGCCACTAAAAGAGTTTGGCCCACATCTTGCCAATACACTGGGGTCGCTGTCGCCCAATACTCCACTACAACAATCTCTCAAACTTTGCAACATTTCCCGAAGCTGAAACCTGGGCCAAGTTAGGGGTCAAACGAGTTGACCACTTATACACAAAGGGCACTTTACACACATTTCCCCAACTCCAGCAAGCCATTTCCTGACCCGACCTGTCAGTTTAGGTATGCACAAATTACACATCTTTGCTCAATTCTCATCCTCGCCACCACAAATTCAGCACTCAGACCTGGAGTTATTAATAGCTCATCCTACTAGACCAAAGTCTTACAAACATTTGATTTCTAAGCAATACGACCCATACAAATCATTGATTCCAGCAGCCAAAAAAATGTTCTGCGATCTTACAATTTTATTGTAAAAATTATCTTTCTATTCAGTCCCCCTCCTATCCACATTCCAGTCTCTCATATAAACCATTGCCTGGTTGCTAAAGTGAATAAGACCCTAGCAATGAGATAGATGATGAAATCACAAACTGGAGAGCTGCTAAACAAAAAGCAAAATAACTAAAAAAAAACAAAAAAAAAAAAACATAGAAATTTGAAGCCAACTGCAAATTGTCTCAGAATATCAATGTCATACTAAAAGTAAATTTAAAGGCGAACAACCACTTTAATTTTATTTGTTTCTTCTTTTCTTTTTCTGTCCCAGTGTGCATTGTATTTGTGTACAGTTCTTACATCCTTCATAAATAGGGTCACTATTTATAATGTTGTTTTTAATTAATTGTATGTAAGTCATTAACTGAAAGGAAGTTATTTCATTTTTTCTGCAGCAAACTCTATTAAAGTAGAGATGTATAGTGATGATGAGTCTGGGCGCCTGCTTTCCCATGAAGACCGACTGAGCGAGAAAGAAGATGGGATTATGGGTGATGACTCGCTGGTTGAGCCGCTGGGCTACTGCGATGGTCCGGGACAAGACCCTCACTCTCCAGGTGGCATTCGCCTCCCTAATGGCAAACTCAAATGTGATATTTGTGGAATGGTATGCATTGGACCTAATGTGTTGATGGTGCACAAAAGAAGTCACACAGGTGAGCCAGTAATATAGCAAAGTAGATTGGAAAAAGACACATTTTCATTAAGATACTTTTTATAATTAAGATTAAGACAAAAGATTGTAATATAGTCCAATGAGTACGCACGCCTCATAAATGAGAAAATGAGGTGCAAACTTCAAATTATACACACACAAGTCGTTTTTTAAAAATAAGAATTATAAACATAAAATGAAGTTTATGGGAGATGGCCTTCCTGTAATTGAAAGTTTTCTGGATAATGGGTTTCCAGATCCATACATCTATTTTCACAAACCCGGGTTTTATTGCCTTTTCTGTACTAAGGAAGAAATATACATTTTTACAGCAGTGTCCTATTTTAGTTACTGTTTGGTTTGTGTGAAGCATGTATAAATGTATATATTGATGACTAAAGGTAGGTGGGGAAAATATGAAACATATTGGGGTCATTTATCAACAATGGGCAAAATTGCCTGTGGGGAGTAATCCATGGCAACCAATTGGAGTATTGAATTCATTGTTCTACCTGCAGCTGATTGAAAAAAAACCAATCACTGATTGGTTGCTATGGGTTGCTTCCCACAGGCAAATTTGCCCAGTGTTGATAGATGATCCCTATTAACTTCACTTTTTGTGCAGCTTTTTTTCTCTTTCTGCAGCGGCAAATCATTTTGACATTTATTTCATGGTGTGTTTTGGAGTACAGCATAGATGTGCATTCCTTATATCTTGCTGTTGGGATGCAGCACTCAGCAAGGACTTCGTTGATTCTGTTTTAGGTGAGCGTCCTTTCCACTGTAACCAGTGTGGTGCCTCATTTACTCAGAAGGGGAATCTCCTACGGCACATAAAACTGCACTCGGGTGAGAAGCCTTTCAAGTGCCCATTCTGTAACTACGCTTGTCGTCGTCGGGATGCACTAACTGGTCACCTGCGCACACACGCTGGTGAGTCTGAGTGACATTTCCATTCTCCACATTCCATTGGTATCCTGAAGTGCATTATTGGTATTGTACACCTTATTGTATAAAGCAAACTGTATTATGTCCTGTCCTTAAAGTGAATTAAGATTAGGGGGCTGATTTACTAAGACACGAATTCGAATTGGAAAAATTCCAATTGTAAAACGAACATTTTGCGACTTTTTCGTATTTTTTGCGATTTTTTTCGTCGCCGTTACGACTTTTCGTAAATTGTCGCGACTTTATCGTAACCATTACGACTTGCGCGAAAAGTCGCGACTTTTTCGTAGCCGTTACGATATGCTCATATCTTGTTGCGACTTTTTCGTATTGAGCGCTCGTAAACTGCGGGCAAAACTTTCAGACTTAGCATGATTTTGGAAGCCTCCCATAGGACTCAATGGCACTCTGCAGCTCCAACCTGGCCCAAGAAAAGTCACCCTACTGAAGCTTGAATGAATCCGAATCTTTCGTACTCGGCGCGAAAGCTGCGAAAAAGTCGCGACTTTTTGCGCAAGTCGTAACGCTACGAAAAAGTCGCGACATTTTGCAAAACAGTCGTAACAACTACGAAAAAGTCGTGACAATTTTCCGAAAAATTGCAAAATACCGATCATTATGAAAAAAACGCATTCGGACGCATTCGGCCAGTTTGTGCATTAGTAAATGTTCCCCTAGGTTTTAGAAAAAAATTGTAACTTAAGAATAAAAAAAAAAAAATCACTTATTATCTACTTTTAGTTTTGTATATTAAAAGCTAAACAACTGCAGGATTTCTGCATACAGGTAAGCTCAAATGAGAGCACTGGCAATTGAAGACACAGAAACCATTTTTTCTCTTCCTATTTCTATTTATACCTATGAGTGTGAGCTACAGTATAGTTTCACTCAGCCAAGCCTTACATACTCCTTAACACCAAGGGTAAAGGCACACAGCTACAAAAACAGATAATGTTTAACATTTACTGATAATTGTCTCTGTCTGTTTTAGCAGAGGCAATGTTCAGTGTTGTGTGTATGTATTTTCTGGTGTTCAGTAGCCATGACAAGAAAGAATTGTATCAAACAGTAACTAAATATATTTAATATTACTTGTGTGTGTATGTAATGTGGACTTTTTATGTTTAAAGAGCATTTTTGACTCTTGTAATATTCTTGTTAAATATATATTTTGTTGTGTTGTTAATTTGAGTTAAAAAAAAGAAAACAGTTCTTCCAGTTCAAATCCTCAAAGTGATCGCAAGAACATAACTTTATCGTATGACATGACATCCCACAAAAACAGTGATTTGCTCTAGAGTTGATTTATTGAGAAAGGCTATACAGCATACTGGGAGTTCCAAAATGGTCCCTTGCTTTTGTTTATTCAAAATAAAATCACATTGCAAGTTCAGCACATGAAAATGATCAAGCTTGCTAGTGTGGTGTTCTACCACAGTGTTGTGAATATTACACTGTTGCTATAAAAGTGGATCTTTTGGTACTTTTGCAAATGTCAGTCTGTAAGACTGCATGGTCCCACGTTACAGTATGCTGCATACTCCTTTCTGCAAACTGCTTTTTAGGAGACATATCGGTGTTTTATGGGCAGGCTCTGTTTTTCATTTTTTCCAGTCTCCTCCCCCACAGTCGGCAAGCCTTACAAATGCAACTACTGCGGTCGTAGCTACAAGCAGCAGAACACACTGGAAGAACACAAGGAGCGCTGCCACAACTATTTGCAGAGCCTCAGCAATGAAGCCCAGCACTTACCTGCACATCCAGGTGAATGGGAACCACAGGGAGGGGACAGCATGTATGTATGTGTGTGTATTTGGCTTGGATGTAAGTGGCTATTTTATTGATATTTCTGTCTGACATTTGCCTTATTCTATATTTTTTTTCTAATTTTCCTAAAATGAATTAACCCCTCCAGTTAAGAACTGAAGTCCTGAAACCATAAGCCAGTTTTATGGCTCCTTTTAGTTAAAGGGGTTTAATTTCATTGCACCTTCAGTTCTATAAAGTAGGTAAGCCAAATTTAATTAGAAGATTAAAGAGAGTCACCATTAATAATCTTGCTTATCATTCCCTACATCAATCTTTGTATTACCAGACATATTAAGATTGGTAAACCATTTTGGCTTCTTTTAACCAGTCTCACCAGTTCTTTCCTATTCAGGAGCCATTTTCCAATATCTTGCAATGATTTGATCAAATAAGATAGAAACAGCTGTCTGCAAGTATAGATTTATGGCTCCAGACATATCATTTTCTCTGTATTTGTTAAAAGGATTCTGTCATGATATTTATGGTGGTCTTTTTATTAGTAAATTGCACTGTTTACATTACCAATAATTTATTCTACCATTTAAAATTGTATTATCGAGCCAAAGGTTTTTTTTTTTTTTTGTAATATTGGTGTGTAGGTGCTTCTCAGTGCATTTGTGCCTGAGTCTGAGCTTTCAGAAGGAGCCAGCGCTACACATTAGAACTGGATTGTTTCTCATACTCCCATGTAACTGAAGGAGTCCCAAGCCGGACTTGGATTTCTTACTATCGAGTGCTATTCTGATATCTACCACTTTTAGCAATACAGGTGTCGGCTACCTGCTATTTTGCTACCTTTCCACTGTTCTGCCGATCTGCTGCATTGAAGTTTCTCAGAGTGTGAGTCACATGGCTGTGGCACCCTGGGAAATGAAGAATATAGGCTAGACCTATGTGAAATTTTAAAATTTAAATATAAAAAAAAAAAAAAGATGTTAGCACTTTTAAAAACAGATTTCAATGCAGGATTCTGCTGGAGAAGTTCTATTAACTGATGTGTTTTGTTTTTATTTAAAAAAAAAACAGGTTTCCCATGACAGTTTTCTCCCTGATTTAAGCCTCTCTTACCAGGTAACCAGAGTAACAGGTCTGTCCTCCAATGTCAGTAATTTGCACCCAAACATACATTAACAGCTCCATTAAAATCCATAGGCAATGTCATTTTCAATCAAAGTCCTCCAATATTGTCTGAAGCAGTTGAGCAGGGAGGACAGCAAGGGCAGCCACCAAATTACTTTGGTTCTGGGTTAGCATGTCTTTGGCTCTAAATTTTAAAGATGTATCTGTTCTGTAAAACAACTGGCTCTGATGTATAGTTGCCTTCAAGATCATATAGGTGGAGACATGCAAATGACTCCTGACACATAATCGGTTACATTTAAATCTGCAAACAGCATACATACACACAGACCCTTATTCAGCATAAATTTAATGCAGGCTTACACAGGCAGAACTTACTTTGATAAAAAGTTCTGCTTTGTTTAAGCACTGTAATAATTAAGCTGAGCTCAGGAGAGAAGGTTAGGAGAAAAAAAATAAGAACAGACAGCTCAGGGGGAACCAGCAATGCCACGCCTTCATTAGAAGGTGTGTTTACTAATCTAAGCTGAGTAAAACTGAGCATGCCAGGTAGCCAACAGCAAAAGCAAATTCTTAAGGGAGGGGGCAGAGTGTGGTACAGGAGGAGAAGGAATCCCAAGGAGATGCTGCAGCCTTACTATTAACCTCTGGACAACTAGTGTGGCAGGTATTGAAAGATTTCAAAGAGGCTGTTCACCAATTACATTTTTGTGTGTGGGTTTACATGTCCTTTAACAGCCCCCGGAATAACATACTTTTCTCCCTGCACAAGCTGAAAACTGCAGCTTATTTCAGCTACTTCCTGGTCTAGCAGGAAACTCCACCCCCTTATCCTTTCTGCGCATGCTTGATTGATTTCCATTGGTGCAGGAGACAGATGGAGAGCTCAGAAAAGGTGGTAGATCTTGATGCTAGACCAGGAAGTAGCTAAAATGAGCTGCAGTTTTCAGCTTATTAAGACAAGATATGAGACTGAATGCAGGGACAAAGGTGTGTTATTTTGGGCACTATTTACTGATTAGCTTGGTTTCTTTATGCAATGTCTTCTAGTTCTTATTTTGGTTAAAAGGCAGTGGTACTTGTGTTGAATTAGATGCATATGCTTTAAGAGGGTTTTTAGTGTATTGAATGCACGTGCCAGGTAACTTTTATATGACCTACATCTTAATTAAAAAATTTTTTTAATGTATGCTGTACTATGTACACAACACATAGTTTACATAGTAGTTGTTATAATTCTGTGTTACGGTATTTGGAGGTTGTATCTTCCTAGCTTGTATGGATTCTTGATGTCAGCCTTGTTATTTTTCTATACTAGCGATCGGTTTATTACTAAGGTGTGTGGGTGAAAGTACTGAATTATGCGTGCTTACCAAATTTTATATGAGCTGCACTGTTTCTTGTGAGTGCTGGTGTAATCTTCTGACTATTTAACTTGAGTGTTAGTGTGCAACTTAGTGGGAACATTGGATTAGGTATTTTTATTGCTGTGTCTCCTCCAGTACAATCACATCTCAGTGATGACCAAATGACAATCCTGCTCCTTGGTTTATACCTGCAGGGAACTCTGATGCTGAGCAATCTTTCATAAGCCCTGCTGTTAGCATGTATTTGTATGTCTGCAGCTGAGCTGACAAGTAGAAAGTAAAGACTGATAAAGATGGCTGTTAGCATATAGCTCCCATCATCTTCACATCGCTAGCTTGTTGATATTGGATTATGTCTACAATTGTGAATGCTATGTTGTGCCTCGGTTTGCTACATAGCATTGACAACTCAATCTCTTTCCTTCCAGGTGAGGAGATTCGAGACCTGGAGCTGGGACCAGATGCCATGATGCACCCCTCCTCTGACCCGCCGTCTTTTATGGACAGGCTGGCATGCAACCTCACAAAACGCAAGCGCTCCACTCCTCAAAAATTTATGGGTAAGAGCACATGCGCATGGGTGCAGGAGGGGGCACTGGTAATGGTACATATTGTCAGGCTACAGGTTGCACTTGGATGGCAAACTTGTCTTATGTTATTATCACCTTCGGCACTGCCAGCACTATTTGCACTTTTATTTCTAATTCTATCCAACTTAAACATTTTAGTACCTTCCTTTGTCAGTTTGTTGTTTGACTTAGACCTTAAGCACTTCTGTGTGCCTGTTGTCTGTGGATTTCTGCACTGTTTTATTATTAATTGAACTTACACCAATTACAAATTGTAATAAGTTGTACTAAGAACTAAACTGAAAAACTGACCTATGGGTAGGCCTTGAACTTAGTTGCTTAGTTGTTTGCAATATCTTTGTCAGTAGAGAGTTGTGACAGGCCGCCTTCATTCTGTGCATCTTACGCCGAGCTCCTGTTATTGGTTATCCGCTAGGAGGCAACCCTTTATATTGTTACATTGGTCATTAAAGGGGTTTATCACCTTTCAAAATACTTTTTAGTATGATGTAGAGAATGATATTCGGAGACAATATGCAATTGGTTTTTATTTTGATTCAAGAATTATTTTCAAGTTATTTAGAATTTTATTCAGTAGGGATTCCAGTTCAGAATTTCAACAGCTATCTGGTTGTTAGGGTGAAAATTAACCTAGCAACCAGGCATTGATTTGGAAAAGAGCCTGGAATATGAATATGGGAGAGTCTGAAAGATGGGTAATAAAAAGTTGTGATAAAGTTGTAACCTTACTGAACATTTGTTTTTTGGTTGATGGGGTCAGTTACCGTTATTTGAAAGCGGGAAAAAAGATCAGAAGTAGAAGGCAAACTATAAAAAAGAAAAAAAAAAAGGCCATTTGAAAAGTTGGTTAGAATTATCCATTTTATAACGTACTAAAAGTTAACTTAAAGGTGAACCACCCCTTTAAAAGTTTGTCCTATGTGACACTGCCAACCAACACTTTTTTCTTTCTCTCTCCTTGCTCTCCTCAGCCACAGTACAAACTATACAAATATGTGTGTGTATGTATATTGCAGGACAAAAAAGTTTTTTTTTTTGTTTTTTTTTTTATCCTTTCAGGGGAGAAGCAGATGCGACTCGGACTTGCTGATCTCCCATATTAAATGAACTCCAGCTTTGAAAAGGATGTGGAGATAGTGTCCCACCACCCTTTGGACTCTGCTTATAGCAATTCTTTGGCATTTGTGGGAGGCCCTATGCGCTTACCACCAACAAACTGCATTTCAGAAATCACTCCAGTCATTAGCTCGGTATATACCCAACTCCAGCCGATGCAAGGACGGCCAGACATGCCAGGAAACCGAGAAGCAGCGGAGGGCCATGAGGACATCCCAGATGGAACACAGATACATTACAGAGGACGTAGCGAACATGGGGCTTCCCCCACTAATGGCTGCCAGGACTCAACTACAGACACAGAAAGCAACCATGAAGAGAGGGTATCCCAGGCTACCAGCAGCCGGCAGAGCCCGGCCTACGCCAAAGAGGACCAGAGACCATCTGATGGAGGGTTGGTTTTACCATCACGATCTATGCCTGGCACAGCCAAAGAATCCCTGAGGGTACTGGGAGAGAATGGGGAGCAAGTGAAGGTATTTAAATGTGAACACTGCCGGGTACTTTTTCTAGACCATGTCATGTTTACTATCCACATGGGTTGCCATGGTTTCAGAGACCCTTTTGAGTGCAATATCTGTGGTTACCACAGTCAGGACCGGTACGAGTTTTCATCTCATATTGTGAGAGGCGAGCACAAGGTTTAACAGTGGAGCCGGATGTGCGGAAAAAAAAGCACATTGATGTCAGTTGAAAGATGAAGTTTTCTGTACGGGCCTTGAAAAATGCAGCCCTGTTTCCAATTTTGTTTGTCTTTTTGTGAGAGACAAATTCTAAGCACTTTCAATTGTTTTAAATCTGTTAACTCATATTTAGCACTAACATTATCTACAGAAACATTCTACCATAGAGAACCACAACATTTCTTAAATAGCTACAAATAGGATTCATGCTAGGATTATTATATCTGTACAGAACATAAAAGGGAAAGCAGAGCCAAAAATAAATCCAGCTTAAATACACTAATTATGTTGTATCCTGTGACACTACATATTTATCATCCTTCTTAGTTTTTCTGTTCAGTAGATATTCAACATTTTTTAAAAAAAATGTATTTCCCATGATGCCCCATGAGTGAAAGAGAGTACATGTATGCCACACAGGTGCTTGCTTTGCATTTATAGACAGAGCTACATTGCAGGTAAGATACATTTACTATACTGCCCTCACAAGTCTTTTTCCTCAAATTTATTTAAGCTTAATTTATTTTTGGTAACACTTTCCCTTTAATATAAAGGCACATGAGCAGAGCTGAAAGAACACTGTCAGAAGTTCTGCTGAATTTATTTTTAATCAGAAGGTGACAAGGCACTCTTGGAGTGCTTGTCGAGTAACACTGTTGCAGGAACACACAAGCTTGGCTTAAGCCTTACTTTGATTGGTTCATTCAATTAAAGTGCCTTTTTGTCTTTAAGGGGTGCACATGTGGTTGCAGAAGAGCATAGTATTTACTAACAGATTCTTTCGGTTGAACTTCCCGATGCTCAGCAGAGGAGGAGTTATCATTATACTACTTAAGGTTGCAAAATAGCTCAGAGTTACCCCCTACTAACAGATACACACACATCTCACCAGATGTCTCCAGCATGGTCCAGTGAAAAGGAGGGCAGCCAATATTTAATGTAGAGTATGGGAAAATGGTGCCCTTTCATAGTGTACTCTGGGAAAAAAATGGAAAACTCTATACAAAATAAAACCTCTTTTCTCCTCAGCACTCAGACCAGTGGTGCTGTAAACCTCCTCTCTATCCTGCCCTTTTTCTCTTTTGCACTGACTGTAAACAAAAATAAGAGAGAAAAAGCTAGAGACTGCTTACCTATCAAGGGGTGTTGTTTTAACAAGACAAAAAATCTTCCTTTTTTTATATCTGGCAATTGATTTTCCATATTTACTTTTATTTCCCCTTAGCTGCCTGATTAACGTCTAGTTTGCTGCAGCGTTACACTACCTCTTGCAGTAAAACACCATGAATTCTAGGGGGTTTACCTTTTAATTTGTTCCCTTCCCCCATGCTGACTTTTATACTGGTATTTTTTTTTCTGTTGCATGTCGGAACGCACACAGCCTGATTTTTATCAGGTACCTCCGATTTCCATTTCAAGGCTTTGGAGTGAAATCTGTCCAGAGCATGATAATCACTGTAATACCAGCTATGCATTAAACGTTGCTGTACAATTATGCTTTGCTCTTCTCCTAGGAAACAAAAGTCTTATGGTGAGTTGGCAATTCATATTTCTGATTGCTCCGTTATTGCTACATTGGATTTTATTTTGTCAACTTGCGCTACAATATACTGAAGCAATTCACAACCCTACTAAAAAAGGCAGATGTGCATGTTACATTGCATTTTTTTCCATTATTATTTTATGTCCTTCTATAGCATAAATGGTCATGATTATTTCCTCCAGAATTTCTAAATTGATGCCTCAAATCCCGGAAACAACGAGTCTATTATGTTCTTATTTTCCTGAACTGCACTTCAAGTAAATGATACCCCTGCTTTATAGCATTCATGATTCTAAGTTTTCCCGCTGTGCAAAAATGACATGTATGGCAGCATCACTGTGCTTCCTTGTGATTATTTTTGGACTTTATCTCTCTGGCTTCACAGCCCTTTGCATATTTAATAGTATTTGCCATCTCCCAAAATGTCTTCTTCACTACTATAATTAAGTACCTTAAGTAGATAACCTTTACTTAAACTACTTTTAAATGAAGTGTCCTATTAATCAAGAAGTCATGTAATAACACACAGACTCTTTCTTTTACATGCGCAGTGGGTGAATTGTGTTTAACTGTCACTTCTGCTTCCTAAACAGATACATTTTATCCTTCTGTCTGCAGAATTTTATCTAGTGGTTATATATTAAAGAAACTGTCAGTTTAAACCTATCCATTGCAGATTGCAGCTTTTGGACACTTCCCTTAAATACTGTTTTCTTTCTACAAACTCCATTAGAAGCATGTTATCCTAATGTACGTTCAGGATGCACAGAACTAATCATTCTCTCTGCAGCTTTAAACCAAAGGTGGTTGAGTATTTTTTTCTATGTTTTAATCAAAGCAACACAAAACACCTCTGACATTTCTGTTCTTCACAGGTAATTTGTCTTGTAAGGCTATGTATAAAAAGTATTGGCACCTCTAATAGATAAATATATATGGTGGCTGAATGAGAAAGCAATTATAAGTGTTGTCTTTCTCCCTGAATGTAACTTTGCTCATCTGCAGATGTAATTGCACTAATATATTTTATTTCCCCAGCAAATGTTTAAACAAGGGGGCACTAACATTAAAGGGGTTCCTGCAAGCATGTAACTCTGACTGAAAGGCTAAAGGCAACCAAAGGCAACGATGTACTGATTTTGCTGTGATTTATTCTATACTTCAATTTGTTAGCAACACTAATGTCCTGCACCAGCAAATTAACTGTAATTATCTGGGGTTTTTACACAAGGTTCAACTGTGAAATTGTCATGTGATATTTTTAATGGTTTACAAAAATTGTCAACATTCTGAAAGTAATATATGTTATGGAATGTTTATCTTTGTGTGTAGGTGTTACCAGTACATATTAAGGGGAGACCTTAGAATTTACTTAGTATTTATCAGTATTCCTATACATCTTAATGGAATACTAAATACACCTCCAATATAATTGCTTTCTTGTTCAGACCATATATTTTCAGATTGAGAAATATGTCTATTTATTCATTAGCTTTTCTATAGTGATTAATGCAAACACAAGAAATACTACACCTTCCAAGTTTATATATATATGTGAAGGGATGTTTAAATAGAAAAAACAAAGAAGAAATTATATTTATAGGGTAGGTTTCCCCTTGGAGTGAAAATATACTTTGTTTGTAACCAGTATTAATCTTCCATTTATGTTCTTTTAGGGCAATGGCAGTCAAAAGCCTTGATACCCTATTGAGGGATAAAGTGAGTCCATCTACATGGACAGTTATCTAAAAAAAGGAAGGAGTGCATGGGTTTGGGTGAGAACTGCCCATGCATAACAGCAGCAGGTAGCAAGCAGCAATGATTAAAACGGTCTGTGTCCCTTAACCCTTATGGCCAGTGCCACACTGGCAAATGTCACCTTGTAATTCACATGTGAATTAGCTTGCTCCAGTGTAATGAGGAGCTCCACCCAAACTATTTCACATCAGTGAATTTCTTAGGGAAAAGCTTTTGAGTTGGTTTTAATGTTTGGTACAGTTTCTTTACATTAAATATGCTTTATAAAGCAAGACATATATCTCTTATAGGTCTTGCTGATGGAGCTTCCAGTCCCAATTTAAAAAATTAAAAGTAGTTGGTCCTGCCCACCCATCTTGCCTCATAAATCCAGTTTTCAGTGGGGGGTTACCCTTTAAAGAGTAATCAACATGAAAACAATAACTGAATATAAACGTCCCATGGATATATGAAACTTTCTAAATATAGACAATTAGAAATGTGCATAAGTGTACTAGTTCTTAAATAGTCAGTGTAATCTTCACTAAAGGTGGCCATACACGTAAAGATCCGTTCTCTTGGCGAGGTCGCCAAGGGAGCGCATCTTCTCCCGATATCCCCACTTACGGGTGGGCGATATCAGGCAAATGTAGGCTAATTCGATCATTTGGCCCCGTGGCCAATCAGATCAACAAGCTGATGCGGTCCCAGATCTGACTAAATCTTTTAACCTGCCCATTCAATATCTGGCCAATTTCAGGCCAGATATCGGCCGGGCATGCCCATCGTTCCTGCCCCTACACAGGCCGATAGACCGTTTCAGCAGCTTAAGGGACCGATATCGGCAGCTGCAATCGGCCCGTGTATGGCCACCTTAAGTCCCACTCAGCAATCTGTCTCTACATCAAGAGTAATTGATTCAATAATATAATGCATTTTGGTTTTCATAATACTATATATGTCCTTTTAAAGTAACAGGCTTCACTGCATATTGTTGTGATGCCCATTGCTTGTCTAACCAATGCCCAGCCCTGGTAAATGGATAGCAACTGATACTGAAAGGCCATTGTTTCACATGGTGCTGCTTAGAAAACACAGCTTGCAATTTAGACACTTGTTCATCTTATTGTAGTTTTAATTGCAGGAGCCTGTGATGTAACTGGCCTAGTCGAAGTCTATATTATATACAGAGTAGTGCATAGCTTATTGAATGTGCAGAACAATCCCCATTTGCATGTTAAAATAGATAAACCTGTAGGAGCTGCCATCAGTTCTTGCCTTAGCAAAAGCAATTCCCTCAGATCCCAGGGAATGTGCAGTTTATTTATTGCCAGTAGGTTTAACATGTGTAAGTTGCCATGGTAAGCAATATGGCAGATCCAACTCCTTAATAATCACATATTTGCAAATGAGGAATGTTAAGTGTACTTGGTAAGCTATGAACTTCTTGTTTTATAGATATTAATTGTGGTGGGGAATTTGTTTAGTGAATGTTTTAAGTGGAAAGCCAAAGTACTGAATTATGGGCCAATATATAAACTGTTCTTTATTGTATCCGTTTCTTTATCACTTCCCAGTAGAATTTACATTTTGGTTATATTTGGAAACCTTTTAACTGTGTCTATAGACCAGCATACTATCCTCTCCATATTTATAAAAACAAGATATTACCAAAGCTCAAATCCAAAAAGTCAAAACCCTGTGAAGAACATTCATTTATTCACTGCTCCTTTAAAATAAAAACAGTCCATGCTATAAAGCCTGAGCACTTGACAGATACAGCATTATAAAAAGTAGGAGACGGGGGTCAAGTGTTTTCCCAGACTCGTACAGATGCTTGCACTTTAGTTCTCATTTTGTGCCCCTTTGCATTAGGTACACTTTGCTTATGTTAAATCCAGGGCATAAATTAGAAAGGCATAACCTAGGAAGGTAAGTAGGAGCAGATCTGGGGGCTCTAGTTGGCATAGGGCTGCTGATTATGAGAAGTGGAAAAGCACCCATAAGCAATAGAAATTAAAATAACTTAAATATCTGATGGGCTGTTGTTGATGTTTAAGGCCCATGACCTTTGAGCTGATTCTATTTGGTCTGTTTGTAGTATGATTCAGTTGGCCTGCGCAGTTCAGAACAGCAGCTGGAATGCAAGATCAGTTAGACTAATGTTTTAGCTGTTATTGATTGCACACTCAGGATTCAAAGCTAGAAGTAAATGGATACCAGTGCCACTAGTATGATATGAGCAGTTATACTGGATTATTGCTCCAATTGGAATAGGACCAAAGTCAGTTGTGTGCACAAAGCCTAAAAGGAAAATAACTTTAAAATGTATTGAGAAAAATAGAGCAGTGTTTTCTTGACTTCTCCTGTGGTTCAAACATTCATTTAAATAGAATGCTTCAGTTATTGATATGCATACAGTATCTTTGTATAATGTAAAGCACTGACTGATAATATTCTTCTAAATATTCCCAGATAAGGTACCCCAAGACATGATGAATTTAGAAAACACAACTACTCTTTTTCTGTCCTTACTAACCATTCTGAAGGGTTCACTTTCTTGACTTCAAACAATTCAATTTGAGAATAAGATGATCCATTTGTTCTTAAAGAGAAGTGTAAATGAATATGATTTCCACATGTTGCTGAAATAACTGCACATTATACAGCAAATATGTTACATTGCGGAAAAAATAATGAAAGCCTGTTTCTGAATGTTGCAAGATATTCTAGAATCCATAATTAGGATTATTTGCTATAGTTGTATAGCTGTTACTGTAAAGGTCACTATGTCCCTAGATTAAACAAATGAATAGAAGAGGGAAATCTTTTGCAAGGGGCCCTCCAGTTGAGGTCTGAGGAATTCCTTAACAGTTGCAATGGGGATTCTGAGACATGAATCCAACTTGCCGAGGCTCTTGCTTCTTCAGAAAAAGAAACCTTTAATAAAAGTGAGTGAAAAGTGATCAACCTGTTCAGTCTGGGTAGTTAAGTCAAACTCAAGAAACTGTGTAACCTAGAGGTAGTCTGGGCAGGTGTTAGGTTTAATGCCACACTTTTCACCCAACAATCCATATTAATTGATATAAACCCATTTCTTCAACTATACTCTCTAATCTTGCTGAGGGACCTTTGAAGTTAGCAAGACTCTTGGCCTATCTTGTGCAATATGACAACATACATGTATGGCCTTTGGCTTGTGGGATGATAGATTGCATCACTGGAGAATATAAAGCCCAATGTGCCTCTGGGTCAGCCACTTCTGCTGCTCCCCCGCCCACACACAACAAAAAGGTTTTACATTTTGGGAAACTGAATACGCAAGCTGTCAATTTGACCAACTTTGTTGTTCTGTGTGTGGCCACCTTAAACCAGAAATACTTATAAGGAATGCTGCACTTTGGGGAGACTGATTATACAGGGTGATCTATTGTTATATGCAGTGCCTGGCTATCTGCATGTTCCTCATGGTGAAAAATGAAAAACAAATGAAGGTGTTTCCTTTTTTACACCCTTACTACTTTTCTTTTTTCTTCTCCTGTGAACTGTGCCAGAGTTATTTTATAAATATATGAAACCATAGACTTCTACAATCTTGGAAAATATATAGCAAGTTGTAGGCAATGTACAAGGGCTTCTAACAAGACAAAACACACACTAATATACATTTTCTTATTCCCACAATGTTAAGTATTTTACCTTTTAAACCTACAGAAGATAAAAGAACTTTCCAGTTATGCATTTGTTTTTAACACTCCACGATAAAAATGTGCAATATATCCAGTTATCCCTGTGATTCCAGATATTTCCCAGTCACTGGGTTCTCTTTTAATTTTAGCATCATACCTTTTGTTTGTGAGGTTAGGATTGCTTTTAAAACTTGCTGCAAAGCGTTTTTGTATCTGTAACATAGTGTAAGTAAACATTTGTGTAATGGAGATAATGTATGTTTTGTATTGTTCTGGCTGAAGATCTGTTATAAATAAAAACAAACAAAAAAAAAACCATGAGTAATTATTATGCCTCATTTGTGTCAATGAAGATTTGCTGCTAGCACTGTCCCAAAGGTATGTGAAAGTATAGTTAAAGGGGTTGTTCAAATTTAAATTAACTTTTTAGTATGTAGGGAGTGATATTCTGAGAGAATTTGCAATTGACCTTTATTTTTTATTATGTGTGTTTTGGAATTTTTTAGCTTTTTATTTGCAGCTCTGTTTGGAATTTTAGCATCTGTCTAGGATCCAAATTACCCTAGCAACCAAGCAATGGTGTGAGCGAGACACTGGATTATGAACAGGAGAGGCCTAAATAAAAAGATAAGTAATAAAATATAACTATAAATTTGTGGATAAACACAGGCTGAGAATCAGCCCCTATGCTGGTATCTACCTTTCCCTGTGCCTGCATATAAATCCATTGCCCAGGTGCAGCAATATGGAGTGGATTTCAGCACCAAAATGTATACTTGCGCGTTTTGGCACCAAAATCTGCTTCAAGTGCCTTCACCTGACACATTGGCTCTGGGTCCAGGCATAGGGAAAGGCTGCTGCAAAAGTAGGGGGTAATTTGTGGTGTGCGTTTATCTGCAGGCCACAAATCAGCCCTGTCTGGCATTAGCCAAAGGGAGATTCAACAAGGCAAGTTTAAAAATAATATTTCATAGGGCTTTTCTTGCTAAAAGGGTAGGCAGGGGAGTTGCCAATGTGCTGGGCAACCCCCAGTGAATACATTCACTCACTTTAAACCCTGAGCCAGCACCCCTATCCCCTGAATAGTGAACCAGCCCAGGGTACTATTCCTTTAGTTCCACATCACCAACATTTTTCTGATGATGAGTGTAAAGTAAAAATGGCAACTTTAAAGAGATATTGGCACCAGAAATTAAACCCTTTTTACAACTGCCATAACATTGCCTTTGCATGCTATTTATAATTTTGCCATTAAATGTTTTTGCCCAGTGCTTTTATATTACCTATATGATCCCCTAAGTTCCTCTATGAGGGGGCGGCCATATTTGTGCAGCAGTATTCCATTAGCATTAGAAGCTGTAACTGACAGGTTGAGAGGGGACAGTCAGGTTGGCTAAACAGATTTAGGAACTTCAAGTAACAATTACTAACAAAAGCAGCCCTATCGGTGAAAAATGAGCAACATGATCGTGAGTAACCTTCTATGTACATTAATATTGTGAAGAGTAGTATTATAGTGTCACTTAAACGTTCTGATTTTCACTCTGCGCCACGTGCACAATGTCCATGACACCGGTGTTTGGAAGTGGGTTCTCCCAGGCTGTGAGTTTTTTTCACCTGAGTGCAGGGTCTGTGGCAGGTTGAGCCTGGACCAGAGGATTTGAGCGGTGAGCAGTTTGTGTGGGGGAACCTGTATTGCTTTTTTCCCCAGACAGGCACCTGTATTTTTAAACTAATTTCCATGTTTAAACTAGCCCTTAAACTGTGTGCTGTGGATATATCATGTTTTCGTGACACCGGGGAGGCTTGCTACAGGCATCTGCATAGAAGTGTGTTCCTCAGCAGCATGCCCTTTGCAAAGCAGCATTAAACCCCCAAAATGCCAGCAAGGACAGGTTTAAATACTTATAGATTGTAAGTTCCTGTGCATAGAGCCCTTTCCCAATTGTCTCACACCAATAAGCAATTGTAACTGCATCGATTTTGGTGAAATTTGTACATCTATCCGCTGCTATGTTTAGTATTTACTTTGTAACACACTGTCCTCTTGAGTGTTGGGTGTCCTGCTATCTGCAAAGTAAGACATTTCCACACAACCTATTACCACTCATTTTCCCTCACTTTTTTCAAACATTAAGTTATTGATATACATTTTTTATTACATTCTAACTTGTATTGCTTTTCTTGGTAAATCTTTGCAGTTAGGAGTACAGGTATGCGATCCCTTATCCAGAAAGTTCCGAATTACAGGAAGGTCATCTCCCATAGACTCAATTTTAATCAAATAATTCAGATTTTTAAGAATGATTTGCTTTTTCTCTGTAGTAATAAAACAGTACCTGTACTTGATCCCAACTAAGATATAATGAATCCTTATTGGAGGCAAAACAATCCTAACAGGTTTATTTAATGTTTAAATGATCTTTTAGCAGACTTAAGGTATGGAGATCCAAATTACGGAAAGACCCCTTATCCAGAAAACCCCAGGTCCCCACCATTCTATATAACAGGTGCCATACCTGTATTTACCAACTTTGGGTTCATCAGAATGTGTCCTGTACAGAATATCTTTTACAGTTCGGGGCTTTATGACACATGCAATACAGGCAATGTGCGTTTGTTATAAACAGGATCATGCAATTATGCGACTCGTATCTAGCGCATAGAAATGCCATATCATCTATTTCAGCTGCGGTAAAAGCCCCGCAAAATGAATTGCGGCTGCACATAGAGCATCCCCGTAGCTCTTTCAAGACCCCAATCCCTTGGGAAGCTCTAGCCCCAAGCAGCCCCTGCTCACACGAGAATTCTCTACTGTCCTTTATGCAAGTGCTTCTCCTGTACAACTTTATCTCCAACAGCAAAAACACGTACAACCGGAACCATCTCCATAAGCGAATGAAATGCGCATGTTCAGTCTAACCATGTGAGGTATAGAAGCGTACATTGCGTGTCTTTATCCTTCCGCGGTGACGAAAGCAAAATAGTTCCAACCCGACTGAGTACGCCTACTAAGAACCCAGGCGAGGCGCAGTAGGAAAGCGCTCAGCCAACAGAGTGGCTCGTCTTATCGTTTTCAGTGTTACGTCATCTCCGTCGCGCAGGGATTGGGCTTTATAAGGGCAGCGCGGCACCTTCCGGTCCTCTTTTCAGCCCTCGACTCCAAAATGGTGAGAAGTTGCTGCCTGGAGAGGCAGCGTTAGGCACAATCATTCGTATTTATAAACCCCACCCGTATAGTATCGCTAGTGCTGCGGCCTGTGCGCTTTTCCCGATACACGGCGGTAGAATGACAGGGCGCTGTGCGCGCCGCATGCTGGGGAATAGCACGAGGTCTATGGCGCCTTCCCCTTGTGGGATCCGGGCCGGGGCTCCGAGGCACAGGGGTAAAGCGCTGTACCAGCCATGGGGAATTAACTATTTGCGGCTGATTTCAACCTTCCGTTCCCAAACATACGTTTGAGTTACATCGATTTATCGTATGTCGCATTTGGGTTACTGACTGGGTGCCCGTCACTATTCCTGCGTTATACACGGATATATGTATTGGCTTGTGTCTATGCCTCGGCATCTTACAGCGGTATTACTCTAATGTTTATGTCCGGGCGGTGCTGCTTTACGATAGTTGCGTCCCTTGGTGCTCAGTGGGAGACTGTAGCAGTATATAATGGGATTTGCACATTTTAGGGTAAAGGCAGCACCATTCTGTGTCAACCTGGGTATGTTGCATTAAATATTGGGCTTAATGTAAAAAATGTAAGTTTGCATCTTTTTTTAGTTATCCATAGCAACCAGTCAACATGTATCATTAGCTGGTTAGATTGGTTGCTATGGGTTACTAGATGTGGGCAAATTTAAAACATATTGCCATATTCTAGTGTTGACAGGTTGGAGCCTTGCCAAGATCCCCCATAGACCTTTGTGCTCATTAATCACACAAATTAATATCTGCACAAAATAATGGGATGCAAGTACTATGTGATGGTTAGTGAGACTGAGTGCAAAATGTTTGTCTTAACAAACCGTACATGATTTTTACTATTTTAACACATTGTCTTCTGCACAGACCAAGAAGCGAAGGAATAACGGACGCGCCAAGAAGGGCCGTGGTCATGTCCAGCCCATCCGTTGCACAAACTGCGCTCGCTGCGTCCCAAAGGACAAGGCCATCAAGAAGTTTGTCATAAGGAATATTGTGGAAGCTGCAGCTGTCAGGGATATCTCAGAGGCCAGTGTCTTTGATTGTAAGTTGGTACCCATTGGATGGGGGTTATTTACATGGCCTTTAGCTAAATGCTTTTATGAGGGTACGACAGGCTGCAGATTGTATAAATTTTAACCTTTTGCAAGCTTAGTTTATTTGCATAGGATCGTGTACACTTTGCTCTTAGAATTCATTATTGTATAAATGAGGCTATACACATGTTCGGCTTTAACAAATATTTTACGCAACTGCATTTTGCACTGAAGCATAGGAGGGGCTGTCAGAAAAGATTTGCTTCCCTTGTAGTAGGCCAAGAACAAGTTTATTGACTAAGTTTAGAAGCTGTTACTGAGAAGTGCTGTGTCTTCACCCTTAACCACGGAGTTTATGTAAATGTTCAGATGTACAGTAGTCTTCTTGCATATCTGTCCTCTTGGCTGACTTCCCTCATGGTTAGGTGACTGCTACGGTCTATGACCCCATTCCCAAATGCTTGTGATCAGATTGATACAAGAGTATGCATGTCATAGGGCTGCTGTATCTGCTAAATGGCACAGCAGCCCTACAACATCCTACAGAATAAAGCTGCAGGTGAAATTATGTAGGAGGGCTACACAATACTAACCTCTGAACAGCTTAGCTTGTTACTAAGTGTATTTTCTAATATCCATGAAATATTAGTTTTATCAAATTGCATTAACAAAGGCCTTGATCTTCTCTTCCAGCATATGCACTTCCCAAGCTGTATGTGAAACTGCATTACTGCGTCAGCTGTGCCATCCACAGCAAGGTGGTCAGAAACCGCTCCCGTGAAGCCCGTAAGGACCGAACACCACCTCCCAGGTTCAGGCCTGCGGTAAGTTCCTTACCAGAAATCTTGAAATTTAACTGGGCTTAACTTCTCTGCTGGCCTCTAATCTACGCTGCATCACGTGTCTGGCAAGATGGGGCAAAGTAAGATCTAAGACTGGCAGTGTAACATTAATGGAGCTGGCAGTCAAGTACTTGGCAGCCAGTTCCATATATACTAAGATCTGTGGCAGGTCGGCAGTTAAAGGAAGGAAGTCTGGTTTTGAAAAAACATGGGCTTGTGTATAAGCTCAATGCTAAAACTTTGTCAGGCATGTTTGTTGCCCTTACTGGGCAGCACAGTTAACATAATTATCTTTCCAATGTGTTTAGAACACCTGGAAACTTGTTGGGTAGGTGTTTTGTATTTTTTTTTTTTTTCTTTCATTTCTGCATGCCATTTATTTTGTGAGTAAATACAGAAACAGCCTGGAAGCTCAGATCCAAGAGCAGAGTGACCCTGTCTTGGTAACAAGGCAGTGAATTGGCAGTCGGAACTGCAGGTCACTAAGATATTTAAAGGGGTCCAAATAAATGCTGGGTTTTTTTTGTTTAACCTCATTTAAGAAAAGTGAGTTTTTAATAGTTTCTAAAGCACTTTTTAATGCAAGTGCAGTTGAAACATTCTGGTTCTGACTCTGAAAAAATAACATGAGACCGTTCTATAGGTCATTTACAAATGGCTTTATAACAATATTTTATCAATGTATATTGGAACATTGCTTAAGTTTTGTATTTGGCTGGAGTACCCCTTTAGGCCCTAGTAAGCATTATAGCAGATAAAACCTAGCTAGTATTGCAGAAATGTAACTTAGATACCACATTAGCAATTAGCAAATTTCCAGATTCCTGGTGTCTGTCCTTTAAAATGTACTAAAAGCATTTTAAGCTAATGCATATCTTATTGTTGAGGCACTACAAAATGCTGCTGTTTGGTATATTAGTGCTGCTGCTTCCTGGGTGAATTGTCAGGTTCTCTGTCCATTTGTGGTGCATTTAGGTTAGGTCCCTTTTTAATATAAGTATTTGTGGCTTTTAAAAATTGCATTAGCTGATTTACTATTTTCTTTGAAAATGCAGTTTTTTTTTTTCTCAGTATATTTAAAGGGGAAGGAAAGGCAAAGTCACTTGGGGGTGCCAAAATGTTAAGCACCCCCAAGTGACTTTAACCGCTTACCTTGTACCCCGGGCTGGTGCCCCTGTTAGGAGAAAATAGCACCAGCCCGGGGCACCTGGAGCGCAGCACTTCCTCCTTCCGCTTTCCACTTCCTAAACTGCCGGTGGCCGGGCATGCACAGTAGAGCGAAAAAGCCGACTTAAATGTTTAAGTTCGGCTTTTCACTCTACTGCGCATGCGCGCGCAGCGAAGCCGGAAGGAGGAAGCGCCGGCAGCTACCCCGGGCTGGTGCTGTTTTCTCCTGACAGCGGCACCAGCCCGGGGTAAAAGGTAGGCGGTTAAAGTCACTTGGGGGTGCCTAACATTTTGGCACCCCCAAGTGACTTTACCTTTCTTTTTCCTTTAAGCTCCTACAAAACAGATCCTGAGCTTTGACATTCTAGCGCTATATACAGGGTTAAAGTTTGACAGAACTTTTTCCCAGCCCAAACTTTGTATCTCCCAACACCACTGCTGTCTTGGTCAAAAGAAAACTGGCTATTAGAATGGTCTAGGTTTATGTGAGTGTGCTGCTGTTTTGTGTAAGTGAATGTTTGCTATTGGATAAGTGCAGCTATTTTATGTATTCTGTGTGTACTTAGCTTGATTATAACGCAGCTCTTTCAGATGTTCTTAACTTTTTTTTTTTCTTCCCCACAGGGTGTACCCCAGAGAGCTCCTCCAAAACCAATGTAAGACAACCGTGGCTAAGATGTATCTTACCAAATAAACAGTTTAAAAACAATAGTCTGTCTCCATGTTCATTATTTACAACGGTAAAGATGCTTGTTCTGCAAAGTAATATCTTCATTTTGAAATGAAGTTATTTGCTGCTTGTGACCTTGGTTGTGGAACCTTGATTTAGGAATTGAAAATCACAAATCTTAGAAACTAGAACTTCACCTAAATCTGGCCATATTTTTAAAGATCTGATCATTTGGCAAGGTTGCCAGATGTGTAGTTCTTTGCCTGATTTGGTCAAAAATGGTCTGGGCTAAATCAGGCCGATCAGTTGCTCAGATGTCTGGTAGGCTGTTGAGAAGCCATGTTGGCAGCTTTTATCTTGTGTATGGTCACTGCTTCTGTAAGAAATTGAGCCATATGTGCTTAAATATAACCACTTAAAACCTTACAATATTGCTACTTGGGAACAGGAAGGTGCAATGATTACACAATATTCAAGAAAAGCAAAAGTTCTATTTTGTAGTCTTTACTCAAATTTCACAGAATATTAGCACCTGGGGCTAATTTATAAATCTGCCTTGTGTTTGTAATTGTACAATGCTTTTGTACCCACTGTTCTATCTCCTGCAATGCCTTTTTAAAGAAACTGACATGCATGAGTTCTTAGAGTCCTAGGTTGGGTGCCTGTGGAATACCCACAAAGCTGGATTGCAGGCAGGAAATCCATGACATGAGGGCAAGTCTGCAGGTACCGTGCTCTTTATCTGGGGAAGCCTCCTAAAAGAGTGATTTTTTTTTTTTTAAACCTAGTTGATCTGTCTCTTGTCCTCACTACATGGGGTGGAAGCAGCACAGATTTGGTTTGTAATGTAAACAAAGTGGCCCAGTACATTACACTAAGCTTTGGCCAAACAATTCAGTGTAGTATGGGAAGCCATACCCAATTTTTCATTGAACATAAGCAGGATAAAACTCTTGGCATGTGTGATCTTGAATTTTATAGAGAACCGATCGTAAGTGGGTCAGCACAGGGCAACTGGTCTGACCTCACTGAAGTAATGGAGCAGCACATTTGGAGCAGTGTTGTATTATAAGCTATTTAACATTCATTGGGATACTGGTACTGGCCTAAAGTTCTGTGCTTTAGTTATAACTCTTTTGAGTTTGCTGCAGTGTTAAAGGCAAAGTTCACATTTACATTAATGTTTGTTACTATTGGGCCAATTCTGAGCAGCTTTTCAGTTGGCCCTAATTTTGAATGCTTTTGTATTACTAGCTCTTCTAAGGCTCTATCCAGTCTACAGCCAAAAATGCAGTCTGTTTGGGTCAGTGACTATAGCAACCAACACAGGTTTGTTGCCAACAAGTTTTGTTTTTATTTTCAGACATACTTCCATTTTCATTTTAAAACTGCCCCCAGGTCACTAGGGGAGCAACCCCATTTACCAGTTGTTGTCGCACATCTTAAGATAATGCAACACTAATACATAAAATACAAAGGTGAACGTTATGAGCAGTAATCAGCATGGCTTTATGAAGGACAGGTCATGTCAGACCAATTTAATTGCTTTTTATGATGAGGCAAGTAAGAAGCTGGACAGTGGGGATGCAGTAGATATCATCTATTTGGATTTTGCCAAAGCATTTGATACCGTTCCCCACAAACGACTGCTTTCTAAGCTAAGGTCTATTGGTCTTAGTGAAGTCGTTTGCACATGGATAGAAAACTGGCTACAGGATCGGGTACAGAGGGTGGTTGTTAATGGTACATTCTCTACTTGGAATAAGGTTCTCAGTGGGGTCCCTCAGGGTTCTGTACTGGGTCCACTTTTGTTTAATTTGTTCATAAATTACTTGGGGGAGGGTTTTATAAGTAATGTATCAGTGTTTGCAGATGACACAAAACTCTGCAGACCAGTCAATTCTATCCAGGATGTGACATCCCTGCAGCAGGATCTTGACCAAGGGCAACTAAGCTGGTAAAGGTTATGGAAAGTCTCAGTTATGAAGAAAGACTGGCCAAGTTGGGTCTGTTTACACTGGAGAAGAGGCGATTAAGAGGTAACATGATAACTACAGTGGAGGAAATAATTATTTGACCCCTCACTGATTTTGTAAGTTTGTCCAATGACAAAGAAATGAAAAGTCTCAGAACAGTATCATTTCAATGGTAGGTTTATTTTAACAGTGGCAGATAGCACATCAAAAGGAAAATCGAAAAAATAACTTTAAATAAAAGATAGCAACTGATTTGCATTTCATTGAGTGAAATAAGTTTGAACCCCTACCAACCATTAAGAGTTCTGGCTCCCACAGAGTGGTTAGACACTTCTACTCAATTAGTCAACCTCATTAAGGACACCTGTCTTAACTAGTCACCTGTATAAAAGACCACAGAATCAATCAATCAAGCAGACTCCAAACTCTCCAACATGGGAAAGACCAAAGAGCTGTCCAAGGATGTCAGAGACAAAATTGTAGACCTGCACAAGGCTGGAATGGGCTACAAAACCATTAGCAAGAAGCTGGGAGAGAAGGTGACAACTGTTGGTGCGATTGTTCGAAAATGGAAGGAGCACAAAATGACCATCAATCGACCTCGCTCTGGGGCTCCACGCAAGATCTCACCTCATGGGGTGTCAATGATTCTGTGAAAGGTGAAAAAGCATCCTAGAACTACACGGGAGGAGTTAGTTAATGACCTCAAATTAGCAGGGACCACAGTCACCAAGAAAACCATTGGAAACACATTACACCTCAATGGATTAAAATCCTGCAGGGCTCGCAAGGTCCCCCTGCTCAAGAAGGCACATGTGCAGGCCCGTCTGAAGTTTGCCAATGAACACCTGAATGATTCTGTGAGTGACTGGGAGAAGGTGCTGTGGTCTGATGAGACCAAAATAGAGCTCTTTGGCATTAACTCAACTCGCTGTGTTTGGAGGAAGAAAAATGCTGCCTATGACCCCCAAAACACCGTCCCCACCGTCAAGCATGGGGGTGGAAACATTTTGCTTTGGGGGTGTTTTTCTGCTAAGGGCACAGGACAACTTATTCACATTAACGGGAAAATGGACGGAGCCATGTATCGTGAAATCCTGAAGGACAACCTCCTTCCCTCTGCCAGGAAACTGAAAATGGGTCGTGGATGGGTGTTCCAGCACGACAATGACCCAAAACATACAGCAAAGGCAACAAAGGAGTGGCTCAAGAAGAAGCACATTAAGGTCATGGAGTGGCCTAGTCAGTCTCCGGACCTTAATCCAATAGAAAACCTATGGAGGGAGCTCAAGCTCAGAGTTGCACAGAGACAGCCTCGAAACCTTAGGGATTTAGAGATGATCTGCAAAGAGGAGTGGACCAACATTCCTCCTAAAATGTGCGCAAACTTGGTCATCAATTACAAGAAACGTTTGACCTCTGTGCTTGCAAACAAGGGTTTTTCCACTAAGTATTAAGTCTTTTTTTGTTAGAGGGTTCAAAAACTTATTTCACTCAATGAAATGCAAATCAGTTGCTATCTTTTATTTAAAGTTATTTTTTCGATTTTCCTTTTGATGTGCTATCTGCCACTGTTAAAATAAACCTACCAGTGAAATGATACTGTTCTGAGACTTTTCATTTCTTTGTCATTGGACAAACTTACAAAATCAGTGAGGGGTCAAATAATTATTTCCTCCACTGTATGTATAAATATATAAGGGGATCATATAATAATAATTCTAATGTTTTATTTACCAGTAGGTCCTTCCAACGGACACGAGGGCACCCATTCCGTTTAGAAGAAGGGAGGTTCTGTTTAAATATTCGGAAAGGATTTTTTACTGTGAGCTGTGAAGTTCTGGAATTCCCTCCCCGAATCAGTTGTGCTGGCTGATACATTATATAGCTTTAAGAGGGGGCTGGATGGATTCTTAGCAAGTGAGGGAATACAGGGTTATGGGAGATAGCTCTCAGTACAAGTGAGGGAATACAGGGGTAGGGGAGATAGCTCTCAGTACAAGTGAGGGAATACAGGGGTATGGGAGATAGCTCTCAGTACAAGTGAAGGAATACAGGGGTAGGGAGATAGCTCTCAGTACAAGTGAGGGAATACAGGGGTATGGGAGATAGCTCTCAGTACAAGTGAGGGAATACAGGGGTAGGGGAGATATCTCTCAGTACAAGTGAGGGAATACAGGGGTAGGGGAGATAGCTCTCAGTACAAGTGAGGGAATACAGGGGTAGGGGAGATAGCTCTCAGTACAAGTGAGGGAAACAGGGGTATGGGGGATAGCTCTCAGTACAAGTGAGGGAATACAGGGGTAGGGGAGATAGCTCTCAGTACAAGTGAGGGAATACAGGGGTAGGGGAGATAGCTCTCAGTACAAGTGAGGAATACAGGGTAGGAGATAGCTCTCAGTACAAGTGAGGGAATACAGGGGTAGGGGAGATAGCTCTCAGTACAAGTGAGGGAATACAGGGGTAGGGGAGATAGCTCTCAGTACAAGTGAGGGAATACAGGGTTATGGGAGATAGCTCTCAGTACAAGTGAGTTGATCCAGGGACTGGTCCGATTGCCATCTTGGAGTCAGGAAGGAATTTTTTGTCCCCTCTGCGGCAAATTAGAGAGGCTTCAGATGGGGTTTTTTGCCTTCCTCTGGATCAACTAGTAATTAGGCAGGTTATATATAGGCGTTGTGGTTGAACATGATGGACGTATGTCTTTTTTTCAACCCAACTTACTATGTTATGTTTTGGGATTCTGTACCAGCTGGGTAGATCCGTGCCCCCAAAGATGCCCCAGTAGCTCCCATCTTTTCTGCTGGTTCCCTGCACATGCTCTGTGCTGCTGTCACTTACTGAGCTTAGGGACCCACTCACAATATACTGTGTATATATAGAATATAAATGTCACGATATAAGGCTGATCAGTAAATAATACAAGTTACTGCATGGCTGCTCTGAAACCAGGGCAGTTTCGTCAGAAATTAATCAGCCCTGTAGCATCAGATTATATGACAAATCTTATTTTCAGCTTGATGTGCTACAACTGCTAAGCTTAACTTCTCAGAACGCACACAGCATGTGCGGTGTTGCTGACACTTCAGAAAACAAGATGGGGAGCTCCTGTGACCATTTTGAAAGCCTGAGTCATTGCTACTGTAGATATGGTTAACCTTTAAGCTGGCCATACACGTGGCGATCCGACGATGTTTCGTACGACCATCGGTCGCACGAAACATCGTCAGATCCGCCACACACCATTCAGGGCTGAATAGGCAGGTAAGGAGGTAGAAACAATAGGATTTCTACCTCCTTCTGCCGATTCAGCTCTGAAGGGAGAATTTTGGTCAGGCGCCTTCTATGGCACCCGATCAAAATTTTCTAACCTGGCCGATCGACGAGCCGACCGATTTCAGCAGCTTCCTGCGACATCGGTCAGCTCGCTGACATACCATACACGCACCGATTATCGTACGAAACGAGGTTTCGTACGATAATATCGGTGCGTGTATGGCCACCTTTAGGCTCCTGCAATAAGTTCAGTATATAAAATATGGCCTTTCTAGCCATTTTTATTTTTAGGGTTTAATTCTCCTTTAACTTGTGGTATGTTAGGGTTAGTAGTATGCAATGGTCAAGTGCTGCACATAGTAAAATTTGTTTCTAGCATTGGCTTTAATGTAAATACTGCACTGGTCAGTCCCATCAAGTGTACAGTGCTTGTAGTTATTGTGTATAGTTGTGTTTTTGTGTGCGTCCAGCTGGGACATGGTCAGTCCTGGTGCCTTTTCCATGTTCTGCTGTTACACTATGTGGCCCTTTATCTTCCTTATTTTCAAGGATTATAGTATTCTAAATACAGTATGTACACCACAAAAAAGGTAAATATTTGAAACACAAAAAGTCAGCAGTAAGCCTGTTTTTGGCATTTGGTTAATGTGCATATATGTAAGAATAACAGACAACAGCTGTTATAACTCCAGGCCCTGTTACAAAGAGAAATTATATTTGTATACAAAAATATTAATTCTGTTTTCAGTCTGTATCAATTTGTTCAGGTTAATTTATGGTGTAATTTTGTATTGGCCACTAGGGGGCTCTAAAGCGTCAAGGGACAACTGTAGAAACCAGACTGGCTTCAAAAAGTGCCCAACAGAAGATGATGATGGTCTGTTACACAACAAAGGATTTTTATATCCCCCTCTGAAAAGCAGTGATGTATGCAGGTGTAACTTGCTGTGTACAGAGAAAAATCTCTGTTGCTATTTGTATGGGTTTGGATAATTGGAACATGTTGCTTGCATCAAATTAAAAACCAGCGTATATTTTTCAGAGGATAACAGTTTCAAAATTTAATTTGTTGCCTGTACTATTTGCAATTAAATACAGGGTTTAAATAAAGTGCAAAGCATCACTTTTATCTATTTTTTACAGTGTCCAAGCTTTTTTTTGTAAATATTGAAAGATTGTAATGTTTCCATAACTGCAGTAATGGTTGCCATCTAGCACCCTACCTTGACTGGTTAGTAAACATGGCGCCTTTGCACATGCAGTGTAAGTGCAACTTGGCTATATGTTAAATGTTCATGCTAATATCCATTGACTGTAATGTAAATATTGGTATCTAAGAAAAGTTATTTTCTGTTTTTGCATTCAAAACATATAAAGATATTAAACAAATTACCTTCTTATAGTACCCCTCAATGCTGGGGTGGGGGGACCCATTGGCCTTGGGGGAAAGTCTCTCAAAACAAAGAAGAGAGATGGGCGCTAAGTTTAAGTTCTTTAACCTTGCATCTTGGTAATAAGACTCACGTGTTCTATGTCTACACAAAGATTATAAACAATAAGAGGTATTTGGTCATAAAAAGAAAAGTCATAAAATAAAGGCTTACGTATTCCTAAACTTACAAGCCAATAAGTTAAGGACTTGATTTATCTGCTTCTCTTAATGCACTTGCAAAAACATCACAATGTGGTACCTGATGGCTAAAAGAGCACTGAAGTACAGCCCTGCATTTGGGGACACACAATTATCCTCTACACTGCAGGGGAAAACATTATGGAAAGAGAAATGAGAAAATTGAGATGGTACAGTCCTGCAGCAGGACACATATAGCAGGTGTTTGGTAGGAAGGAAATTTAGAAATGGGTGTGGGTCTTGGATAGTGACCGGTGGCGGTGGGTTGCATTAGTTGGAGGTTTAAACAGGTGAAAATGCAGGTCATGGTTCTGCAGGTGGGGTCCAAGTCTACACAATTAGATCATGCAGGTCTCTTGTGGAGAGTATCAGATACAAGGAATATCAGGATACCACCTGAATGAAAATAACATGCTCTCCAAGACTAATTAGCCTGCTATACAATATATATACCTTCTAGATACCTTCATGGATATTACAGTAGTTTCCCCATGGGTAACTCATATGCCCACAGCATTCTTATCCACATAATTATTAACCAAAAAATGTATATACTTGTTTTACAGTTTACCTTTCCCCTTACTTGGTTCTCTTAAACCATTTCCAGTATACAGGTGATAACAAAATAATGTGTTACACTGGGGTTTATGGAGTAACTGGGCATGCCGCCAGCATAAGATAGCCTGGGAGGGTTTCATATGGCTCCACAACATCAGGTTTTACAAGGTATACTGATATTTTATTGCCTTCCAAAATATAACAATAGCAACGTCTACATAAGATACAGCTCATTAGCATCTCTTTTGGTTATATGTTTATTTTATTGTTCTATGGTTTTAAAGGGGCTGTTCACCTTAAAATGTACTTTTAGTATCAAGTAGAAATTAATATTCTGAGACAATTCATTTTTTATTTGTGGGTTTGGAATTTCAGCAGTTATTTGGTTGCTAGGGTCCATATTACCCTAGCAACCAGGCAATGGCATGAATGAGAAACTGAAATATGAATAGGAGAGGGTCTGAACAGAAAAAGAAGTAATAAAAAGTAACAATAAGAAAAAAATTGTAGCCTCACAGAGCAATAGATTTTTGGCTGACAGGGGCAGCCAAAAATAAATTGAAAAGCTTGAAAATCATTTAAAACCTAGAAAGAGTCAGAAGACAAAGGCAAATAATTTTAAAAATAATAAAATAAATAAAAATCAAGACCAATCTAAAAGTTGATAAGAATTGGGCATTCTACTACTAAAAATTAACTTAAAGGTAAACCACCCTTTAAAGAGAGAAATGGCATACTAGGGGCAAGCAATGCACTCAGGGAGTATTAAATGCAAAATGTGCTTAATTATAAATAATGTTTATTATGCTTTGGCATACATGACTGCTATCACCCAGGTGCCTTTATGCACAAATGAGGTATTGCTTAGTTGGGCAAATGATCCTTTACCTACTATTAAATGATAGGTTTCAATGCTTCTGTCTGTCTTGCTTTGCTAACTATGTCTAAGGGCAATACAGACTACAAAGACTAATCAGTTTTATTTGTCAGATTTTATTTCCATAACAAAATGCACATAAATGAAAGGAAAACTAACCAGAGATGTATTCAGTAAGAAGAAAATGCAGTTCTTTGTATTAGCAGAGAATGATGTGAAATAATGTGTCCAATGTAAAATATTTCACCATCCCTTGTAGGTCATATTTCTAACTTTATCTTTTATCTGTCTCTTTCCACCTTACACTATCAGCTCATTGTTCAGATCCCTTCAGTTCATGGCTGTTTCTTTCAAGTAGTTGGCTGCAAGGCATTCTATAATTCTGATGTTCCTCCAGCTGAGAAGTGACCTCTGCTACAGTCACAAATGTGTTCCAAACCATTACAATTAGAGGTTTGAGACCCTAAAACAGAATTCCAAAGTTATTTATTAAATGTAATGAAGCCAAGACAGTTTTGGAGCTGTTAAGTTTGAATTTGGTCTTATTAACCAGAAATACTGAGGTCACAATTGGAACCCAGCCCATACTCTCAATACTGTTGTTTGGGAAAAGTGGTTCTTTACCTTGATACATGTCGCAGTAAAATATTCAAAGTGTATAGATTTTAAGTAAAATATATATGCATTAATAGGGTGGTTCACCTTCAACTTTTAGTATGTTATAGAATGGCCTATTCTTAGCAACTTTTCACTTGGACTTCATTTTGTATTTGTTACAATTTGTTACAATTGAATTATTTGCCTTTCTTTTCTAAAGGTGGCCATACACGCACCGATATTATCGTACGAAACCTCGTTTCGTACGATAATCGGTGCGTGTATGGCATGTCGGCGAGTTGACCGATATCGCAGGAAGCTGCCGATATCGGACGACTCGCCGATCGGACAAGTTTGAAAATTTTGATCGGGCGCCATAGAAGGCGCCTGACCAAAATTCTCCCTTCAGAGCTGAATCGGCAGAAGGAGGTAGAAATCCTATTGTTTCTACCTCCTTACCTGCCGATTCAGTCCTGAATGGTGTGTGGCGGATCTTACGATGTTTCGTGCGACCGATGGTCGCACGAAACATCGTCGGATCGCCACGTGTATGGCCACCTTTACTCTTTCTAGCTTTCAAATGGAGGTCACTGACATGCAAGGCTGATTTTACGCCGGAAGCAAACCCAGTGGCAACAGACTGGCCTTTCGGCAGCAACATGTGCACATTTCGGCACATCTATGGCAGATGGCAGCAGTGGTCACATGACCCATGTGACATTAGCCTTACAAATGTAGAAAACTGGTTTATCATATAAAACTTTAGGAGTATCAGCACTTCCATGCAGTTCTTTATTGTTTAGGGGACATTGGTCATAGAGTAACAATTATAGGGCAAGGCACCCAAATGGCATGCACAAAACCAACTTGGGCAACCAATGCCCTTCAAGATCCACTGAGAGCAAACTTTGCACCCCCAACCATTGCACCATAGACAGGTGCCTCTGAATACCTCTAGTTCCCGCCCTGGCTGCAGAGGCATGACGCCCACTCCTGTAACTCCTTCATAATGAAGTATACCAGCTCAGAGCTACAGGCCACAGTGAAGTGAATATGCATAGAGTGGGTGGGGCTTAGCAATGTCACAGACAGTCATTCCTGCTCTACTCGCTCCCCCCCCCCCTCTCTTCCCTCCCCTGGCAGCAGCACAAGCAGAGAGACACCGAAGGAGGGAGGGGTTTTCCCTGCTGCTGCTGAGTAAAGCCTGTCAGTCAGTGCTGTGACCACTTCCTGTGGTCATATAATGGCAGTTTTAGGAGGTAAAATGCTTTCAAAACCTTGTTCTTTCTGCATCATTTCACAATTTGAGGGAGGATGAATATTATAACTGAATATGAACTTTATATAAAATGTCTCCTTTAAAAATGATTTCCTTTTTCTCTGTAATTATAAAACAGTACCTTGTACTTGATCCCAACTAAGATATAATTACCCCTTATTGGAGGCAAAACAATCCTATTGGGTTTATTCTATATTTAAATGATTTTTAACAAACTTAAGTTATTAAGTTATTATTAATAACATTTATTTATAAAGTGCCAACATATCCCGCAGCGCTGTACAATAAGTGGGTTTCATACATTGGACATACAAAGTAACATATAAAGCAATCAGTAACCGATACAAGAGGTGAAGAGGGCCCTGCCCAAAAGAGCTTGCAATCTTAAGTTATGGAGATCCAAATTACAGAAAGATCCCTTATCCGGAAAACCCCAGGTCACAGGCATTCTGGATAACAGGTTCCATACCTATACCAGTATGTACATGGAAATTGCAGTTTCCTGGACATTACATTACTTATTCAAGATCTGACGGAGGCAGGCAACATTTTTTTCCTTCACAGAAGTTTTCCTAGAATTTATGCAGATTTTAACTATTTAAAATTGGGGTATATATTAAACACCCTCAAAATATGGTGCTAATTTCTCGAAGATCCTCACATTATACAGAGTTCTCAGTGGAATTAAAAGTACTTGGTGATTATTGCTGCGTACTCTGGTTATTTAAATATAGAGTAAAAGAATTTGTTGCCATGTTGTTGCTGTATTCAGTCCTCTCCTTGCCCTTCACCCAGTCATTAATTCCCATCACATTTCTTGTCCCAAGTCTCCCCTGAGTACTGCATTCAGCATTGTTCCTCTCCCATTCATCTGTCCCAGGGCTTGAGATGGCTTAACCCCAGTGTGGGGCCACTTCCTTATTCTCTGCCATTTGGCAGGAGCCCCTGAATCTGCAGGGGGGTCACAAACAGTACATTTTCAACAAAACCCTCAAATGGAAGCTCATTACAGCATGAACAGGTTCTCCAAAACAGCAGCTACTTTGTCCTTAAGGTGACTAAAATCTGATTCACACAGTGTGAGTGTCCAGCTGTCACCAATAATTATGGTATGGGATTAATTATGTGGATGGACAGGAATTAGTCAGCACTGGGCAGAAAAACACAGTTGCTATTTTATGCTCAAAACAACCAACAACAAGAAAGTAATGCAGAAAATATTTGCCCCACTTCCAGACTGTTCCACATGCCTGACCTTGTTCTAACATTGCCTAATTGTATGGGTGATGACTAGACAGGAATCATGTACAAAATAAGATAATACATTGACTGATATATATAGACTTGTGCAGATTACCGATACTAACTTCATAACCATGTGTATTCTAGTACTGTTCTGCCCTCTCAACCACTAGGGGGGTGAAGCCTGGGGACAGGTGCAGCATCCCTCTCCTACCAGCACTGAATAGGCCTGAAATGAGTCAGTCTTTTTGCTCTGTTTTGTAACAAGGAACACTGTCCAACCCTTCTGCTTAACCCCCTGCTTTCCCTCACAGGAGGAATGCAAGCATACAGGTGCAGAGTGCTGGCATATATTTGTTTGCTTACACTGAGTAGTTATTCTATAGATTACGAACAGGTTTGCATACATTATCCAGCCCTAACACAAAAATAAGCTCACAAAATTGAGCTCAAGCCACCACCTAACTGAATAGGATTGAAACCTGTATGGTTTCTCAGAGTACTGTTTTATTAGGGTTGCCACTTGGTCAGTGTATTTTACTGGCCTGGCTAGTAAAAATGATGTTTGATGCCAATGTTCTTACAAGGGAAAAAAAGCTAAAAATATAGGAAGGCAAGTATTTTTTTCCAGAAGAGTTGGCAACCCTATGTAAAATGCAGAGATATTAGTGCTCTATGCATAAAGAATGACACTCATCAACTAAAATGTGATTAATATTCTTATTAGCAGAAGTCTTATGCCTCCAGTACTGCCTTTGGTAGTAAAAAGGGTCTAGGACAAACAGATGTTGTACAATGTAAGCCCAGGGCAAGCTGCCGATTGCATCCATGCAGGATCAGCGAAGTCCAGGACCCTGAACTAGGGGGTAGGCAGTCAGAAGAGGTACGTGCTAAGCACCCCCTAGAATTGCACCCTAGACTTGTGCCAGAGCAAAAAACATACATATGTATATCTTGCATATAGTGTAGATAAATGTTGGTCCTCTTACAAAAAACAGTAGCTGATTTTTAGTGCAGTTTCAAAGTAACACAGTATAATAGTAGATGAGGTTAAAAAATACATGCATCCAACCATCAATTCAAATATTTGTCTAAGTGCCAGTTGAACCAGAGGAAGGTGAAAAGCTGTAGCCTTAGACAGGGGGGAAAATCCTTCCTGACGCCAAGAGGGCTATCACACCAGTCCCTGGATCAAAGTAGAATAAAGCTGTTGTTGTATAGGCATGCTTAAGATGTTTTGAAGGTGCTGGAAACAGGTGAGTATTCACAAAATATGGAAGTCACATCACAAATGTGTAGCCGTTGTCCATTACTGTTAGAACTGAATGTACTGTGGAAAAAGTTTGCACAGTAAGTCTCTGTCAGGGTGACTTAATACAGAACAATGAAAATCAGCAGCATCAAAAGCCTTTATTTGGTAGGTAGCTAAGGAACCCTTTAGGGAAAATATAGTAACCAAAAACCCAATCACAGTGGTTCCCTTAAGGGTTTTCCCTACCATTCCCTACCACTCAGTTGAACTAAAGAATTTGTTTAGATGAGCTGTGAAACATTTTGAAGAACTCCAATTGCTTTAGATTTAATACTAGATACTGTATATATTGACCTGGATAAATAAAAATCTCCAAAGACATATTTACATGTTCTGTTTGTGTGACACTGTAATACATTTTAAAAGATAACAGGGTATTAGATACACATTCTGTATATGTATACATGCTGTTGCACGCTGCCCAGTGCTACCTCCTTTTCAAAATAGCTCAAGAAAAAAACATAGATTCCTTGTGATTAATACTATAGACGAAAAGTAAATTTAGCACAAGCCCCGTTCATTAAACATATGTTGAACAAGGATGTATACTGTCCCTTTAAGAAATGTATCTGTGAGCAAGTCTCTCCACGCTTTGTACATTTGTAATATTGTAAAGTGATTATATAATTCACATTTTTGTGTTGCAAGTTAAGTATTGTTTGATAGGGTTACACGCGTTAGTCACAGATGAAACAAATGCATTGGTAGTTGTATCAGTCAGGGGCTAGGAATGAATTGGTCATATACTTTATATATAGCCCAATCAAATACTAGCAGAGATTTGAGACTATTATTATTTACATTAATTTTTAAAACACCAACATATTCCACAGCTTTGTTCAATATATGGGTGTATACAAGAAACATACAAGAAAATATACAAAAGAACCAATAGCCAATACAGCAGATAAAGAGGGCCCTGCACAAAAGGGTTTACAAAGTACAGGCTGAGTTCTACACCTTGTGCTAGATTAAACATCTTGTTGAATGGAAGGTAAACAAACCTGACAGGCCTGGTTTCACAGGCTTGGTCAGTGATAGACTGGTTACACTGACATCCAGGGTCTACTTTCACAACGTTTAGATGTAGATAGTACTATATCTTACAGGTGTTATGTACAGGCCCGGTTTGTGGCGAGGCCACAAAGGCCCGGGCCTAGGGCGGCAAACATTTAGGGGTGGCATGCCTCCCCGCCGCACCGAAGTTCTGCTCCCGTGACCTCTCCCCACTGCTCCGTATGAGTTTATATCGGCGCATGCGTGCGGGGGGTGAGTTGCAAACGCGCAAACACTCATGTGCGGGGGGGGGCGGCCTCGGGGCGCCCGGATTTGAAATCCGGCGCTGGTTATGTAAAGGTTGTAATAATAAAAGCCTAACTGTCCTTGTCTGGGGCCCCCAGGAGAACCTCTGGTACACCGGGAGTCCAGTCCATCCCCAGGCATGGTCACTGAAGTTTTTTCAAGTGGTTTAATGGTAGATGTTAGATGTCTTATAGTCTTGAATATTATGTTTGTCCATGAAGTCATCCAAGTCACTCCTAAAGGCATTAATAGAATCTTCCATCACAACATCACCCTGCAGGGCATCCCACAAGTTCACTGCCCTCATCAAGAAGAACCTTTTGCACTGCTTTAAGTGTAAGTTCTATTCTTCAAGTTTAAAGGGGAGGCCTATTGTGCTTTGATCTTTTCTATGTCACCTGGCACCAAAAAGTACGTTGCATATGCACAATGAGGCCATTACCACAAATATACAGTATAAAGAGGCAAAATAATGCTTTAGGTTAATGCATTTTTTATGAGAAAGCGCATTATTTGCTTAAGTAGCCACAAAATGTTAGGACTGTGATGCGAGGCTACTGGCAAGACATGAGTTTATGGGCTTGCATGCATGGCAGGAATTAATAAGCACTGGGGGGAGTAGCCTATCAGCAGTGACCACAGGTGTCTTAACTCTGGGAATGTACACATCATTGCCAGTTCAATTTGACTTTAGTGTGATCAAGAACAGAGCTTTCTGAGTGTCCTTGAATGTTAGTTAGAGAGAATCCCTGCAACCTAGTCTTGTGTGTTCTGTTTAGCACTGGCAGAACTATAGAGGAAGCAGACCCCACAGTCCAGTCCCCCTGTCCCCCGTAACCATGGGCAGTGAGTGGTTTGCTTATCCTGCTGCACACTGCCCATGCAACAAGCACTGAACCACTGTGCACAGTGTTGGACTGGCCCACCAGAATACCAGGAAAACTCCCAGTGGGCCCAGGTGTCAGTAGGCCCTCCTGACCATTTGGCCTGCTTCATGGTCATTCCCTATTTCTGAATGGGAACAAAGAGGAGAAATAGATGGAAGAATAAATGCTAGCATGTAAATAAAAGAGACTAGGAGATTAAAGAGGTTGGGTGAGGAAAGGAGGAAAAATTGTTTGGATAATGGGTCTATGGTGGGCTCCTGGGGTCCCAGTCCAACACTGGCTGTGCCCCAGCGACAACGACAATGAAGATTTGTCACTGGGCAACTAATCTCCCCGTGTACCCCTGCCCTTAAGGGCTCTGGCACATGGGGAGATAAGTTGCCTGCAACAAATCTCCCTGTTCGCGGGCGACTAATCTCCCCGAAATGCCATCCCACCGGCGAAAATGTAAATTGCCGGTGGGATGGCATACGCGGCAGCGCGATTTCAGTGAAATCGTGGAAGTTTCCTCGCAAGGCAAGGGTGAAGACACATGGAGCTACTAGTAGCAGCTACTTGTCGTGGCTACTAAAATAGACAATGCTGATCATTTACTGATAATTGTCTCTACACGTGTTTTAGCAGAGGCAATTCTCAGTTTTGTCTATGGCAGGGCATTTTCTGGAGTTTAGTAGCCATGAAAAACTAGCTGCTACTACTAGGAGTTGCTGCACTAATTACTTACAGCCCTTTGTTTGGCAACACTGTTAGTTTTCTACAATTGTTTCCTTCAACCTCTGGGATCTGTGATTTAATATCAAGTTGCTGCATAAGTTGCAACACTGAATGATACTGCCTAGAGTTACACAGCTTGTATCCACAAAAAAACCCCAGTAGCAAGCTGATCCTGGAATCCGATGCTCACATATCTACCCCCTACCCCCCATGTTTACCTCATACTTTGCTTGCCGCAATCAGGTGAACGCAGGGGGAGCACCAATACTTCCCAGCTGTGACCGGTTCTGTGTCAGCAGAGCCTATGAGGGTTGGGGCCCAACAGGTTTTGTCCCAGTGTCCTGCCAGCCCATTCCAACCCTGCCTTTTGTTACAACCCTGAAATCTCCTCAAAACCCTTTAGATGCCATTTACCAAACATCCTTCATGTTCAAGCCTGGAGATGGCAAAATGGAGCAATGAAGAAGGGCAGCTTTTTGCCAAATACATAGCTGCAGAGGACTGGATATGTAAAAACACATTTGGCAAAAGGGTCCCCTCTGAGGCTCCAAGACAAAAGCTCTATTGCCCTTCCCTAAATTCTCCACTTAACATGCTTTAGTAATTGCTAGCTATGAAAATGGTTAAGAATCATATACATGTATGGGAGGGAAGATATAACCAAAACAAAGTAATAAACCAGTCTGCAGTCTATAAAGGGCAGAAGCGCAGAAGGGCAAAAGTATGCAATGGCAAACAGAGTACAAAATCCATGCAAAAGATCATGTGCAGAGAGAAGGCAGAGGTCACCTAAGGCAGAATATTATCTGATAAGAAGTTTGTATGCAGCTGCAGTGTTTACCAGAGGCGGGCACATTTTGTGTGCACAACTGGAGCTGGGGTATAATGCATTACAAACTGCCTTTTTTTTCCTAAAACAAAACTGACCTAATGGAAAGACATTTAGAATCCTGAATATTATACATGTTTAAATATATATATTGGAACTGCCATACTGGGCTCCCCCCTGTACAGGGTAGTTCACCTCCACACACTTCATACAACAGACCCCAAGAGGGAGCCCTGGGGAGAGGGGGGCCACACAGTCAGAGAATCTGCTGTGGGGTTCCAGCTCCCCCGCCATCAGTGCTGCAAGTGAGTGCAAGCCACTGCTGTTGCCTACCTCAAAAGATTTTTTTGCTGGTGGCTTTGGTCCTCTAATGTTACTTGGGAAATAATTTAAAGCTTAAATCTTAGAATAAACAAATAAAAATAATAAGCAGTTGAAAAAAGTAAATTATTTCTGGTGTGCTAATGGAAAACAATTGTCTTCAGGCTTAATAACTACAGTAGTAGATGGTCATGCAGCAAAAAAAAAATAGTATTTTGTCCCATATCATCTCAGGCAATTTATAGGGCATGCAAGGTCTTGTTCTAGAGCCTCAGCATATGCTGGAACTGGCAAACAGTTGGGCACAAATGTTCAGCACAGTGGCACTGAGGTACAGCACAACTAATGGAACTTAACATGAAGACAAAGGTATCCTCATAACATAGGCAGCAACACCTACAATGCTGCAAGCACAGGGTCTGCCAAGAGCAATGTAAGGGTGAAGACACAGGGAGCTACTAGTAGCAACTATATGTCCTAGCTACTAAAATAGACAGTGCTTATCATCTACTGATAATTGTCTCTACGTGTGTTTTAGCAGAGGCAATTCTCAGTATTGTCTATAGCAAGGTATTTTCTGGTGTTCAGTAATGTGAAAAAGTAGCTTCTACTAGTAACTCAGTGTGTCTTCACCCTAAGACTTGTGAATTCCACTTTGCTTTGTGGTGCAGTTGCTGAAAAAATGTATGAAATTTTGGGTTGGGGGGAATCAGAACTTTAATCTCACAGTCATGATATATTCATGTGCCATTTCTATTCTACACATACACCTGGAAACCAAAACTGTCACAAAATTAGTTTCTACCTAGTCTGTGAACATATTTGATTAAAACTATAAAAAAAGCATATGTGAGAAAAGATCGTGTGTCATGTCAGGGACTCTTCAATGACGAAGAGCGGGTTCAGCTTTCCCTGCGCTAATCCCGGACCTGCCGCTAGGCGTCCCCGCTGATCTGTAGCCTTTGAACATGTTGTGGGCAGCGGTGGAACCTGTTCCTTACACTTGTTTCTTTTGATGCGATTGTTTACGCAATTTGTTCATTCTTTCTTAGCATTGTGGAAAAGTTTCGAAAGGTGTGTCTTAAAGGCACAGAGCAATGGCGTGAGACAACCTGTCTCTAGGTATCTGCTGGAAAACCAGCCCAAACGGAGTTACTGAGTTAACTAAGACCGTTTTAGAGACATGGCAGACTTTTCAGTGTCCAGTCATTGAGATTTAGTATTAGATTTAGTAATTTGTATTAATTAATTAGTTAATTAAACTAAACAAAGTGTTTTGGTAGTTTTATGGGTTGCACCCACTTAAGGGTCCAACATTTGGCCAGACTCCCCTTAATTCGTAGCAAGGTAACCTAAAATAACCTTTGAGGAATTCACTGACAAGAATATACAGCGATTAACTGACAGGACGTGAATATGTAGCATAGAAAGCGTTTGCCTAAGACTTAACCCTACATGAGCCTCAGCGTGTGCTTTCAGGGGTATCTAGAAGAGTTAATAGGCATTTCGCCCAATTTCACTCTAACTTGGCTTTAGGCTTGGTCCCGCAGCCATTCTTCTACGTCCCCTAGTGAAGCCAGACCCACAGTTTGGGACCCACTGAATTAGAGGTTTGGAAAAAGGATGTTCGAACTATTGCCCTTCAACTATGCAAGGCTGTGGGAATTCTGGGACTTGTAGTTTAAAAACAGCAGAAGCGCAGTAAGTTGCACTGTCACTGATTCACAGGTCTGATCGCAACCCATTTACCGGCTCTGGGCCAATCAGAGCGCGGGTGGGAGGGGCCTAATACAACTTTCTCTTGTGCGAGGAATGTGTGAGAGAAAAGCGCTGTCAGAGAGTGAGAGTCCCGGCTGCTAACCCTGCGTTCTGCCGTCCGAGCCCTATCGCACCCAGGATATTGTTATTGGCTTATTCCTCCCTGCCCGGGCCATGTGCCAGCTCACTGACTGACACCCAGCGGGACCCACAACTGCCAAGCATGGGGATCTTGCCGGGAGGATGGACTGCCCTGGTGCTGATCTGCTGCCTTGTGACTATGGAGCCAGTGACAAGCCAGAATGGTAAGTGTCACACCTGCCCACACCGACACCTGCAGCCTGAGCCTGGCGTGTAGCCGCTAAGCATAGTCCTAGGGGAGGGGGTGGGCACTGGCGGGCATTGGCACTAGACCTATTGGCACCGAATTTGTGGTAAGAAATCAGGCAGCAGGTTTCGTTACATCTGAAGCTGCAGTGATGCCAGTGATGCCCAGGTGGGAGTGAGGGAAAACTTTCATTGTGCGAGTTTGTTGCTGGGCAAGTGCAGCTCCTCGTTTCTATGCGGTACCCCCCCCCCCCCCCCCCCATCTGTGGCCTCGGAACGTGTGGCGGCCAGCGGCGGAACCTGTTCCTTCCACTTCTTCCCTTCTTCCTTTTCACTCGATTGTTTTCGCAATTTGTTCATTCTTCCTTAGCTTTGTGGAAAGGAGTTTCAGAAAGGTGTGTCTTAAAGGCACAGCTCCTTTTGTCATAGTGTACCTGCTGGAAAATCAGCGCAAAGTGCAGCATTGATTTATTAATGGCCATCTTAAAGGCACACAGGGCAGGTCTCACCCTGTACTCCTTCAGTTGTGATATTCAGCTCATGGAACTCAACATCTTTTGTATCTCAGAGATTGCTGGGTTTCTTGTTAAATCCCAACAGTTGAAGGTACCATCACACTCTCCTACTATACCTGCTATCCCACAGCCACAGTCCCTTCCCAGAGGCTATTATCCCACTGCTACTATAGGCACCATCTCTCCCTACTATACCTGCTATCCCACAGCCACAGTCCCTTCCCAGAGGCTATTATCCCCACTGCTACTATAGGCACCATCTCTCCCTACTATACCTGCTATCCCACAGCCACAGTCCCTTCCCAGAGGCTATTATCCCCCACTGCTACTATAGGCACCATCTCTCCCTACTATACCTGCTATCCCACAGCCACAGTCCCTTCCCAGAGGCTATTATCCCTACTGCTAATATAGGCACCATCTCTCCCTACTATACCTGCTATCCCACAGCCACAGTCCCTTCCCCGAGGCTATTATCCCCCACTGCTACTATAGGCACAAACTCTCCCTACTATACCTGCTATCCCACAGCCACAGTCCCTTCCCAGAGGCTATTATCCCCCCACTGCTACTATAGGCACCATCTCTACCTACTATATCTGCTATCCCACAGCCACAGTCCCTTCCCAGAGGCTATTATCCCCCCACTGCTACTATAGGCACCATCTCCCCCTACTATACCTGCTATCCCACAGCCACAGTCCCTTCCCAGAGGCTATTATCCCACTGCTACTATAGGCACCATCTCTACCTACTATACCTGCTATCCCACAGCCACAGTCCCTTCCCAGAGGCTATTATCCCCCACTGCTACTATAGGCACCATCTCTCCCTACTATACCTGCTATCCCACAGCCACAGTCCCTTCCCAGAGGCTATTATCCCCCACTGCTACTATAGGCACCATCTCTCCCTACTATACCTGCTATCCCACAGCCACAGTCCCTTCCCAGAGGCTATTATCCCCCACTGCTACTATAGGCACAAACTCTCCCTACTATACCTGCTATCCCACAGCCACAGTCCCTTCCCAGAGGCTATTAGCCCCCCACTGCTACTATAGGCACCATCTCTCCCTACTATACCTGCTATCCCACAGCCACAGTCCCTTCCCAGAGGCTATTATCCCCCCACTGCTACTATAGGCACCATCTCCCCCTACTATACCTGCTATCCCACAGCCACAGTCCCTTCCCAGAGGCTATTATCCCACTGCTACTATAGGCACCATCTCTACCTACTATACCTGCTATCCCACAGCCACAGTCCCTTCCCAGAGGCTATTATCCCCCCACTGCTACTATAGGCACCATCTCCCCCTACTATACCTGCTATCCCACAGCCACAGTCCCTTCCCAGAGGCTATTATCCCACTGCTACTACAGGCACCATCTCTCCCTACTATACCTATTATCCCACAGCCACAGTCCCTTCCCAGAGGCTATTATCCCACTGGTACTATAGGCACCATCTCTCCCTACTATACCTGCTATCCCACAGCCACAGTCCCTTCCCAGAGGCTATTATCCCACTGCTACTATAGGCACCATCTCTCCCTACTATACCCGCTATCCCACAGCCACAGTCCCTTCCCAGAGGCTATTATCCCACTGCTACTAAAGGCACCATCTCTCCCTACTATACCCGCTACCCCACAGCCACAGTCCCTTGCCAGAGGCTATTATCCCACTGCTACTACAGGCACCATCTCTCCCTACTATACCTGCTATCCCACAGCCACAGCCACAGTCCCTTCCCAGAGGCTATTATCCCACTGCTACTATAGGTACCATCTCTCCCTACTATACCTGCTGTACAACAGCCACAGACCCTTCCCAGAGGCTATTATCCCACTGTTACTATAGGCACAATCTCTCCCTACTATACCTGCTATCCCACAGCCACAGTCTCTTCCCAGAGGCTATTATCCCACTGCTACTATAGGCACCATCTTTCCCTACTATACCTGCTATCCCACAGCCACAGTCCCTTCCCAGAGGCTATTATCCCACTGCTACTATAGGCACCATCTTTCCCTACTATACCTGCTGTTCCAAAGTTTATGCGAACTATGAATAATCTGCAGTGAATTATAGTAACTGGATATAAATGTATCTAAATGGTTTGCATTTATTTGGCCTGATGTACCTATGTAATTTGTGCAAAATTATATATGTTATTATGTGTTGTAATTGCTTCAATAATTGCTCCACTATTGGGTAACAATTGGCAATGGGCAATGTTCAGGTTGGCCCAGAAATCAGGGGCCCCATTGGGTCGGGCTGGTTTTGGATGAACAATTGCCCCAGAACTAGGTCATAATCAGGTGCCAGGCCACATTTTCTGCCAGCCCAGCCCCTTCATGACCTCTCCACACTGTTCAAGACCCACAACTGATGGTGCAAATGCAGTGCGGCACACTTGCAAGCACAGGTATATAAATTGAAGCAATAGGCCACTTTCAGTTGAGTTATGTCAGTTTAGGATATTAAGGGTTAGGGTAGACATAATGGGCATGTGCTTAGGGCTCAATGGTGGGGGGCAATAGGCATGTACTAGAGGTAGGCAGAAGACGCACGTGCCTAGGGTACAATGGTGGTGGAGGGGGGGGGGCAAGAGGCACAAACCACTTTACTCATCACTAGTGATTATATAATGAGATTGCAGCACAGCAATAACACATTAAAGCACAGGTGTTAATCCATGCACGTCAAATCTGTGTGCAGGATATGTGTGTTGTATGGACTTTGGAGAGTTGTTGTCATTTCCCATTTCAGTTTTGAGCAGCAGGAAAACACTTTTGAATGGTCAGAGTTTGCCTGTGGCCACTGGCATAGCTAGCATACACCAGACCTTGTGACCCGGTTGGTCACCGGGTCTACTGTATGATTACCTCCCCCGCCCCTGCTATCCACCGCGAGTAGGTGGACAGGAACATAGGAACTTGGTGGGGGGTGTACTGGGGGCAGCTGAAGCTGTGTGGGCAGCTAAGAACAGTGGAGGGGGGCCTAGAGTTGACTTTTGGTGGTGGGGCTGAACCTAGTAATGTTACGCTACTATCTGGGTGATTGCTCTGACTTTGCAGTATCAGCCATTGTTTGCCCTAAATCTTACTCCAGCTGTACTGTGTGAACTGTCCCATAGTCTTAGGCTGATGCCACACGTGGTGTTTTTACGCTGCGTTTTTTCTCAGCCTAAAAACGCCACACAAGCCACACAGCCCGAGACTATGGCGTTTTTCAGCCTAGTACTGGTGACGTAAGTAAATCCCGTTTCCATGGTGCTGATATTGCGAAATAGCAAAAAACGCAGCGTATTTCTGCTAGGTCTGGCAGCTGCCTTTGCGTATACATAGGAATAGCTTGCTTTGCAAATACTGGCGTATTTCGGCCAACGCTTGAAAAATCCGTGCTAAGGCGTTTTCTAGCGTATTTCCGCATTGTGTGGTTTGCTTCGCGTCTTTTTTCAAGTTATTTCTATGGATGATGATATAGGGCATTTTTCAGCCGCCAAGAGAATTAGAAAATACGCAAAGTAAAAACGCCACGTGTGGCATCACCCTTAACTTTTTTTGTTCTCAAGGCATGGATTTTGGTACTTAAATTGGTTGACACTTTTGTACAACAGTAAAATTTAGTAATACTGTGAGAGTAAAGAACACGTTGACGTGACCATGATGTGGTCCTGGTGCGCCCATCCTAGAGATCCGCTATGATCTTTGTCCTTGTTTCAAATGAGGGGTGGGTGTGTCCTAACAGCCCATGCCAGAAGCATAGTAGGAGAGAGATAGCCAATCACAGCCCTGCATTCACACAAGTAGAGACAAACTTCAGTTCCCTATCAGGTCCACCTAGCTGCTGCTTCATATTCTAAAGTGCAGTGCATTGAGTGTCTGGGGAAGCCGCCAGAAGGAAGTGGAACTTATGAGTAGGACTAGCCGGGTGTTTGGAAAAAAATTTGATAAAATAAACCCAAACACAACATTCCTTCTATACGTAGAAAAGAAAAGTATAATCAAATGACAATACTAGTCAGATTAGATTTTCAGTTTTAGTGTAAGCATTGAATAATATAGGTATGAAGGGTATATGGGAGTTTCGTTTTACGACAGTGTGAACTATATATATCATATGTCTGCAACAGTCTATCTCTGTAAGTGATCATGGAAATACTCAGTGACTCCCTAAGAGTTTATACAGGTACAGGATCTGTTATCTGGAAACATGTTATCCAGAAACTCTGGATTATGGGAAGGCCATCTCACATAGACTCCATCTTAAAAGACATGTCAACCCAAAACTAATTTTCACCTAATAAAAGAAAACATACCTCTAAGCAACTTTGCAAATATACTTTCATTGCAAATTTGTAATATATATATATATATTGTCTGTCCTTTCCTGGTTGCTCTGAATTTTGAAACAATGTAACATTGGCCAGCTGATTAACAGACCCATCTTTGCTGGAGGAGACTGACCTTTTCAACATTGTTTAAAAAGTAACAACCAGGAGTACAGCAAATGCTACTTTCAATAGTAATTACATTTACAAATAAATAAATAAATTAAAGCACTAACATTTTTTAATATTTTGTAAGAATTATGTTATGTTTTCTTTTACTAGGCAAAAAATATTTTTTGGGTTGACATGTCCTTTTTCTCTTTAATAATAGAACAGTACCTTGTACTTGATCCCAACTAAGATATAATGAATCCTTATAAGATGCAAAACAATCCTATTGGGTTTATTTAATGTTTAAATTATTTTTTAGTTGACTTAAGGTATGGTGATCCAAATTATGGAAAGATCCCTTATCCAGAAGATCTCAGGTCCAGATCATTCTAAATCACAGGCCCCTAGCGTTTATTTTAAAAAGGTTTTTAAGGTGCAATATTCTCTATGGAATTTTAAACACAGACAGACAACAAGGTGAGTGTATAGCTATGCAGAAAAACAATAATATGCTTTCCCCATAATTCAAGCTGCTGTACTTTGACACCAGAGTAAGGAAGGGAGGGGCAGTAAAATATCAATTTGTTAGTTGGTTTATTATCTGCCCCAGCCCTGTTATTCATCCAGCTAATATGTTTACTGACTAAAGTCCTGGCTGAAGGAATGGGCCTTCTGCTGGAAGTTAATGTACATTAGGTAGGCCCTTACCACCCTTTTATTCCTGGCCCAGTTAGGTGCTGATTTTAGTTGCACTCCTTATTTGCACATCTGGGTAAAACTGCCCACTGTATCCAGTTGTTCCGTGGAAGGGCAGGGTGACAGGGTGTAAAGCAGGAGAAACAGGTTTCAGTCTTTCTCCCTGTGACCGTGTTCAACTTTACCCATATCTTTTTGGTGATTTAAGTGTCAGAATAGACTATTTGTAAGTTGGGTTTATTTTCCATTTCCTGTCTAAACAGACAGGAGATATAAATGTAAAGTTTCAGCCCTTTTCCCACCTCTGCTTTCTTTCTGGGCTCCTCCAGTGTGACCCTTCACCGCGGTCTTTTGGTCAAACATAATGAGGACTACTTACTGTGGGTCTTGTGGAACTCATGGTTCTTATTGTAAACTCATTGTTTGTAAATCTGTAACCTTAGACAGCTACCTAAGGTACCTAATGTACCTGAGCTTTTCCAGCTAATAAAGATACGGCAGTTGCTTTATAGTGTTTGCAGTTGAAATATTCTTTTGATACTTACAATACCACTTTTACATGTTTAGCTGTCAGGCAGTGTTTGTTCCCTAGGCACCAGTACAGCTGTGCCACAAATGAGCAAAAGCACTGCTGAGCAAACATGGATATTTTCTAGTACTTAAATAAAACATTAGAAATGTACTTGCATGAGCATAATAGTCAAGTCACAGTTGGATTACAAGGTCCAATACTGCCTGGCAGTTTTCATCTGCAACCTCTCTTGTCAACAGTGCTGTTAAATACTCATTCTAATAAGCAAGGGGCTGTGTCATTGGGTCCAGGATTCTCTGCAAAAAAACTCTACTTTAGTGCTCACAGACAATTTTCATTTGGCTATTAGGGTTAATGATGTATAAATTTCCTTTTACTTTCTATTGTATTCACATTCAGTTTATTAAGGGTTGAGAACCTTTTTACTACAGGAAATTAGACTATATATATAACTGTGTAGGTGTTTCTTTCTTTATTTGCCTGACTCAGCTGAAGGGGTTGTGGTGGAGGAACAATAAGGGATTTAACTTTGCTAGAACCATTTGCATACTAATAGATTATGGAAGCAATAGGACAGATCCCACATAAGTGTGAATGGCATATGCACATAAGACATATTTTAAATTGTGCTTCCTGTTGCTTGTGAATTGCAACATTTAGATATAAATGTAATAGTTATTTATTTCTTTAAAGTAACTCTGTGTGGGTGGTAACATAAAGTGGGCAACGATTGTAAAGGCTACTTTTCATTATGGCCTAGAATGAATCAAGGAAAATATCCTCTTTAAGCATAGACAGGTGAAAATATAGAGCAGTTGGGAGGCTAAATCTGAAGTAGTCTCAATTATTAGCATAAACATTTTGAAATAGGAATCCTATCTACAGTTTGTGTCCTCATTACAAGAGTGATTCAGAAAAAACAGAATTGTAGTCTGTATGCTTTACATAATAAACCTTTTGTGTATTTGTTGCAGAAAATACAATGGAGTTTAGCACTCAGCTTTGTCAGCTGTACGGTCCTGTGACTGGTTGGCAGCTTAGCCCTTTACACATTAGCAGGAGTGGCATGGTAACAGCTTGTTGCCCAAACAGACTACATGGGTACTATTTGATGACATGTATAGATGAAAAGCAAACATACAAAGGAAAATCCTAAGGAAACAGTGAGAGGCAGCAGGAGGATTTGAAAATAACAGGTTGAACAAATGCTAACTAACAAGTGGATGGTTGTTACTTATGGATGGAACACTCATGTTAATTGTTTAGCATAGACAGGTGGTTTATCCTAAGGATGTTATGTACAGGTCCTTTTCAAAAAATTAGCATATTGTGATAAAGTTCATTATTTTCTGTAATGTACTGATAAACATTAGACTTTCATATATTTTAGATTCATTACACACAACTGAAGTAGTTCAAGCCTTTTCTTGTTTTAATATTGATGATTGTGGCATACAGCTCATGAAAACCCAAAATTCCTATCTCAAAAAATTAGCATATCATGAAAAGGTTCTCTAAACGAGCTATTAACCTAATCATCTGAATCAACAAATTAACTCTAAAAACCTGCAAAAGATTCCTGAGGCTTTTAAAAACTCCCAGCCTGGTTCATTACTCAAAACCGCAATCATGGGTAAGACTGCTGACCTGACTGCTGCCCAGAAGGCCATCATTGACACCCTCAAGCAAGAGGGTAAGACACAGAAAGAAATTTCTGAACGAATAGGCTGTTCCCAGAGTGCTGTATCAAGGCACCTCAGTGGGAAGTCTGTGGGAAGGAAAAAGTGTGGCAGAAAACGCTGCACAACGAGAAGAGGTGACTGGGCCCTGAGGAAGATTGTGGAGAAGGACCGATTCCTGACCTTGGGGGACCTGCGGAAGCAGTGGACTGAGTCTGGAGTAGAAACATCCAGAGCCACCGTGTACAGGCGCGTGCAGGAAATGGGCTACAGGTGCTGCATTCCCCAGGTCAAGCCACTTTTGAACCAGAAACAGCGGCAGAAGCGCCTGACCTGGGCTACAGAGAAGCAGCACTGGACTGTTGCTCAGTGGTCCAAAGTATGTCATTCGGAAATCAAGGTGCCAGAGTCTGGAGGAAGACTGGGGAGAGGGAAATGCCAAAATGCCTGAAGTCCAGTGTCAAGTACCCACAGTCAGTGATGGTCTGGGGTGCCATGTCAGCTGCTGGTGTTGGGCCACTGTGTTTTATCAAGGGCAGGGTCAATGCAGCTAGCTATCAGGAGATTTTGGAGCACTTCATGCTTCCATCTGTTGAAAAGCTTTATGGAGATGAAGATTTCATTTTTCAGCACGACCTGGCACCTGCTCACAGTGCCAAAACCACTGGTAAATGGTTTACTGACCATGGTATTACTGTGCTCAATTGGCCTGCCAACTCTCCTGACCTGAACCCCATAGAGAATCTGTGGGATATTGTGAAGAAAAAGTTGAGAGACACAAGACCCAACACTCTGGATGAGCTTAAGGCCGCTATTGAAGCATCCTGGGCCTCCATAACACCTGAGCAGTGCCACAGGCTGATTGCCTCCATGCCACGCCACATTGAAGCAGTCATTTCTGCAAAAGGATTCCCGACCAAGTATTGAGTGCATAACTGAACATAATTATTTGAAGGTTGACTTTTTTTTGTATTAAAAACACTTTTCTTTTATTGGTCGGATGAAATATGCTAATTTTTTGAGATAGGAATTTTGGGTTTTCATGAGCTGTATGCCACAATCATCAATATTAAAACAAGAAAAGGCTTGAACTACTTCAGTTGTGTGTAATGAATCTAAAATATATGAAAGTCTAATGTTTATCAGTACATTACAGAAAATAATGAACTTTATCACAATATGCTAATTTTTTGAAAAGGACCTGTATGTGTCTCTGCATACCACCTACAATGGGTTGTGAAGGGTCACTAGTCTGTAAGCATGATGAGGATGTATGGGGAGCCATTTTTTGTAAATTGCCCAAAAAAATAGAAAACCCAGTAGCACCTATTTACACTCTCCAGCCATACAGCAGATCCATAAGTACTGCTGCTATAAAAGGCCTAAGAGTCCCTATTATAGCAAAGCATCAGAGTAAGAGAGAGGCATGGCAGCACAGCGAACTCCTTCCTATATATTTCCTATATATTTTTCCAAAATAGCTGCACTGCAGGCTTAGAATAACTTCTTTTGTTACAGGTACAAGGTTGGAAACTTTTGAGTAAGGGAGGAGGCATATTGGTTTGAGGAAACCACCAATAAAAGGCTTTCCACTTGAGAACTTATAATTATATATGGATAGGTAGCAGTTGAGCTTTTTTGTAGAGGTGTAGCCTCCCTAAATTTTCATTATTTTCCACCTATGCTTCTAAGCCTACAGTATGCACAAAAGCCAAAAGTAAATATCACATTGGCCCCAAAATTGTGGCAAACCCTACACCTTTGTTTACTGTTTTTCATCAAGTATTAACAACATATTAACTCTCTTACAACACCAGAAATGTGACACACATGCACATCCATTGTTTATAAGTATATAATACACATGCACAGTATGTATCAAAATATAGTTTTGGAGAAAGCACTGAGGTTGGCCAAACATCTGCATGTCAGATCTTTTCACACTCCTATATACACAAGTGTACTAAAGCCTGAGGACAAACCAGAGCTTTCATTTACTATTGTGCATAGAACAAACATACTATACTTTGGGCAATGGGACACATTTACTAAAGTAGTGCAGTTATAGTAGTATTGTATTTGATATTCTAAATTGTTGGGAAACCGGTGTGCTTTGCTGTAAGATAAAATTATATGCTCTTCACTTTTACGCAGGACACATAACCATTCTGTTAAGCTTCCCTTGTTATTACTGTATCACATATTTCTCATGAGAACTTTGCAGTAGTGGGTAGGTCTGTACTTACTATATACAAAAGATTAAACCTTAGTGAGGCACTTGTTCTCTCTTATAGCTCTTTTGCATCTATCAAGCTTGGAATCATGATGTGTTACATATCTTCATAACAGCAAATACCACTCATACTGAGTTACCATCGCGGATCCTTTGTTAAATTCTGTAGCCCTCAGATAGGTTTCTTTTAGCTGTGGTTACTGTGATCCCAACTGAGATTCCCATCTCCTCTTACTCAGAGAATGGATTAAAGGGTTGAAAGGAGACTTGCTACGTGTTCATTTTCTCTTTAAATCACTGCTCATACCCCTTCATAACAGGTGCACTAAATAGTAAATATTGAAATGTGACTCTGGCAAGGGAAATTCACTTTTGACAGGAACTGGGGGTGGCAGAATGCTGTGTTAGGATCTGCAAAATGCTGTCTTGCTGGCACCTTACACACAGCAACTGGATTGACACATTTTAAAATGTGTAATTGAAACCATCTAAAACCTCATATAACCTTCTGCAATTTGTCCTGGGACGCTGTGGAGGCACTCTAGTCAGCCCTATGCCATCACTTAGCTGAGTTTCACTTATTTAATATAAACTTTTATATACAAGATAATGAACTGGTGATTTTATTTTTTAAGGGAGGGTCTAGAATTTCTCTGTTTATTTTATCTGCTATGGCTGGAAAGCTACGTGTGCTAAACTCTTTGAGAGGATCAATCTATGCTTTTAACAGATTTACATAGTGTGTATAATTATTAAATGAACCCCCATTTTTAGGTGTAAGTTTATTCAGGGGTTTTGATTCACACCTTTATATTTGTTGCTGCTAGTCATACTGTTCAGACTCCTTGTGAGATATTTTGGCAGCGAGGGTGCAGATTGACCTCTTAGCTGCGCCTAGATGGCAAACTATTTTATTTTATGTTGTTTACATAAATAATTGCATATCAGCTGTTCTGGTAACTGTATTTAAGTAATATTTGCAGATGCCTATGTTAAATTTGTGAGGTTGAGATCCCTTGCATTAACCTAGATGCACATCTTTTCCTGTGCCTATCAAGCTTCCTGCCCTAGTAAAACTGTTACGTCATGGGCCAGGTAACTTTTTGGCTGTGTGTGACTGTGCATGAAGAAAAACACTTTTAGTACTTCCAGTATTTTTCCTTCTCTGTTAACAGTTAAGTGGAAACAAGTTAAACCAACTAAATATTGATACAGCCTTACAGTCAAATGCATTTGAGTAGAAATGTGAGGTGAGGGTATGTAACAAGGGCAGTTGTGGGCAATATTTGCTCCTGGGCTACTTAAAATGGACTGTGTATTTTTAGTGTGCATGTTGTTACCTATATAACACATTCAGTATATACTGAGGATATCCAGTCTGCATTGCTTTAGTATCCCACTACAACCTAGAAGTAAGTGGTGTGGTTTAGTTAGGGTAAAGTTGGAGGGCCACATGGGTATCCCATGGGCATTATCAGTGTCCCACCATTTACTATAAATGATTTTCACTTCCTCATAAGTCTCTTAGTTTGTACACATCTTAGCAACCACCTTGGAACCAATCATTTAGGGTAGCAACCCAGTGGAGCATATTTGTACTGTTAGTAAATAGGCCCCAGTCCAACTATATACACACTGCTTAAAGGTGAGCAAAAGTTATAATCACTGAGGGGTGCCAAAATGTTAGGAACCCGTCTATGAATCATTTACCTGGTACCTTGGGCTGCCTGTTTGCTAAAAACAGCACTACCCCGGGGTATTTCTGTAGAAACTCCCTGTCACCATCTTCTCTGGCTTCTTCTGTTTTCACTTTGTTCCAGTTTGAGCAGGCGCATACGCAGTAGTGAAAGCCAAACCTAGACGCAAAATCTGGCTTTTTCACTTTAATTTGCATGCGCCTGCCCTGGAGCATTGAAGACAGAAGAGGACAGAAGAAGAAGACAGAAGAGGCGGTTGATCAGCTTCTTCCCCAGACTGGTGCAGTTTTCTGCTAACAGGAGCACCGGCCCAGGGTATTAGGTAAGTGATACAATCACAGTTATTATAGCATTAGTTCTCCTTTAAGGGGCTGATGGAAATAACTGTAGCTGAATGGTAAGAAACCAAAAACAGAACACTCTTGATGCTCCACAATACAATTTATTAAAATATTTAAGTTATGTGAGAACTCCCCACTCCTCCCATACCAACAACCTTGCACAAATAGGTTTAAAAAGGACCAACATACCAGACTGAAGTATGGAAGCCTTAAGCAAATCTCTGTGTCTCTAGAAAAATATTGCCCTAGAAACCAGTGAAACAAAATTTGCTTGTGATGCAAATCAGTAAATTCACTGTCGATCCAAATACCCTGTTGTACACCAACTGTAAATTAGAAGATGGTGAGCTTAAACATCTGAGGTGATATAGCTTTCATAAAACATAAAGCTGCTGTATGAGAGAATTAGTACTGCAGCCTTATGTCAACCAACGTGTTAGTCTGTCTGATGTTTAAGTGTACTTATCAATAAGATTTAAATAAAATCATTATATAATTCTATGTCCAAAGCATAGGACTCATTGATCATTGATCTAAATGAGATGTGCCACAAGATTGATACATTGTCTGTTAATTTATTTTAGATATAGTCACCTAGAGACTTGTTGTGGGTCACTAATAATTTCTCATTGTACCAAGTAGAAAGCGTTGTGTTCAAAGCAAAATAATAAACAAGCACAAAGCAGCTATATTTACACCATAGACAATACACAGGCAGGTCATCAGATGACTATAAATAACACACCAGTTAACCTGCCAAGTGCCTAAATTCTCTAAATTCACTTAGGATAATTCAGCAATAATGACCTAAAACCTATATAGCGTAATTTCAAAACAAGTGTAAATATCTTCAGTGCTAAATTATAGGCCTTGCTGTAAACTCTGGTTTCGGTAATATAAATAGTATCCAATTACTTGGCAAACTTCAGTGACACATCCACTGATTTCTGATAAATTGTGTATATGTGAGTGCCAAGTGTGTGATTTAATACAATCCAAAATGACCAGTGGTCAAACAGTTGCATTTTGATTGGCCAAGACACACCATGGAATACCACCCCTGTCAGTTGCATATACTTGCATTAGACAAATACACAAAACATGACAAAATGTTGCTGTACACATCCAAAACATTTGAATCTAAATTTATACAGCAGAAGATGAGTCCAATGGAAACTGGATGTGTACATTCTGGTATGGCATTAACACTCTCTATTAGAGGGCTGGTCTGTCTCAGTGCAGGAGCAAGAGGGTCCACAGCTCTTTTCTATTTGTGTTCTGATCTCTATTTTCAGATCATGATAAGATCAATACAGTTTAGCCAGAATAGACATTATTAGCTGGTCCATACACTACCACCCTTAACCTATATTATACCCACTCTGGTATTAATAGTGTCATAGTGCTGTCAAATATGGGGCTAGTAGATTTCCAATCACACAGGCAAATATACATACTGACTGGCATCAGTATATTTGCGTAAAAGTTGCCCTCTTTAAATCTCTATCATTAATTGCTCCAAAATATCATCAGAAAAAGGGAGTGTGTGACAATAATAGTATAAAATAACTGTTTGCCCCTGTGTTCATAAAAGCTCTATTGTAGAAAAGTTCACATTAAATCGCTTTGAACTTGTAATGCTTAATCTATGCAGTGCATTAAAAGAGTTAATGTGTTGCCTGCCCTCAGGCCAGTAAGGGGTTAAGTAATGTCAGTAAAAGAACACCTGCTGTTTCAATAGGTTCCAGGAGGTCTATGTTTTTTGTCTCAAAAGTCAGTTGAAATCAATTGCTTCCTTGTAGCTAATCCAGCCCTTAATAAACATGTTTTTTTACATTCTGAGCCTTGGTTGGCGTAAGCGGCCTTTTAGAGTGAGCCTGTGTTCCCACTTCATAAAAGGCCAATAATTCAGAGGCAGTCAAGGGGAGGGAGAACACAGGCTATGCGCAGGGATTCATTGTCAAAGTGTGAGTAAAAATAGACAAGAGTATGGCAGAATTTGTCACTCCTACAAAGTCCTTTTTGAGTAAAAGAGGCCCCCCCTTTGGGTGGCTTTAAAAGCCTACGGACACTAGGGGAAAAGGGTCTGGCTTATGGAAAACTCCAAAATCCTTTCACTATTGTTCATTCATCCAAGTGGCCATTATCACCAAGAAATTCCTTTCCATACTGATAATGCATGCTGTAGGCACTGGGAGAGTTTTCTAGGCAGGAATTTTAAAGGATAAGTATAACCTTAGCATGACTATTATAATTTTTATTTGCACTCACCTAACTTTTATTTTCTCACACATACTTATAACTATGTCTCTTGTAGCCTTGAAACCTGGAGTTGTTTGTGATACATGTATTGTGTCTGTGTGACTTTTTAAAGGGATGGCTCACCTTTACGTTAACGCTCAGTATGTTATAAAATGGCCAGTTCTTTGCATCTTTTTAATTCATCTTTTTTATTTATTACTATTTTCTTTATTTTATAGTTTTTTAATTATTTCTTCTTCTAACTTGTTGCAGCTTTTAAATAGGGATAACTGAGCCCAGGTGCCAAAAAAGTATTGCTCTATGAGGCTACAGTTTTATTGTTATTCTTACTTTTTATTCCTTTTCTTTCTATTGAGGTCCTCTCTTATTTATATACCAGTCTCTCATTTAAACCACTCCCTGGTTGCTAAGGTAATTTGGACCCCAAAACTGTAGAGCTGCTAAACAAAAAGTGAAATAAGGAAAAAACGACAAATGAAAAATGAAGACCAATTGCAAACTGGTTCAGAATATTACTCTCTACTTCATACTAAAAGTTCATTCAAAAGTGAACAACCTTAAATGCTCTGCAAGACAAAACCAACAGATAATATATATTCTAACAATTGATTAATTAATAAATCTTATGACATATACAAGCCAATAAATACTGCTTACTTACATATTTTACTTTGAGCCACCATTTTGTAATATCTGTGTGCTCACGCACTGGTCACCTGACAGGAAACGTGTAAGAGACACAGCTCTGTTCATTCATTGGCTGAGCTATGTATGTAGGCCCTTAATTTGTGCGTGACACAGTGGCTCATGTAACGTGGGTTCTCACCCACAATTTCCTCATCCAATTGTAAATGAATAATGCTGGCAAATGGACTCCATACAACAATAACAAATGTTATATACCACACAAGCGTGAACCTGGCAAAATTCCTTTTGGCAAAAATTGGTGGTAAAACAGAACTGGATCTATAAAGTCTGCCAAAAAAAGCCACAGATGTTTGTCACTGCAAAGTTAATACAACAAAATTTTACCTGCTTGCATCTTAGTAAATTGACGCAAACTTTGGTGTATATAGACAAACTAGATTTTCTCATACTAAAATATACATACCTCCCAACTGTCCCAATCTAAGGCGTTAGCCTTAGATACAAATGTTTCTCAAACTTTATTAAAAAGTAGCTTTTGGCAGAGTGCCCAGAAATCTTAACAAGTTTCACCTGCACATAGAAACATTGTTTCTCACATTTAATTAAATAAGTGGGGTTTTTTTGCACTTAGATACAATTGTAACTAATAAACTACATAACTCTCTTGGGGGAACTGAGACTAGCAGCTTAAGGCTAATGTCAGTGAAAATATATTTTCGGCAAACCGAAAATCACTTGCTGAAAATAGCACCAAATGCCTCCTACCTGTGCCTTCCCCTGAATGAATGAAATACGCTCGGGCGCAGGCACATGTAGCCGATATCTGCCAAAAAAATGTGAGACTTCGCATCTTCGACGGATATCGGCTACATGTGCCTGCACTCGAGTGTATTTCATTCATTCGGGTGCAGACACAGGTAGGATGCGTATGGCGCTATTTTCTGCAAGTGATTTTTGGCTTGCCAAAAATATACATCAGATGCCTTGTCTGACAGCCTAAAGGACAATCTCAGATTTTTTAACAAAAGTGTAATAACACATAAAACAAGACCCCAAAACCCCCAGAAATGTGTTCAGACTTTAAATAACCTGCCAAATTTAGTAAAATGGGAGTGGTATTTAGGGGGTCAAAAAAAATTTGCTGCACTGCGCGCAGCATTTTGTTTTGTCCTTCTTTCCATCTTCAAAATGTTGGGAGGGATGGTATATATGTATGTATGTATATCTTTATTTATAAAGCGCTACTTATGTACGCAGCGCTGTACAGTAGGATTCATTAATACAGACAGGGGGGTTAAATATAATGGATAAATACAAAGTACAACAATAAATACAAATAAATACAAGGTACAGTTGCAATAAGAGTCAGAACACAAGATGAAGGAGGTCCCTGCCCCGTAGAGCTTACAATCTATATGGGAGGGGTAACTAACAGACACAAATAGGCAAATATAAGTGCTATAGGTCACAGTGGGTGACATTACAGTATAAGTGCCAGTTTCCAGATCAGGTGCTGGGCGAGTGCTCCATAAGGTAGTCTTTAAGTTTAGTTTTAAAAAGACTGAGGGAGGATTCTCTCCGGAGGACATCAGGGAGGGAATTCCAAATGTAAGGGGCAGCCAGGCAGAAGGATTTAAGGCGGGAAACAGCAGTAATAGTGGGGGGCGCAACCAAACGGTTGCTCTGCGAGGAAAGAAGGAGTCGGCCAGGAACGTACGGAGACACCAGGGAAGAGATGTAGTGAGGAGCAGAGGAATGGAGGGCTTTGAAGGTTAAGAGAAGGAGTTTGTAAACTATTCTTTGTTTAACAGGAAGCCATGATAAGGCCTTTAGCAGGGGAAGGGCCTGAACTCTCCTGGATGAGAGGAGGAGAATTCTGGCAGCGGTGTTTAATATAGACTGTAGGGGGGAAAGATGGGAATTAGGGAGGCCGGTTAGCAGCAGGTTACAGTAGTCAAGTCGGGATAGGATGAGGGCATGCATGAGCAGCCTAGCTGTTACAGTAGAAAGAAAGGGCCGGATTTTGGCAATATTGCGTAAGAAAAAGTGACAGGTTTTGACAGTGGTGTTAGTATGGTCAGAGAAGGAGAGACTGGAGTCAAAGATCACCCCCAAACAACGCATGGAATTGACAGGGTTGATGAGGGTGCCTTCAATAGAGATAGAAAAGGGGGGAGTAGGACTAGGTTTAGGTGGAAAGATCATTAGTTCAGTTTTTGTTAGGTTGAGTTTGAGGTGGCGTTGGTTCATCCAATTGGAGATAGCCAGGAGGCAGTTAGAGGTATGCCCCCACAAGTTTACTCAGAGGTCCCAGGCACTAATTTATGAGTTTCCCCTTTTGGAGGAAATAATACTAATCCACATTTACCTATAATTGTTCTTTTTCAATACCGAAAATTTGTGCCCTTGTAACTGTGTGCCTATATGTTGCCTCAGCAGTACATGATAACATGCAAGAACTCTATGTGACACTGGGCAAATGGCACAGGAGCTGTGTAACTGAAATGTCAGGGCCAATTTTGAATCTTAGTCCAAACCTGCAATGTCAACACACTGTTAATTAGCTGTTGAACTACAACACCCAAATACATAAAGAGCCAGCTGGAAGGTACGTCTGACACCTCTTTCTCTGATCTGTGGCTATGTACCTAGCAATGTATAGTTACAGTGTGCGCTGGCAGACAACCTGCTAAGAGTGAAAGTAAAGGAAATGCCCCAGGCTTTTGGTTAGCATGTGAGCCGGGTATGCAGGTCTCTACTTGCCTTCCTTACTCTCCTTTATTGGCCTGTTCAGTGTAGAACAGGCAGTTGTAGGCTTATGGGATCAGGCTGCCCACTCACACTGCACAGTGCCATTGGAAAACTCCCTTCCGTGTTTCAGACAAGTTCTCCAAACGTTCTGGAGCTCAGAGCCAAGTATCCCCCTTTCTTTATACATACTGGGAGATGTACTTCAGTAACAATTTGGCTGCAGGTTTGTCATCCCTTATTTTAAACAGTTATTTTTCTAAACTGATATGCATGTAGCCAGAACTTAACAGTAGGATTATGGCTACTGAACCTTTCTAGTAGCTTGCTGTAACCTCCCAGTGTGCTGGGAGTTGCAGTTTTGAAGCAATAGGAGAGACACAGGTTGACTGTCAATGCTTTAGGATGTGCCACTGGTTTTTACTTCTCTCTTGGGATGGCATAGCTGGAATTTACGTTCTTAAATTGTTCCAGTGATTTTTCAGTGTTACGATTAACATTCCTTGCTGGAGTATTGGCAGAGAGAGCAGTGACTGGCAAGCCTCAGCACACACCTCACAAATGGGGCAGAATCACAGGGCTGTGGTTTTTGTTTGTTGCTAATGGTGGCACCCTCTGTAGTACTGCGCCACATGGATCCTCCCAGCCAATCCCGCCCTCACTTGGGTAAGGTTTATAGGTGATGAAATGTCAGTTTGTACTTTGGCATGTACACAGACTCACCCAGAATGATACAATGGGGAAAGGAATGAGGCTAACATTACATTAATGAGTAATGAGCTGTTTGAGATTTGTATTCGTGAATATTAGACTTTACCTCAAGCTCCTGATGCTTATTCCTACCTACCCATGTATATTTAAATCCATGCCAATATATTAAAGGAGGTAGTTCACCTATAAGTTAACTTTTAGTATGTTATAGATAAGCATGTTCATTTTGTTCATAATTATGTTGGGTTGAAAACCCCAACATACTGTTCTTCGACTTTGGCTTATTCTTCTTCCGCTTCTTCTTCTACTTCTTCTTAGCGCCCCCCAATTTCTAAACGCTACTCCTCCTACAGTTTTAGGGGTACAACACCCAAACTCTCCACACTTCTTCGCCCTATAGCGGAGCAGGTTGCTTCTGCTTTTCTAAGCGATCCCACCACCACCCCCCCCCCCCGTCTTTTTGTGGTGCCGCTCCAAACACCCCAATTTTCCCATTGACTTTGACAGGGAAGATTTTCAAACTGCTGCCACTCTTACAGCTTTGAAGCTACTCCCCCCAAATGTGAATAACATAATCATGGGGTCACCCCGAATGAAACAGCAACATTTGTTGGATGACCCCAAAGTGGGAGGGGCCAACAACAGCCAATAAAATTTCATCCATTGACTTTAATGGGGAAATTGAAACTGCTGCCACTCTTACAGCTTTGAAGCAACACCCCCCAAAGTTGAATAACATAATCATGGGGTCACCCCGAATGAAACAGCAACATTTGTTGGATGACCCGAAAAGATTTTTCAGTTTTAAAAAGTGGGTGGAGCCACCAACAGCCAATCCATTTCCACCCATTAAATTTCATTGGTTTATATTTAAACTGATGCCATTATTTCAGTATTAATTCCAGGGTTGTTAAACTTTCCAAATTTAGTCACTGGGTATTTGCTGTTCAAAGTTAGAAAAATGTGGGTGGAGCCACCAACAGCCAATCACATTTCACCTATTTACTTTAAATGGTGAAGTGTAAAATGCTGTCAGTCCCACAATTTTTATGCCTGAGTCCCCAAAATTAGCAAAATTGGTCACTGGGGGACTGCAGTGTAAAAATAGGAAAAGTGGGTTGGGCCACTAACAGCCAATCAGATTTCGTCCATTGAATTTTAGTGCTTTAAATTTAAAATGCTGCCCTATTTATGCCAGGGTGCCTTTCAGTGGGGGAAGTTGCTGCCATTCAGACACTATTAAAACCAGGGTCCCCAAACTTTGCACAGTGGTTTTTACTATATAACTGTGGTCAAAGGTTAGAAAAAGTGGGCAGAGCCAACAGCAGATCAGATTTCACGTTTTTCAACCCAACATGAAGTTTGTTCTCAAACTTCCCTTTCTAGTTGTTGATTGATTTATCTTCCTCTTCTTTTTTTCAAATGGGCTAACCCCAGCAGCCAAAAATGTTATTGTAACTGTCACTTTTTATTTTATTTATCTTCCATTCTCATTCAACCCACTGGCTGATTGCCAGGGTAAATTGGTCCCTAGCAACTAGCTACTTAAATTCCAAACTGGAACAAAAGGCTTAAGAAAAATTCACAAAAAAACTGAAGACCAGTTGCAAAGAATATCACACTAAAAGTTCATTTTAATAGTTAACTGTTCCTTTAAGTGTGTTTGCATTTAATTCAGCTTTCACAATGCTGAAACCTAAACAGACAGTTGGTTGAGAACCAAGCAGGCCCAAGAAAACTGACCTGTTCAGTTCAAAATTGTTGTGGTTCTGCATATTTAATAGCCCTGGTTTGTATAAAAAAAAATGATTGAGATTATTTTGCCCTGAGCCACCACTGCATCCCTGGTCAGTGCCGTATGCACGTGTGCAATCCCTTTTCATTTCCTTTGCATCTGTGTAACTTTATTACACTTATTGTGGGGAATCTTTCCTGCTTGAATGTCTCCCTCCATTCCTATTAGTCTGCCCATTTTTGCTGCATAATGATTCTCCTCTCAGTGCCCCCATTCTCCCAAGCTTTCGTCTCATCCTTGCAACTTCTGTGTGTTTCTATATTGATAAAGTGCTAAGTGGGACATGAAAGGGAATGCTGGCATCCCATAATTACATTCTCTCAGAGACCTCACATGTGAGTGTGATCAACTTTTTCCACTAAGGCAGAACTAAAACTGTAAATGTTTTGTGAGTATATTTTATAAGATTATAATAGTGAAAGCGCAAGGGGATATAGATTGGGTACAGCACTTTAGTTATGTCATTCTCTAAAAAAAAACTGAATATGCTCCCCTGCAAATTTTATATATATTAGGACTGTCCAACCTGTGGACCTTTGGCTGTTGTTGGGTGCTGGGAGTTGTACTTCAGCAAATTAAGGGCCACAAGTTTAGTAATACTTCTATATTACATTACTGCACTATCTTGTCCTGCTTTACATGCTGTGTTGCACTTATTCCAATATGTCTGCATACCTCCCAACATTTGAAAAATGTAAAGAGGGAAAAAAAGAAATGCAGCACGTAGGGCAACAAAAGGTTTTTTTGACCACGCCCATTTTTCCTGACCATCCCCCCTAAATACCACTCCCATTTTACAAAATTTGGGGGTTTTGGGGTCTTGTTTTATGTGCTATAACAGTTTTGCTAAAAAGGTGGAATTGCCCTTTAAACTGCAAGTCTCAGTTCCCCCAAGAGACCTGTTTAACTTATTAATTACAATTGTATCTCAGTGCAGGTGTGGCTTGATAACTTTTTTGGGCTCTCTGCCAAAAGCTAATTATTAAATTAAGTTTGAGAAACATTGTATCTTATTTAGCATTCAGTGCAGGAGATCATAGGGAAATGAGGGACTTTTCAGAAAGAATCCGGGACTGCGAGCTGAGCTGTTAAAATAGGGACTGACCGGTGAAAATCGGGACAGTAAGTCTGCCCCAATGTACCAGCAAAGCAAAATAAGCATAGACATATATTACTATGCGTTGTAGATGTAGCTGCTAATAATCCAGGATTTAATGTTCACAGTCTTGTGGGGCTGAGGAAAAAGTCCTACAGATACCAGACCTGAATTAGTTTACCTAAAGTATATGGTCCTGCTGTTTTTTTTAAAGATAAAATATGTGCTCTTAGTGAATTTACACTACATTGCATTTGTGATGGAGCATAGAGAAGTGCAGGTAAACTGATTTCCTGCAACCAGATGAAATACAGCAAGGCCATATCATTTACACTATTTGTCATGTTATAGAACTGTTTGCTTATAAATGTGTTAACTTAACAACACACCCTTTTCATATTAGTGGCGGCAGTTTGTCTTAAGCTTTTACTGTCATCGAAAACCTTCACAAGCAGTCACATTATTAACCATTTATATGCAACCCACCATTGAATTGGTGGTGCCCTTGGTATTATTTTGTGGGTGCCAGTGGTGTAACTAGATGCTACGTAGAAGGGGTAAGCGGCAGTTGCAGTTTGGTAACAGATGGGAAACATCCTTTGACTTGGAGAGTTCATAGGCAGGAAGGCGCACAGTATTGCTCTTAAATTGGCATGGTGCAGTCATGGTTATATACTCCTCCATTCAGTTGCCACAGTGGCAGCTCTGGTCACAGTTAGAGTTTACACTTATTTATGCCATAAAAGACAGTGAGGACTGCTCTGCAACACAGAACAGGATGTAAGTCTGACATGTATGCACCATAGGTGTTTTCTCAATTGCTACACAATTACATCATATGCACACCACCATCCCAGAAATCATGGCACATTGCCCTGCACTTCTTCAATTAAGTTTAAATTTAGTTTAAGCCCCTATTTGAGGTGGACAGAGTGGGTAGTGGATGAGCTTTCCTCAACAGACTGCAGAGGCTAAGTTTATTAACTAGCTTGCCAGTTAAGGTCTGCACCCCACACACATACTGACTGAGGTCTTAAGACAGTTAAAATGACTGGGGTTACCTGTGATCTGGCTGAATCAGACTGTGAACATTATGAAGCATTGCTTTGGGGTTGTTAATCAAATAGTCAGACCAAAGCAGTCCCTGTGCCCTGGTAGTTTACTTTATATTGATGCACCTAGGAAATTGCTGTGGTTTCTATTATCCCACCTCTGATTTATTTCTCATATTCTGACTCAGCACAGCGGAAAACAACTTAAAAGGCATCTGATTTAACTTTCTGCAGGTGCTAGGACCCATTTCATGTTCAGTATAAACCACACATTTCCTAATAGTGGTGTTTTAAAAAGTTTAGGCATTCAGTAAGGAGAGAGGAAAACTGCCTACAATACCACTGGTATTAATAACCCAAAGCCAGGTGAGGCTGCAGCACAGAGCTTGGTCTTAGCTACACGACTCTCACAGTGCTGATATTTTTACAGATTATTAACCCAGCCTGAGATATATAAATGACTCGGCTTCTGGGAACAGATTGACATGGAATTGAAATGTTGTGTTTTACCTGTGAATATAAAAGATTAAATAGCTAGTATACAATTCATATTCTTCTCTCTGAGATGTTGTATTTTTTTTCTTTATAAACAGTCTATTCTATCTATTGTACTAAGGATTTACAAGAAAAATTGAAATATTTTTTTCTCATGATGGTTTCCTTTTAACTATCTTCTTGCTTCAAGGGATGGTGGTTTAGGATCTAAATTTTTAGATAATGTGTTGCATACCTAATTCTAAGTCAGAAACAAGCCCCACAATAAACCTTCAAGAACTCAGGTACATGTATTCAATTCCCAGTGCTGCTAACTGACAGGTTTTTCTAGCTATTTCATCAAGCTCTGAGGTTCTGATTGATTCAGCATTACTCATACTTAAACTATACTTTGTACCGAAATTTACTTTACAGTTTTGAAATTTCACATGGGGATGGCCATATTCTTCATTTCCCAGGGTGCCACAGCCATATAACTTGTGCTCTGATAAACTTCAGTCACAGTTTACTGCTGCGCTGCAAGTTGGAGTGATATTACCCCTCTCTTCCTCCCCCAGCAGTGGATCAGCAGAATAGTGGGAAGGTAGCAAGATAGCAGTTAGCTGACATCTGTATTGCGAAAAGTGGTAGATATCAGAAAAAATTCCAAGTCCAACTCACAACTCCTCCATATACAAGGAGTAGGAGAAACAATAGCTTATCTGAAAGCAATTCTAATGTGTAGCGTTGGCTCCTTCTAAAAGCCCAGAATCAGGCACAATGGACTGAGATTGCGCCTACACACCAATAGTACAAAAAAAAATTAAATGGTAGAGAGAATTATTTGCAAGAGCTGGATTCAGGTCTGCCTTTGGTTGCTGAGATACACTGTTAATGGAGTTCTGTCTGCCAGCCGAATGTTCTGTGACAGTGGCTACCCATGATTCATCTTGGAAACCTGATTGCAGTTCTATGAGGACGTGGGACAATGTATTGGCCACTGGCCACTTGTAGCACTGCACATTATTCACTACAGTAAAATTACTCTTTTCTGAAGGTGTTGCCCTGCTGTATAACTGTGGTTTTCTTTAAAGGAACAGTAACACCAAAAAATGAAAGTGTATAAAAGTAACTAAAATATAATATGCTGCTGCCCTGCACTGGTAAAAGTTGTGTGTTTACTTCAGAAAGTCTACTATAATTTATATAAATAAGCTGCTATGTAGCCATGGGGGCAGCCATTCAAAGGAGAAAAGGCACAGGCACATAGCAGATAACAGATAAAACACTATTGTATTCTACAGAGCTTATCTGTTATCTGTTATGTAACCTGTGCCTTTTCTCCTTTTTTCCAGCTTGAATGGCTGCCCCCGTGGCTACACAGCAGCTTATTATATAAATTATAGTAGTGTTACTGTAGCAAACACACCAGTTTTACCAGTGCAGGGCAACAGTGCATTATATTTTTATTACTTTAAAGCTCTTTCATTTTTTAGTGTTACTGTTCCTTTAAACAGGGGCCTCACGGTTTTGTGTCCAAAAGAATTAACGCTAAGCACATATATACTTTTCATCTGTGGGATTAAGATTTGCATTGAACTTTGCCTGGGAGACATGTGGTTCTACTACTATGCGAATGCTTCTGGCACATGGGTATGGCTGGTATTCAGCAAGAATCTGACCTGATCCCTTCAGAAGTTCTGTGAATTAATCAGAAGAAGAGGGGGAAGGATATCATTCTTGCCTGGGGGACAAGTGGCATTGCTGGCGGCAACCACCACAAGACTGTTCATCTAGTGGCAGGGAGGGGGAGCCTTTTAACCAAGCAGTGCATTGGCCTGACCCCTCTCTGCACTAAATATCCCGGCTGAAGGGAAATGCCTCTCACAACAAACTGAATAGAGACCATTGTCACTGTGCGTTCGTGATCAACACAGACATGTAAATGATTTATGGGCAGAGCTCTATGTTGTGACATTTGTAATAGGGAGGAATAAAGAAACAAAAAGTATATACCACGGAAATATTAAGATGTTCAGCAGTGTTCAAAAACAGCAGGTGCATTATAGATGTGGTTATGGGAAAGAAATGGCGCATTTGGGTTTGTCAGGAATGATTTATACTGTAGAGTCTAGTCCATTCTAGGCAAGGCTCTGAGTTCTGTTGGGGGCCTCATTGTACAGAGCACTGCTGAGTTTGAACATTCAGTTAGGTAGTGTGTAACTAATAGAATTTTCCAGGCTACTGAATAGCTTTCTTCGTGAGACAGTATAGCCAATGGAGAGCTTTATGCTATAAGACTGAACTCCAATAGTACCGTTTTGTACTGTACTATATTCACACGTATTATGCAGAGCCATCTGCAGCTTGAATGTAAACAAAGTATGGGTAGGTATATAGTATAGATTCCAGCTTCCATCCTTCCTTTTAAAAAAACTCCCAGCAGACAATTTGGCTGTCAGTGGGATGCTGGGAATTATAGTTTAATAGCAGCTAGCTGTCCAGGTAGGGCATTCCTAAAGTGCAGTGCCTCACAAAAGCCAATACATACCACAAAACATTGAAGCTATTATTGATGAAAAAAGTGGCACTGAGTATTCTGAAAAAATTTAACTACTATTGTACGTACAATAGTAGTTAATTTTTTTCAGAATATTCAGTGCCACTTTTTTTGCTGGATACCCAGGGCAAATGCCCTTTTTATTCAAGATATATAATGTGTTTTTCAGAAAAGCAGACTATCTTTTCCCACTTTTTTTTATTCCCCTCCCCTTGTATATCCTTTTTCCAATAGTAACCAACAATAGCTTATACAGGCTTCCTTTTGTTGTGCCAAACCATCATGCTGACCCTTTGTATATGTAGGTGTTGTACTTGGCTCCTGTATGGAAAAATTAATTAGATGGCAAGCCACATCCTACAGAGCAAGTGACTAATAGAAATATGCAGGTTTAATCTTCTTGTATAAGTAGGCTTGGAAAGAGCACAAGGTCTGCTCTGTTTTCATGTCACCTCCAGTTTAGGGCAGACAGGGACACTAAACAGAGGTCCTTAGCCTTATCTGCTTAAGTACCGCCTCCAAATCCCTAACGGACTATGTTAAAGGGGAACCTGGCAGTAAATATATGCAGCCCTTTGGAAAATAACTCAGCTCTTTGCAACTGAATTTAGTCATTAAAACCTGATCAGATGGCAACTGCACCCAGCAAAAATAGAGTTATTGTCACATCGTTCTAAGCTATTCTGGTACAGAGGGGACATCACTTGTCGCTACTTTGAAAAGAGCAGAGCTGTTGCTCGCTGCATATGAACAAGTGTTCATATTGACACAGTATCTTCCCACGATGCATTCCTACAGTAAGGCCCTACAGATGACCAAACTATGTCTGCTAATATCATGGCATGCAAGAATCTTTTATCCAGCAAAGGAGGTTAATGGCTGAAGTCTACTGGAATTGCAATTTCTCCTCTTATCAGGGAGAAGGAACGACGAAGGAGGGGTGAGGAGTAAATGTACAAAGCCATCCTTTAATAACCACAGAACTGAGTCAGTCACAGTCTTCCATCCTTGCCAGCAGATGCAAAATCCCCCACTGCATTTGTCCCTAAAAATAGCCAATTACTCCATCCATAAGGTTTAAAGTGTGGCCTGAAATCTATGTAGACATTATATTTTTCCCTGTAGCCTGCAACATTTCTTAATGTGATAATTTTATACAGACATATTGGTTGTAAACCAATACAAGATAAAAATTGCTATAGAGGGGTTAAACGATATCAGAAGCAGCCTTGCTTGCGTTCCAGGCATCGCCTGTCAGCTTGCACCCTGCACTGGCCAGTGTGAATCCTAACCACATCAGATGGCAAGTATGAGCTTTCTATGCCCCCATAGCAGCAGCAGAGAGGTGTCTGGCTGGCAGATTAATTTGACAAACAAACAGATTTTAAACAGCTTTTTGCAAATGGAAAATCTCTCATCAATTCCTGAATGAGCCAACCCTCCTCAGTGGCTTAGGTTACCTACCGTTAAATGAGATCAGGTATATGAAAAGTGTTTGCTTGGTCCTTGAACTATGCCCTCAGCTAACAGCCAACTGCTTAAGGAAGTGAGACCAAAGTTGCATACTAACTCCATGCTAACCTGTGTGCTAAACATGTAACAAGAGGAGGAAGGAAGACGGGAGGAAAATGGCCAAGGAGTCAAAAGTGGTGGCAGAAATAAGAAAAATGAGTTAACCTGATGACATAATACTTATAGCTGAACATGAATACAATTTTAGATCCTTCTAAGCTAAGTTAACAAGTACAAGTAACAATAACAGTAAAACAGTAAATAAGCTGTGCAGGAAAAGGATTGATGTCTTTGTACTTTGAATTTGACAAAGATGTTTAAGGATACAATGGGTGGCAAGGAAACAAATGGATCTGAAGGTGGCCATACACATTACAATTACAATCTTTCCTGCATTACAATTACTATCTTTTTCTGATCGCTCATACCCTCCATTAACGTTCAGGGCTGAATCGTCAGATGGAGGTAGAAACCCCTGTCTGACAATTCAGCCCTAAACGCTTGTCTTTGCTCGGGCACCTTCAACGGCTTAAATGTACATAATAATAATAATAATCATTATCATCATTATTGTGATGTTAGTTTTCAAAAAAAAGAAGCTGAATATTTAAAGAAAATGCAAAATAACTAATTTTTCCATATTTTTTAAATGTTTTTTATGAAAGACTTAACATGTGAAGAAAACTTCAGGAAAATGTGAGAACAAAAATGTATAAAGGTCAAAGGAAAGTAACAGGCTTGTGGTGTGCATCGCTTATTGCAATACAAATAAACATGACTTGATTCTTGTCTTGGGATTTCAGCCATATGCATTGATGCTGAACATATCAAGAGGGGAAACTTCCTGGCCACGTACTTTGCACAGTTGCTCTACAAATAATGAAGGGTATTAGGTACTTAAACCATTATTTCACTCATTAAATCTTCCCGCCTTCCAACTTTCACATTTTAAATGGTAATCTTAACTAAAAAGAGCTATTCATGGTGCACTGAAATCTTAGTAGCCCAAACTAAGTGCATAAAAAGAATATGTCTATGAAGATTCTCATTTATCCAGGTCATGATATACAGTATCTAGTAGAATTAAGTCTAAAACAACTGGACTTTTCTGAGTTTTTCTTGAAAACTTTTCACCACTCATCCGAGTGGCTTCTTCAGTTCAAATGACTGGTAGGGAATTCCCCGGTATTTAAACTCTTGATGGTAGTAGAGTCACAGACATCCAATCACAATGGTTCCATTGAACTTGTTCAGTTAGTTGTTAGCTGAAACTGACAGGTGTGAGAAGGTATGATCCAATCACAATGATCCAATCACACCTGTCAGTTTCAGCTAACAACTAACTGAACAAGTTCAATGGAACCATTGTGATTGGATGTCTGTGACTCTACTACCATCAAGAGTTTAAATACCGGGGAATTCCCTACCAGTCATTTGAACTGAAGAAGCCACTCGGATGAGTGGTGAAACGTTTTCAAGAAAAACTCAGAAAAGTCCAGTTGTTTTAGACTTAATTCTACTAGATACTGTATAAAAAGAATACGTGATGCTGGGGTGCAGAGATGTCAGTACATAGTGCAAGGTTCATTTATTAAAGATGTATCAGTTTAAAAGTTGTATGGTATCTAATGTCCTGGATTTACATCAAAAACTGTCATAGGGGACACAATTCTCAATTCTTCCCCATAGGGATTCCTCAGGATCATCATCATTTATTTATGTAGGGCAAGCTAGTTACACAGCACTTTTTATTAGTTTAATACAAACAGAGGTCTTATAAGTAATTTAACTTGTCATCATGATAACTGATAACTTACTGTCATTTAATCATACAGCATTAAAAGTAAGATTTTCCAGTGACTGCCATTCAATAGGATACATACATAGACGTTTTACAATACAAATAAACATTTGAGGAATAGTAATAATGCAAGCGTTAGATATATTTGTGTGTGCACACATGCTTTTACATACTAGTAATACATATATATGCACAGGCTATGTGAAACACACTGTATTGTTTGTAATAGGAAAAAAAAGAATCTGTTCTGGTCCTTGAGCCCCATCAGATTCCTGCCCTCCTGCATCCTGCCCAGGGCACAATGAACGGCTGTGTCCAGACACAGAGAAGCACACATTGTGTCCTGCACAGAGAACAGTGATTCTTCCTGGGACAAGCAGAGGCGGGGGGCAGCATGGCTTGGAGACTTGTCAATGTTCTCAGATTTGTTTGGATCCTTTCTAAAGTCTGACCTTTCCCAGTTCTTTTTTTTTGGGGGGGGGGGGGGGGTTGGAAATTGCCCCTATCTGTCAATTTGTCTGAAGATCTCTTTTATTACAGTTATTAGTAGGATGGAGGATAATGGGGAACTCATTTCCATAATTAGATTGTGTCTCTGTGAATCCAAATGGAAGAATGAGGAGAAAACAGTATCTGGAGTGATAACTCAATAAGTGTTTCTTTTGGAATTTTTAAGCAGGGATTTTGTATGATCACATGTATAGGCTTATTTACATAGGGCTGTGGAAAATGTTGGATGTCTGAAGGTATTGTAATAGAAAATGTAATGTTATGTGCCCACTGTGTTCAGTAAGGGTAAGAACACTGCTTGCTGACCTGTGATAATTGTTGTCCAGTATCCAGTTTTCTATGTAGGAGGCTGATTGTCCTTAATTTCACATTTTTTGCAGGCTGAATTGTATTCAGTTTCAGGATACATTGCATTTGTCTTCACCAGAATGGATTCTGAGCCCTTATGATAAAGAAAAAATTCTCAGCCTGTATATTTCAGATTGTAGAAAAGCATTCAAAACAGACCTGCTGCCCCCATTGACTGCAATGCAAACTACCCTTTTTACTAGCAGTTCTTGGGCATTTTATTTTATGAAAATGTTGTCACTTGTAAAATTCTATCTTACCATTGGCATTCTGGGTGCCATAAAAGCAATCAGGGACCACTTCTTGTTTCCTGCATTTGTTCTAAACATTTTTAGCTTTGCATCTTGAACATGTTCTGTGGCTTCCCCTCATGACCACATCTTTTAATCTACAGACTATTTGAGCAGTTTAGGTTGGATTTAGGTGGCACTGCACAGGTTACTGTCTCTAATATAATCTTAGCAATAAGAGACAGTGGGTATACTGTATAACAATATTTTGTTGGATCTGTCCACATGCATATCAGGGAAGCTGTAAAACCAACTAAAAAACATTTCTTTTTGCTCTGTTCAGCTGACCAAAAGTCAGTTTTGCTATTTGTTAAAAGAACAGTAACACCAAAAAATGAAAGTGTATAAAAGTAATTACAATATAATGTACTGTTGCCCTGCATTGCTACTACTGGTGTGTTTGCCTCAGAAAGACTACTATAGTTTATATAAATAAGCTGCTGTGTAGCCATGGGGGCAGCCATTCAAGCTGGAAAAAAGGAGAAAAGGCACAGGTTACATAGCAGATAACTATTAGATAAGCCCCATATAATGGGGGTTTATCTGTTATCTGCTAAGTAACCTGTGTCTTTTCTCCTTTGAATGGCTGCCCCCATGGCTACACAGCAGCTTACTTATATAAACTATAGTTGTCTTTCTGAGGCAAACACACCAGTAGTAGCAATGCAGGGCAACAGTACATTATATTGTAATTACTTTTATACACTTTCATTTTTTGGTGTTACTGTTCCTTTAATATGACTCCTTAGTAAAAGTTGGTTGCATATCTTTTTAGCAGACTAGAAGCATTTTTCTAACAGCAAATAATGATTTAGGCTTCTGGGATGGGCACTTAAAAGAATATGCTCTGATTTTGCCCCACAGTTTTCTAACTGAATATGTCTTTCTTTGTTGTAGTGTGTTCTGGAACAATGAATGGTCTCAGTGTGTCTGGTGACTCCGACTACCAGCTCTTCACCTTGAAGAACATGTACAGTAACTGCCAAATTGTCATGGGCAACCTGGAGATTGTACTAATTGATAACAAAGGGGACTTGTCCTTTCTAACGGTAAGGATTAAATATACTAATGTATTGGTGTTTACATTGTCCTCCATAAGGATGCAAACATTTTACTACAATTTAATTCCAAATTCATGCTGATGCCACGTCTGGGAATTACCCAGGGGGCACTGTTTATTAAATTACTATTGAACACCACAAACTAAAATGTATTAGTTGTTGTTGTCATGAGTGTCTCCTTTGATAAATGTGCCAATTAGTTTTGATACATTTATCATTTAGAAGATTGGCGCTGCTTGGTCTTTAATAGATCTGCCCCCAAGTGTAAATGTATGAATTCACACAGATGAAATATTGGGTTACATATGGCAAAGTGTAAATACTTTTGGTATGTAATTACATGGACTGATTCGAAGCAACTTTTCAGTTGGTCTTCATTTTTTATTTTATATATTTTTTGATTTATTAAGCTTCCTATCCTGCTTCCAATAAGCAACTAAAAATGCTATCTGCATTTCAGGGTTTATATTTTATTGTTATTTTTTAATTCTTATCTTTGTCATCAGGCCCCCTCCTTTCCATCCTCTATTGTGTTATTTTAATTCAACTTCAACTTTAATTCTAATTCAACTGAGAACTCTCAAATGATAAAAATCAAGACTAACTGCAAATTTAATTTGATTACTACTATGTACAGTCATCCAAAAATTTTTACTTTTAGGTTAACTGGCTCTTGAAATATAAAAATGGGAAAATATAAAATGGTTTGAAAGCTACAGCCGGCAAGGTCACACAGCCACCAGCAGCAACTGTGGACTGCTACTACCTAGGTGGAAACAGGCCCAATATTGTGCTCCTCTGCTCCTTAAAGTTATCATGGGCAAATATTTCAGCTCTTGGGCTGTGTATGTATACATGTGGGCTTCCTACAGATAATGACAGATACTTTATGCACTGCCAAGCACATTAGTCAGTCTATGGTGTGTTGAAGCTTGTGATGCTGGAATGTAGCTCTGGCCTGTCCTGTTTAACCAGCCTCTATGCCTAAGCACTGAACTGGTTTTCCCTCCCTACTCTACTCATCAGCATTTCCTCTGAATGGGGGAGTGTTTTTCTACTGGGACTATCTTTTTACTACCTGCCCAGCCTCATTTAAGCAGAACAAAACTCTAACATTTATATTTCAAACCATTTTGTTATCCACCCATATGTCTCCCAGTTGATGGTAGCAGCCAGTCAGATCAGGCCCAGATTTGTGTCAAGGCTAGAAAAGCCCGGGCCTAGGGCGGCATAAATTTTGGGGCTGCATGTGAAATTTGCTCCCATACAGAGCACTGGGGACGGGACGCACAGAAAACTTCAACATGTCCTGTCCCCAGTGCTCCGTATGCGAGCTGCAAGGATGCGCGTGTGCCCTAAGCCCTCAGTAACAGTATGCTTTGTGACGAGACTTAGTCCACAATATCCATGTGTTTCTGTAGTATAACAGGAATTTCTTCATTGGATTTTGCAGATGTTGTTTGTTGCCGCCCAATATGAAAAGAGATGGAAGTGGTAGTTTTCACAAGGCCTAAAATTCTGTGGAAAACTTTCTGAACTGTCTGCTTCCTGCCCCAATAAATTGTTGCAAGGGTATAATAATAATCCTGCCCACTGCTTGAGGCTCTTCCTAAATTGGTGTTGATGTATATTGTATATTTAGATATAGAAGGGGATGCACACTGAGCTCTTGTTTGGCCCTGTGTATAAAAATCTCCCAGCATTGCCATCTTTTCCAAATACCATTCAGTGTTTCTCCCACTAGTGGCTGAAGGCCACTTTCCATTTTCTTCTTTCCAGCTGAAGATTGATGAGCCTATTTACATGGTGACCTCAAGCTACAGATCCCTGCGCCTCACAGTTAAACTGGCCTTGTAAAGCTAAAGGAAGTTGTCTATAAAATTAATTAACTGCCCAGGAATGGTAATAAAACCTATAACACTATAAGAATGCAAACGTTCTTTTCACAGACATAGGAGTGTCTTAAGAATAAAAAAGGTCGAAGATCAAATATGGCCTAGGGCTTGCAACCAGAACACGGTGGCAGAATAAATTCTCTATATGGACTTCAGTGAGCTCTTGCTCCTCTGGAGTTGGAAATTACAAGATAATACTTTTAGTAGCCCGAACTAGATGATGATGTTGCTATTAAAATCCTTATAGAAGATAGTTGATGATAGATAGATGATAATTAATAAGTAGCACTATGTAATATGCAGCCTATTGGGTGGAACTACCGAGATGTCATTTATGATGTCCAAGAGATTTTCCTTAACAATTTTACAATAAAATTGAAATGTTTCTAAGAATTTGACTATATATATTTAATAATGAAGTTGTACTACCGCTTTAACAACTGGCAAATAATTGATTTGTGTGACTTGGCTGGCCAGAATGAATTATACATGTGATTTTATTTTACAGTTGTTAAGTGTCTGTATGCAGTAAACAGGGTTTGCAGGGTTCTTTTGGACCTGACACCATCTCTCTCTTTGAATTTTAGTCCATACGGGAGGTGACTGGATATGTTCTGATTGCTGTAAATATTTTCACTTACCTGCCACTCGAAAATCTACGTGTGATCCGAGGGGCCCACCTCTACGACAAAAAGTATGCTCTGTACATGTCACTCAACAACCAGATTAATGGCTCGTTGGGCATAGAAAAACTTGGCTTCCACAAGCTGACAGGTTAGTTAGTTTGTGACTTTGGGTTTTGTGAGAAAACGGAAGAGGGGAGAATATAAAAAATTGTGATGTCACTTGTTTATATAAAATGTTTAAACAATATACAGTGGAATTTATTCTTCATTATGAATAATATATATATATATAAAGAAAGCACGACACAGAACTCAGGACTGTAAATGCAATATTAATAATCAGTCAGTACCACAGCTCACAATGTGACATTTCGGAATACTCAAATCCCTTTTTCAAGCACACATTAACAAGCTTTTAAATGTTACAACAGGACATGGCATCATTAACAACAATTCCCACGTTCACTTAATCCCTTCTAGTTCAAATTGTATTCACATATCAGGTCTTAAAGCATCACTATATATATATTTATTTATAGTGAGTCACCGGTAAAGTCTTACAGAACGCAAATATTGTGTTTATTACATAATTACTTGATATTTGTAGTTTTCGGTGTTACATTTTCAGCCCCTGCCATGCTGACACCTGTGTGCCCCCTCCAGGCAGCATTGCGTGCTCAGAGATTGCATCCTGCAAGCACCTATTGCTCATAAGGCCATTTTAAGCAATTCATTCTACTTTTCATCTACCTCAGATCCCAAGCATTCTGGACAATAGATCCTATACATGTATAAATATTTGATTAATGAATATTGGAAAGTTGATTTCTTATTTCATTGTCCAAAATAAAAACAAAAAAAAAGTTATTGGACAGAGATGCCCTTTAACCTTTACCACTGGCAATAAACCTCTACAGTACCCTAAGGATATTCACATACAGGTGTTTAAAAGTACAATGCTGGTACAATAAGCTGACATTTACTTTTTATCTTCCATTCTTTTTCAATTTTTAAACATTCAGTTAGATTTTTTTACAACAATATTTTGAAAATTGTTGCAGTCACAGATGGATGTGGCGCAGGTGTTGCTTTTTTCAAAGCAAAAATGAGAGGTTTTTATGCAAAAGGATTTTCCATTATAAGTTGATGGTGTGATTTGTATATGGCACTAATGGAACTGTATAAACAGAATGAAGTTAAAATCTTCCCTTACTGTTACTAGAGTGTTTTTAATCTTACCCCACTTTAATCCTGACCCCTTCAAAATTTGCAGCATTTTGAACCATGGGTGCACAAACCAGCAAATTAATAGTTTAGTTTCATCAGCTTTTCATGTATCCAAAAATCCATGTGAAGTGGATAAAATAAATAATAATGTGTACTGCTCAGTTGCTTAGCATGGATTACATTTGGTCTTTTTACTTCTCTTCACAGCCATATATAGTGGTAGGTCTGGGGATTAGTAATGATTGCTATAGAGTACAAGAAGCTGTTCTGCCAGTGCACTCCCTGCTATAGGTGAACTACACTCGCCACTCCCTGCACATGCTGATAATGCCTTTCATAAACATGTATACAAATGCACAACGCCCTGATGAACTTTAGCCTCTTGTTTTGCTCTTGTTTCTTTGTCTGCTACACCTTTTTCCAGCTGTAAACCAGTAAAGACACAGGTGTGTATATGAACCTGTTGTATATCCTGGGAGTAAAACACTGGTTATACAGGTTCCAAAGCTTGGCACTCTTACACTCACACAGATGCATTCACCTTACAACAAACACTTAAAGGAGAAGTGAATAAAAAGGAAAACAATTTTGTGTTCTGGGTCCACAGATTACTATAAAAATATAAATAAATAAAGTTAATAATGTATATATATATATATATTTATATTTTATGTATATATCTGTAGGAAGGATTGACACACCAGTTTACATCAGTAGGGTTAATTTACAGGCTGTATGTTGTATTGGGACGTTGAAACGCACAGTGAATGGAATAAAGTAACACTGTTGATGTAAACTGGTATGCTGATTATTCCTACATATTTGATCAAGTATCCAAACAGTAATATTGGATTATTAATATTGGACAGTTTACTTTATATATGTGTGTGTGTGTATAAATATTTGGTTTATTACACACTGTGCACGTAGAGCATGGAGCAGGAATTATTCCCTACTAACCCCTTCCTACTTGACTCAGAAGATAGAAAAGCCCTAGAACCACATTCCTTCCCAGTGAGATTACAGAAGTACACTCAGTATAATTATGAATTGTTTGTGTCGTTATCTAATTAACCTTTTAATCCTTTCTCTGCCGAAGACATAGAATGTAACTTGCTGACAAGGAAGTTGGAAACGGCCATCAGTGCAGATTTAACTTTTTTGGGTTATATGTAAATGAATGGTAAGGTGTGCTGCCTAAAGGGGATCACTGGTTGCAACTCTTTTCATGGAAGACTTTACTGGCGAATTCCCATACATGTGCTCTTGGGACACAAGAGGGGGAGCATAATTATCAAACAGTGAAATTAGAACTTGCCGCAGTGTGGGCAAATGTAATTCTGATGTTCTCTGTTTATTTCAGTTAGATTTTTAGTGGCACATTTATTATAAAATTTATCAATGTTTCAATTCAAATTTTTACCGCGTTTCAATTTTTTTTGCACAAAAACTCATAAATTCCAATTATGGTTTCAAAAACTGGGATGTTCAATATTTATTAATATTTATTATTGTGAATTTATTAGAAAATTCACAAATTCAAATATTGATAAATAAGCCTTGCCTGTCTCAAAACATTTACTTCTACATCTACTACATGTGTGCAAAATTATCTTCTGGTCTTTTCCTTACTACATGAGCAGCTAGAAGTCCAGATACAGTCACAATTGCACTTCAGTGCAGAAACCTCAAAAAGAGCAGCACAAGCCTAAAACTACCTGTTGGTTGGTGCTGGCATTAATAGTATAGGTATGGGATCTGTTGTCTGGAAACCCATTACCCAGAAAGCTCAGAATTATGAGAAGGTAATCTCCCATAAACTCTATTTTAATCAAATAATTAAAAGTTTTAAAACATATTTGCCTTTTCTCTACAGTTCCTTGTACTTGATCCAAACTAATATAATTAATCCTTATTGAAGTCAAAACAATCCTATTGGGTTAAATGAATGTTATCATTAAATGATTTCTTAGAATGTAAATCCAAATTACAGAAAGATCCCTTATCTGGAAAACCCCAGGTCTCTGGCATTCTGGATAATGGGTTCCATACCTGTATGTGGAAAAACACAACTCCATAGTAAGCACCTAAAGCTCAGGGACAAGGGTAGAAAGTTGGAGTTGTATAGTGTAGTAATACCTCAAGAAGGGCACCGTACTCTTGCTGTGATATTAGTGAGAAACTCTAGTAGAAGGGTGCACTGCTCATCCCTGAGGAATTGCTATACTATAATACTCCTATATAGTGTTCTTGTCCCCGAGTGTCAGTTGCCGACTGAGTAGAGTTGTATTGGCAAATTTCTTTCTCTTGAAAGAAGATGAAATAAGCAGGGGCTTTTACCTACACCCTGCAACAAGCAATGTGGAAGTATATGTACAGTGTGGAATTGCAGTCATTTGCTGACATGTGGTGATGATCTCTGCAATTCCTTCTGTTTCACAGAAATCCTGGCTGGAGGAGTTCACATAACCAAAAATGATCACCTGTGCTTCACTGACACTATTAACTGGAAAGACATTGTACAAGATTCTAAAGCAGCGATTGAGATCGAGTCTAATTCAAAAGCATGTGAGTAACATATTGAAGCTGTGAGCATGGGAAAATGGACTCCCATGCATCTGTTAAATAATGAGTGCCTGCACTTGTAATATACACCGGCCTCAAGATTGGTTGATTTTCTAGGCCAGACATCTTCAAATGTTTTCTGTAGACCTGAAGTGTTGATACAAGGGGAATCTTGTGTACTTAGTTAGAAAGTTTGGCTCTCTGCCACATCCTATCATACGATAGTAAGGTTGTATTGCTACCTAACAAATATGTGAACCCACTGAGCCTCTTTCAGTAAGATCAGGAGACACCTCCTTGTGTTCCTGTTTTATACAAAAGGTGTGTTTGATTTCTTGACAATGTGTGTGAAACTCCATACCAGATTGTACTTGCACGCCTGTGTTTACTGCCACTGTTGTATAATGACATCTCTTTACACAAAGTCCAAAATACACAAATACACAAAATACAGCCTTGTATTCTAGTGCTATCGAAATAGAAAGTATTAGTAGGCATCACTGAAATTATGAGTAATTTTGTCCTTATTTTAACTGACACAGGTAAAGCCATATTTCTCACAATTTACGCTATATCAGCTCAATTTATTCTTTCTGTTTTATGGAATTTTAAGCTGTATTTCTTTCCAAGAATTCAAAGACAGACTCTTTAGCCTTCACACTTATGAAAAATGTTCTTCAAGTTTTTCTTGCTATTCTTCATTTTAAACACTATACAAAAGACCAATGTGGTCCAACTCCTCTGGTGCCAACGGCCAGAATTTTTCTGGCCCTTGTGGTGAAGGGCCGATAATGGAAGCCAATTGTTCCTAGTCTTTAGACCACGGTCATGTTATCATGAGAACTTTTAAGATCATATCTACATTAATGAATGCTTGGTGCTCACAGCAAGGATATAACATTAAGACATACTGTTAAATCCATAAGCCTTCTCCTCCCCTGTGGGTAGCACAGCAACTCCCATTAAACACTTTAGAGGTCCCCTAACAACTATTTCCAAAGCTAACAAACCTCACTAGACTCATGTCCCACTGGCAACCTAAGGCAGGCAGAGTATGCAGGGGCTTACTGACTGAGGTTTGAATAATGCAGGGCCAGTTAATATAATGCTGATACCTGTTAAACTTTCCCCAAGGCAAGCAGTAACAGCAGACAGACTTTAATGGGAGGGCCACACAAGGTAGCCCTGTGGACCACCAGTTGGACAGCACTACCATACACAATATGAAGCATGCAGAATGTCCAGTATGTACTCTGTATTTACTTGAATAAGCATGTTATAATAAGCGTGTTTCTTCATGCTCTTTGTCTACATGTTCCCTACCTCCCTAAGAGTGTGGGACAGCTCATCATTTGAAGTCATTTGAATCATTTGAGGTTTACTTCTTAACTGTATTAATAGATCTAGTCACCTCTGGGAAGGAACTGTGATTGTGAAGTGGGAAATCACTTTATATATGTGTCAAATAATCTATGGCCCTTTGAGTGTTGTTAGTATACAGGTTTGATATCCCTGACACGAAAACTGTTTTGCATCAAATCAGAAGGGAATTCTCCAGTTCTCCATTTATTTTTTTAATGGATTTTTAGGAACATGTTTATGGGCAACAATCAAGTTTCTTTAGGTTACTGCTCCTGGGCAAACTTAGTGCCTTTTATTACTTAACACCATAAGCCATGAGCCTTAATTCCAATTTTTATTGCTCAAATTGGAATTGCACTAGCAATGCAGCCCCTGCTCACTCCCTCCGATGCTGAAAAGTGAAGCACAGGGGGGATGAGGGGGGCAGCATTGGAAAGACCACGTTGAACGGATCTTCCCGGATGGATGCTACCTTTACACTACTTTGTTTTACCCTGTAACTTTTTCAACTGGCTAAAAGGATACAAAAACTTTACCCAGTAAAAATCAGTAAACCACTTACCCTAGAACAAAACTTTCATCCTGGCCCCCACCCCTGCAGCACAACGTAAGGAGCCATACACTTCAACCATACAAGCCCTTCTAGCAAATATTAGCTCATGCCCAATTTAGTGCCAAAATAAACCCAATCTTGGCAAAACACATGCCACCTCTTATCCTAGTCTAAAAGCCCAGCAGTGTCTGAATTGTAACGATAGTTACAAGACCCAGAACAGCTTTTTTTTCTAATATAAACAAATTACACTGCCCATTATTTTCTTATAGGAGGAGAATAATCACCTCTCGTAAGTGTGTAATATTGTACTTCTTTTACTCAATAAAGCACTTTCCTGATATAAGTGTTATTGTTAACTTTACATTTACTTCTCTTTTTACCAAAGTTGAATTTTATATGTATTAAGGTACATAGTTACATTAATTTGGGTTGAAAAAAGACAAAGGTCCATCAAGTTCAACCCCTCCAAACAAAACCTAGTGCACATATATACACATGTTTACACAGACATATCTATACGCTTACATACATAAACCATATATACTAACATCAATACTAACTGTAGGTTTTAGTATCACAATAGCCTTGGATACTGTGCTTGTTCAAGAAATCATCCAAGCCCGTCTTAAAGGCATTAACAGAATCTGCCATCACAACATAACCCAACAGGACATTCCACAACCTCACTGCCCTTTACCATAAAGAACCACCTATGCTGCTTCTAATGAAAGGTCTGTTGCTCAGGAATAAAGGGTGGCCTCTGGTTTGTTGATCTTTTTATGGCAAAATAGAACCCTGCTATCTGTCTATAATGTCCTCTAATAGGAGACTTTAAATGTGTCTTTGTTGGACCTCTGATTGTCAGTGAATTCATTTGATCGCTGCTGCAATACATTGCTTGCCTTAGCAACACAGCTTTCAAGGCCTTTTTGATAAATGTTAGAGGATATAGCCTTAGATTTTTGCATTTGGTGCTGAAACTCAACAACAATTGCAAGCAGTCTAAGTTTGCTATAAAACAGGGTGGTGTTCCCTGAATAGAAAGTTCTTTATAATAGGGATGCACCGCCACCAAACCCACTTTTTTGGGTTTGGCTGAACCCCTGAACCCACCCCGATGGATTCTGCCAAATCCCGAACCGAATCCGAATTAGCATATGCTAATTAGGATCATGAAGTGTTAAAAAATGCACGGAAAAATTTTTTCCCCCTAAAATTTAACCCTTTACGCATGGGTTTCGGCCAGGACCGTGGATTCGGCCGAAAGCGAAACCATTAAAAAAAAGGCTGGATTCGGCCCGAATCCCGAAACAAATCCGGGATTTGGTGCAGCCCTACTTTATACTCTACTTTTTAAGTCCCAGTTCTGCAGTTAGCACTTGAAGAATACTTGAAGTTAAGGATTATTGGCAGCAAGCAAATAACAGCAGTTTGGGTTTCACAGAGCCGCCGCCAGCTAATAGAACATGTTACACTACTGCAAGTAGAACATTACTTGGTCTTGAAATCATTGTCTTTTTTATGATCATTGCTTTTCTCCATTTATGTAGGCAAACCCTGTGACCAGGCGTGTGATGGAAATTGTTGGGGACCAGAAAAGACAGATTGTCAAACATGTAAGTATACTTAAGTATAAAAAGCATAGTGAATGGACTGCGTCACGTAAGTTGGCTTGTCCATGTGTTTTTCATCAGTCTGATCACAACATTGATCTGCAAGGTGAATAAAAAAAGAAGTCTGACAGTTGATATTCAACTAAAAAGTGCCAGGAATATTATTTATTAGGTATCATTTTATCACCATAGTCAGCAACTGAACAGCATCTTAAGTGCTGATTTGTGTTTTACATAAAAAAAATTGTTTGTTTTGTGGTTTAAAATTGAATATAGTACAGCCCTTGTGTTAATTGGCTCACTCAGATCTCAAACATCTTGTACAAGGGGAGCATGGTGGCTAAGGGTTTGGCACTGCTGTCTTGCAGTACTGGGACCCTCAATCTGTACCACGGCACTGTATATATGTTCTATTTAAGGATAATGAAAAAATATGAGCAAAAATATAGGCAATACAAACAACAGCTGTTAAAAATGTACAGGGCTCATTTACATCCCTGGGGGCACAAGTGCAAGAGCACCAAGAGGCGCAAGAGTGCACCTTTTAGTGCTCAATTTAAAGGGACAGTAACACCAAAAAATGAAAGTGTATAAAAGTAATTACTATATAATGTAATGCTGCCCTGTACTGGTACAACTGGTGTGTTTTCCTTAGAAAGACTACTATAGTTTATATAATAAAGCTTCTGTGTAGCCACGGGGGCAGCCATTTACAGGAGAAAAGACACAGGTTACTTAGCAGATAACAGATAAAACCCCATTATATTATACAAAGCTTATCTGTTATCTGATATGTGCCTGTGCCTTTTCTCCTTTTCCCCAGCTTTAATGGCTGCCCCCGTGTTGACATAGCAGCTCATTTATATAAACTATAGTAGCGTTTCTTACCAGTTTTACCAGCGCAGGGCAACTGCACATTATATTTTAATTACTTTAAAACACTTTCATTTTTTTGGTGTTACTGTTCCTTTAACAGCAATCGGGTCCCCAAGTCTATACTGCTATCTACATGGATTTACAGAGTGAAAATGTGGCCACTCTGTGCAGAGAGCATATTTTGAAGGACAGAGGCCTGCTGCTATTTGCAAAGTACAAGAAATAGCCGATTGTGGACTCTTTTTTTGCACTTTGCACACTGCATGGGCCATGTATTAAATGTGTTCAGAGCCTGTTTCTCTTAGCTGTCAGCTCTGGTTCTCAGTGACCAGTAAATGTAAATTAAGAAAGGACATCAACTTGACTTTGTAGGGTCCCCTAGCCTGCATGCCTAGACTTCCCACTACTTTCTTGATCCCTTCCTAGTAACCGAGGCACATAAACATGGATTCTCCTTTTCTAGCAGGGGCAAAACATTACATTATTTCCTCAATTTGCGCAAAAAATGGCACACAAAAGTGACTAAAAATATAGGCAATACAAACTGTAATAACCAGTTATAATTCTCCTTAGATCACTTTCATCTGCAATGCACCAAAAGTTCAAAAACATATATATTATAAATGAATGCAATAATATTGTTTAATGATATTAAAAAATGACAATATTATTTGCACATTCTGACTAAGAATATGGTGGCCACATTTGCCGCCTTATTCACTGATTAATATGCTGTTAAAACCACTATCTGCATTTTTAACAGATCCCTCTAACCATGAGAGTCCCCTTTGTTAGAACACTGTTTAGTAAAAGAATTCCCTTTCTGTGTGGGCAAGCATGAGGATTTTATCTTAAAGTCCCTGTGACTTTTCTCCTGGCAGTGACAAAGACCGTTTGTGCAGAGCAGTGTAACGGACGTTGCTTTGGCAAGAACCCTACTGAGTGCTGTCATGATGAGTGTGCTGGGGGCTGCACAGATTCCTCAAACCTGAAGTGCTTCGTAAGTACCCTTTGTTGACTCAAAAGCTTGAGGTCCTACTCTGCTGTCAATGATTCACTTTGGTGACTGTAAGATTTGTTTTTTAGGTATGTCGTCACTTTAATGATAGCGAAGCCTGTGTCCCACACTGTCCTCAGCCACTGATTTACAACAAACTAACCTTTCAACTGGAACCCAATCCAGATGCCAAATATCAATATGGAGGCTCGTGTGTCAAAAGTTGCCCTCGTAAGTATATGCACACTGGATGTAAATATAAAATAGCTGTGAAAATATTATCATCAGCAGACAAAAACCCGCCTATGTGCTGCTTGAAACATAATGTGAATATTGCATGTCCACTGCATGCAAGGTAAGCAACACTAAAAGCTTCATATAAAATTAGAGAGAAATTTGCTATTAGATTCAATTACACCCCAGGTGGCAGCTGAAGCATGATGGATAAGTCAATTCCATTATACTGTCACCCTAAATTTCATGGAATACACTGGCCTATATTCTACACTGTTATGTTCTCTGTAAAATGTGTGAATCACACCATACTGAAAGGATCATCCCCAAGCAACCGGCTAGCAGTTCTTACATGTCTAATGAATGAAAGCAAACATTTGCTGTCGTTACTAAAATTTATAGGGGGCACAAGTACAAAAGTGCACCCTTTAGTGGTCATTTCACTGTACTTGTGTCTCCCAGAGTTCATGTATCTGCATGGACTTCCAGACTGAAAATCTGGTGCATCTCCAGAGAACCTGTGTCTGTTAGAAAAATGGCACATAAATGTCCCCAAAGTACTACACAATTTGGCACATTGCTAACATTTTGCATGTTTCAGCACAAAAAGGATTGCAAGTCTGTATAATATAAAAGCTTTGAATTTGAAACCAGGGAAGTCATTGTTGCTGTAGATTTGCCATTCTCAGTAACTTCATGCCTGTGCCTTTGGATCTTTATCTTCCAGGAAATTTTGTGGTAGACCAAAGCTCCTGTGTTCGTGCGTGTCCCAGTAACAAAATGGAAGTTGAAAAAAATGGGGTTAAGATGTGTGAGCCATGTTCAGGGCTGTGCCCCAAAGGTAAATCTGGAATATCAGTGAAGGGAAATTAATAATTGATAATAATTAATATCTAAACAGTATTGCTGAAATGTGTGGGGAGTTTGTCCGAGACACCCAAGTGAGTTTGCACTTCTATTAGTTGTTGTAACAACATGCCCCCCCCCCCCCCCCCCAGCTGGGGAACACATGTACTGTGTTAATGCCTTACCAACTCTCAAACATCTGTTTTGTCTTCTTTCAATCCAGCCTGTGAGGGGACTCTGCATGGAAGTACATACCAGACTGTGGATTCCAGTAATATTGACAAGTTCATTAACTGCACCAAAATCCTGGGGAATCTGGACTTCCTTACTATTGGAATTGATGGGTTAGTATTAAAAAAACTGATATTTATAATCTGTTCATTTGGAGTGTTAGTGTAAGAAAAACTTTAACCTGATGTTTTTAATACTTATACTATGTTTCTTGAGGCCATTGTCCTTCAGTATTAGGGATACTTGGTATGTGTTTTTAAATAGAAATATTTAAGGAGAATGAAAGCCATCTAGAGGCCTGTTAGCAATGGAAGAATATGTATAATCCCAGTGGGCATGACCAAAGGGACATGATCCCACGATCTACCATTAAGTATGCAGATAGCTTGTATGGATAGAGAGATTATAAACATATGCCATTATATACACAGCATGTTATATATTTATACGGTGTATATATATATAAGTTTGCTATTCTGTAGGAGTGAAACATGCTTCAGGGATATTTAGTAGAGCACTAAATAGTTTAAAGTTCAGGAGGTTAACCTTTACTGTGCTGGAGTAGCCAGGAGGTGGCCATAATAGAACTGCATAGAAATATGTTTATGTGCACCTATATAGCTATGTTAATTATAGCCGAATTTAGGGAAAATATCACATAATCTGCACTTTTTTCATTCTAGAGATTTGTGGAGAAATATCACAGCTCTAGACCCCAAAAAACTAAGCGTCTTCAAGACAGTGAAGGAAATCACTGGTAAGACATCCGACAACTTTATAAAGGGAAGGAGTTGCTTCCAGTCTCGTGTGACTTATCAGGAAAGCAGAGATATTTTGCTGGTATAGACATTACACATTGTTACACACTGATCTTCTTACATGTCCATTCTGTTTCCTTCACACCAGGGTACCTGAACATTCAGTCTTGGCCAAAGAGCCTGACAGACTTCAGTGTGTTCTCCAGCCTCAGTACGATTGGTGGACGGACTCTCCATACGTAAGTGGTTTTATTGTGATGTCTATATATTTCTACATCCACACAGCTCAGCTAGCATGCATGGGTAGGTAGCAGTGCCTTTATGTAATACAACAGCAAACATGCATGCAGTAAATAAATACATTTTATTAAGATGGGATTGAAGTAATATGTACTTTCCTCGGGGTGCAGGGGGGGCAGATATATTTTTATCTTTTATACGTTTTCTGTATATGCACATTTAAATATACTTTTTTGAGTAAAATCCCAGTTACTGGTCTTTTTTGGATGGTGTGTGTGTATATATATATATATATATATATAGAAAGATGCTAGTAAGCAGCACACCATTAGTTAAAAGTTGATACCTGGGTGCCTGTGCGCAAAAACAATATACAGGCTCGGATGACGGCACACACAGGGTTTGCATATAGATGTCACTGGGTCAAATGAAAATTAATTGCATCAGAGGTTTATTAGTTCCAACGTTTCAGCTCCACACAGGAGCTTTCGTCCTGTGTGGAGCTGAAACGTTGGAACTAATAAACCTCTGATGCAATTAATTTTCATTTGACCCAGTGACATCTATATGCAAACCCTGTGTGTGCCGTCATCCGAGCCTGTATATATATATATATATATATATGTAAAACAGGTTCTTAAAAATGTAATTACTTTACAAACTACTGGAGTTGAGACCTTTTATGTTTCTATTTTAATGTTTAAAGGAGAAGGAAAGTCATTTTTGCATTTAACTGCCAATAGATCCACCACATTAGTGCCACCTAGAACTCTATATTTATTCTGCAGAAAGATTTATCATACCTGAGTAAAGAACCCTAGAAGCTTTCTCTGTTTGTTAAGATTGTTTTAGCTTGGTGTTCATAGCTCCCTGCTGTATAGCTCTAGCCGTTATAGCTCAGATTACACATTCCTAAGGGTGGGGGGAGGGAGTTTTATGAAATTTTATGGGAGGGGGGAGCAGGAGAGGGCAAGAAGAGAGAACTGGGCAGACTTTGGCCTCAGGAATGAAGGATTTTTCTGAGAGAGGAAGTCTGATACGGAAGAACATGTTTACACAAAAGGAGACAAGAAATCCTGTGTTTCTTTTGATAGAGAACTCAGTGCAGCTTTTCTGTGAGTGCTTATGGCTGTATTTACATAGACCTTTCTGATAAAACTTACATTGTTTTTACCTTTCCTTCTCCTTTAAGTAGCAGTCACTGGGTATATGAGTGGGTTATGTCTCCAAAATAAAAGTGTATAGGAAAAAACACAAAAGGCTAACTTTTTGCTGACTACACCTTACGTTGACATAACTGTTTGTTCAGCCGAGGCTTCTCACTACTTGTGATGAAAAACAGCAACGTGACCTCATTGGGGTTCCGCTCACTGCAGGAAATCAGCGCGGGGAAAGTATATATTGCAGAGAACCAGAATCTCTGCTATTGTGACACTGTGAACTGGACATCTTTGTTCCCAACATACCCTCGCCAGAGCACTGAAATCAAGGGAAACAGAAAGAAGAATAAGTGTGGTAAATAAAACATTTACGTGCTATTCTGTGTCCCTTTTCGTGATTGGCACTAATGAATTGCTAAAAAGCCATGCTGCACATAGATTGAACATGTGACAGATATTAAAGGGGTGAGGTGGCAACAGGCAAAATCAAAACATATTAGTCTGATTTAACAGGAGTAGATGCAGTAATTAGGGTGAAAATGCATATTCATTGTTTACCCCTTCAGGTAAAGCAGTATATAAATTATTTTGACATGAGCACTGTGTATCGGCAGGGTAGCTCCCCTTTTCAGCCTGCTTGCCCCCCATTGTTCAGAGGGGGTGTGTTAACCCTGCCATAAGGAGTGCTGCTTCATAGCAAGCAGATACCCATTTATTCTTGACCTTCTAGAGTTGAGCAGCATAATGAAGACGAGACTTGTAAGGTTTTGCTATTTCAATGTAAAACTTCTGCACATTCAGTTTCTGTAGGCAATTCTGCTATAGGAAAAATCATATATTTTACAATAAAGTATGGCATAATAGCAACAGAATAACATCACTGATACCATTGATGCCATAACTGATATCATTTTGTTTACATTTATACAATGGTACTTGCATCAAAATTATGCAAAGTAGCTTTTAGCTTTGATAAGTAGCAACAAAAACTTGCTGTGGGTAAATTGCAGCTGCAGATTAGTGCAAGGGAATATGCACCAAAGGGCACCAATATTCCCAGATGAATGGATCAATGATTACTATATCCTGCAAGGAATTTAAAGCCATTCACTAATAACAGGTGTCTCCTCTACTCACTGGAATGAAACCTTGTCAACCATGTAAGGCAACTTCTGAGCCTCTAGTAAGGATGAGCTCTGAGATAGATGCCAGTAGGTCACTTATTTTTGAATAAACAAAAATTGCTTGTGTGGGAATAGGTAAAAAGATCAGTGTAAGAAAGGCTAAAGGCTGAGGATATTGCTCGCCTCGTTGATTGGCCAGGTTAAAAGACACAAAATGTACGTTTAGGGCTGAATCGGCAAGTGAAGGTAGAATTTGTATTGGTTCTACCTTTATATATGACAATTCAGCCCTGAACGTCAGTGGAGGGTGGGAACAATCTTTTATGAAAGATCGTTATTGCTACGTGTATGGCCACCTTAAGTTTGTCAGATGTTACCTTTAGTTTATTGTGTCCTTCCACCTGCCTTAAATCTCTCTGTATTTATTTTATTCAGTGGAGGAAGGGAAGGTATGTGACCCTCTCTGCTCTAACAATGGATGCTGGGGTTCTGGGCCAGACCAGTGTTTATCCTGCAGAAATTACAGCAGAAATGGAGTATGCCTGCAATCCTGTAACTTCACTGAAGGGTGAGTCGAGGGCCAGGGGTAGATAGCAGACATTTCCTTCTCAGAACACTTTTATGTTGCCGGTCTCATTTATATCACACTATTCCTAGTTTATACAATTTATTTAATAGTGTATTTACATGTATGGCGACATGAATGTGTAAGGAAAATTAAAAAAAAAACCCAGGAATTGGAAATGTATTCCCGACTATATAATATACCACAAGTCGTGCTCTGTCTCGCTGTAGAGTGTATAGAGATGTTTGTTCCATGTGGATCCTGTCACACAGATGTGAACTCCTGGTTCTGAGCCTGAAGCAATATAGCAACCTGATTATCAGACCGGCAGAGGAGCTATCTATGACTACATTGTTTCAGGATTCATAACCAGAGAACAGAAAGAGAAAAAAATATAAAGTCCACAGTTGTAATTAAGTAACTTTAAAACCAATGACATTGGAAAGTTGCTTATAATTAATTTTTTTTTCATTCTTCAAAAAGCAGTTTACAGTTGGAGATCTCTTTTAGTGCTCTGGTCATCCTTACATGATGATCAGACAAAAAAGTACAGAAAACATACATTTGTACCGTGGAGCCATCCAAACAGTATCGCAGCAAAACCACAATTGCTACAGCATTAAGTCTGGGGTGGTGATCAGTAAAAGTGCAATATGGCAGAGGTTTCTTTATTAGAAGGACAGGTTTGAAATGCTTTCTTATGTTTTTTGTTCAGAGATGAACGGGAATATGCCAAGGCAGGTGTATGCCTTAAATGCCACGAAGAGTGTCAGAAAATGGAGGGAAGGTTGTCTTGCAATGGATCTGTAAGTCTTGCTCACAGTTATTAAAAATAATATTTACTGTACACAATTCTAACACATTTTATTTTTACTTTTTAATTTATATTGTTTCCTCTCTCCTCTACAGGGCCCTGATGGTTGTGTGCAATGTGTTAACTATAGGGATGGTCTACACTGTGTGAGCCAATGTCCCAATGGGATTTTAGGAAAAGACAGGCCAATCTTCAAGTACCCAGATGCCAACAAGGACTGTCAGCCATGCCATGAAAACTGTACTCATGGGTAAGTATCTTAAGCACATTCTGACATGACAAATATCATTTAATTGCCCATTTTTCTACCATTTATAGAATTTATAGAATTGCAGGCCTTGGTAACCCTTTCTTTTTGGCAGGTGTACAGGACCTGAAATTAAACACTGCACTGGAATCGCTGCCCCTATAATTTCAAGGTAAATAGAGTGACGTGTACAGTTGCATTCATGATCTCTCTAAAATGGCCCTCTTTGTATAAAACTTTATATGTACTTATAGTTTAACTTATAGGTATTGCCCTAATATAGGACTGCCCTTAGTATAAAACATTAGGTATAAATATATACATAATATAGAATAATATAGGTATAGGTGTAGAGAGAGGGTATGGGATTAATACATTGGCAGTGATTGGGGGAGACGAGGGGAATCTTAATCCAAATCATGTAAATGACTGGCTACAGTGGGGGCAGAGAAGAATGCGTAAAGGAATGGCTAGGCATGAAGATTCTATTCACAAAAACTACATGAATTATAACTATTTTTTACTCTATGTTTACTATAGTTTATTAACAGAAATTAACAGAAATCACCTTGGAATTTCCCGTAAACTGGAAGCTCACCACAAGATTTGCATTTTTATTGATATAGGCTGTGATATGCTAGGACACTTTTCCTATAATTGTACTTATTTACTGTGGGTTTAAGATAATTAGCTTTTTTAGTGCTCCTCATTTTTGCATGTGATTTGCCACATGAGAGATTCTACCTGTTTGACAGATTTACATGACATGGACAGCCTAGAATAAATAAAATAAGAATTAGTTTTTAAGAATAAAAATAGTTTAGCAGTCAATCAGAATAAATCTAGTCTCACAAATAGTCTGCTTTTTGATGCTAACCAGTCAATTCTACCTACATTGGTTCCTGTGGGTCCCTAACCAATATCAGAGTTTGCACCTTTTATTACATTACCTCAGTTTCATAGGAAAAACTGCGTTCCCCCACAGATGCCCCTGTTGACATTGGGGAAAATAGTGTAGGAGAGACCTTGGCGTAGCCATAGAGGCAGCAGTACCTGCAGTGAGAGAGGGCCCCCACGGCCCCCATCTGGTAACCTGCAAGTGGCCTAACTGATGAATTGAAGCATTTTGCTGCATATCTGTGCTAACCCATATTACACACATACAGCTGAAAACCTAAAGCTTGAAAACTCTCCACGAGTGTCTGTACTGTAGGGTGAAAACTATATTATACAAATGTTAGGTTTATAGAAGTCAGAGGAGTGTCAGTCTGGAAGCGCCAGTTGGTCAAAGGCCTCAAAATATGCTGTTTCTTAACACCAGCAAAACACTGCCCCCCTGTGGTACAACAGTTAATTACATTCGCAACAGGTTGGATGTTATGCCACACTAAGCTAAAGCAACGAGAGCAGCAGCAGCAGAGCTTGCTTAAAACCTTTATATTTCCATATAGTAAAAGCAATTCTTTTTTTGTTTCCAACAGTAACACTCCCACAGTGGTGGTAGCAGCAGTAGTGGCCACTTTCTTTGTCCTGTGCTGCTGTGCCCTGCTTGGTACACTTTACTGGAGAGGACAGAAAATCCGCAATAAACGTGCTATGAGGAGGTACCTGGAGAGGGGTGAGGTGAGTGGGACACATGGAATTTAGAAATAATAGGATAAGCCATACACGGTGAGAGGGGTTTATTTCCAGTCAGGAAGTAGCCTGTTTCCCCAACTGACCTATACAAGAGAATACAAGGCGCCACACACAGCATAGCCACCCTTCTATTGTTTCAGACATTAGTACACATAGCAATAACAACTGGAACAGCAAGAACTAAAAAAGAGCTGCCTGGGGCTACTGTACTCCAGAGGCCAGGTTCTCACTGTGGTTAATTAATAATGAAGTACTGCAAACTAGTAAAGTTACCAGGTCAGGCCTTAAACTGAATGCATTTCACAGAGCAGCAATGAGTTAAATGTGTCCAGTTTAAAAGGGAAGGGGGTATTCATGAATGTGGCCTTCACACGAGTCCTGCATTAAACTGGCGTAAAACATTTGTTTGTGCTAGAAAATCATCAAATGACAAATTCACAATCATCTAAATGGCAGCATATTTTTTTACAACACCCTGTGCCAAAATGTTTCTTTCTTGTCAAAAATATACAGTTTCAATAGTTGAAGCCATTTTTGTTAACATTTGACAACTAGCATAATTATTTAATTGTTAATGGCATCAAAAAACCTTATATTAACTTAATCTTGGCATAAACTGTACTTCAGATTTGGTGAAATTAGGTACTCCAAATTCTGCATTCTAGAATTTGGAGTACCAAATTCAGTGCATTTTTTTTATTGTAAATACCTGTACCTTTATTGCACACTTTTATTATATTTAATATTTGTATTTTTTTTTTTTTTTTGTCTATGTAAAGTTGGGAGGAACACGGGTCAAAAAAATTTCATTACAGTAATAATGCTTCATTGTTATTTGTATATGACAATAAACTTGAAACTAGAACAGTTTAACTTCAAAGTGTAGAAATCTGCTGCATTCATGAACTGGATTAAGGCTTTTGTGAATCTGATGTTCTTTTAACTCCAGTTTAATGCCAATAATGGGCCAGGTTTAAATCAATAAGAAAACATTATTTGATGGTCTGTCATGTGAAAACTTATGGGTGAGATTCAATTTGAGGAGAAAAAACTTTTCTCCCAACTCAGTCCCAGTTTTTACCATAGACTTCTATAAAGTTTACATTTGATAAACTGAGATAGTATATTTTGCCTTGGCATTGGACAAAATCAGCTGAAAAATACATAATGAGGAAAAATGGCGCATATAATGAAGACAAAGTGTAATTAAATCCCACTCTTTCTGCAGTGTTTGGATATGCTGGATCCTTCAGAAAAAACAAACACCGTGCAGGCTCGGCTCTTCAAAGACACAGAACTGAAGAAACTGAAGATCTTGGGCTCCGGAGTATTTGGCACAGTGCATAAGGTAAGTATCTGTCACTGTATGTAGGAGACAGAAACCTGAGCCTGTAGAAGAACTTGTTGTTTATCTAATGCTTTGTCTTGGTCACCTGAAATGCCATGTGATGGGCAAATACGATTAAAGGGAAATCATTTTGGTGGCTCTAATAATGATAATAATGTTAATTACGGCAATATGCACTAGTCATATTAGGTATTTCTCACACCTAGGGGTGCTTTGTAGTATCATGATTGATATTTAAACAAGAGAATATGTATGTCAATACAGACTGTGCTTCCAGAAAACATGGACCAAAATTTGGAATAACTCACAAACCCAAGAGAAAACTACTGGCGTAAATTAGTCCACTTGTCCAGGATAAAGCCTTGCTGCTGCTGTTGGCTGGTGATGTACCATAGGTCTCAAAATCCAAACCTGACATGCTAAGCTGGCAATACAAATATCTTTAAAATCTTTTGTATGATGTAAATATATTATATATATATATATATGTACACATTGGCCTGACAAATCCATATACTTTTGACAATGTAATCTGCAAACTATATGTGGCAGTATTTCTCTTTGCTACCTGCTGTTCTGATTGTTTGGGTTATCAGTCCCAGCGAAACAGAACAGTAGAAAGGCGGCCATGCCAATTAGCTGTATACAATACCAACAGCTCAGCCCATGTATGCCTACACTTCAGTAAAGTACAGAAAAAAATGCCCTTAAAGCTGGCCATACACGGAAAGGACTTTCCCCTGGTATGCCCACCTTAAGGTAGGCGATATTGGACTAATCTGATAGTTTCGCTTTTGGGCTAAAGAATCAGATCACACTGACAGACCGTTTGGACAAGGATCAATGCACCGATGTGTTTCTCATCCTGATGAGATTTTTAAACTTGCCTGATTGACATCTGCCTGATTTTCAGACAGGTATCAGTCGGGTAGGCCAGTTAAAGGGCCCCACCTTTAGATGAACATACACAAAAATCAGCATAAAAAATTAGAGACAGCAGGCCCTGCCCTAGAGAACACGGGGGCCCTCCTGGAGCCTTCATAGATGTGCATTTCAGTATGTGGACTGTTTGCTATGGCTGTGAAGGTTCTCATTCATCCAGGTCATGGTATTTCTTGAAAAAAAGCAAGCCCGGTTGATATGAGTTATTACTACAGATAGACGGTTTGCAATAATATCAAACCTCCAGGAGGCTTAAAAGGGAGTGTCTTATTACTGCTTAGTTACATTGCTGATATGAAAAACATATGATTTCCTTACATGCAGTTTAGTGCAGAGCTAGAGGCTTCATTTCTAGGTGGGTTTTGCCAGACATGAACCACAGTTTATATCTTATTATTCCACATGTCTGTGTGAAGTAAAATGGTGAAAAACATGAGGAACACCGTATAACAAAAATGACTTTTCATTGAGTTACCGTTTGTATTATTAACTTCCTTCCTTTTGGTTTTCTCTTGCAGGGTGTCTGGATACCCGATGGTGAGTCGATCAAGATACCTGTCTGTATTAAAGTTATACTAGACCGGACCGGTCGCCAGACCTTCCATGCAGTTACTGATGTAAGTTGCTTCTCTTGTTCACTCAGTAGAATGTAAACCATGTGAAATAAAAACTAGTAGTAATTGTAAGGAAAGGAATTTAATGGCTTGCATAGAAGGTAGTATCAGTTAAACAGCCCTCCTCCACTGGAACCACACAAGTTTGTCCATCCAGTCCTCCCTGTTTTCCCTAAATGTTGATAAAAATGAAATTAGCACAGCGGGGTGGGGGGCACCATCCCACCAAACTGAATCTTCTCGTGCCAATGATTGCGAACACAGAGCATTTGCAGTTAAAGCCAGACCGGCAATTCAGCGGCACATAATGGTGCCCTTTGACCAAGCTGCACTACTCTGCTCTTTATCAACATGCATGGAAAATGGGGCAGATTTGTGGGGGGGATAGTGGTGTAGTTTAGGTGGTTTAGGAGTTCTTTCGGGAGATACTACCTTTTGTTCAAGGTTGCCATTCTCCTTTAAGACTTTTGCTATCTGTAATTAGTTTTAATACTGCATTTTTTCCTTGTATGACTGATACAGGTAAATGTTACTCCAGGCATAGTAGCACAGCTCAACAAGCTTATGAATTTGTTTGTAGCACTACTATGCTGTTTATGTAGCCATGGTAATGTATGGTCTCACTTGTACTGGGTGGTTCTGAGGCTATCCTGTCTCCACAGCACATGCTAGCAATTGGAAGCCTGGACCATACCTACATTGTGCGTTTGTTGGGGATATGCCCAGGCTCACAGCTCCAGCTGGTCACAGCATACCTGCCAATGGGATCGCTGCTTCAACACGTGCGCAAAAACAAGGATTCTGGTGCCATTGGTCCTCAGCTTCTTCTTAACTGGTGTGTGCAAATTGCAAAGGTAAATATTCAGAATAAACTGGCAGTAGTGTAACAAAGCAAGCACTGTCATATATCAGCTCTACTTAAATGGGCTACAGAAAATTTGTCAAGAAACTGACAAGTTATATTATAACGTGAATATGAATACCCAGACACACTAGAGGTTGTTGCTGGGTAGACAATGTTGTAATACAACCAGTTACAATAACTAAAGTGATAAACAGCCCCCTTGCTCTTTTCATCAAATTATTCCCCATTTAAATCTGTTATTTCACATTTATACTTACATAATTTCCCATCTCTGTTTGTTACAATGTAATATCATATATAAATCATTATAATGATTTATCCTGCCCTATCCATTGTCTATTGTGTCCTTCCTCTCTCCTGTAGGGTATGTGTTACTTGGAGGAACATCGAATGGTTCATAGGAACCTATCTGCTCGGAATGTCCTTATGAAAAGTGTCAATCAGGTGCAGGTATCAGACTATGGAGTGGCAGACTTGCTGTACCCAGATGACAAGAAGTTTTGCTACAATGAGATCAAGGTACCCTTCTGCCTTCACACTCATCTATGTTTATAAGTACAATATTTGCTTAATATCTAACCTTACCTTATTACTAGCTAAGCATATTCCAATGCTGGTTTCTGCTCTCATATCCTTGTTCATATTCCTTTGCAACTGCAAGGGCCGGTGAATCACCAAGCAGCAGGGTGTCCATTAATGCTGTTTGCAGTTGTTTTTTAGCAACAAGCTTTAAATTAACACAATTGTTCTAGGTGCATCCGGCATTATAGTTTCTAGCATGGATGTGTCAGGGGAATTTACCTGCTTTGGTTTTTGGATTTTTTTTTGTGGACAGGCCTGGACTGGTAATCTGTGGATTCTGGCAAATGCCAGAGCCTTCTCCTGTAAGAGTCACTATTTATTGGGCTCATGGGGGCTGTTTAGGTCTCTGTGTAATTATAATCCCAGGGCCTATTTTGAATCCCAGGCTGGGCCTGTACATACCCCTGTATCTGTTTATTTTACTTCTACATACACTGATTTATAATCAAATTCTGAAAAAAATCAAACTATCCAGTTCACTGAGAAAAATTTTTGAGATTTGATTAAAATTGTACTTTTGTTTTTATTTTTTTTTTAATGTACCTTTTTTGGTACTATGCAGACTCCCGTGAAATGGATGGCTCTGGAAAGTATACACTTTGGGAAGTACACTCATCAGAGTGACGTATGGAGCTATGGTACGTGGAACAGATACCCAAGGCATTATTGTGCTTCACACTGTCATGAACTATATATCATTACCTGCCCTGCCTTTACTCTTAACAATAGTCAGCAATGCCTTTATTTTTGGTTCCTCAAAAAGGTGTTACTCTATGGGAAATGATGACATTCGGTGCAGAACCATACACAGGGATTCGTTTGTCAGAAGTTCCTGACCTCCTAGAGAAAGGGGAGCGACTATCCCAACCACAAATATGCACCATTGATGTCTACATGGTAATGGTGAAATGTAAGTAGAGGTATTCGTTGCTAATCTGGGCTCTCTTAGGCATTAGCAGTACATAGAGATCATTAGAACCTCTCGGAGGCTTTCATGTAGGAGATATCCAGGTATAGGGTCTATTATCCAGAATGATTGGGACCTGGGGTTATCCTGGATAAGGGATCTTTTCGTAATTTTGATCACCATACCTTAAGTCTGCTAAAAATGATTTAAACATTCCTTAAACCTAACAGTATTGTTTTGCCATCAATGTGGATTCATGCAGCTTAGTACAAAGTACTGTTTTATTATTAAACAGCAAACTGTAAGAGCCTGATTGACTTGATTCTGTTACATTCTCTATTTTCTAGGCTGGATGATTGATGAAAATATTCGCCCTACGTTTAAAGAACTCGGAAATGAATTCACCCGTATGGCTAGGGATCCACCTCGCTACCTGGTTGTTACGGTGAGATGAATCTCTTATTGACTGGGTATCATTTATTATTGCCTCAGGGGTGCAAAATTCCATTATTGCTGGATTACATATACAAATCACAAGTGCTATGATACAGTTTGCTCTTCATATTTTTGACTTTCTTATCTTTGCCATTTAAGTATGACCTGCTTCTTATACAATTTTATTGGTGTAAATAATAGAAACCTGGAGACTTCCAGATCTTTTCCTTTTTTTTCTTACTTATTCGCTGGTGTAATGAAAGTAAAACCACATTTCAGCCATATAGCATGACAGATACCCAAGCAAGTTAAAGAAATGACTTTTAAAGACCAAATACATGTAAAAAATACATATAAAAAAAATGTTATTTTGATGATTGTGCACCTTGATGACATCTCTTTTCTTCTCCAAACAGCGCAATAGTGATGCACTTCAGTCCCCACTCCCAGGGGATCCACCACCTCTGTCTGAGAAACAAGTGAGTGATCTGGAGTCTGACGTGGACACTGACCTTGAGTCTGAAGACATGGCAATGCAGCCTAAAACTCCAACTACCCTATATGCCTCACGACAAAGAATTGACTACTCTAGGGTAAGGAAAACAGAGCCTATCAAAAAGGCTTGGGCAAGGAGGGATACAGGCATCATGCAGTGCATGTATATCTTTTTTTATACGTAGCACTTTCAGTTGCAATAGCACAGTCATAAAGTTGCACATGGGGGAATGGTAAGTTTTTTCTGTAAGTTAAATCTTGGCTTTCCTTTCAGAGTCAGAGTGCACTGAGCTCTATCGCTGGGTACCTGCCTATGAACCAGAGTCTTTGCAGCTCCTCAAGAAAGGTAAATTTGGGGTAAAAAAAAAGAATAGCAATGACCACTTAAGGCGGCATGTAGAATAACTTAACTAAGATCATTTTTATTCCTTTCCCAATAAAGTTTATTTAATGTGTACATTAATGTACTGACAGCTATGCCTAAAAAGATAGAAAAGATTTTGTGCCTAATTTTCTATATTTGGATTTATTATATTTTTGTATATATTTGTCACTACAGCAAAAGCCCTTGAGCAGATTGACAGATTACACACCAAGATATGCTAACAGCCCATTTTTATGCTCCAAAATACAAAGAATACATACATTCTAGGAAATAGCAATACAACAAAACTCATATGGGGTTATGTTATTAAAGACACTAAGGGGCTGATTTACTAATCCACGAATGGATCGAAAGCGTCCGAATGCGTTTTTTTTGTAATGATAGGTATTTTGCGATTTTTTCGTCGCCATCGCAATTTTTTTGTAGCCGTTACGACTTGCGCGAATTGTCGCGACTTTTTCGTAGCCGTCGCGAAAAAAACGGAAAGGTTTGCCTGCCGTTTACTACGACTCAATACGAAAAAGTCGCGACAATTTGCGCAAGTCGTAACGGCTGCGAAAAAGTAGCGACAATTTGTGCAAGTCGTAACAGCTACGAAAAAAAATGCAAAAAATACGAAAAAGTCGCAAAATGTTAATTTCCAATACGATTTTTTCCCATTTGGGATTCGGATTCGTGGATTAGTAAATCAGCCCCTAAGTTTGCCCAGGAGCAGTAACCCATAGCAACCAATCAGCAGGAAACATTGACTGGTCACCTATTTAAAAGCAAACATCTTATTGGTTGCTATGGGTTACCACTGCTGGGAAAACTTAGTACTTTTTATTACATATAGGGGACAGCAAGGTTTTCTGCCTGCATTACTCTTAACTAACCCTTCTGTTAAGAGTGAAAATGAACATCTGGGAAGATGTAGATGGGGGGTTTCTAACATGTGGGCTGTTTTCAGGGAACAATGACCTCTGCAGAACCAATTCCAAGACATGGGACACGCAGAAGAGAAGACTCACTTGGCCGAACAGTGTCAGAGTCATCAGAGGGCTGTTGTACTTCTTCAGACCTGGAGACAATAGAGGATAATTCCTATGGCGGAGGGAGCCTGAGCCACATTTCTCGCTCTCGCCTTGACAGTGCATACCGATCCCAAAGGGAGAGCCTCCTTGTTGGGACCCCTGATGATGACAGCGAGTATATCATGCCAGGGCTCAGTCAAAGTGGTGAGTATAGCACAGAAATCCTCTACTCAGAACTCTTGCTGAGAAAAATGGCATGTGCCCAAAACCTTATGGAAATGAAAGATATCCCTGACGCCATAAAGTGGCAAATGTCATCTTAAACCCAAAATATCCATATGTGAAAACAGACTGTATCAGCCAGTATTATGTTACAATTACATGAAATGCATTTGTTCTGCTGCAATTTTTAATTTCATTTACTCTCATTCACACTCTCATTTAAACCACTGCCTGCTCGTTAGGGTATATGGACTCTGGGCAACCAACCAACTGTAAATTACCTCAGAATATCACTATTTACATAATACTAAAAGTACTTTTGGTAAATTGTTTTCATTATATAAATAATGAAGGAGCAACAGTATGTATGAGGTAAAGTAATATACATTAGCTTGGGAATATGTAAACAGAGTAAAAAGTAAATGGCTAATAGAAAGACTGAGTTCTGGCCATTTTTACAGCTTGTACCCTTCCCTGGATAGTACAGCTCTGTAAGAGACAAACTAGCACAGAATTCTTAGGTGTCTAATAGGTTACAGCAGACTGCCTTTATTGGCTGTGGCCCCTGCGTATTTACACCATTCTCATTTCTATGCTTGCTTCACTCACAGAAATTTCACGGGATGGAACACTAACATCCCAAGGATCCAGATCCCTGACACCATGCCTGGTCAATGCCACTGATGAAGAGGATGAAGAGTATGAATACATGAACAAAAAGAAGCCCAGCTCAAAAGAGAAGCTAGAGTATGAATATATGGACATACGTGGAACAGGAGATGCAAGCAATGAATGCATAGCTTTCTCCCCTGCGGAGGGTGACAAAGAGGGAGACTATGAGTATGGAAACAAGGAGGACTACGAGTATATGAATGAAAAAGGGAAATACACAAGTAGGGAAAGCTTAGGAGATGGCGACCTGGAGGAGTACACTTATATGAACCGGAGTGGGAAAGTAAAGGATGAAACTAAAACTGAGGATAAACAGGGCTATGAAGATATGAACTTGGTTGCCAATCTGCCCCAGCAGTTGGAAAGGCCAACAGTAATTCCTCAGACCTGCCATAGAGAGGCATTGCAAAAAGGGTATCACCAGCCCCTTAGGGCTTTAGAAGCTAAAGACTGTGCATTTGACAATCCAGACTACTGGCACAGCCGGTTGTTTTCTAAGACTGACCTACAGATGACATAAGAACTGAAAATGCAATTGTAAAAAAACAAACTTCCCACTAAGTTCCAGGAGTGACTGAATGACCCCCGAGCTATCTTCTGCTCTCAAATGAGAAGCAACATGAATTCAGTTATGTGTGGTACGAAGAGCTGATCATCTGACCCCCTGCAATGTCCCAATGTTAGCTTATTCACACTTACAGTTTGGTCATTATGATACACAAAGGTGGTTGGGCCTGATTAAACCTGCATGCAAGTGAATCAAATCTCAACCCACCAGTCATGTGGCTTTAAAGCACTTTAAAGTCACTGAAAGTGACATTTTTTAGAGGATGCATTTTTAATGTTCGTTGCAAATTTGAATATGCAAATTAGGAGTTGTTTCAGTGCGTGGCTGAATCGTTTGGTGTTAGTCTGAACCCAATCATATTGGCTTGGGTATGTCCCTAGCTCTTTAGTGGGTGTTTGTTATACAACAGCAAGAACTCTGTGTCACTGGATAAATAGTGTCCCCAAACAAAACATAGCAATGATACAATATAATGTGTTTTTCTATTTATTACAATGGAAAGCAGACACACAACCACTAATGATTTGTCGAAGTGGAGACACACAGTAAGATGCTCCATTGCCCTAAAGAATTAGGAATCTTAGAACTGCAGCATATGGGCCTCTAAGGGGCATATTTATTATAGTGCCCATAGCAATCAATCAGCTCTTTCTTTTTGTTTTCTAACTTGTAAGGGACCGTTCAAATCCAATAGCTGATTGGTTGCTATGGGCAACATCACTGGTGATGTCAGCTTACACACTATAATAACTATTCCCCTTAGTGTTACGCTGTCATGAAGGGATAAAGCATGGATAGTCATGGCATTCTAATAAAGCTCGGAGACTTAGTGGGGAATCTAACTGCACTGATAAATAGTAGCGGTAATATAACCTGACACTGTAACACTTTTTTTAGAGGGATATTGTTAAAGGCATACTGTTGTCAGAAAACATACCTAAAAACAATACATAATATTAGGTAAAATAGTGTACATTAAAAAAAAATCACTTCTGAAAAAAATTTACTGTTTTGTGATGGTATGGCAAATTATGCATTTATATCCTGGTAGTCATGTGATGTTTTCGTTCCACTCTGGAAAAAAATGAGCTCTGAACAAATGAAATACTTTGAAATAAAATAATAACATAAATGAACAAAGCACTAGTAAAGGAAAAGCCCCATAATTCCCTTTCCCTGGCCACCATGTTGGAATCCACAGATTGCAGCATTAAATTAACTATTCAGTATAAAAATGAAATAGATAGGCTGTGCAGTTAGTTAGCCAAAAATGTACCCTATAAGGGCTGAGGTGAGCGGATAGCCAGAACACAACCCTTCTTTTGTCTCTCTAACCTGTTAGTAGTCAGTAACCAATAATTGACTTGGGGGTGGGGCATAGGTTTGTTTGCTTTTAAATCTGACCTGTGTGCTAAGGATCAGTTCTAACTGAACAGTTATGTCCCATGTGGCCCCCCCTAAAGTCACTGATTAACTACGAGGTTAGAGAGCTGAAAGCAGGTTCTATTAGGTAGTGTTCTGGCTATTATGCTGACACTCCATGTTGCTCACTCCAGTCTTTTTACACGTTTGGCTAGCTAACTTCTTTATTTCGCACAACATTTATTTACCCAAGTCAGCACTTTGCACACATGCTCTGACTGCCTTGTACTTCCCCTAGGTAGGGACACAAGGAGTGATCTAAGCCACAGATTCCTTAATTTATTTCATTCTGAAGGGCTGCAAAACGAGCTATGTAGCTCAGGCCTCAGGATATTCTAACATACAGTAGCCTCTGGGTGTGTGGGGATCTTCTTTATGACTTTTCTTTCCCTTTTACAAAAATATACAAAAGAAGTAAGGTGATGAAAGTATCACCACCTATTTATATTCTGGACCCAGAAGCAAACGTTTGCCCTTCTCTGCACGTTTAGTTTAGTATTCTCGTTTAACTCTCGTTAATTCTCGTTAATTCTTAGTATATAAACGTTTAGTATTCTCTGCAATACTATTCCAATGCCACAGCATCCTCTGTGCAGCCCTGGTTTATCATATGCGCCTTACAGAAATTCTTCACCTACTCCTGTACTGCCCATGTGCAAGTGCAGAGGATGCTGGGGACACCATTAGAGTAGCAGTGCAGAGAAGAAAAGGACCCTAGGCTGCTGCATTGGAAAAAGAGTAGTCCCAGCAGGGGGTCTGTAGTAAGCAAGTAGAATTACAGGGGGTTGCCTAACAACTTGGGACCCCCAGTGAATATGCCTTTTCTTGTAGAGGAGACTTCTACCTTGGATGCCGTTTAACAAGGTAACTTTGGCGTATGTAATCATCAAATGTAAAGGAAGGAACTGTTTTGTATACATAACCCTACCACATAGACAGTTGCCCTGTTCATGTATCCATGCCTACAGCCCTACCAGTTAATCTGTGCTTTTCTAATACTTTGTAAAATAGCTTTGATTGTTTGTTTCCAGAGTATATTTTTATATGTTATTTTTGTACAGCCCAACCGGGCAGCGAGGGGTATGCTGTAGGTATGTACAAAATTGCCTTTTGTTTTCTAAGATGGCTGGAGATCCTGGTGGAAAGCATGAACTTTGCAGCTGAACAAAGCCTCTCTCCCATGGGGCCAATGATGTACAGAGTTTGAAATTAAATGTTTTATATTTGTTTTATATTTGTAATTGTTTTCATTATCGTCGTAGTGACTTACCTCTGCCCTTTATCCCCTGCTTATGTTCAAAAAATGCTTCTGTCAGAAGGTTCACTGCAGCTCACACACTAACTTAGGGGGTGATGTAATAAAAGCACTAATTTTGCCCAGGAGCAGTAACCCATAGCAACCAATCAGCAGGAAGCATTTATTGGTCACCTGTTTATAAGCAATCACCTTATTGGTTTCTATTGGTTACTGCTCCTGGGCAAACTTAGCACTGTTTATTAAATATGGCGGGTTAATGCATAATAACTATGTATCTTAACCCCAGTACATAATCACTCAAACCTAATAGCAGTACTCACATACCCAGTCTCATTTACAGTCACAGCTAAAAATCACTACTGAGCCTGCATCAATGCTCATAATTGCTCCTAACAACTAGTGACAGTGCCAATGTTCCCATCTAGCATGTTCTTATGAATTATGTGCAAGTGCATATATTGCGCAAACTGGTCACAATTATGCTGGAACTCTGGGGAAAATTTTTTTCTAGATTGTGGGTCAAAAACAATGGCTACTTGCATCCAACAATTGCGCTTTGCACTGCTTTAATAAATGAGGCTGATATTAAGGAGCCTATTCATTAAAGTACGATTGAGTTTGAATGCTAAAAGTTTTAGAACTGTGCAGATTTTGTACTATATTTTCGTTTATTTCCGCAACTTGCTTTGCGTCAATTTGTGAGACAAAATTGTATTTGTTGTAACGAGTACGAAAGTTTCAGATTGATTCAAGCTTTGGTATCATGACTTTCCTTGGGCCAGGTTGGAGCTGCAGAGTGCCATTGAGCCCTATGGGAGACTTTCCTTGGGCCGGGTTGGAGCTGCAGAGTGCCATTGAGCCCTATGGGAGACTTTCCTTGGGTCAGGTTGGAGCTGCAGAGTGCCATTGAGTCCTATGGGAGACTTTCCTTGGGCCAGGTTGGAGCTGCAGAGTGCCATTGAGCCCTATGGGAGACTTTCCTTGGGCCGGGTTGGAGCTGCAGAGTGCCATTGAGCCCTATGGGAGACTTTCCTTGGGCCGGGTTGGAGCTGCAGAGTGCCAGTGAGCCCTATGGGAGACTTTCCTTGGGCCGGGTTGGAGCTGCAGAGTGCCATTGAGCCCTATGGGAGGCTTTCCTTGGGCCGGGTTGGAGCTGCAGAGTGCCATTGAGCCCTATGGGAGGCTTCCAAAATCAGTCATAAATTTTCTTGCGCTGTTTACGATCGTTTGGGTACAAAAATTTCGGAACTTTTATAAACGGCCATTTCTGGTAATTTAAGAGCTAAAATTCCGGAGTTTTTTTTAAATTTTGGCTTTTTCTAGTGCAAATCCACTCCCCTAGTGACGCCTGGCTCCGAAATTCCAAATAGTAAGTGGTTGGGGGGTGTCATTGGAAAGGCCGCCTCAGGGCGCCAGGGGTACAGAATCACCCCTGCTCCAAATTAATCTGAACATCTTTTGAAAAGAGACAACGAGATTATTACGTAACTGCATGCAAATTATTGCTGCCCTGTAGGGTGGAATTTTTGAACAAAACAAATTAGTGAGTTTTTATAAAGGTTAAAGTTCTAGGGATGAGAAGGAATCCTGTGCCACAGGCAGCGTACAGCCAAAGTACAGGGTTTCCAGATCAACTGGACACCTAGAAATTAAGTTGCCCTAGGAAGCCATTGTTTTTCCTTACTGTCATAATCCTCTTTAGCATTGCCCATGGCCCTACTGACACTTTAGCTTGTTTATGTTAATTCAGTGTTAGCTCATTTGTGAAACACAAGTCACTGAAGTGATTAACAAAGTATTTCAAATTGTCTTCAGTCCCTGTCAAAAAATATATATGTCCTAATAGAGTAAAATAAAAGAGATGTCTTATACTGTATATGCTGTTTTCTTATACATGTATATACAATATCAGGGCAACTGGTAGGCACATGGGTCAGGGTGGCAAACATCATCCAGCACCAGTGGCTTTTAAAGGAGACATATTGGATAAATGGGCCACCACGCCCCTGCACCGCGCACCCCCCCCCCCCCCGTTTAGTTTGGCGCGCATGCGCAGTTTGAGAGCGGGGCGGGGGCAATGTGCGATGCGAAATGGATCGCAGACTAGGGGTAGGCAGGAGAGGCTCCAGCCTGGCGCCCCCCAATCGTTGCGCCCTAGGCAGCTGCCTCTTCTGCCTACCCCTAGTTCAGGCCCTGATTATAAATAATATACGGTGCTGGTTTCACGTTGTGCTAAAAATTAATCCTAACTGCAAAAATGGCCCCTTTATTGGAGCTCCCTATAGATCCTATCAATTCTCTGTGTTTCAAATGAAGGGTGGGCGTGTCCTAACGGTCCCTGCCAAAAGCACAGTAGGAGGGGGAGAGCCAATCACAGCCCTGCACTCACGGAAGCAAAGACAGGCTTCAGTTTCCTATCAGGTCAGCCTAGCTGCTGATTGGTTCCTATCCTACAGAGCAGTGCTCTGAGACCCGCCGGCTCCCCAGCTCATCCAGAGAATTCAGCCAGCAGGAAGTGGAACAGATGGGCGGGACTACTGGGTTTTGGGGGGAATTTCTCAATAAATAAGTCCGAAACACAACTTTTTTAAGCACAATCCTTCTATATCTAGAGGAGTATAGTTCACTGGTACATTCATAATTTTTATAGGATATGTCTCCTTTAAGTGTATGGGCATCTGATTCCAACCAGGACAAGAGGGGTGACGTAGGCAAAGCTTAAATTAAAATGAATTGCGATGTACCGTTTGACTTCAGGAGACAAATCTTATAGTTGTGTGCCTAACCCCTGGCAGAGTTTGAAAAATATCAATGATTCTGCAAAACATTCTTCTATTTTATAATATTGTCAGGTAAAAGTATTTATCACAGGACTGTGTGTGCCAGTTAGTAATCACAATGTTAACTCAAAACTGACAGATTGCCCTGGATGTAGCCCACAACGTCATGCCTCAGCTCCCAATTGCATCACAACTCTGCCCCTGATGTCATGGACCCATACTGCCCTATAAGAACAGAGACAAAAGGTGGCAACCACAGCCTTATTTGTTTGTAATTAATGTCTGTATAAAGCCTGGGGAAAGCAAAAGAATTGTAAAAGGATCTGCAAGCATGGGGCGCACTTGGACTTTCCAATATGGCAATGATCTGTAGCATAAGGCCAAGTCAACCCTTCAGTGGCAGCAGCAGAAAATAGTGAAGCTTCTAAAGTAGCCATCACACTCTTCTGACATTATTGGTACCGGTGTGACTATAAAGGTAGTATGGTTACTCACAGTTTCTTAAAAAATCCTCCACATCTTGCAAATTCTACCAGGGTTATGTACATAACTGCAGTGTCTAGGTGATAGCGAAATAGTTCCGTTCATCCATTTAGTACATGATATAGTCAGTGCCTAATAACACAATCGTAGTTTTAAAAGAATGCTGAGAGTGACAGTCAGTGGCAAATGCCTCTCCCGCTTATGCACCTATATTAATGCTAAAATAACTTTTTATAGTTCAGTGGTGCCACCTAGTGGACTACTTACAGGTACATCGCACGTCTGAGTATGTAAAAATGTATGTAACTCTGTTCCATGATGTCAGAATGGCACATTTTTATATATATAGACTGTCATATAAAGCAGGGCACTCACAGGACTTAAAAGTAGCCAATTCACTAAAGGCTGAAAAAACGAGTGCTATTTATAGCATGTGTTAAAAATATCACTTCTTATATTTTGAGAATTAACGATCAATTCACTAAAAGGACATTTGTCTGAATTAAGACGCAATGTTATTGTCGTTATTTATCTGCCGATGACATATTTTTAAGCGTTATTTTAAAGCATGCAACATATTTATGTGTTATTTCGTAGCACCAGATATTAGCGCACGCTATTACGCACGTAGCAGTTACTTTCTGAAAACCACTTTTCTGGAAATTACCATTTCCCTGACAACTGGAGGATACAACACTCTAGGAAGATGACATACTTGAACAAAATCCGACTGCAAACTCCATCTTGTCACCACAGACAATCACCGGCTGCAACTTTGTTTAGTAACGCCTACTCCTGGGAGGCACTAAGTTTCACAGTAATTATCGCCGCATTTTATGCTTTTAACGCTTCTAATATGTCTGTGAATTATGCGTTAGTATTATTTCTATTCGATAATTACCTCAATGCAATGGAAATAACGCTTTGCGATAATCAGGATTTTGCGCATGTGATATGAGTAGTAACGCATGCGAAATGACTTTGATGAATCAGTACTTAATTATCGAACACGTCTTAACGCATAAAACTATGGGGCTGATTTACTAATCCACGAATCCGAATCTGAATGGGAAAAATTCGTATTGGAAATGAACATTTTGCGACTTTTTCGTATTTTTTGCGATTGTTTTCATCGCTGTTATGACTTTTTCGTAAATTGTCGAGACTTTTTCGTAGCCATTACGACTTGCGCAAATTGTCGCAACTTTTTCGTAGCAGTTACGATTTGCTTGTATATTGTCGCGACTTTTTCGTATTGAACACTCGTAAACGGCGGGCAAAACTTTCAGACTTTGCATGATTTTGGAAGCCTCCCATAGGACTCAATGGCACTCTGCAGCTCCAACCTGGCCCAAGGAAAGTCTCCCATAGGGCTCAATGGCACTCTGCAGCTCCAACCCGGCCCAAGGAAAGTCTCCCATAGGACTCAATGGCACTCTGCAGCTCCAACCCGGCCCAAGGAAAGTCTCCCATAGGACTCAATGGCACTCTGCAGCTCCAACCTGGCCCAAGGAAAGTCTCTCATAGGGCTCAATGGCACTCTGCAGCTCCAACCTGGCCCAAGGAAAGTCTCCCATAGGGCTCAATGGCACTCTGCAGCTCCAACCCGGCCCAAGGAAAGTCTCCCATAGGACTCAATGGCACTCTGCAGCTCCAACCCGGCCCAAGGAAAGTCTCCCATAGGACTCAATGGCACTCTGCAGCTCCAACCCGGCCCAAGGAAAGTCTCCCATAGGGCTCAATGGCACTCTGCAGCTCCAACCTGGCCCAAGGAAAGTCTCCCATAGGGCTCAATGGCACTCTGCAGCTCCAACCCCGGCCCAAGGAAAGTCTCCCATAGGACTCAATGGCACTCTGCAGCTCCAACCTGGCCCAAGGAAAGTCTCCCATAGGGCTCAATGGCACTCTGCAGCTCCAACCTGGCCCAAGGAAAGTCTCCCATAGGGCTCAATGGCACTCTGCAGCTCCAACCTGGCCCAAGGAAAGTCTCCCATAGGACTCAATGGCACTCTGCAGCTCCAACCTGGCCCAAGGAAAGTCTCCCATAGGGCTCAATGGCACTCTGCAGCTCCAACCCGGCCCAAGGAAAGTCTCCCATAGGGCTCAATGGCACTCTGCAGCTCCAACCCGGCCCAAGGAAAGTCTCCCATAGGGCTCAATGGCACTCTGCAGCTCCAACCCGGCCCAAGGAAAGTCTCCCATAGGGCTCAATGGCACTCTGCAGCTCCAACCTGACCCAAGGAAAGTCTCCCATAGGGCTCAATGGCACTCTGCAGCTCCAACCTGGCCCAAGGAAAGTCTCCCATAGGGCTCAATGGCACTCTGCAGCTCCAACCTGGCCCAAGGAAAGTCTCCCATAGGACTCAATGGCACTCTGCAGCTCCAACCTGGCCCAAGGAAAGTCTCCCATAGGACTCAATGGCACTCTGCAGCTCCAACCTGGCCCAAGGAAAGTCTCCCATAGGGCTCAATGGCACTCTGCAGCTCCAACCCGGCCCAAGGAAAGTCTCCCATAGGACTCAATGGCACTCTGCAGCTCCAACCTGGCCCAAGGAAAGTCATGATACTGAAGCTTGAATGAATCCGAAATGAATCTGAATACGAAAAAGTCGTGACAATTCGCGCAAGTCGTAACGCTACGAAAAAGTCGTGACAATTTACGAAAAAGTCGCGACAATTTACGAAAAAGTCACAACAATTTACGAAAAAATTGCAAAATACCGATCATTACGAAAAAAACGCATTCGGATGCTTTTCGGACATTCGTGGATTAGTAAATGTGCCCCAATGTGTTAAGCGTTAACAACCTTTAGTGGATCGGCCCCATAAAGTTTATTTGTTATTCCAACGTTTCGGTCTTCCTTGAGACCTTTTTTGCCGATGTTTTGGCGGCCAAAATTTTTCCATCCTGTCTGACTGGCAAGACAACTGACATCACTTTTGCAGATATTGGTTGCCAGCCTCCCACCATACATCAGTGCGCTATCAATCTCAGAGTGTATAAGACTAGCCATGGTTGGTATAACACATAAATGGTTCAGGTGAGGGGTGGGAAGTACAATTTGAGAAATCTCAGATAACGTTTATTATTACATTCCTTCCAAACTCAGTCTGATGCTCTAACGGCAGTGACACACAGGGAGATTAGTCTCCCACAGTTAAATCTCAGCTACTGTGGGTGATGAATTTACCCAAAATGCCTCCCCACTGGCAATAAAAGTAATCACCTGTGGAAATGCACACGCAGCACTTTCAATTTGCTGCAAGGTATCTACTTACTTGTCACTATCCTCACTTTGTAAGTACTAAAGGAAGCATTCATATGGAACTTGTGAAGGACCAGAACAATCCAGGATACATTTTCTCTCTGGGCCCTAAAATTGAGACCTTTAAAATTACTTTAGTCTTGCCCTTTAAAGAGGTTAAATCTGAGTACCCCGAAGGGACAACATCAGCCCTTTTTGGGGTCCTAGTTAAAAGATGGGAACAGATCCAAAAAATTATTTTTGTAAGCTTCTACTATGATTTGACTGCCTCCTGAAGCCAGGTCTGTTCTTTGGGACTTGCTCCTTGTGTTAGAGGTGGTATCCCTTAGAGCCACTCCTCATACATTACTATGGCTATGACTTAAAACTATATTACTTAGACTTTTTTTCTGACCCTTTTTGTATTCTGCTTCATTTCTTCTTTCCGGGTAATGGATCCCATACCTGTACTTGTGCCCAAACTTGTTTGACTGTGCAGAAGACATGACTTCAGTCCACCAGTGTGGGAACTAATTACAAGAAATTACAAAAAATTAATCAGGATACTCATTGTACTAATTCATTGTACTTAGGGCATGTAATGATCCTTTTTACTGGAACAGGGACTTCCTCTATGTGGTTTCCAGTAATGTTTTAGGCCTTGAGGATGATAATAACGGAGAAGGCATTTACCCTAAAGAGAAATACCAGTCCATTAGTGGTGCATCCATACATGATCAGTAGACGTGATATAACAGTGGAATCTAGTGTTGTGTGAATCTGTCCCATTTCCTTTCAACAAACAATTTGTGAAACTGCTAATAATATTCATAATTCAAAAATTCATAATAAATAAATATAATATATGCAAATATATTCCCTGTACATCACAGTAAAACTTACAGGCCCAGGTTATTGTGTGTAATGACTATTTAGGCCCTCTGGCCGTATGGTCGGTCTCTTTCTGAATTATGAGTATATTCGTGCCTAACCCCCCGACCTATGGCCATTGTTCCAGCTCTCTAGGGTCAGTGCCAGTAATTAAATACAAACAAACCTTTTCTATTACAGTACAAATAAAGAGCAGTTCTCCCTCCTGATGAGTGATTCCAGTGTAATAAAATGACAAAATGATCTCTATATGTAAGATATCAGCAAGATGCCTGATATAGTGCTGAGAATCAGCATTCTCATTGGTCAGTTCTCTTGCATCTATAATTAAGCTGTTGGTTATCTGTGGTACTTTACAGCACTAGATGGAGCAGTGGGGCAGGTTTAATGGCTGCCATAAGAAGACATTTGGTGCAGGGCTCCCAATTTGCCCTGAGCCTACAAGCTCTCCTACTTGCACATCATGGTTGACACACAAGTAGGGGAGCATGAATGTAGGGTCCCTGATCCAGCCACACACATGCACCTACATACCACCCAACATTTGAAAAATGAAGAGAGGGAAAAAAAGATTTGGCGCGCACAGCAAATGTTTTTGACCATGCCCACTTTTGTGGCCACGCCCCAATTACCACACCCCATTTTTTCCCCCAAAAAAATACTCAGGCGCAAAATGTGCTATACCCTCATACTTTACTACCTAAGACAATATAGCAACTCCTACATATAAAATACAAATACAGAGAGAAGGCAGTCAGTTATAAGTGAGTTATAACTATATACCAGTTTTGCCCCCCCCATACACAGTGCCCCAATGACCCAATAGACAGTAACCCCCATACACAGTGCCCCAATAGACAGTACCCCCCCATACAAAGTGCCCCCATAGACAGTACCCCCCATACACAGTGCCCCCATAGAAAGTGTCCCAAAGACAGTACCCCCCATAGAAACACCCCCAATTGACCCCATAGACAGTAGCCCCCATACACAGTGCCCCCATAGAAAGTACCCCTATACACAATGCCCCCATAGAAAGTGCCCCCAATAGCCCCCATAGACCGTACCCCCCATACACAATGCCCCCATAGACAGTACCCCCCATACACAGTGCCACCATAGGCGCTCCGGCTTCTTCTGCGGCTCTGCTGCGGTGACAGGCCCTTTTATAGGGTTGCGCCCCATGCTTACTGACGTCAATATCCTTATCATATACAGCAGGGGGTATATTATCCTTATAACACATGAGTGATACTTGGAATTACCCCTAATTGACTTCTAATATCCTTATCATTTACAGTAGGGGGTACATTATCCCTTATAATACATGAGTGATATTCGGTATTCCCTGTTTAACTCTGGCTGCAGCCTTGTGCCTTTATGTGGTCAAAGAACCTCTCAGTGACTTTTAATACCTGTATTATTTACAGTAGGGGGTACATAAATCCTTATAATACATGAGACTGCAGCCTTGTGCCTTTTATGGTCACAGAACCCCTAAGTGACTTCTAATATCCTTACCATTTACAGTAGGGGGTACATTATCCCTTATAATTACATGAGTGATATTCCGGATTCCCTGTATAACTCAGCCTGCAGCCTTGAGCCTTTACATGGTTGCAAAACCCCTCAGTGACTTTTAATATCCTTATCATTTACAGTAGGGGGTACATTATCCCTCATAATACATGAGTGATACTCAGAGTTCCCTGTATAACTCAGCCTGCAGCCTTGTGCCTTTATATGGGCACAGAACCCCTCTGTGACTTCTAATATCCTTATCATTTACAGTAGGGGGTACATTACCCTTATAATACATAAGTGATACTTGGGATTTAAACTCACTTCAAAGACCAAAATATAGGACTGTCATTATCATAAGTATAGATCCAAGTTATTTAGGTGCAAATTACACCCTCTAGTGGCCAAGGAGGGGAACAACTACCAAATATATATCCGCACCACTGCAAAAAGTTAAAAATTATAAACTTTATTACACTCCATTAAAATAAACTTTTATCACAAGCTGGAACAGGATACTTTCAGATTGTTCTTTTAAACTAATGGAATTAATGAGAGAATTTAGGAGTAAAACATATGATCAATTAAAGGTTGAATTTAAAAGGGTGGAAAAAGAAATTGACACATTTAGAGATACTGCACGTTTTGATGAGATTTAAAAAAGGAGTTTAAAAGGTTCAGATGGAGGTGATGGATAATAAAAAGAGAAAATGTATTCGAGAAACTATTGATTACAATAAAGGACAAGTATATAATTATATAATAGTGATAAAAAAAATTTCCGTACAGGCAATAGAACAAATAAAATTGGAAGGAGAGGAGAGGATACCCTTACTCTTCTACATAAACGTGGAGTGTTCTGGATTCTTTACCTGCATACACGTGTACCTTTGGGGTTGAATTTTACTTTTGATGTGACTTGTTTTGTGTGAAGTATATGCTGTTTAACTGTAAATATTCCTAATTGCTTAAAGGAGAATGCAAGTCAAAGTTTAAAAAGCATACTGCCCAGTAGTCCTCCTATTGTTTAGTAAAAACGCCACATTTTTGGCTCACCTAATCAAATATTTACTCAGTCACACTTACTTCACATTTTCTAGAACAGACAGCCATCTCTAAAAAGGTATTCTCCCTTCCTTTCCCTCCTTGCTTCATACTGCACGTGTTTCATTCCGTCCCCCCCTCCCCTCAGGCAGATCCACTTCTGATTGGCTGGTGGGCATGTGTAGCTCAGAACAGGAGACAGGATCAAGTTACACACATGCTCAGAGAATAGGAAGGCTGCCGCTGGCACCTACAGGAAGGGGAGAGAGATTTCAGTGATGTCACTGTAGTCTTCACACTGCTGTAGGCTGCCAGCACCATATCTCAGAGAAGCAAACAGGGATCTGGGAATTTAGATATGCAGTAAGTACTTAAAAAGAATGCCTTTAGGCTTACTTTTAATTTATATTAACCTTTCATTGTCCTTTAAAGGACATGTAAAGCCTACATTTGCCTACAATGTATATCAGTTGGGCACGTCTCCCCCACCCAAATGGCATTATTTGTACTGCATATATCCCCTCCGTTTGCCAGCACCATCACATTTTCCTAAAGCAAATAGCAGCTTTCACCTGGTGGCCATTTTTCTTCTCATAAATAATTGGATACATTTAAATCTGCAAACAGCAAAAAGTTCTGCTTTGTTTGAGCTGAGCTCAGGAGAGGAGGTTGGGAGAAAAAAAATTGAAGTAGACAGCTAGAGAGGAGTTTCTATGGGAACCAGCAATGCCATCTCTTCACTGGCTGCTAGACTGGGGGCGTGTTTAGTAATCTGAGCATGCTCACAAGCCAACAGCCAATGCAAATTCCTGAGGGAGGGGGCCTAGTGGGTTACAGGAGGAGAAGGAAATCTAAATGATTAAGGAGATGCTACAGCCTTACTATTAACCTCTGAACAACCAGTGTGGCAGGTATTGAAAGATTTCAAAGAGGCTTTTCATGGATTACATTTGTGTGTGTGGGGTTTACATGTCCGTTAACTAAAAATATTGTAAGTTTGACTTTTAAGGTTTAACCCTGTGATCTGTATGTTTTAAGTTGAAAAGTCTAAACCTCATGAGACAGTTAATTTAGTAATCTTTCATTTGGATCAAGACCAGTGAGGTGTCATTTAGTGATTTTAATTTGGGGTGTGTTTTAAAGTGTGTGTTGGATTAGAGAAAGAATTTGGAAACTAACTACTCTATAGCCTAGTTTGGCCATGTAGGGCAGCTCAAAGTCAGAACTGCAAGACTAGTTGCAATTAGTCTTCTTTCATGTTCTGCCAATGTCAGGCTTAGGGTGTAGCTGCTTGTGCTCAATTAAACCAACAATCAGGTACAATGGGACAGCAACAGCAGGGCCCAAACAGAATAATAAAACCGACGTGTCACTGTCAGTCTATAAACATATATATTGTTTCTGTTGATGTTCACTGACCTCACAACCAAGTCAATTTGCAAGGAAGAGGCGATTTATGAAAGCTGATAATAAAAATAAATAAATAAAAGCAAATGAAAGTCCCTCTTTATCCCTGCTGAGACAAGACGAGAGACATTTACTCAGGACTATCGCCCTTTGCATGTAACTAGAGCAGCACAGAATGAGCGGCTTCCCCCTGGCAGGCTGGGAGCTGTAGTGCCGCCCTCACGGCCTGCCCCGCACCGGCACACTACTTCCTACTCAGCTGCCTCTCTCTCATGGCAATCCCAGCAAGCCCCGGAAACAAATGCAGTGACATGTGCTTGGGTGCAATGTGCTTCACTGCCCTCCATCCAGGCCGCCGTGTGTCAGCGAACTACATGTCCCAGAGCGCCTTGCGGTGATTGCGCCGCCCGGCCTCACTCCAGACTCTGAGCTCCGCCCCCAGCGCCCTCGCGCTCTCTCTGCCCGCCGCCTCCGCTCGCTGCTACAGCCGCTGCCACTGCTGCTACTGAGGACGGGCTGAAAGAGCTGTCGGAGGCCCACAAACATGTCGGGGGACGAAGAACAGCAGGAGCAGACCATCGCGGAGGACCTGGTGGTCACTAAGTACAAGATGGGGGGCGACATTGCCAACAGTGAGTAACGAGCAGCGGGGGAACCCCGACACGGGGTTAAATACAGTAGGGTGCCGGATAGTGCGGCTCCACAGGCCACTAACCCTTTCCGTGCCAGCTGTGTAGGAGCACTTGCCTTTATTGTGTCATGCCCAGGCACGGCGGCTATAATAATGCCCCATGGCAGCTGGGAGAAAGGCACCGTGCGGGGCATCGGCTTGCTGCCTCCCCTTACACTGCTCTGGCACCTTCACACACGTGACTTCAACCTGTGACTTTTTAGTTGTTAGACTACAATTCCCGGCATTCCCGGGCAGCCGGCTGGCGGGGATCGGGAGAGGAACTGCTTTGCCTCTAGCGAGGCGACACCGGCTGCAGCCGTGCGGGGAATGGGGGGGACACACGTGTCACGGCTGCCATGTGTCTGCTCTGTCTCCCCGGTGGGTGCTCTCGGTCTCCCCGGTGGGTGCTCTCGGTCTCCCCGGTGGGTGCTCTCGGTCTCCCCGGTGGGTGCTCTCGGTCTCCCCGGTGGGTGCTCTCGGTCTCCCCGGTGGGTGTTTCTCAGGCCGGGAATACACGTGTTGGCTCTCCCTCCCTCCCGCACTGCTTTCTTGTGTCTCCGCGCTGTGGGGGCGCGTCAGGGTCGCCTCTCGGGGAGGGAGAAGGGGCGGCTGAACTTGGGCGAAACTACTCAGCGACTCCGGCGTGTAAACTCTATTGCACAGATGTATGGGACTCCGACAGGAATAGCGCAGGGAACTGTGTAAAGCACGTTTTGTAGCAAGTGGCAAAGAAGCAGAGACATACTGGGGGCGTCTAATGATAATTGTATAATACTTAAGCCAGTGCAGTTAGCCATAGCAAATGTCTGGTCGCCAGGGGTTACTGCACTGGGGCAGTATTTTTTTCAACAACTTTTTTTGGGCGGGGGGGGGGTTCTATACCTGCCTTCAGGTGTAGCCCCCCCCCCAAGAAAAAATATGTTGCAGACAGAGATTCTGATTAAATATATTGCATTTGCTGTTGAAGCAACTTTGGGTGCTAAGACTTTTTGTATCCATCCTGCTTTTCTGCACTGGGGCACTAAATGAGCCCTAGAAAGTTACAGTGAAAAGTTGGAGAGTGGCTGCAAGTGAATTCATAGGATGGGCACTGCCAATCGCAGGCTGGCACACCTGTTCTATGGGCCTTCCTATCCTGACCCCCAAATGACAACTTATTCATATTCGTCCACTCAAGAAGTAACAATTGCTTCAAACAAATAACTTGTTACTAAAATCTTAATATAATAAGAGCATAAGCAGCGTGCAGCAGTGAAATCTCATAACAGCTTAAGTGAGCTGACACCAAGATCTTAAATATTAAAGTGGACGTTAAATCATTAACTTTTAGTAGATTTTGGATGAATGTATCCTGCAGCTTTTTGTAAAAGATATATACTTTTCCTATGTAATATGCAACCTCATAGGTGCTAGAGTGTGCTGTGTAATGTTTGTATGTACTGAGCCAGTTATCCAGCTTACAAAATAGGAGTTATTGTCATATAAGAAACTTATTAGTGCCCTAAGGCAAGCTTGGGTTAAATTAGTCATAGGACTGTATATTTTCTTTGAGACTTTATTTGCCCAATTCTTCTTTTATTCACTGGTAGTAGGAACCCACTGATCTTTATTTATTTTTATTCTGTTCTGCCCCACTGGCTCTCAGTTATGTCCTTATGTGGACAACATAGTTTCTAAGAATACCAACCTGCTATGTTTTATCCCAAAAGCTGCCTACAAATACAGCCTTGACTCTTCACAGATCACTGGAGGTCAGGTTGCTTCTGTATTGAAAAGAGTTTGGTATCTTAACTCCCAGTGCTCCATACAGAGTCAGGATTCTCTTTCTGGGACACTGCAGCTTTGTAAGTCAGTAGTTTTCTACAAAATAAACTATACACTATACAAAAAAAAACTTAGTAGACAATGCCAGTATTGCTTTATGAGCGTTTTTTTATGAAGTGAAGCCGTTTGGCACAGATACCCATGTAATCATTGAGGATAGTGTTTTGCCATATTCTAGTTTGTCTGTTTTTGGTAGGGTTGGTGCAGACTTGGACTGTTTGCCCTTCGCTATTAGAATTGCAGTGCATCTTGCAAAAACACATCCATATTCAACAATTTAACTCTTTAAACCACTATCTAAATAGGAGCCTTTTAGGTATTGCACAGGGCAGGTGACTTTAGGCAAATGTGATTTTCCTCTGTAATTTGGAAGCTTCATTAAGTCAGATAAGGGTTTATTTTGTACTGCAGAGGTCGATAAATGGACAAGGCATAAAATAAGGTTTACTGAATTGCTTCTTGGCTGGTCATCTTTTCCAACAGTAGCAAAAGAAATAGAAAATATTGTGCTTCAGGCATGGATCCCATTTAAACTTAGATTGCCGTTGAACCAAAACTTTGAGTAAGAACCCATGGCGCGGTTCAGTCCCCTGCAATAGAGCTATGGTATTTCCACCATCAACAATAGGAGTTGCCGGTAGAACGTTTTCCAAAGTAGCCCAGAGTTGCCAGCAGGAGGAAACTTTGCGCAACTTTGGATTACTGAAGCGATGCAAAGGGCTTTCCACCGGTGACTCCAATTGTTGCTGTTGGAAAGCCATTTCTGAGCGGTTAGTTGCCCGTAATACCATAGATCTATCATGGGCAACTGAACCGCTCTGTGGGTTCTTACCCTTAAGCGGGTGTTCACCTTTAAATGAACTTTTAGTATAATGTGATATTCTAAGAAAAATATTCTAAGAAAATATTTAGGTGTTACTGGAAGATAAATAGGCGAGGACCTAAATAGTATGCATAGTATGTACAAAAAACAAAATATTACAATAAAATTGTTATAACAATAAAATTGAAGAGCAATAGTTTTTGGCTTCTGGGCTCAGTGACCCCATTTGAAGGATGAAAAGCGTAGGTCAGAGGAAGGTCAGAAGGACAAGGCAACTAATTCTAAAAGTGTAAAAGAAAAATTCTAACCAAGTTTTCAATTGGTCTTCATTTTTTATTACATACTAAAAGTTCTAAAAGTTAACTACACCTTTATGTTTAAAGTTTAAGAGTTATAATATCATAGCGTGGTGGAAATTAAGTTATCTTTTGTTAACCATTCACTCATAGCACATTAATAAAAGTGCTTCCTTTTAAAGAATGCTAGTGTAAAAAAAAAAAAAGGTTGGTTAAGAGAGGGCCAGTTTTCCTTTGAAGCAATGGAGCCTTTGCTGTCTTATGATGATGACCGCTAACAGTACTGAGGTCTTGCCTCATGGCAACGTGAAGGCATATGCAGTGCTTAAGTAATGTGTACCCACGGTATTGCCCACATACATAACACACAATGGCCTCTTAGCAAATGCACAATTAGGGGCAATGTTATATATAACTCCAGTTTATGAATAGAAAAAATTAGTTGGCATTTATTAAATTGGAGCAGTGGTACACAATACAAAGCTCAGACAATAAAGCATAAAGCTATTAAGTGTTTCTAGTAAAGCAGATATCTTTAGAGAGAACAGCAGAGTATTTCGGCATTACATATATGTCACGGCTTTAAATATAGTTCTCTTTTAGTTGAGGCCCAGTATCTGATAGGTGGCCCATACAGTGCAAAGGACTCAGGATGGCTAAGTCTATAGTAAAAGTCCATTGTTGGGCATGCATGTAAAAGATGGCAGTTTGAATTCTTCTGTAATGGTAATGTATATTTTTGTCTCTACATGAAAATGATTTGGTAGTACTACAGTTGGTAAAATTGATGGTCAGTATTTTATCTCCATAACTTTCATCCGTGGTTAGGTTGGTAAAATACACTAAACATAAACATCTATTACAGAATAGGTTGACACATCCGATCAACTTTTTAGTGCGTTGTGACCTCATCTATGGCTTTTTGCTGGGGTTTCCTGGTGGCCTTTTTGGTCCATCACTTCTAAATTGGGCAGAAATAGGTGTGGCTAGTGACCTGGCAAGGCTAGGTTTTTTTTGTGTATGGCCAGCCTCTGGACAGCTAGTTATAGAACAACTGCGTTCATTCCTTAACTGATTATATGATACACAGATAAGTGCAGTTTAAAAAACTGGTACTGGAACTTGTGCACATGATGCAAGTAAGTTGTTGTTTTATAGCACCAATGTAACAAGTGTTCTATGTGGAGTGTTCTTGCTGCTGTGTCATTCATTCATTCTATGTATGATATCCTGAACATAACTAATCATACTGGCAAAATTCCTAAGTGTATATTGTCCTTGAAAGCACCTTGGCTCTGTGTTATTGAAAATCATATATTTAATGTACAGTTTCATCCTTCTTATCTTTGTCATCATCACCTCTGTTAGTCTAGTCATTCTTATAACCTGTAGCAGTGAAGTGGTTAAAACATGTCTAAACAGATTTTACTCTCAACTGCCAGCTGGTTGTACAAGTCCATGAAGTGTGGGTGGGGTTACTAAATGAGCTATCTGACAGCTGCCAGGTTTTCATGCCCAATGTTTTAGTACTAGTTGGGCAAGTAAAACTCATTTAAAATCCTTTGACAAAAGGAAGGCCTACACTTTTTGTTCCAAGGCCTGATATACTCAGGCAATGCACTATTAATATGCTAAATAGAACTTAGAGATGGCACCTGATACTTCTAGAAGCTAGACATCCGCTACAGACCTCTCTACACAGGTGGTTATTGCCTGAGAGCACAAACTGATATATTTTAGTGGGAAGTAATCATCTGTGTGGGCTGACCTGTAGCAGGTAGCATTTTTGACTATGCTACATGTAATCAATTATAATTAGACTCTAAATAAACAATAAAGTAATACTAAAGTAGCAGGCAGTCTCACACATGAAATGTTTATTTGGTGCACAAAACAATAATTGATTTATCCAATATTTAAAAAAAATTAACCATATCAAAAGGAGTTACTTCATAGCTCCATGGTTACTGAAAACTATTTTGGTGTTGCTTTGCATAGTAAAAGGTTCAGAAATAATAAATTACTTCAGACCAACATCACAAGAGCTTCTTCTCTTTTGAATTTTTTTCCCAGCTGTAGGCTGGTTCGTTTAACTGGTTTTAAACCCCGAAAAGGTGGTTTACTCAAAGTAATGCCTGCCTTGTAAGGACAAATGGTTTATAATAATCTCCCACAAAGAAAATAGTTAGTGCACAGTTTCCAGCCCACTCAGTCTAGGCAGTGCATGTTCAAATTAAAGGTTTTGTGCATACTGACCTTGCTTTGTCTTTTTTAGGGGTACTGCGCACTCTGGTGGATGCAGCAACAGCTGGGGCTTCACTCCTTAATTTGTGTGAGAAGGGAGATGCAATGATTATGGAGGAAACGGGCAAAATCTTCAAAAAGGAGAAGGAAATGAAAAAAGGTATTGAGTACCTAGCTTTCTAATCAAATAAGGCATTAAATTGTAAGTAGCCAAGATGGACAACTTCTAAGACCTTGCACAGACAATGCCTGTTGTCTTGCTAATAAATGCCATTGGAGAATACACCCTGCGTTTAAAATAAAGACGTGCGCGCAATTTTTTAATGTAGCGGTACACACCAGAAGTACAGAAAAAGTACAGCCAAAGCATAGTCCTAGACAGAAGCTAAGAAACACCACTGTGATCTCTCCAGACTTCAACCTTTGACAGGAAGGCCTGTGCTGTCAGGGCCCTCCCATGTAAACATATCCTTTAAAATAAAAAGTATTTTGTTTATGATGGTCTCTGCTTTATCACTTTTCTGATCCAGTTGCATCTTTATGTTGCAGGGATTGCTTTTCCAACGAGTATATCTGTAAATAATTGCGTGTGTCATTTCTCACCTCTGAAAAGTGACCAAGATTATCTGCTTAAGGATGGCGATCTGGTGAAGATGTAAGAGGATTTGTCTGCTAATAAGTTTGTTTCTTTAACCATAAAGTTAAACTGCTGTAATAAGCTAATTAAGTATATTGGCCCTTCCAGGTTATTATTGCAATAAAGGACATACAGAAAGTCTTAGTAATCTTTAAACTTAATGCTGAGTCCGATTTCATCTTAGTTTTGCAAAGCTGCATATGAAGGCAGAAAGAAAAAAAAGCCTGCTTGCCCATAGAGCAAGGGGACCTGTCATCTTAAGAAATAATTAAAAATCCATTTTATTATGTAAGTTGCGCAAAATAAACTTTACATACACTACATAAATTATACAATCTGGTTTCCCTCAGTCTTGCAAGTACACAATCACAGCAAGCCGGCATCTGCCATTTTATTAATGCAAGCTTTGCATCATCCCAAATTCTTGAATATGGTCCACGATCTGGTACCTGGTGCCCGTGTGTGTATAGAAAACATAAATGCAATGACATCTAGGAAGTGCTGAATGGAATGTTAAAATAATTGCCTGCCCCGCCCCTAAGCACGAGGCTTAGAGGCGGGGCAGGTTATATATGTTTGACAGCTCATATTTTTAAATGCATTTATAACAGGTGTGGATGTTATAATAAAAAAAAGAATTTGGGTTTCATGTTTACTTTGCAATGAACTTTTTTTTATGCAGTTTTTTATGTGTTGGTAATAGGTCCCCTTTAAGTCTAAATGTGGGTAATAAGAGGGTACTAATGCTGCTGTTTATAGCTGTTGGGGCACAGAGTCATATGTGCACGGACTGAACTATGTACATATACTGAACTAGATATGCATAGTCTGCACATATAATATATATATATTTAATTCATGAACTATAAATACCTATACGTTCCTTTTGCATTGTTCACTCTACCCTATACAAAGATTGTAACACAAAGTGCATATTAGACTCCACTAAGCATAAAACAGTTGATGGGCTGATCCCGTGCCTATCAGTGTATACACATTCAGGTAGGAAAAGGCAGCAGATCTGCTTTTCTCTGCTCATGTATAAATATTAGTGGAGAAACTGACCCGTGTGCCACTAGCCTTAGAGTTAATAGCAAAGTACATTTTCTGATAATATTGCTAAACACACGCTGGCATTTTTTTTTTCTTGAAAATTGTTTTCATTTTTTTCTTTGCAGTGATCTAGGAGTTCATGTGGATGGCTTTATTGCTAATGTTGCCCACAGCTTTGTTGTTGGAGCCTCAAAGGTACCCTTTTTTTTATTTTCATATTGTCAGACATATCTGCTAAGAAATTTGTTATGGAATTTTATTTTACATTCATGCCTCATAAATGACAAATGTTTGAAATATAGAACATTATTAGAAACTTTTAGCTCATACCTGTTTTCTTTGGAAAGGTACCCTTTTTAATTGTAGCTATTACACTGGAGCAACTGCACTAGAGGTAGATTTTTTTGTCAGGGAAGTTGAATTTTTAAAAACAAAGAGGGATGAAAAGAGCAAGTAAAACTTTTATGGTCACCTTAATTAAAAGAAGGCAAAGTAAGAAATGTAATTCTGGGGAGCTCGGGTACCACTTTCAATTGTATTCCCAGCCTAGCCTTCAGAAAAAAGCAGCTTTGCGGCTCACAATTTCCATCATAACTGCAAATACTGCTAGGCTGGGGCTCCATTTTCTGCAAAAAAAATAGCTTTCCACATTCTGTTTTTCGTAATAACTGGCACATTTCTGTGTTGTAACTTTAATTTTTCCTTTATTGAGGTGTATTGAATCATTATTTTCTAGTAATTCTATTTTTTGCTTTCTCATCAAAAGAGGTCCAGGAAATATCATATAAAAGTAAATGCTGTATTGCAGGAAACCGTAGTGTGCATGTCATTTAAAAACAAAACAATCCTAGTTCTGTGCTGTCTATGGAAACTTAAACCCAGTAGAGACGTTTTTGTTTAGGAGTGTCCGGTGACTGGACGTAAAGCCGATGTCATCAAAGCAGCCCATCTGTGTGGAGAAGCCGCTTTACGTCTTGTGAAACCAGGAAATCAGGTGAGAACCTCCAAGCTAAAATGCCGCCCCTGATGACTGATGTGTGTAGTGCAGAGCCTCAGAATAGGGCAAATAATAATTCTAATAACCCCAATAATCCAGTTTGGAATTTAAATTATCTTTGAGGTGGCCCTAGGAAATTCAGTGTGGTTTGGATGGCTGTAAAACAATTAGGGGATAGTCTGAATAGAAAGATATGTAATACAAATTAATGATACAAATCAAACCTCAGATTTGCTTGTTAACATTTTAGGCTAGCGAGAGTGTTTTTAAATGGCCTAGGTTGGTCAGTTGGCCTTGTTATGCTTTAGGTTTTTGTTGTGGCTCCCACAGTTTCCTTTTATGGTTGTTTATTGGCTGTTTCTGCAGTGTATACAAAGCACTCAGAACTGTTATTTTTCATTTACATTTAGAACTCGCAAGTGACTGAAGCATGGAATAAAATTTCTCCATCTTTTAAATGTACTCCAATAGAAGGTAATTATTTTTAAGGATTTTGTTGATGCTGCATTTGTTATACCATGCAACTCCTACAGATTTATACCCAGTATGAATTCACACACAACAAAACTAACTTATGAAGTTATGAGATTACATTTTGTTTTGTGTGAATGTTCTCTCATGTAAATACAGCAAAAATGAAACCGATATTACTTTTTACTGAGTGTTCTACATAAAGTGGATATTTCCATTCTCCTTTTGTAATGCACTTTTTTAGAGTCCATTAGAATTGCCAGTGATTAGGGATGTGATAATAGATAGATGTAAATAATAAATTAAAATGAGAAGCTGCCCACATTGAAGGCATGAGTAGTTAACCTGTCTATTAACAGCCACAACTTGTAAGACGCATTTGGGCTTCCACCCCTTAATCACATCACTATTTACCAATATAAAAGTTGGCCAGTATAGTAAGACCCTCAGTTTCTGTTCAAAGGGCAGTATAGCCCAATTTTCAGTATGAATTCAATGACTAGGCTTCTGTGCTGAAATACTTTTTGGCTATCGTTCTTCTAAATAGGGCAAACAGAGAAACTGAATCTTATGACGGATGTCCTTTTGATATTGTGTTTGTCATTGGAGAATATATGGATGATGAAATGTTTTTTTTTTTTTTTTCATCATTTTCATTATTGTATGTCAGTCATTACTTTTTTTTTTTTACAGGAATGCTTTCTCACCAGCTAAAGCAGCATGTCATTGATGGTGAGAAGACCATCATTCAGAACCCCACTGACCAGCAAAAGTAAGTGTTGACTATTAGCAGTTATTACCTTAGTAGCTCTAATGTGTTGTATAACTAAATGGAAAATGGCACCAAAGGGCATTTTTATTACCCTTTTTTTGTACTGAAAATAGAGTCTAAAGACAGATATAAGCTGGTGGTGTGAGTCCTTTTGACTGATTTGGCAGATTATCTGCTTGTGCATGGCCCCCCCGATGGCCCAGGTATCATTCGGCAGTGTTTATATTTTCTGTCCGGGGACCGCATTGCATCATCGATTTGGTCCAATGGTGCCCGGCACGAGCAGATGTTAAGATCCGCACCCTCATTTTAATTCAAATGTTTGACCGCCTCACACGAGCAGATCTTAACATGTATAGCCACCTTAATATAATGCATTTTACAACGCCACCCAGCCTACTGATACATAAGCCTGCTCTCCCAAGGTATCTCAAGGTGGCCATACAAGTAACAATTTTGATAGGAAAGACCGTCTTCTACCTCCACCTGCCGATTCAGCCCTAAACGCAGATTTTGTTCGGGCGTCTTCAATGGCTGATCGGTGAGACGACCGATATCTGCAGCCTTTGCGATATCGTTGGTCTCGTTGATCATCCAAACACGCACCGAATATCATACGAAACGAAGTACGATATCATCGGTGTGTGTATGGCCAGCTTTAGACTCAAACTTGTGAACTTTTTGACTGAAGAAACATGAGGGATAATGTGAATATACAGAGATTGTTTAAGGGTAATTATATCTTAGTTGGGATCAAGTACAAGGTTTGTTTTATTAATGGAGGAAAAAGGGAATCAATTGTAAAAATTGTAATCATTAGATTGTTAGTGAGAAAAATGAGTAATGTTTTCAGCTTTATTTTAAACTTGCACGTTATTGTATATTGCTGAAAGGATGGTTTTGGCAATGTGTATGTGAATTCCAGCAAGAATATCACTGTAAAACACATTTCTTCTTTTGTAGGAAAGACCATGAAAAAGCAGAATTTGAGGTCCACGAAGTTTATGCTGTAGATGTTCTTATTAGCACTGGAGAGGGAAAGGTAGGTTAATCAATGGATTTCATGAAACACGTCTTTTGTTCCTCAAGACTTGAATTAGTAATGCCACCGCCTTGTTTTTGGTTTAGGCAAAGGACGCTGGGCAGCGCACAACAATTTACAAACGGGACCCCACTAAGCAGTATGGCCTGAAAATGAAAACCTCCCGTGCCTTTTTCAGCGAAGTCGAGAGGCGCTTCGCTGCAATGCCATTTACTCTCAGGTACTGCAGAGTCCTTGCATTTCACTTGAGCAGCATAAACTTTAAATGGGCAGCATGCTAAATATGTATTTAAATAATGAGTTATGTTTCTGAAGCATGGATTTTTAGAGTACTTTTTTGTAAAAGCACTTTTCTCCATCATCTGCTTGGGGGACACTGGAACAGCAGCTATAGCAGGTACCACTAGAAGGCAGCATACAATAGAAGAAGAACTAGCACCATCTCCACTGGCTGTACCCCCAGCAGGTAGAGCCCAGTTCAGTTTTTTTTTGTTTTGTTCTTTTGCAACACTTTCTTTATTGTTACAGTCAGTCACTAGCCGGGAGATGTTGAAGTAGTGTGTCTCTTACTGGCATCTCCCAGCGTGGGATTGTCTTTGGGGGCAGTTTTCCCCTTTGCAATCAGGAAGTTCAGCCACACTTCTGCCCCTAAAAGTCCTCCAAACAGCTGCTTCCTCCTTCCTGCCTTCAACTTTTTTAGGTTAGTTGGCCATCTCAGTGCTTGTGCCATTAGAAGAAAATCCTCCCACTTCATCAGCGCCTATTAAATTGCTAGCCTGTTCCAGATGTTGTAAATGTTTACCCATGTACTCTCTGTAAACTGCTGGCTGGAACAAGGCCAGGAACACCCAGGAGGAACCTGGATTCCTTCAAGTAGATCCCAAAACCCAGAATGCACCCTGTTCTGGAGTGGTTCTCAGCTGGCGACTAGGATTCTAACAGCCTAAAGATCAAGAATACTAAGCGCAGGGCCCCTTTAGAAGTCTTAACATTAAGGTTATCACAAATGCAGAGCCTTCCAAAGTGTGAACTCCAATCACCTCCACCCAGAGTTGACTCCACTACCAGCAGTGGTAGTCTGTGTCTTTGGTCTTTGGAAAAACTTTTATTTCAATAAATCCTATCCAATATCCTGTAATTTCTTCAGGATGGCCATTTCATGGATCTTTCACTGGGCTCACTCAAGTAACAGGTTTTGGCCTTGTCGGTCCTCTTCCAGAAACACTGGCATTTCTTCCTGATGTAGAATCCTTCCTGCAGGGGTAGCCCATCTGGCCCCCCCCATTTCAAGCATTTGTTCCCACGTGGCACCTCGCCTTTGTCCTATGTGCACTCCAATGTCGCCATTCGAGCCTATGATCTAATTTTCTCTTTAGAGGGTCACTTAAAAGACCTTCTTCCTGCTGGCAAGAGCTTCAGCGAGGTGCATTTCCATGCTCCGTGCCTTATTGTGCCGGGCTTCTTTCCTTGTTTTCCATCCCTATAGGGTCATTCTCTGCACTGTGCCATCATTCCTTCCCAAGGTGGTATCTGCCTTCCACCTGAATCAGGTAAGGACCATTCCAACCTTCTGCCCTTTGCTGGCCAACTTTAAGGTGGTGGCCCTCCAATCCCTAGACCCCGTCAGAGCCCTCAAGTTTTACCTTCATAAAGTCCATGACATTTGCATATCGGACTTTTCTTGCCCTCTGGACCATGACAGGGGGGACCCTTACAGGTTTCCCTACCGGATGAATGTTTTTGGATTCACAATGGTGGCAATTTTCCACATAAGGGCCTGAAATGTGTTAGTTACATTTTTGAATTACAAATGAGCCATTGGTATTTGTGTTTTAATTGAGAGATACCATATTAGTGTTATTTAGTTTATGTGGACTTAACACGTGTGTCTTCTGTGGTAGCAGACATACATCATTCTGACTGTATGGTGCTAAATCATCAACATCTTCAATAAAGGTTTATAATGAATCCCAGATCGACCTAAATTGTAAATGTGTTGCTGAATTCATGCTGTTTGATTGGCACAGTTTTATGATGCACATAGTAGGTTTTTTAATATGTAAATATATTTTAAAAAAAAATGTTTGCAATTGATACATTAATGCATGTGGATCAGCATTGTCATATAATAGTTTCCTTGCTCTTGACACTACCTTATTATTTTATGCAGGGCATTTGAGGATGAAAAGAAGGCAAGAATGGGAGTTGTGGAATGCGCCAAGCATGAGCTTCTCCAACCTTTCAATGTTCTCTATGAAAAAGAGGGTAAATATAGATTGATCTTGCTTTCTTTATTGCAAATAGGGAAAAAGTGTGTAAATATATGTGCAGTGTGTGTTTAGCATCTTTTTGTGTGTGTGTGTTTTTTTTTATTGTTTTAATTGCAAGGCAATTCTTAGGGTCTGTGTATTAAGATACCAGCTAGTATTCTGCTTGGGCAGACTGCAGTATTCATTAGGCTGCATTAAAAGGGAAAGGTTTAGTACTTCCATTGTGGATGCTGTCTGATTTATATTTGCAGAAGGACTAAGTCTTTCTTATTAACCTGTTCTCAAAATATGTACACCTTTTATATATTGAAGTGATAGTCCCAAATTGTTTAAACCTTGCATAGACGCTCATCAGGATAATAAAAGGGAGGCTCACATTGGCCCTCTATTTAAAGAATCCTAGGCAAATGTGTAAGGGTCTGGTGACACTAGACATTAATTAAAGACAGAGACAAACACCAAATCCTTTGTAAAAGATTCGCCTGAATCTGAATCTTAATTTGTATATGCAAATTAGGACAAGGAAAAGTTAGAGAACAGTTTGGTGAAAAATGTTCAACTTCCTTGTATGTGATAAAAAGTTGCGCGTTTTTAAGCATTCGGATTCGGCAGAATCCAAATCCTGCTGAAAAAGGCAGAGTTGAGTCCTGAATTTGTTGCATACCTAAATGTAATTTAAAAGTGGAGTAAAACATTTTTCTGCTGAATTGTATACGGACATGGTCTGTGATATTTAACTGCACAGGATACGAGTAAACCTTGTTAATGCTGTGCTTAATGTAAATGCGATACTTAGTTGATTACATTCCTAGTGACAGGCAATGCCCCTTGCTTAATGGAAATGGACCTAATGGAAAGGATATTGAAGGTTGTGTTCCTTTCAATCTAAAAATAACAATGATACGAACAAGACTTTAAAACTTTAAGATCAATCATCAGAACAGTCATAAAAAGAAAGCAAGATGTGAACAAAAATACAGCATAGGTATAGCATCACCATGTAATATGGATCGGTATACCTTAAGTCTGCTAAAAATTATTGGAACAGTGAATAAACCCAATAGAATTGTTTTATTACCAATATGGATCCATTCATCTTACTTACCATCAAGAGTCCTGTATTATTGTTATTATGTTTTTTTTATAATGGACTGTAACGGAGATGTCTTGTCCATAATTTACTTTCTAGATAATGGGTTTCTGTTAAAGAGATCCCATACCTGTATTTATATTTTACTAAATAAAAAAAAAAGTCCAAATAAATGCAAACTGAAGTCCATTTTTTAAAAGCGCAAACAGATTCACTTCAGTCACACTTTTCAGCTGCCAGAACTGTTAGGAGCTCCATTGGCTAGTAGCACTGCTGGTGATCTGAAATGTTATCAAGTGAGTAAAAAGGCAAAACTGCCCTCCCAGTAATTTAGGGTGACTTCAGTCATTTCTCTGCCAGCTAAAATACAGTGACGTGTGTCATTAGTCTCAATTAGCTTTGTACAGTAAAGAATATAGAGATGTATATAAAATATACACACAATATGAACATAAATGTAAAAAATGATATATTGACTTCTGAAAATAATAACTCCAGATCCTAAATGCATTATATAGTGGGGCAGAAGTAGTGGCACCCAAAATACATTAAATAAAGTGAGACACTGGGTAGTGGCATCACAAATACATTACATGCAGTGGGAACTTAAGCCCCAAATACATAAAATGCAAAGAGAGGCAATGATTTTTGACACCCTAGACCCATTTCCCTTCCAAAGCAGTTTTCCTGAAGGCTATAGAAGATTTTAGCATGATAGAGATTAAATTACATCAGAAATTGTTTGCATTGCTAAACAAGTTCACTTGCCCACCTAGTGGAAGACTTAAGTATAGCACCGAAACTCTGTTTTCTTATTTTGCAGCTTGGGTTGTATTGACAGTATGTTGATTAGGAAAAACAGTAGGCTACCTGAAAGCAGTTCTAATGTGTAGCGCTGGCTCCTTCTGAAAGCTCAGACTCCGGCACAATGCACTGAGATGGCACCAATATTACGACTAAAAAACGGTGCATTATTTGAAAGTAAGCTGTGTAATTTAGATATGAAGGGATTCTGTCATGATTTTTATGGTGTATTTTTTAAGTTTAGAATGAGAAACTTTTTGTATGGTGTGTGTGTTTTAATATTTATATTGTAACACTGATATCTTTAGATAATTTTTCTGGAATAACACAGTTAAAGCATTGCTTGTTTTAACTTGCAATGTTTTTTTTGTTTTTTTAATCCTAGGCGAATTTGTAGCTCAGTTCAAGTTCACTGTTCTCTTAATGCCCAATGGTCCTATGAGGATAACTAGCGGCCCCTTTGAACCTGATATGTACAAATCTGAGCTTGAGGTGCAAGATTCCGAGTTGAAGGTGGGTGAGACTTTATCACTTTATATATTTACTGTTGATTTGACATTTTTGCAGTAAAACCTCTGGGACAGGATCATTTAACTGATAGTGCTTTCTGTACGCAAAATGCAGTGATTCCATAGAGGTTATTTGTTATCTTTTTTTTATTAACGAAGAAATGTCTTATTTATAAAAACATATCCACAAAACGTAGATCTAATATGAAATTACTGGTATTGCTTACAGGCACTTCTGCAAAGTTCAGCAAGTCGGAAAACCCAGAAAAAGAAGAAAAAGAAGGTATTGTCTTTGCTTTCAGGACTGCACTTCTTTGCCATGAATTATACAAGCGCAGGAGACTTAGGGGCATATATATTAAGCTGTGTAAAACAAATTTGCTGAAAAAGCTGTGTAAACAGAGAAGATCGACGTCCTAATGCCAGATTTTACGCCGCTATTTTACATTCGTTCCAGCGGAAGAGAAACGCGTAAAAAAAACTACGCGGTTTTTTACACAGCGATGTGTGGCAAATTTTCTCGACGTTTTTTACACATTTAACTCCATAAGCTTAAACAGTTCAACCTAAGCAAAACTGGGCAGATGTATTGTTTAAAAATGTTAGGCGCCCCCAAGCGACTTTAATAGCTTACCTTTTCCCACGGGCTGGTGCCCCTGTTAGGAGAAAACAGCACCAGCCCAACATTTTGGCACCCCCAAGTAACGTAGCCTTTCCTTCTCCTTTAATAGAAAATCATTGTCTGGTTGTTTCTATATTACAATTGTTAATTTTAGGGATTTTAGACCATTTAAAGCATACACAATCTAAGGAATCTCCATGTTGGTTGGGTTGTTTGTGAGAAGGTGGGAATGTGTAGTTGTCATTTAGGATGAGAGTGCTCATCTGTACTATGTAGTTAATTGTACCATTAAAGGGGTGGTTCCCCTTTAAGTTAACTTTTAGTATAATGTAAAATGGGCAGTTCTAAGCAACTTTCCAGTTGGTCTTAATTTTTTTTTTTATTAGGTTTTGAATTATTTGCTGCCTTTTAACTTTTTGCAGCTTTCAAATGGGGCCCAGCAGGCAAAAAACTATTGCTCTTTAAGGCTACAGTTTTATTGTTACTTTTTATTACTTATTTTTCTATTCAAGTCCTCTCCTATTAATATACCAGATTCTGATTCATATCACTCCCTGGTTGCTAAGGTAATTTGGACCCTAGCAACCAGATAGATGCTGAAACTCCAAACTGGAGAGCTGTCAAACAAAAATAGAACAACTAATAAAAATAAATTAAGACCAATTGCAAATTGTCTCTGAATATTACCCTCTAAATCATATTAAAAGTTAACTGAAAGGTGAACAACCCCTTTAAATGAGAAAAATGATAGGCAGCCATGCATAGGTGAATTTTTGCATTATCTGCCTGGTTTGGCCATCTACTTGTATGGCCAAGTAGCACCTACCAGGTGCCAGTTCTGAATCAAAGGAAGTCAGGAGAGAATGCTTTACCAAAAGTGTTTTTTTTCCGATTTTTGTAGATTATGCAAAATGAATGCAGTTTTGTTTAACTCATTTTTGTATATTGCAGGCGTCAAAAAATGCTGAAAATGCCACTGCTGAAGAAAATGAAGGCACAGAGTGAACAGAGGCTTTTCTCTGAGGTGTCTGACTTTGACCTGCCAGTTAATATTTTTAGTACTTGCGTTATTTTTGCCTCTCTCCCTTCTTTATCCTGACAATTGAAATGAATTGAAACAAAGAAAAAAATAAAAAAAAAATTTAAAAAACATGTGCAGTCCGGGCAGCCAAGTGTGCGTTTGGATGTGGGAGCCCCACTTTCTCTTTGGATGCAAACTTGGACATTTAAAGACATATTTTGGAATTCTCTTCAGACTAAACCAAAAGTATATATATATATAAACGATAAAACAAAAGAAAAATAAAAGCAGGCATCAAAGCAGTCTTTCAGCCCCTCTTTCTATACAGATATTGTTACACAGAAACGGAACACTCCACCTTCCAGGTTTACTCTTCTTCTTCTGTCAAATGCCTGCAGACAAATGCTCATTATATGGTGGGTTTTGCCACTTGTTAAACCAGTGATGTAGAGCAATTACACTTTTACAGTGTGCACTAACATACCCATGAGAGTTGTTCTGGAGCCATTGCTTCTGCAGTTGTACAGCAATCTGAAGGTATAGCATGCCAGACACATTTTTAGATAATGACCATATGTAAATTTGTAACAATTTTTACATAGTTATTTACATATGTGTGAGCTAATTAGCGGCGCAAAACTTGTTAAACACCAAATACATCACGGATTGCCAGTCATTTTTTTCCTCCTAACTGCCTCAGCATTCGCCAACTAAAGTGGAATACATGGGACTGATGGCCAGCTGGACCTTGCACACATGCAAAACACACATGCCAGTTGGCAGAGAGATGTTGAAAGACCCATGAAGTCAACCTTGGGAGTAGTCATCAGTTTTGTGAATTGTTTAAAACCGTTTAGCCGCACAATCAATACTGTCACCGTGTAAGATAAATTTCAGCACTACAAAAGGGATACCAGAGTACCAGCAAGGTTCTGTATGATGAGGAAAATATAATGCCTAATGTGAATCAACATTTTTTTGGACATTATTAGTTTTCACCATTCATTACATAACACCAATTTGTGTTCCTTGGTTGTGTATACAGGAGCATCTTAGCATCATACTTTGTGCCCTTTCCTTTGCTGGCGGATGGTAGAATCATCCCGTGGCTTATTATACAAGGCACTTGTTAGCCACTGGCCATTTACACTTTTTGTAATACCTCCATTTCATTTGCTTCAGCTTCTATTTGCCCATGTGTGAAAGTGATCTGTTTCTGATACATTCCTATAGTATGCTGTATTTAGTCTTGGATCACTTTCTGATGGGATCCATCATATCTTACCCTTGAAGAGGTTACGAATCTAAAAAGTTAAATGAACAACTGTTTTAAGTGATTGTTATGGCAGATCTAGAGATACAAAGAGGATAGGGATGCACTGAATCCAGTATTCCATTCGGGATTCAACCGATTCAAAGCGCATGGCCGAACCAAAACCTTAAAATCACGTGACTTTTGGTTGGATAAACATGGAAGTAAAAAAGAATTTTAAGTGCAAATTAGGATTCAGATTCAGTTTGGTATTTGGCCTAATCTTTCACAAATAATTCAGGTTCGGCCAACACCAAAATAATGGATTTGTTGGATCCCTAAAATGGTTAGGTGCAACCTATTATGATCATCTTTCTTTAACTGACAGCTTTAATTAATTAAAATATTTAAAAGGTTTTAAATAAGAATTTTGTCATGAGACAAGTCATTACTTGACTGTTTTGTGATATGTTTGACACTCTACTTTTTCTTGGTTTACAGAGCTTTGATTATCCCCATTAGCAAATATCTCATTCTTATCCCCATCAGCAATTTTTTTTTTTTCTAATTTGGCAACTGTTTCAATTTATTTAAAAAAAATATAGCACACTATACCTAATTAACATGAATGACTAACATCTGGCACAGCCACAATATACTTTAAAAAAAGGGGTTGGGGGGTTTGATGGAAACTTTGTTCCTGTACTTTAATTTTTTTATCATCCAATTCAGCTCTAACAAGATTTATGTTGTGCAATCTTAGCACATCAGTTTTTGTAACATACATTAAAAGTACTGTGGTGACGGTACTGGCTCTACCTTTGGCTTTCTAGCAGTCTGGTTATTTCTAGTAAGATTTCTGGAAACTATTGGTGTAAGTTATCAAGCATTGCCGGAATTTAGTTAAGTCACTGGACCTCCAAGAAATGCACTTCCCCATCCAAGGAGAAAGTGGCTTTCAGAATGAAATCTGAAAGTGATGGACTGTAAAACTTTCAGATTTCAAAATGAAGTAGAAAGTACAAAATGCCTACATTTTAATAGCATCACTAGTTGGTTCCCTAACTGTTAGAATTTAAAAACATTTCTTTTCTGTCTTTTCTCCATCTTTTAACCAAAAACTATATGTGGTTGTTGGGGTCGCAAATCTGCCAAGAAGTGACTGCTAGGCCTGAGTTTATTGCTGTGTTTTCTATTGTTTGTCTTCCTGTTCAAGCCTTCTCCTATTTGTGTAGCATTCTGTGTTACTCCTGCCTTGTTGCTGAGGTTAATAGGTCTTAGCAACCAGTTTACATTTCAAGCCTGAGCGCTGCTGAACAAAGAATACAAAATTCAGAAACCATAAACAAGGAAAATTTAAAATTATCTTAAAATTCTGTCTAAAGTATACTGAGAGTTAATATTAAGGTGAATTTAAATGAGAGCTAAAGGTTAAAATACTGGGGGGGATTTGTTGGGCAGTGTCGCTAACCTTGTGCCCATCGTCCTCATTAACCTGGGGTACTTTTTACGGCACAGTGCTGCCATGTTTGATCCATTTTCCAAGTATCCCGTGTACCTCCCAGGGCAGGCACATACATAATCAAATATTTTTGGCATGTATATAGTGCCCCCTGCAGGGGCAACAGTGCTACACTTTGCCAAGTTTAACCTTCAGTTCTCCTTTAAAACTGCAGGTTAGTTTTATTGAAATGCACATTGCATGCTTTAAGCCTGTAATAAAGAGCATTCATTTACCTCTTAAGACAAGCTATTTTACTAAGAATATATGTTCTAAATTCTCAAAATGAGTGTGAGGTGTGAATGTTGGGCATATAAGAGTTCCGGCTCACGGTAGTCATGGCAATTAAATATACGGAAGTACAGGGAGCAGGGCTTTAACATTTTGTTATACTGAACTTTCAACTTAAAATCTAAGCTGCAGCTCACAAAGGACAGATGTAATGGTTTATAACGGATGTAGCAAAGTATTACTGATTTTTATTTTTAGTATGTCGTGGCATGCCACCTCCATCCATCACCAATGTTATGGAAAAGATATATATTTTGTGTTACCGTTCCAATGTAGGTTGGTTTTTTGTTTTAAATATCATTTAAGTAGTGCTTGGCATGGAATGGTTGAAAAGGGTTTTTCTCACAACAGACCAAATTGAATCCTTGCTTAACTGATCAGATATATGATGCAAAGGACTGCAGAATGTATTGTTCAGATGTACCACCTCCTAAATTGTATATTTGGAATAAATTTGTTGGTAATCTTGGACTGTGATGTCTAAATCGGTCGTTTGCCACTTTAATGTGTCTGTACCACTATTGCACTTATTTTACTACTTTGTTCAAAGTGTCCAGGGAAAATAAATTTGGTTGGGTTTTGTTGATTAAAGGGGATGTTCACCTTTAAATTAAATTTTAGTATGATGTGGACAATGCTATTCTGAGACAATTTGAAATGCAGTTTTCTTCTTAAATTTTTTTGTGTTTTTTTAGTTTAGGTTTTTGTTCCACAGCTATTTGGAATGTCTGCAGCGACCTGGTTGCTATGGTCCTGTTTGCTTGGGCAACCAGGAAGTGGTTTAAATGACTGTAATATGAATAGGAGAGGGTTTGAATAGAATATGTAATAAAGTTACAATAATAAAAAAATGGTAAGCTCCCAGAGCTTAAGAACAGGACATTCGATAATATACAGTATTAAGAGTTAACTTAAAGGTGAACCACCCCTTTAACCCTGCTAGTTGCTGGAGCATGTAGCATTTGAGACTTTGGATATGTGAAATCACTGTGACTCAAACACATTTTTTAATACACTGTTGCAATAGTTTTTTTCTGGAGAGTGCCTGCAGCATATGTCAGACATTTCTTTGCTTAATGTATACCCCCTCCCCCCTTTCATCAAAATAAAATAAAAAAAAATGGCTGTCTGGTACCATATTTTGTGTTATTTGTTTGTCTGGGCAAAATGTAGTTAAAACTCTATTTCAGGGCAGTGGTAAAGACCAAACGTCTAAGATTTGTATTTTTTTTGTGTCAAAATACAATTTTGTGATGGGAAAAAAACGCAAATGTTTTGCGATTTATAATACATCTAAAATCTGTTGATCATGTAGAAGTCAATGGCAGGTGTCCTTTGATTCGTGGTTTTAGGGTTTTTTTAATGTTGTCATTTGTGTGACTACAGGAAAAAGTCTTATTTTTTTTCCAGTTCAGATCTTATAATAAATGACAAGATATTTGTGGTATCCTTGGAAATGAGTTTAGTTGTGGTTTAAAAAACTTTAAAACCATGAAAATCTGAATGTTGTTAAATGTTTGATAATGTTGCCAAGGGGGTTGCAAAATCCATTAGAAATCTGTTAAATTGAAGTTGCTCTTATCAATGTACATACCCAGGGCAGATATTGTAAGGTGTTTATTTTTTTAATAGACCAGGGATCAGGGTTAAACACTTTTTTTTAAATTGTAATTCAGTTGAAATGATTAAACACCACAGAGAATGACAATTATTAAACAAATTATAATATGATAAAATGGCTCTGGTTCAAAAGTTTGCATACGAATAGTTCTTAGTTCCTAATATTTTGCATTGCCCCACTTTAGCATCCATGATGGCTTGCAGGTCTTTTTGATAAGTGTAAATGAGGCCCTCTATTTCTCATGTTGTGAAGCTGTCCATTCTGCAAACAGTGTCTAGGTCCTGTACATTCTTTATATTGAAAGTTTGAGATCTGAAAAGTGGCTCAATGATGTTGGGGGTCGGGATTGTGACGACCACTCAAGAATGCAGCCATTCAAGGGTCAACTTGAGCTTGTTTTAGTTTGTCATTTTGGAAAGTCCATGTGTGCCAGATGTGCAAATTTAGAGCTGATGAATGCAAATATATTCCGATAATATGCTGAATTTAACTTGCAATGTATTTTGACTAAATTCCCTGTGCCGCTGCAGAGATCAACCTCTGTTTCATGGTAGGGATGTTTTTTTTTTCTTTTCATTGGCCTTGTTGACTCCAAACATTGCCTTTATAGGTTTGTTTTTCCTTTGGCTCATCACTCCAAATGATTTTGTCCCAGAAGTGCCGTTTGGTGTAGTGTAAGCTGTTTTTTTTTTTTTTTTGGTCTGATGCAGCAATGGTGTCCTTATGTAAAAAGACTTTTGGGTGTATATTCTCCTATCTTTCTAGTACCAGAGCCAAACAGCAGATTTAACCTATTTATCTACTGCATTCTGTAAGTAGTATTGCTTTTAGCAGTTTTTTGTAATAAATAATATTGCACTATTTTCCGCTTTTCTCTTTTTGTGCCTATATTGAGGATACAGTTGCAACTTGTTCTTGGATATACCTTATATATTTGGCCTGAAAATATTGCCACCTGGTGAGCAATTTGCATTACTGCACAATCATTCAGCTTAATCATTTAGCACTATACACTTTTATTGGGTGTATGTATGTATATCTTTATTTATAAAGCGCTACTTATGTACGCAGCGCTGTACAGTAGAATTCATTAATACAGACGGGGTTAAAGATAATGGATAAATACAAAAGATAATGGATAAATACAAATTACAACAATAAATACAAATAAATACAAGGTGCAGTTGCAATAAGAGTCATAAACACAAGATGAAGGAGGTCCCTGCCCCGTAGAGCTTACAATCTATATGGGAGGGGTAACTAACAGACACAAATGGGCAAATGTAAGTGCTATAGGTCACAGTGGGTGACATTACAATATAATATATACAGTGGGTGGATGGATGCTCTTAGGAATTTTTACTTCTAAACGTTTTTGCACTATCAACTGTTTTTTGTTTTCTATATACATGCGCTCCGGCTATTTATTTCTATAAGCAGATTTACAATGGTTGGTTGTTTTTTTTTTTTTTTTTTTTATCATTTTAAGAAATAAGAGCTGGATGGAGTCCATGGGGCACATTTATGAAAGTACGATTGTTTCAGAATACAAAAATGTTTTATTTTTTCTAGGTTTTCGTACTGTGTATTTTCTGCATTTTTTTTGTTAATTTGCACAACGTTTTCGTACTGTGCAATAAATTTTACGCGACAAAATCGTATTTGAGAGAGTTTCGAATTCATTAAAGCCTCAAAAGTGACTTTTCTTGGGCCAGGTTGGAGCTGCAGAGTGCCATTGAGCCCTATGGGAGACTTTCCTTGGGCCGGGTTGGAGCTGCAGAGTGCCATTGAGTCCTATGGGAGACTTTCCTTGGGCCAGGTTGGAGCTGCAGAGTGCCATTGAGCCCTATGGGAGACTTTCCTTGGGCCGGGTTGGAGCTGCAGAGTGCCATTGAGTCCTATGGGAGACTTTCCTTGGGCCAGGTTGGAGCTGCAGAGTGCCATTGAGCCCTATGGGAGACTTTCCTTGGGCCAGGTTGGAGCTGCAGAGTGCCATTGAGCCCTATGGGAGACTTTCCTTGGGCCGGGTTGGAGCTGCAGAGTGCCATTGAGCCCTATGGGAGACTTTCCTTGGGCCAGGTTGGAGCTGCAGAGTGCCATTGAGCCCTATGGGAGACTTTCCTTGGGCCGGGTTGGAGCTGCAGAGTGCCATTGAGCCCTATGGGAGACTTTCCTTGGGCCAGGTTGGAGCTGCAGAGTGCCATTGAGCCCTATGGGAGGCTTTCCTTGGGCCAGGTTGGAGCTGCAGAGTGCCATTGAGCCCTATGGGAGACTTTCCTTGGGCCGGGTTGGAGCTGCAGAGTGCCATTGAGCCCTATGGGAGACTTTCCTTGGGCCAGGTTGGAGCTGCAGAGTGCCATTGAGCCCTATGGGAGACTTTCCTTGGGCCAGGTTGGAGCTGCAGAGTGCCACTGAGTCCTATAGGAGGCTTCCAAAAACATGCACAGAAGGATCAAAATCAGGTTTTCCCGCCGTTTCAGCTACAGTATAATCGATTTTTTTTGATAAGCATTTTCATGTCATTTCCGATCATCAGAAATTATCGTATCTAATCCGAATTTTACCCATTTCGGGATTCAAACTCGTACTTTGATGAATCTGACCCCATGAGTTCTACCATACAAACCCTTCACAAGCAAGTGGTTATGGTAACCCTGGATTTGCAGAACACATATCTGCATATTCCGACAAGGCAATGACCCAAGAAGTACCCAAGACTAGCTATAAAAGGGCCTACTGCCATAGAGCACCTGCAGTTTACAGTACTTAAATTCAGGATTTCAAGTGCTCCAAGGGTTTTTAAAAAAGTTATAGTGGTGGTGGTGGCGGCGGCGGCTTATTTAAAAATGCAAGGTGTCTCAATAATACCTTATCTAGATGAATGCTTGATATAAGCAAGATTCAAAGAACAAAAGAAATTTCAGTGGGGTAGAGGAAAACTTGGTCTGTTTGACGCATTTTGGGCCTCTCACTTCTGGGACAAGATTTCGCAAAGATCTTCTACCAAGAGAAATAAGTTTAAGCAAGGAAGTGTTTCATCAGATTTGCGAGGAATGGGGTCTTCAGGACACAGATCTTTTGGCCTCAAAACTAACATTTTTTTTATCTTAACAAGTGGGCAGAGAGAAGAAGCTGTAGTAGATGCTCTAGCCCAGTCCTGAACTTTCAATTGGGCATGCATCTTTTCTCCAAGTAGTCAAGAAAATAAGAAGAAATACTACAAATCGCTCCAGCATTACCAAGGGGAAGCTGGTACCTGCATGTAATTCAGATTTTAATCAGCCTACCTTGGCTTTTACCAGAAAGGAAGGATTTTTTTTAAAAACTTTTTTTATTGATTTTTTTTTTTTTTACATGTTTCATTGATACATTTGTTTTCAATTTTTACATGTATATCATTTTATATATTAATCACGTTGTCGAGCGTAATGTTCTTATAGCCTTTCGGATATAAAGTAAACTATAAAGAAAACCAAGTATAACAATTTGTGCTTCTAGGTCTCTATATATGTAGAAATCTTCAATGCTAACAACTTCAACTCGTTATTTCCGGATCTTGCCCTACTACGACTTACCGCGTGGAGACTGAAAGAGATGCTATGATTATACAGGGTCTGTCTTCAGTAGTAATATGTATTCTTCTGGATAGTAGAAATGCTATCACCAACAATATTGATCAAAGAATATTGTTTTGTAGTTGGTGTCTCATAAGTCAGCAGTCTCCCAAATTAGCACCCATCAAAAATGTTGATCTCAGGATGGATTAAACAGGCATTTACAAATGCATACTCGGCTCACCAAAAGCAAGTTCTTTCAATTTTACATGCACACTTGACTCAAGCGGTGTCAGCCTAGTGGGCAAAAATGGAGGTGGACCAAATCTGTTGAACAGCATTGTTGTCAATCTTCAATGTCTTTTCAAACCACTACAGACTCAATGTTTATATACCTAGGGAAGTGGCTTTTGCTGAAGCTTTTGTCTGAGTCTAAATGACCCTCCCTTATTCACTCTCTAAGTAAAGGTGGCCATACACGGACCGATTTTTTACTTACAAACGACCGATTCCCGAACGATCCGATGCTATCGTTAAGTTATCGTATAGTTGGTGGTGTACGAACGATCGTCGGCCCACTAAACGAGCCGACATTATCGTCCCCAAAATCGATCGGCCAGGTTTAAAAATTTTGGTCGTTTAACGATAAAATCTGCCAGTTGGTGTGAGTGTCAGACATTTGTCTTTCAACGATTGTTCTCTGCGCATGTCACGATTGCCAGCAGCAGAAGTCAACGACATCGATCGTACGTAGATGTACGATCGTAGGTATTTTACGATAATGATGCGACAAAATCTTTCCCGAATTATCATTGCCCGTGGATGGCATATCGTATGGGAACTCGATCGCCATACGATCGTTTGTCGATATAATCGTTCATCGCACAACGAGCGAAATCGCCTCGTGTATGGCCACCTTAAGTGCTGCCAAGGGACGTGAAGGGAAAAAAATAATTTAAATATGTACCATGAATTCCTTTTCTCTCAGTTCAGAAGGCTGCACAATTATACCTCCCTTCTACTATAGTTCTAGAATTCTGGAAAAACATATTCTATAAAGTTCAAGAATTCTGGCACCTTTAACTTAACTCTTTGTCTTAGAATATTTTAAAATAATACTATTAAAAGTTGATTTTTTATTTTATTATTTATGGTTTTTAAGTTGTTTAGGTTATTGTTCATCAGCTCTAGGAATTTCAGCAGCTGTCTGGTTGCTAGGGTCTTGTTTATCTTGGCAACCAGCCACAGCCATGTGACCTGTGCTCTGATAAACTTCAGTCACAATTTACCGCTAGTTGGAGTGATTTCACCCCCCTCCCAGCATCCAATCAGCAGAACAATGGGAAGGGAAGCAAGACAACAGTTCTGCAGATCAGAATAGCACTCAATAATAACAAATCCAAGTCCAGCTTGGGACTCCTCCAATTACATGAGAGTAGGAGAAACAATAGGTTACTTGAAAGCAGTTCTAATGTGTAGCGCTGGCTTCTTCTGAAAGCTCAGACTCAGGCACAATGCACTGAGATGTCGCCTACGCACCAATAGTACAACTAAAAAAATACATTTGTTGGTTAAAAAATAAAAGTTTAAATGGTAGAATGAATTATTTGCTATGTGAACAGTGTAATTTAGTAATAAAAAGTACTCCATAAAAAAGAAATGAATGAAGACCAATTGCATTCTGGCTGTTATTAAGGCAGGACTCCTCCCTCCATATCCCCGGCTTGAAGTGCAAGATTACTCCCTGTTTGTATCAACACAGTAATTGGTTATATTGGGTTAAAGTTCTTCCATCTTGCTTAACTAATTAGTGCTAGTTATATAATATTGGCTTCATGTTTGAGCCTTCAAGCACAAACACACCACATTTCTTACTAGGAAGTCCATATCCCATAGGCTCTGGATCTGCTAAATGCTAAGAATTTTATTTTAATATTACAATTTAATACCACTTATATAGGATGCCTCCACTGTAATCTCCACTCCCTATAGGCAGCACAAAACAGCATGCACTCGCCGGACTCTGCTGTCCTGGAGTCCGACGAGTGCATGCTTTGTGTGCATGTTTTGTGTTTGCTATTAAAGTGAGTGAACATCCTACATTTTGAATTTACATATGAGCATATACTCCCCAGAACGAAGAGAGAAAAAAGTGATTAGCGAAAGGTTTGGGGCATAAGCACCCAAACCTATTATTCAATTGGGTGAGCGTGAGCGCTAATTGAAATATAAATCAGTTTCTTATCTGTAGTGGGAAGGACTGTGAGCCCCCAAACAAATAGTACAGGGACTCCACTCCCTATAGGCCTTTGGCTGAAACGAACACTCAAGGAGGCCTGGTGTATTAGGATAGTGGCACGTTCCTGTGGAAAAAAGCGGATCTGCCTTACATATCTTGTATATATGAGCACTTGCAGGCAGGGCATCAGCTTGTCAGCACACTAACCCCTGTGTGTGTTCAGAGTGGCTGATCCCTGTGCCTGTCAGTGCACATACATACAGAAGGCAGTGGATCAGCTTTTATATGCCAGCAAATAAAACTATATTACTGAGGTAATCATCAAACTTCTCTGTTACAGCTCTTGTTGCATCCACTAGATTCACTCTCACTGAGTGCTGATCCATGTCGTTTGCTGACATCCACTTCTGCAAAACACTGTCCAATTGCCCCAACCTCTTACTATCCCAAGCTTGCCTTGCTGTCCCAGTCATTTTTCCTGTAAGTTTTTACTTTACCACCACCACCACCCTGTATTCCTATATTCTCTGCTGATCCATAAAGGTACCCGATCACCTCTTACATTTCCCTGCTGTATATTACCAGTTGTTCCATCCACCTCATGGTTCTGAGCTAGCCACACATACCCAAATTTGATTTGTCAGTTTGGTTGATTTGGGTATCAGCTGGCAGGGGAGCAACATGCAAGCTCTGAAACTTTTCCACACTACATCACGGCCAAGGTTCCCTTAGAGCTGGGCGGTATGACCAAAAATTTTTTTCAAAATGATATCGGTGTCACGGTATTTGACGGTATTTTTTTTAGGTATGCAGCTGTTCACAAAGATGTTCTCCACCCTGACTGGGGCATGTAATATCAGCATTATAAAGCATTTACAGAAGAAAGAGCTGCTGATGCTGCAGCCAATACTATGGAAACAAGAAGAGCATCTCTGCTCCCCACAGGGCTCTATGTTAAAGCATAGTGCAGCAAGAACAGTCGCACAGCACAGCCAGCAGCTTTCCCCACAAAGGTCTCTGGAAGAAAACAAGGAGAAAACGAATAAAGCATAAAATATTTTTTTGCCTTCTCCTTCGGGCTCCTCCAGCAATGCGTATCCCTTTTATAAAGTTGCCCCCATACCGGTGTAGCGCCCTGTGCGTGCGTGACGTCAGTACGCACGGGGCGCTACACCGGTATGGGGGTATTTAAAAAATTAATATGTTTTTTGTTTTTTTGTATTCGGTATATGGCGGTATACCACCCAGCACTAGGTTCCCTTTAATTCCTTTTTGGCTAGGTGTGTAAAAAATGATTTTGTGCACACATTTTAAACTTGTGTGAGCACTTTTTTTAAACTATGTGCTTAAGTCAGAATAAACACAAAATGTTGTGTTTTTGCGCAAAATTCTTTTGTGCGCACCTCGATTCCTTCTGTGCGCTGGCCTCAACATTTGTGTGCATGCACTCGAGTGCACAGCTTAGAGGGAACATTGACCCCGGCCATTGTTGCCTTCCCAGAAATATGAGCCTGCCAGCCTGAAAAACTCATTTGCTGAGGAGAGGACCCACAGCAATACTTGACTTACTGTCAGATCTGATTGTTCCACAAACCTCACCCCCAAGGAACCACACCATTATGATTTCACTACACCCCTTGTTCCTCTGCTGATGTTGGGTTATTAATACATGCAACACCAGAAAAATTGTGGAGGGTTGACATGTTTGTTATCCATCAATCCCAACAATGGCAACAACTGTATTTGCCCAACCAAGTGCATGGGCAATTGTACAGTATTAGCCCACTGAGCTGTCTGGATACCTTATGGCATCTGCCAGAGTTTAACTGCTATTAGTGTTGCCACCCTTTTTGGAAATAAAATCCCTGTTAAAATTCCCTTTTAATAATATAAGGATCAGCCATCATTTCTAACAGCCAGGTGGCATCCATAATTAATATAGCTTTGTTTTATCCTGGCTTCTTGGAATTATAAACTAGCGACAACATTATAATTTAATCTAAATAACTGAACTGAATCCTAGGGGGCCGATTCATTAAAACACGAGTTAGAATCCCGAATGGGAAAAATTTGGGTTGGATACGATGTTTCTGAACATCGCAAATATCACGAAAATGCTTACGAAAAAATCGTATTAGTCACGATAATATCGTGATGGCGATCAGAAAGTCACGAAATTTTTGTACAGAACGATTGTAAACAGCGGCAGAACCTTTACAAATTTTTCACGCAAGTGTAAGAAAATGTCACGCAAGCATACGAAAAAGTTGTGCAGGCGTATGAAAAAGTCGCGCAAGCGCAAAAAAATCGGCAGAAATATGCTCGGAGCGTTTGTGTCTTAATAAATCTCCCCCCTAGTATAAATGTGATCAACTTTTCAGAAAAACATATATAATACGCACAACACAAGTGTGCACACTGATAGAGTTATATATAATATAGTATTTTAGTCTGGCTATAGCCCCACACGAAATGTTATGCACCTGATGTGGGGGCTGCATGTCAGGGCACCTTACACTGTATTCTATTAACACGTACTATTAGAACACTGGAACGTAAAGGCATGCGGGATTCAAACAAATAAAAATCGCTTACACAAAATGGAACCTGACGCGAAAATAAAGAACTACATTTCCCACAATACATCTGCGATGAGGCAAATTTGGGCGGAAATACGTCACGATCAAGGGTTTAAATACTACCATTCTGCTCCAATACTTCCTCTTGTCATTGGTGCCATCTTAGGAAGGTGTGTAATGCTTACTGGAGCTGAGCTTGTGGCCTCTATGTAATCCGTTTTCATCTGGGCTCCGGAGCCAAGCTATAACACAACAATTAACGCCTCTTTCTTGTGTTTTTGCAGGCCTTTCTTCTCGAGATGAGAGCCAAGGTAAGACTCTATTTATTGCTGCTTTGCTAGTTTTCCCTGCGCAGTGCAGATCAGTAGATTAGGCCTTTACCCTCCTATTCAGCAACAAAATCTAATATAGATTTAATTAGCGTTTATAGCGGGTCGGTTTGAGCCCGTATTTGGTTTATGGGTGCAGCTTGTTTGTGTCCTGTGCTCTGCGGCTGCCGTCTACGCCTTTTCCCTGTAGGGACTCGTGTTTTCTATTGTGGAGCCATCTTGTATAATAGAGGCGGGTTTGCTGCTCAGATACGTTTGAGGTAGGAGGGCTATAGGCGGCAACACAGGCGCCATTTGCACGAACAAACTTCCACTGTCCTTTCCATTTCTTTTGCTAGAGCGCTTATTCTTATCTGCAAATATTGTTTGTAATCGTTTGTAGCGCACATTCCTGTTCCTGTGATTTTCTCCCTCCCACATGGGAATGTTTGTTTGCTTTACTTACCCTCCGCCTCCACCGTGTGGGACTATGTATTCTGTATATCTCCCCATGTGGGGCTGGATTTTCCATTAGTTGTATTATCAGCATAGTGTGGCTGTATAAGGGCACATGTGGGAGTCCCCCAGGCACAGGCACCATGTTGTATTAGAGCCTTGGTGTGCTGCTGGCAACGCAGATACATAACAATGGAGCATAAAGAGCCACACGTTTTGGAGTTAAGGAAATGTAGTGCTTTTAATTAAGTGCATATTTGCTTTTATCTGTACCATACAAAGATGTGGTATGTATATGCAAAAAACATTTGCCAGCTTAACATTGTGGGACCTTTTGCTGCATGAACCAGTCCTCTTAGCTTATGATGGCTGTGGGAAAGCTCATAGTAACTTGGAAGTGATATTTAAACAAACTTATCTCCTGTGGCTTTTACCGCAGATGAATGTAATTTTGCCAGGTTGCCTAATTGGCTGTATGGGTTTAAAGACTATCCCATTAGCGCAAAGCCCTGCCCAGTTTCTCCACCACCTTGCTGTTTTGCTGAATGCATGGTTACCCCTCAAACATTTTAACTGAATGTTGGCTTGGTAGGTCCTGTGATTTATGTATGCCATGGCTTTAAAATCACAATCATGGTTAATCAAAGCACTAAGGCTCCTATTAAAAGAAAATTGGTTTCCTGCACTGAAGGTGTGGACTTCACACTCCAGTTCAGGGAAACAATACTATTGGCCAGTTAATATTCATAGCAAATGTATTGCCACCCACCCAGAGGGATGCACCCTCCTTTGACTCCTAAGCATGTGAATAATTGGTTCTAGCACTGACAATGTCTGCACATTCATGGGTGAGCTGGGAGAATTTCTGCACATACATCACCCAACATGGCCACCTTTCCCAAGGGTACAATAGGTTAGCATATGTGACTTCAGTTATTTTACTTAGGTGGCGTATGCACCTATTTGACTTTACTTTTCATTTAAGTCCAGGCTTCAGAATGCAAGTTCTCCCCATGAAATCAAATACCGGTTATGTGTAAATCATCCCAATACTGTGGCTGGGCTTTTGTTGCTTTCTAAATAAATTAGGTTTTGAATAGTTGTCCCGAGCCCCACAGCTGTATTCATTGTAGCTAGTCCCAGCATGCATAGGGCTTAATCACTAAGATCTGAAAGACTGTTAAATACTTCCATAAGTATGCATTCTGGCATCTTTTGATACTCTTACCTTTGCCCTGCAACTCTGCATTGCAACTTAAAATTTGTCTTAGACTTTGCTACTTAAAAATGCTGTTGAATGATAATTCTGTAGATTTATTTTAAAGCTTTTATTTTGTGTATTGTATAATTCAAACAGAAGAGGGGGAGGGGTGAGGCTAAGGTAGCAGTTGTGGGTGTACAGGAGTAAGTTATCCATATTCAGACTTTATAGGTCTAGCCACATGGCGCTAAATTTCTCTGGTCACCCCCTTGCTAGATTAGTCGGTTTCTGGCTTTTGCCAAAATTGAAGAGGGAGGATCTAGGGCTTTTCTCAAATGTCATACTAATGTATTTTTGTTTTGTTTTTTGCAGTGGAGGAAGAAGCGTATGCGCAGGTATGTGCTTCCATGAAAACAGTAGCTCTTTTTTAAATGCTGTTATGCAAGAAGCTGGTACTTGCTCGTTTGCTCCTATAAATAAGGTTTAGGACAGACTGCTACTAGTATCAGTTACTTGCTGTGACTGCCAAAATAGACTATGCTTATTTACTAATGTTTTAGCAGAGGCAATTCCCAGTATTTATGGCAAGGTATTTTCTGGACTTTAATAGCTGCTACTAAGTAACACTGTTGTGGCACACAGCAAGGTGACTTTGGGAACCCTAAGTGATGTGTGTGCCATCCCACCAGTGATTAAATTTTTTGCTGGTGGGATGCACATTTGGGAGACTAGTAGCCCACAATAGGTCTTCAATATTGGGGGCAAATCTCAGTGTGCCACTGCCCTAAGGGCAAAGACACATGGGGAAATCTCCAACTTTTAAAGCCAGTCACAGAAACTTTGCTGCCATAGGGTACAATCAGTCACTGTGGCTAATTGCACACTGTTTGGCCTTCTAACCTTTAGGGCAAAGACAAATCTTGTCAAGATGGCTATATATATTTGAAATATTCTGACCCTGACCCATAGTTATCAAAGACCTCTCCTATAACTGTTCTGAGCAGACATTGATACTCAGGTTTTGTGTTTTAGCTGGATGATTGTCCATTCTTGTTGGGTTTTGCTTCTGCTGTACCAGTTAAAGTAAATTAACCTTTGATTTCTTTATAGGCTGAAGCGCAAAAGGAGAAAGATGAGACAAAGGTCCAAGTAAACTTCTCCTCCATTGCTGCCTTTGAGACTGGCAAGCTGAACATAGCTCTCTTGAACAGACTATGAAGTTCATCACCAATTAGCCATCGCAAGGGAGCTGTCCTGCACTAGACTGAACCCTAACCACAGTCTGCAAGCTTTTGCCAAGTTTGCCAGGGTTGAAAGGATCTGCAGTTATAAACAGCCACTGAAGATACTTGCATCACCTGCTGTCAGGAGTTTGGACTTGTTTGCTGTCTCATGTAGCAAGTGTAATTAAAGCTGTTTGTTAAATCCAGTTAACTTGTGGCATATTTCTAAAGCATCAATGTAAAATTTAGGCTACCAGTGTGCAGTTAATCCTTGCACTGCCAGCTTTTCTTCCACAAACTGATAAACCTGCCAAGTAACACTTCAACTTTTTCACTTATGTGGGGAGGCATATTCATATTTTGGACTTGATCAAACCTCATTGTCAAATATTTTGCTGAACATTAGAGGCAGTTTTTGCCCTCAAACTTTAATTTAGTTGTCTAAAGCTTTAATGTTGCAGAAATTTTAGTTGTGCCCATCTGAATCAAACCATAATTGTCTGAATCCTGACTGGTGCAGCCCTAGTAATATAAATGCCTAGCTTTCACTGTAAAAGTCAACAAATAGCAGCACACTACCAGACTTAGAGCATAACACTAGAAATCTGCATACATGAAAATGCCATGAAGAGTTACACTTTTTGGGAAAATACAATGGTGAAATGTTTCTACTCTAGACTGGGTTTTAACAGTTTGATCAATGTTCAAAGGATTAATAACAAATAAGGCATTTGGTGAGTACCCCCCAAAAAAATGCAGGCTACTATAATAGGTTTGGCAGAACTTTCAGTTGGTGGTTTCAGCATTTAACCATTTTGAATTTAATAAAGGGGTCAATTTAGTTTTTTGTTTTCACACTACATGGCACTGCTTTGAATTGGTTGATGCTTGGCACCTAAGTTATACTGGCAATTGTAAAGTGTGGAAGCAACTAAGTTGTCACTAAACCATGTGAATGTGACTAGAAATCAAAAGCTTTATCCAAAAGTGAAATTGAAAAATAATTTATTTAGTGGAAATATAAGGGCAAGGAGGGTTCATGTGTATTAGGAAGCTAAGCTTGGTTGCATAGCTCCAGTTCATGCAGACAACCTAGTGCTGATGGTTATGTCCAGACCCAGACAGGCAGTATTCTTGGACTTGTAATGTCTTGCATAGCATTAACTGAATGGGCTGCCTGCACAATTAAGGGCTTCTATACATAGGCTTTAGTGTGTGCATAATGTTGTGTATTCCAGTGCAACAGCACATAGAAAAATACAAGTGTCTGACAGTTTTCTGTGCTGAACCACAGTGGGATGCTGGGTGTTGTGTCTTGGGTATTCAGTGTGGTCCTGTTGGTAAAAGTCCATAAGGAAGAATTGGGTATGTTTTTTTTAATTTGCATTCCCATGCAGTAGAGCACTAAGTTGCACTGGAGGGATTGGACCAATTTCCATCCCAGTTAAAAAAAAAACAAGACTGGTCTATTTATATTTTAATATGTGACAAAGGGATTCTGGGAACAAATTCCTTAAGGCTCATAAAAAAAAAAATCCCATTTTACATGGGTTTATCCTATAGGCTAAAACTCACCCACTGGGTTTTTGAAGCAAAAGCCAGGATAATAGCTGATCAGATTCTCCCTACAGACCGGTTTTGCCTTTCTTGGGGCTCATCAGTGTAGTGCAGGGTTTTCTGATCAGGTTAGGTAGAGCCAGGAGTAGGGATTCATAAACAAGTCAAAGGGGTTGAAGAGACTGTTTCATATATATGCAAATAGAGTAAAAGAATTCTGGGAACAAATTCCATAAGGCTCCAAAAAAAAATTAGCTATCTTGGCTTTTGCTTCAGAAACCCCAGTGGGTGACCTTTTTTAGAAGTCTTAAGGCATTTGTTCCCAGAATCCCTTTTTATTTACATACATATGAGGCAGTCTCCTCAACCCTTTTGGCTTGTTCAGGATATTAAAATATATATACACCTATGCTAAGATCACTAACTTTGGATACTATACTTGTCTAAAAAGTTATCAAAGCTGTTTAAGGCTTCAATAGAATTTGCTATCACATACTGCCCTCACTGAACTACCTATGCCTCTTCAAAATTAATTTTCAGGTCTGAAGGTGGGGGTGATGTTGTTCTGTAGTTTCCTATGGGGATGAGGCCTTACCAGGGATTGATAGAGGTAAAATTGTTGCGTTAACATCTGCACTTTATTAGCTTAAGCCACTAACTGATCCTGGCTTGTTATCCACAAAAATTCCACATTCACAGAAAAGGATGACTCAATCCACTTAGTGTATAACTTACATTTATTTCTACCTTGCATTTCTCAACATTTAACTTCATTTACCAATATGCTGCCCAGACCTCCCAGCAACCAGATAACTGCTATAATACCAAACTTGGAGAGCTGCTGAAGTGAAATAACTGAAAAACCACAAGAAATAAAAACCAATTGCAAATTGTCTCAGACTATGAATGTCGCATGAAAACTATGTTTAAAGGTGAACAACACCTTTAAGAGACAAACTGAAGGTTGTACCCTTTTCCAAAGAAACATATAGACAAATGGCCCTCCCATCCATCAGCGGAGGGGCCAGTGTCATTCATCCATAAAAACTACCCTTGCAGTGCTGGATGCATTATCCTTTAAAGACTCCATGGACAAGAAGTTGACCTTTTATATTTGGTTTTCACTTCCTTAGGAGTATCCTTATGTCTGATCATAGCCTCTGCTTGGTTAGTAGACTACCCCAGTTGTGGCCATCCTCATTAACAGAGGGCATCTCTTCTGGAACATCCAGCTTCTTGAGGTTGCTCTATGTATCAAAGATGCAGCGGATTACCTATGTGAGGCATTCTTAAACGCAGCTCAAGGGGTTAGCCACACATCAGCATTATCTGTAGTGCTCACAGACCTCTGTGGCTAAAACTTTGGTCAGTGGATCTTCAAAGAAATCTCTGACAACCATTCCTTTTCAAAGAAAAGTGCTTTCTGGTCCAGATCTGGATAAGATCATTAGCCAGGCCACAGGTTAAGGGGGAAAAGCACCCTTCTGCCTCAGAGCAGACCTCGTTCCAATCTCCATTGGGGGTGATTTTATTCATTCCAGGAACCCAAAAGCATAATTTCTAGGGACTAGGCATCTTATTCCACTGAATCCAAAACACTCTTGCAAGGGAAATTCAAGATGAACCTGCAAAACAGACAGACGTATTCAAAGCCACCAGACAAATCTGTCTCAACATGTGCACCAACCTCTTACCTCACAGTAGCTGCCTGTTAGGGCAGAAACTTGGATCAGACTTACAGAGTTCACGGAATCAATTTTTTGGCTACCATCTGGAGTTTGCCTCCATTCCTCCCCTTTATTACTTCATGTCCAAGGTGCCTCGCAAAAAGGTTCTGCCTTCCATTGCATCATTTGCAACTTAATCTTAGAAATCGCCATCCAACCAGGTCCCCTGAAGGAATGTTTCAGAAAAGATCCTTTCCTGTTATGGCTATGTTTGTGCAAAACATAATGCCACCCCATAAATATGAATTTATAATAAAACACACCATCTAGCGAGCCCATAAATGATTCCGTAAAACAGTGGCAATGTATTTCTAGAAATCCCCTTTAGAAGATGGTTTTTCTGAAATGTTGGGGTTTTTCGACAATGTGTCTGCTTTAACACATTTTCTAATTTTCTCTGTAAACACTGCAAGTATGTATATGCAATTGTTTGTAAAGCAGATATACTATTGTATACGTGGACTTTCTACTTTTCAGCTAATGAAAATAATACCACAGACTAGGTATATATGCAAATGTTATAAATACTGTGTTGTGAATAGCTTGTAAACCACTTCAGGTATTTTCTTTTAACAGGAATATCTGATTTCATTCTTTTCCTTTTGATTAACGAGATAAACGGTTACCTGTGATTAAGATATTATATAAGTGTAAAGAGTGTTACGTTTGTGTCCTCATAATGCAGATCTGTGAGCAAGTCTTACTGTATCTTATACAATGTTCAATAACAGAGCTGTCAACCCTCGGGAGACCTTTCCTGGGGGATTGTTGTTGCCCTGTGGGTGTGTGTTATTTGATGTCATCACGCATGCTTATGGCATGCTTGACATCACAGGATGCTCACTGCACAGGAGATATTAAAGACCATCTAAAACCGGGGGGTGGGTAGGAGGGAGCGAATTTTAGGACATTCATGATTAATCCAAGGTTCTTGACAGCTCAGCAATAAACTTGGTATAAAACTTAAAAAAAAAAAACTAAACAGACAATTTTACTCTGCCCTAGTTTGCACAAAATCTTTTCCCATTTTGGTCAACATGGCTTCCATGGTGGCAGGTACTTCTTTTGACAACCAGGAAAAATTGTTTTTTTAAAGGGATACTGTCATGATTTTTATGGTATACTTTTTATTTCTAAATTACACTATTTAGCAAATAATTCGCTCTACCATTTTATTCTTGAACCAACAAATGTTTGGTTTTTTTTAATGTAATATTGGTGTGTAGGCACCATCTCAGTGCATTGTGCCTGAGTCTGAGCTTTTGGGAGCCAGCGCTACACATTAGAACTGCTTTCAGGTAACCTACTGTTTCTCCTACTCAATGTAACTGGAGGATGCATGACATTATTTTTTACTATTGAGTGCTATTCTGTTACCTACTGGGAGCTGCTATCTTGCTCCCTTCCCGTAGTTCTGCTGATCTGCTGCTGGGGGGGTGATATCACTCCAACTTGCAGCCTAGAAGTAAAGTGTGACTGAAGTTCATAACAGCACAGGTCACATGGCTGTAGCATCCTGAGAAATGAAGAATATGGCTATGTAAAACGTCAAAATTACATACAAAAAAAAATCTGTGTTTTTGAAAAATGGATTTCAATGCAGGATTCTGCTGGAGAAACTCTACTAACTGATACATTTAGAAAAAAAACGTTTTCTCATTATATTTTTTCTCTCTTATATTCCTAAAGTTCCAAGTCAGAACTCCAAGCAGCAAATACTAAATAAACTGGGAGCTGACATGGACAGCATGGACATTATGACAAACCAAGACGAAGATCATTTTTTTGCGGTCTCTTTTGTTCTCTAACAGAAGTAGTACGTGCGAGCAAAAGAAATACAAATTGTGAGGGGAACTACCACACCTACTAGCACCATCCGATTGGCTGACGCAGAGGTACGTCAGCTCATCACTCCAATATGGCGGTACGTGATGAGCCGACGTACCGCCATATTGGAGTGATGAGCCGACGTAGCTCTGCGTCGGCTCATCACGCCAATATGGTGGTACGTGATGCGTCACGGCGCTTACGTGCAGTTGTGACGCAAAGTCTCGCGTGATGAGACTTGTGGCGTTGGATCGATTGTAAGTGAGGAGGCCGGGAGCTTGCGACTAGCGTGTTTGCGGGAGCCGTAAGTAGCGATCTGTGAGTGCGGGATGTGTTTGGTGGTACTGTTGGTGTAGGGAGATTCGTGTAGGGGAGGGACCATTCAGGCGCCGTAACCCCGGGCCACTGTCCCATATTGATGGCGGCTCTGTTCCCGCCCGTCGGTGTGTATAGGCGCCATCGCTGTTTCTTCTGCCCGTAATGCGCGAATGGTTGTTCCTGGCGGAGAAACTGTAAAGACTCCCTGGTTTCCGAGTGGCTTCCTTCCGCCACAGGCAAAAACAGCCAATGTTTCATTTAAACTCGTGTTGTGCGGCGGCTCCTGCTTTACTGGGGCTCACACGGTGCTAATACATTTATTTAGGGTCGAAAATCGAGATTTCAATCAGATTGTCCCTATTCTTTTGTACAACAGGAGTTTTGTCACATTTAGTAGATACAATAATCTAAGACCCATGTATGACGATGTAGTGCGCATGTCCATGAACAGTACCCATGGGGAATGCTGATTGGCTGCAATTGTCTACTGCTTTTAGGCAAATTTAGTTCCGTTTAAAACTTAACCCCATAAGTGACTTATTCCGCCGTGCAGACATTAACCTTAGGGTGTTAGTGTGGCCTCGCCTCCCTCCATGTCCTAGACCAGGGGGTCCCAACATTTTATTTGTACCTGAGAGCCACTATTAAATGAATAAAAGATTTGGAGGAGCAACACAAGCATGAAAAAAGTTCCCAGGTGTGCCAAATAAGGGCTGTATGAGCTTTGTGGTACCCCCTATGGACTGGCAGCCTACAGGTTGCTGTGTTTGGTTGTACACCTGGTTTTTGGTTTATCAACCGAAACCTACCTCTGAGCCAGGAATGAAAAATAAGCACCTGCTCTGAGGCCACTGGGGGCAACAGCCAAGGGGTTGGGGAGCAACATGTTACTCCTGAGCCACTGGTTGGGGATCACTGACCTAGACAATAATATTCTACATTTGCTGGGTGATCATTGAACTGTAGCAACATACAGACATCTTTTTCTTTCTGCATGTATATATGTGCCCTAAACTTAGTAAAAATATTACCCCGCCTTAAAGGACATGTAAAGCCTGCATTTGCCTACAATGTATATCAGTTGGGCATGTCTCCCCCACCCAAATGGCATTATTTGTACTGCATATATCCTCTCCGTTTGCCAGCACCATCACACTTTCCTAAAGCAAATAGCAGCTTTCACCCAGTGGCCATTTTTCCTCTGGTACATAATCAGATACATTTAAATCTGCAAACAGCATACACACACAGACCCTTATTCAGAATACATTTCATCAAGAATACAGGCTCACACAGGCACGACTGTCTCTGCTAAAAGTTCTGCTTTGTTTGTGCTGAGCTCAGGAGAGGAGGTTGGGAGAAAAATATTGAAGCCTGCAGCTAGAGATGAGTTTCTATGGGAACCAGCAATGCTATCTTTTCACTGGCTGCTAGACTGGGGGCGTGTTTAGTTATCTGAGCTTAGAACAACTGAGCTTGCCCACAAGCCAACAGCCAAAGCAAATTCCTGAGAGGGGGAGCTAAGTGATTTAAAAGTGATTAAAGGAACAGTAACACCAAAAAATCAAAGTGTATAATGTACTGTTGCCCTGCACTGGTGCAACTGGTGTATTTGCTTTAGAAACATTACTATGGTTTAGTAAATGAAGCTGCTGTGTAGACACGGGGGCAGCCATTTAAAAGAGAAAAGGCACAGGTTACATAGCAGATAACAGATAAGTTCTGTACAATACAATGGTGTTTTATCTGTTATCTGCTATGTAACCTGTGCCTTTTCTCCTTTTTCCAGCTTGAATGGCTGCCCCCATGGCTACACAGCAGCTTTTTATATAAACTACAGAAGTGTTTCTGAAGCAAATGTGCAGATTTTACCAGCGCAGGGCAACAGTGCATTGTATTATGATTACTTAAAAACATTTTTATTTTTTGGTGTTCCTTTAAGGGGATCCTGCAGCCTTACTATTAACCTCTGGACAACCAGTGTGGCAGGTATTGAGAGATTTCAAAGAGGCTGTTCACTGATTACATTTTTGTGTGGGGGGTTTACATGTCCTTTAAGTATGTTGAACTGGGGCAGTTGAATAAGGCATTCCAACTATAGTTGCCCTCTTATTTCTTACTCCATTTAACACTGGGCACTCAACCGATTCACCCAACGTCTGACTAGTTACTTGCCCTCCTATATGTCAAACCACCCCTCTAGTTAACATCCCTGCAGTTTGTTTTATTTAATTATCTTAAATGTGGCAATCCTAATAACCAATGTTTAGGTTTGCATGTTCTGGTGAAGAGACAGCTGGATGGGCTTTATTGGGTATAATTATGATTATAGCTTTTTACTCTTAAATGAATGAAGCACACTAGTTGCTGCTTTTTAAGGCCCCCATACACGGGCCGATAATAGCTGCCAATATCGGTCCCTTGGACCAACTCGGCGGCTTATCTGCCCGTGTAGGGGCAGAAACGAGCGGACTGGCCGACCGATATCTGGCCTGAAATTGGCCAGGTTAAAAGATTCAGTCGGATCAGGGGCCGCATCGGCTTGTTGATGCGGTCCCCTAACCGACTGCCCCATTGCCACCTACATAATCCGGTTGTTTGACCCCAGGGCCAAACAATCGGATTTTTTTTTTTTAAACTTCAAGCTCCCCGATATCGCCCACCCGTAGGTGATCGCCAAGCGAGCGGATCTTACAGTATATGGGGACCTTAAGTAATCATATTTCTGACACATGTTATTTGCGAAGTGCAAGTGTGAACTGTATTGTTTTATCCATTATACCCTTTTGATTTCTGTCCCTTGGACAAAATCAGCTTCATTTTTAAGCCACTGGCACGCAGCATTAGTGGAGGATTTCTTTTAGGGAGACATAACAGTCCTACAGGTTCATATACTGATTGTTTTAATGGGAACCTGATTGCCAAGATTCCATGTGCACTATATAAGAGACAGTAGTGGTCCCCTTCAATAATTTTATATATAGTAAAAAGTATTAGAGTAATTATAGGAGAATATAAAATCACAAACCCTCATACCCCTTTTTGAAAGTATCCATTGATATTATTACAGTCATTTCTCTTATGCTGCTTAAAATTGGTTACTTTATAATAGTTGTTCACTTAGCTGGGGAAAAAGGAACGTAAAACAAAATTAATTTTAATGTTTAGAAAACCATTAAAAACAGTGTATTTGAAAGTCATTTTGTGGTATACAGTTTGATAATGGGTTTAAAGGAAAAGGTGGACTTCTTTAAGCATATTTTAGCTATTTTTGCTGTAGCAAAAGATACATTTATAGGGACTTGGGAGGGAGGGTTTAACACTGTTTTCCAATAACAGTTGTGTAATAGAACCATTATGTACTCCTAAATAAATATTATTTGCATTATATAAAAGCACTTGGTCTGCAGCCTAATACCTTTATATGGTCACAGAATTCCCAGCTTTTAATATCCTTAATTAATACTGGTGGAATGTAATGTTATATATAATAAGAACAATCTGAGATGGCTCCTTATTTAAAATCACCCATAGACATTTAACTGTATGGTTTGTTAGTCTTGAGAATCCTCATTTCTGCCTCTTATACTGATATTACTGACAGCTGAACAAATGTTCTTTTTTGCAGCTTTTACGCAGAGTGCTACTCTTTGCCTGGTACAGTGCACACGCTAAGGCAAAGCGCAAGCGTCGGATTAGAAAATCCCATATTAGTAAGAATCAAGCGCTGCTAAAACAATGCCTAACAGGGAAAATGTAGCAAGTTGTAGCAGCAGCGAGGAGGCAGCAGCTGTTGTGGAACATGTTTGCCGTGACTTTCTGCGCAATGTATGCAAGCGTGGCAAGCGCTGCCGCTTCAAGCATCCAGATGCTGACGATGTATCTGACCTTGGTGTTCAGAAGAATGAGTTTGTGTTCTGCCATGATTTTCAAAATAAAGAATGTGTACGGCTGAACTGCCGCTTTATTCATGGTACAAAGGATGACGAGGAGCACTATAAGAAAACAGGAGAACTCCCACCTCGCTTAAGGCATAAAGTAGCAGCTGGATTGGGCTTGTCACCTACTGACTTGCCAAACAAGGATGAGGTACCTATCTGCCGTGATTTCTTAAAGGGTGATTGCCAGCGTGGGGACCGGTGCAAATTCAGACACTTGCAGCGGGAATATGAAAACCAGTATGATTATTCCTGTGATATGCGGGGAGGGATGATGAATATGGGGGTAAGCCCTGGAAGCTTATCTGCTCCTACTACTCGTACCTATGAGCAATATGGCAATTATGATGGTCTTACAGACACAGAATATTATTCTTCTTACTACCGTTATGGGGACCGATTTGATGATCCTGTTATGAAAAGAAGACGCATGGGATATGATGGATATTATAGTGCTTCTCCAGTAGAGTACCGTCTCCTAGAAGAAGAGAATGTTATGCTCCGTAGACGTGTTGAGGACCTTAAAAAGCAAGTTTCTGTTTTAGCAGCAACCAATGAGGTTTTACTAGATCAAAATGCTCAGTTTCGTAGCCAGGCCAAAGTTGTTACACTTAGCACACTGAGTACTACAGCCCCAACCAGTGAGCAAGGTGTGGGATCAGTCACCAACTACAACCATGGCATTGCCCAAACCCATACAACTCTAAGCAGTCAGGCTTTGCAACCACGAGCTGTTACTCAGCAGGAGCTTGTGGCTTCCTCTGGTGCACCTGCCTCTGCTCAAAGCAATGCACCCCAACAGCTAAACCCAGAGATAGCCCCACTATCTGCAGCGCTAGCGCAAACCATTGCTCAAGGCATGGCTCCTCCTCCAGTATCCATGGCTCCAGTAGCTGTTTCTGTGGCACCAGTGGCTGTTTCAATGGCTCAGCCCTTGCCTGGTATCACAATGAGCCATGCTACTACTCCTATGGTTACCTATCCTATAGCCTCACAGAGCATGCGCATAACAGCCTTGCCTCACTGATTAGCAAAACTGTAATAGCCACAGTGGCTTATATCTTATGTGGCGTGGTCCTGCCAGTAATAGGCATAACACTTTTTTGCCTTTCATTCTGTAACATGGGAACACATAAGTAATACACTTCTGGTATCATGTTGTATACCATCATTTCCACAACATCATAAATATTTTAACTAGGCGTTTTTAAAGGCAAACTATCATAATACCAAATTGAAAATTATAAATCCCTTATGTAGTATAATTTTCTTAAATGTTGTGCTTTTTTCTAATTTTGTAGAGAATAGGTTTTTGTCCCTCTACATTCCATCCTTACTACTGGCAGCTCTTCTGCTTTTCTGCATGTTTGCACATCTGCAGTGTGGGGTTATACTGAAGTGCTGAGCCCTGCAACTTGTTAATATGCATTACATCATTTGCACAAAATTATGACAATTACAAGACCAAGATGTGAGAGGAGCTAGGATTTTCTATAAAAACATTTCCCCTATTGACTCAGTAGTGTGCCTGTTCAATCGTCAAGAACTTAGAAAGCTGCCAGTAGCAAGGCGGAAAGTTTAGCAGAGCAGTGCAAACAGTAAAACTAATGTATTATCTTCCTATTTATAAAAAATGCTTCTTTCCGATCAAGCTATTTATGCTTTGGTTTTGTGATAGTTCCCCTTTAATATTCTTAAAGATCTAGAGAATAAAGCCTAAGTTAAGCTGTGCTCGTCTATGGACATCAAACAAGTGCTGGGCTAAAATACTGCTCAATACATATCTGTTGCACATATTTCCAGATTTTTGTTTGACCTTTACTTTAAAAAGAAACTGTACAATTGGTAAAATCAACATACATACATACAAGAGAAACGTAGTATGTATGCGCCATTTCTTTGAGCTAACTTGTTTTACATTGGGGTCTTGCCTTTTATGTAAGGAGCCTTTTCTCCATAATAGGTTTAAATGTTTTGACGCTTCTACATCTAGTTTAATTTAATATGTATAGAAAGGCAACCATTTTTTACACAAAATTAAATGATTGTTAGGAATTTCTCTGTAGTCCTTGTGCTGTGCCATCTGTGTAATGCATCTCAGTAGTTGTATCTATTGGTATTTCATTTTATCCTCCAATATTTCCAAAGGCGTTAAACAATTACATTAGGGATTTGGAGGGCTGCCATTTACAGTTCAGTGCAACGACTGCTCTCTAGGTCCTCTACTAACTTGTAATAGAAATATATAACCCATCATTTTGCTATTAAGGTAAAATCCGATAAATGTTTTCACTCTGCATGTCAAACACCATCTGCTTACCCCTTCTACTCTTACCTTTGTTTTTGTTGTGTGTAATAATGGCTCAAGTTTGAAGAAGAAATTGAAAAATTTGTAACAATCTTTGATTTCTGTCATAAAAGTTTAAACACCATCAGCTTGAGTGTTTTTCTTTCATATGTACTTGTATACGCTAGTTCTTCATATAAAGTGTAAGATTTAAAACCAGTAAGGGTTAAGTAAGTATATAGATGGAGTACATCCGATCCATTTGATAGACACAGCTTACTTATTAAGGTGCAGCTGGAGTAGCATTGTTTATCCTGCACTAAACACTTGTGGGGATTTCACTTTTTAGGTATAGGCAGCAGCTACTTTCACACAGATAAGAGACTGACACACAGGGTTTTCAGCTAAATTCTAGTGTGGATTTATTTAACACAGTTCATACAACTGATATCCAAATATAACAAATAATCAGCAGTTTTGCTGAAACAGAAAATGTCTTTCTCAGGGGCCACACTTTGGCAGATTAAACCAACCTAGGTTAATGCAGGATTCACTCTGTGTTTTGTAGAACCCCTGTGCTTTCTCAGAAGCAGCTGCCCTTCAGTCCCTAGTCTTTAGGGCAACATATAGTAACTGGTCCTTGCTACCAGGATATCAACCTCTTTTGAATAAAGATTCCACTGGCCAAGAGGTAACTGTGCAGCAAACAGGTCCCAAACACAAACAAGCAGGATAAGTTCTATACTGCCGCTCCATTTGCTTACTTCTCTCCCAGAACAGAGCAGAGAGACACTACTCTTGGAACCACGTTTAACTACAGGTAAGGATTATCAGCCCTCACAGCTGCACAGTCCCTTAATTTCACAGCCCTTTGTGCTGCTTCATAGAGGATTCTGGGAGGGATATACCTTCTATGACTTTCTCAACCATGCTACACACTGTTTAAGTATTTGTAATGAGTAGTGCGTGCCTTGTAGCTTATTTACTAATACAATAGGCTCTTAAAGATGGTGGGAATTTTTTGAGAAACAACTATATGGCTTTAAAAATAATTCTAATAATAAAGCAAATCATTATTCTACATGAGCTGTTCTTAGTGGTCATGCACAACTTTTTCAGAATGAAAAGTTAAATGACTGTTAGTTTAAATGATCACTAAAATTATACAACTGTAAGGTTATTAGCAAAATGGTGCAGTTGCTATCATCATATACTTACTCAAGTACACACTGAAACACAGCTTGGTTTAAACCTTTTTCTGTTGGTAAAACTTGCCAAATGTAATAATACCTGAGACCATCTTGCATCCTTCCGTAGGGTAATTATATCAGTTCATGGATCAATTTTCTCCCAAGTTAAGTATCTTTTGTATGGTCTCCCATGCTAAAAAAGGTCATCCAAACCTTTCTTGGAAATTTTTTTAGCTACCATTTTAACTGCTTCTGTGTGAGAATTCCACAGCTTTGCAACTGACTGCAAAGTATATACAAACATAGGTTGGAAACAAGGCACCAGGCCATAGAGTTCAATGTTTTTGTTTACATGAAACTCCTACCTGCTAGTTGATGCAGAGGAAGAACCCCTTTTGGAAATCTTCTCCAATATGCCCCAATATAAAAAATTTGGACTCCCAACATGGCAACCTTCTAACTTCTGTGGATGTCTCACTCCTGCTGGGAAGCTATACTGTTAAAGAAAGCATTTATTGTATTTTTACGTAGTATTCAGATTTCCCTTTGCTTAGCAAAGCCCATCTTCAGCACCCCTCCTCTGCCCCCCTCTACTTGCGGCACTTATTCTGGTTTCCCTGTGTGCTGACCTGACATAAAACTGCAGAGTTGCACAGTAGAGATCAAAGGCACCACCTTCCAATGTCTTTATTATATTATACTCTCCCCCCTGTTAATCTATACCTCTTTTAATACAGAGTTATCATTAACTTTTTTTTTTATATAAAGCGTCAACATATTCGCAGTGCTGTACAGTAGGTGGGTTACATACATTGGATACACAGAGTAACATATAAAGCAACCAATTAATGATACAGGAGGTGAAGAGAGCCCTGCCCAAAAGAGCTTACAATCTACAAGGAGAAAGGGTTGAGACACAAGGTGTGGGAATGGGCAAGATCAGAGTTAATGTGAGAGGTGTGGCGCAGGTTATTGCTTTTAGCAGCACACAGGTTATTTTAAATTAATTAGGGTAAGTTTCTCTAAATAAATGTCTTTTTAGAGATATTTTGAAGGCAGAGGGATTGGGAGAAAGTCTGACAGCGAATTGCAGAGAAGGGGGGGCAGCCCTTGCAAAGTTTTGAATGTGATTGTGTTAGGGAATGAGAGCAGAGTTGAGCAGATCAGTAGAGGAGGGTAACAAGTGGGTCGGTTGGTATCTAGAGATAAGTTCAGGGTGGGTGTAGGGTACAGAATATATTGCTGCTCATCCTTGAACTTAAGCTGGCTATTCATCTCCCAATAATATTGTATGGTTATTTAATGTACCATTATGGTCAGAGCAGGGTGCATTGGAAAATGATTATGTGAAAAACTGATCGGGAAAAGTGTCTCCCCATGCAAAGTTGTCCTTACACTTCTGAGTGATCCAGTCAAATGGGCTTCCATGGTAGCAATATTTCTGCATAGTCTCTGCTCACTCTTACTGTGACCACAAAAGCAGAACATTTTGTTTCAAATGTAGACCTGTATCTTCTCCGGCTAAGAATGTCACAGTGAAGAGATAAGGTAAGTAAAAATGCTCTGCTAGAAAGCAATTGGAAATTAAGTTCCAAAGTATGGAATCGGCAGATCAGTAGGAAGGTAACAAAACAGCAGCTCCCTGACAACTCTGCTGAAGGATTCAGTTGCCTGAACGGATAGTGCCTCCATGTTTCTATGCTGCTGCAATTGCTCTGTTTTGAGATTAAATTATGTGTTACCATCCAGAATTTTAGGGAGTTGGGAAAAAAGCAAAACGGCATTGACTTTTAGGGTGGCTTCAGGCATCTATCTGCCAGCTAAAATACACAAAACGGTACATGTGCCATTAGCCTCAATTAACTTGTACAGTAAATGAGATAGTTATATACACACAATATGCATTTGTAAATAATAACTCCACATGCTAAATACATTGTACAGTGAGGGGCAGATATAGTGGCACCCCATATAGTAAGAGCCAATGGGAATTGTAGCCCTAAATACAAACCGGATTCCAAAAAAGTTGGGACACTAAACAAATTGTGAATAAAAACTGAACGCAATGATGTGGAGGTGCCAACTTCTAATATTTTATTCAGAATAGAACATAAATCATGGAACAAAAGTTTAAACTGAGAAAATGTACCATTTTAAGGGAAAAATGTGTTGATTCAGAATTTCATGGTGTCAACAAATCCCAAAAAAGTTGGGACAAGTAGCAATAAGAGGCTGGAAAAAGTAAATTTGAGCATAACGAAGAGCTGTAAGACCAAATAACACTAATTAGGTCAATTGGCAACATGATTGGGTATAAAAAGAGCTTCTCAGAGTGGCAGTGTCTCTCAGAAGCCAAGATGGGTAGAGGATCTCCAATTCCCACAATGTTGCGCAGAAAGATAGTGGAGCAATATCAGAAAGGTGTTACCCAGCGAAAAATTGCAAAGATTTTGCATCTATCATCATCAACTGTGCATAACATCATCCGAAGATTCAGAGAATCTGGAACTATCTCTGTGCGTAAGGGTCAAGGCCGTAAAACCATACTGGATGCCCGTGATCTCCGGGCCCTTAAACGACGCTGCACCACAAACAGGAATGCTACTGTAAAGGAAATCACAGAATGGGCTCAGGAATACTTCCAGAAACCATTGTCAGTGAACACAATCCACCGTGCCATCCGCCGTTGCCAGCTAAAACTCTACAGTGCAAAGAAGAAGCCATTTCTAAGCAAGATCCACAAGCTCAGGCGTTTTCACTGGGCCAGGGATCATTTAAAATGGGGTGTGGCAAAATGGAAGACTGTTCTGTGGTCAGACGAGTCACGATTCGAAGTTCTTTTTGGAAATCTGGGACGCCATGTCATCCGGACCAAAGAGGACAAGGACAACCCAAGTTGTTATCAACGCTCAGTTCAGAAGCCTGCATCTCTCATGGTATGGGGTTGCATGAGTGCGTGTGGCATGGGCAGCTTGCATGTCTGGAAAGGCAGCATCAATGCAGAAAAATATATTCAGGTTCTAGAACAACATATGCTCCCATCCAGACGTCATCTCTTTCAGGGATTTTTCAACAAGATAATGCCAGACCACGTTCTGCAACAATCACAACATCATGGCTGCGTAGGAGAAGGATCCGGGTACTGAAATGGCCAGTCTGAAGTCCAGATCTTTCACCTATAGAGAACATTTGGCGCATCATAAAGAGGAAGGTGCGACAAAGAAGGCCCAAGACGATTGAACAGTTAGAGGCCTGTATTAGACAAGAATGGGAGAGCATTCCTATTCCTAAACTTGAGAAACTGATCTCCTCAGTCCCCAGACGTCTGTTGAGTGTTGTAAGAAGAAGGGGAGATGCCACACAGTGGTGAAAATGGCCTTGTCCCAACTTTTTGGGGATTTGTTGACACCATGAAATTTTGAATCAACATATTTTTCCCTTAAAATGGTACATTTTCTCAGTTTAAACTTTTGTTCCGTGATTTATGTTCTATTTTGAATAAAATATTAGAAGTTGGCACCTCCACATCATTGCGTTCAGTTTTTATTCACAATTTGTTTAGTGTCCCAACTTTTTTGGAATCTGGGTTGTACATTAAATATCCTATAAAAATTAAGAATGTACCAGTGAATTATACTCCTCCTAGATATAGAAGGATTGGGCTTAAAAAGTTGTGTTTCTGACTGATTTATTGAAAAATTCCACAAAAACCCCACTAGCCCTGCCCATCTGTTCCATTTCCTGCTGGCTGAATTCTCTGGATGAGCTGGGGAGCTGGTGGCCCTCATTACACTGCACTGTAGGATAGGAACCAATCAGCAGCTAGGCTGACCTGATAGGGAACTGAAGCCTGTCTTTGCTTGTGTGACTGCAGGGCTGCGATTGGCTCTCCCCCTCCTGCTGTGCTTCTGGCAGGGACCGTTAGGACAGGCCCACCCCTAATTTCAAACTCTGACGGAGAAGTGATACGATCTATAGGGAGCTCCAATAAAGGGGCCATTTTTACAGAGAGGATTAATTTTTAGCACAAAGTAAAACCAGCACCGTATATTATTCATAATTGCCTACAAAATTAGGATAAAATGAAAAAACAGCAGCACTCCGGAAATGTTGTAGAAAAAAGTGACTTTACTCAAGTGCACACAGCAACGTTTCGGGCTTAAACCAGCCCTTTATCAAGCCCGAAATAAAGGGCTGGTTTAAGCCCGAAACGTTGCTGTGTGCACTTGAGTAAAGTCACTTTTTTCTACAACATTTCCGGAGTGCTGCTGTTTTTTCATTTTATCCTGGATATTGTTTTACCCTGGCTGAGGGTTCAGCTTGCACCTGGGGCTACAACTAGCCGGTTTGTCCATTGTGTAGCACACCTTAATCAATTTGCCTACAAAATTAGGGTTTTTCCCATTTATCCAATATGTCTCCTTTAAAGGAACAGTAACTCCAAACAATGGAAGATTTTTTTACAGTGAATAAAATATAAATAACTTGCCCTGAACTGGTAAAAGTTGTGTGTTTGCTTCAGAAAGACTACTATAGTTTATATAAACAAGCTGCTGTGTAGCAATGGGACTAGCCATTCAAGACGACAAGGTTACATAGGAGATAACACATAAATCCTGTAGAATGCAATGGTGTTTTTCAGAGCTTATCTGCTATGTTACCTGTGCCATTAGGGTAATGTTCCACAGGGAGATTAGTTGCCAACAACAATCTCTGCTGCCACAGGCAACTAATCTGTCTGAAAAGCCTTTCCACCTGCAAAAAAGGGAACTCCAGTGGAAAGACCTACGCATTGCTTCGATTTGAGATGCTTTGGTCTTCTACTGGAAAGGGTTTTCAGGGAGATTAGTCACCTGTGGTAGCAGAGATTTATTATGGGCCACTAATCTCCCCATGGGACATTACACTTAGTCCAATTATGATTTGAATGGCTGCCACCAGGGCTACACAGCAGCTTGTTCGTATAAACTGTATTAATGTTTTTAATACAAACACACTGCTTTTCCCAGTGTAGGGCAAGAGTACACTATATTTTAATCACTTTGATATGCTTATTTTTTTGTGTTACTGTTACTTTAAATACAATGAGAGCAAATTATTTCCGACACTCCAGACCCCCTTATCCCAGGTTTCATGAAGGCTAGAGAAGATTTCAGCTTGTAGAAATTCAGAAATCGTTTCATTGCCAGACATGCTCCCATGCCCAACCTAGTGGTAGACATGAGAATAGCACTGAAGCAGGAGAAATAATAGATAAACCCAAGTCTCAATATGAATTAAGAAAGTAAGTTGAGTAGGAGAAACAATAGCTTATCCGAAAGCAGCTCTATTGTGTAGCACTGGCTCCTTCTGAAAGCTCAGACTCAGGCACAATGCACTGAGATTGCTGCCTACACACCATTATTACAGCTAAAAAAATTGTTTTAAGAATAAAATTATTTACAGTGTAAAAAAATATTTTTTACAGTGTAAACAGTTTACTAATTGAGTAATAAAATGGCACCATACAAAACACAACAGTATCCCTTTAAGGAAACCAAAACTCTTAATTGGTCCCCTGGTAGTTACAGTTTCTAAAATACAAGCTAAAAATCACATGTATAACAAGGATCCATTATGATTCTTCAATCTTTTATTTCTAAGGTAAAATCTTTTTCTAAATGTATCTGGGCAGAATGCAATTCTAGTCTAAAATTTGTTGTGATTTGTTTGTTAAATAAAAAGTGGGCTTTCCCTTCCTGATATTTGGGTGTATTTATTATAGGGATGCACCGAATCCAGGATTCGGTACGATATTCAGCCAGGGTTCCGATTTGGGCGAATCCATGGTCCTGGTCGAACCAAATCTAAATCCTAATTAGCATATGCTAATTAGGATTTGAAGGGTTAAATGTTGCTGCCTGGTTTGGTGCATCCCTAATTTATTAACACTGGAGACAATAATCACTGGTGATGTTGCCTGTAGCAACCAATCAGATCTTCCCTTTTGTTTTCTAACTTATTGGTGACCGTTAAAATCAAATTTCTGATTGGTTGCTATGGGCAACATCACCAATGATGTTTGTCTCCAGTGTAAATAAATACGCCCCTTCAATATTGGATCAATCTAATATTTCAGTTCGTCTTAGAATCCTAATATAAGCTAAAGGTGGCCACACACGTGGCGATCTGCGATCTTTTATGCGACCATCGGTCACACGAAAAATCATCAGACCCGCCACTAACCTTCAGGGCTGAAACAGGCAGATAAGGAGGTAGAAACAATAGGATTTCTACCTCCTTCTGCTGATTCAGCCCTGACGGCAGATTTTGCTCAGGCGCCTTCTATGGCGCCCGATCAAAATCTTTTGACCTGGCTGATCGGCGAGTCGACCGATATCAGCAGCTTCCTGCGATACCGGTCAACTCGCCTACTTGCCATACACGCACCGAATATCGTATGAAACAAGGTTTCGTATGATATTATCGGTGCGTGTATGGCCAGCTTCAGAATGAAAATCTACCTAAATGTGTCTTTTCTGTGTTAGGACAAGGTCCCACTGACCGGATTGTCAAACTGTGGACAAGCGCAGGCTGACAATCTGCCCAATGCTTAAAAAACACCTTCACCTGGAAGCACTGATCCATCTCGGGTGCAGGCACACACTGCTAATATCCGCCAACAAACACAAGACTTGTGTGCCTGCACCCAGGTGAAATTCAATGCTTCAAAGTGCAGGCACAATTCTAAGGAGTGTGTCAATATAAATTTCTCTGGGTTTGATCCTAGTTTTAACAATAACTAATTTAAGCCTGTCTTATTGATTTAGGGAGGGAACCAGCTTTCTTTGGCAGTGACACATGCTGAAAAAACAGACATAACTTATTAATATGGTAACATTTGCATTTACAAAACAGCTTGGATTGGGTTATTATCATTATTAGTTTCAACATGTATTTATAAAGTGGCAACATATTTTGCAGTGCTGTACAATAAATGGGTGCATACATTAAATATACGGAGGTTTATTTAACATAGGCATACAAGGGCCTGTGTCTAGGGCAGCAGCTTTATGGAGGTTGCCTTAAGATGCCTATATGGTAAATAAATTTTTTTTGGGGGAAAAATGTGCTAATTTGTCTAGATTCTTATCAAATCCAACAGCAGAGGTGAGGGGTAGGGGGTTCCACTTGCAGCGTTTGATCAAAAGTGACGTTGTGCATAAGTGTTGTGTCATGATGTCACTTCTGGTAACATCATTGCACTTGCATTGGAGGATACTCAGCTGGGCAGCACCGGACCAATCAATACGCTCCTGCATACACATTTACATACAAAGCAGCCAATAACCGATACAAGAGGTGAAGAGGGCCCTGCCCAAATGATCTTACAATCTAAAAGGGGAAGGGATAAAACTAATAATATCCCTTCTGTTAGAAAACCATTGAAAATATTTGAATAATTTGCCAAGAGATTGCATTACAGCAGTTTGAGACTGTGAAGTCGATTGAAAGTTTCTAATGGAACAGTAGGATGTGTGTAAGAGGCCATAACATCCAACAGTTAATTTAAAAAGAACAATTTAAAGGAACAGTAACACCAATTTATTTTTTTTTTTTTAAGTAATTAATATATAATGTATGTTTGCCCTGCTGGTGACAGTAGTGTGTTTGCTACAGTAAAGGTGCCCATACACCTTAAAGGAGAAGGAAAGGCTACCAAAGAGTTAATCTCAAGCTGCGGGCATACCTTCAGTTGTCTCAATAGTGCCCTTAAGTCTCCCCAAATTGCCATCGTTCAGATGATCAGAAGCCAAACAGGGAAAAAAAACGCTGATCTGGGTAAAGAGGATTCCCATAATGCATCACTCCTGCAATGACCCTACAACCAGGACTGTAGGCGGCGCATGTGCACATGTCCCTCTTCAGCATAAGCATAAATAGCGCAGGCAGCGGGACAGGTGAGTGCTGGGGGTGAGCGGGGGGGGCTTGGTACTGGTTGACAAAGCGAGTGCTGGGGGAGAGCGGGGCGGGGGGGGGTCGGATTGCAGCGGAGGGGGGGGTAGTTGGACAAGGACTCCAAAGGTGCGGGGATTGCAGCGGAGGGGGGGGGGGTGAGTTGGACAAGGACTCCAAAGATGCGGGGATTGGAGGGGGGGGGTTCCGCCGGACAAAGACGAAGGGAGGGTGACACGGGGTGCAGAGGTTGCTTTCTGTATAGTCTGGGGTCAGCTACTAGTAGCCCAGCGGGGAGCAGACGGGGGGGGGGGGGGCGCATGCGCAGTAGAGATTTGAAGGGAAAGGTTATGGGCATCCCTTTTTTAAAGATGGTGGTGCCATTCACTGAAACAAGTATGTAGTTTGTAGTAAGTGTATCTCTGTTAGTGTTTCATTAGGCAAGCCAGAAATATAGCGTTTTTACACAGCAATAGTAGTACTATTTAATAGCATGCTTAATAGATTTTGACCTTCCTTGTCCTTTAAGATCTGCTCACTTAGCGATGTCGCCGAGCGAGTGGATCTTCTCCCGATATCCCCCACCTACGGGTGGCCATACATGGGCCGATTAGCTGCCGAAAAGGTCTAAGGGACCGATATCGGCAGCTAGAATCGGCCCATGTATGGGCACCTTTATGCTACTATAGTTTATATAAATAACCTGCTGTGTAGCCACGGGGTGGGGGGCAGCCATTCAAGCTGGAAAAAAGGCACAGGTTACATAGCAGATAACTGATAAAACACTATTGTATTTTAAAGAGGTTGTCTGTTATCTGCTAAATGCTTGTGCCTTTTCTCCTTTGAATTGCTACCCACACAAAGCTACACAGCAGCTTTGTTTATTTACATAGGGTTGAAAAAAGACCAGAGTCCATCAAGTTCAACCGTTTCAAGTAATTCCAGCACACACAACCTATACTGACCTATCTATACACTCACATACATAAACTATATATATTAACATTAATACTAACTGTAGATATTAGGCTAGGATTTAGTAGGATTTAATTGAGCTTATGGTCACCATATACAGTGATCCTAATAGACATCAGGAGAGGTCTAGTACCCTCAGTATACCCTCTTGCAACCTACACTGTACCCTGCTTCAGTTTCCACTGCCCATGTTCAGATTATGAGTCAATGAAAATCAGGCTAATGCGTTCTTCTCTGTCTTTGATAAGAAATAGAAGGAGATACTTAAACCTATGCCTTTAATGTGGTGATCCTGTTAAGGAACTGTCAGGTTTGTCCTCGGGTATGCTTGCTTGATTATCGTTTTTTGGGATTGCAGTGTTGAGAAAGAAACTGAGGATCTGCCATTGTGACCTCTAACTGCTGCTTTGACTGCCTATTCAGCAAGCATCACTAAATTTTTAATGGGAGTAAAGCTCAACCTTCTCCTAGCCAAATAATAGATTGTACTCTTCAAGGCCAATCAGACTGTTAGGGCTGATTTAAGATGAGCAAGGAAGCAAGTGCTGAAGGACATACTGTTCACCCGAGAAGCCATAGAGATATCACTTTTGCTTATGCTCATCCTTGCTGCTGGTGGTCTATGCACCTTGCACCGGACTAAAAAATAACTCAGGCCTGGGGGTTGCCCATGTGCAGGAAACCAGCTGCCTCTCATATACGCAGTGATGCTGACCACAATGCTATATAGAGTATTATGTGAGATATAACATATAAGGAACCAAAAACATGATTCTTTGTTCTTTACACTTTATATCATGCTTTACTAAAAGAGTTTGTTTATCTTTTTAAGTATTTCTGTCATCTGGCCACTAAGAGACTCTATGTCAGGACTGCAGAACTATCTGAACAAGGAAGTCTGGGAAGTGGACTCCTGGAGAACAGAGTTGGCAGTAGGTGTGGATGGTGTGAAAAGACAATGGATATGAGAGAAGTGGAGGAGATCTCCAGGGATGTACGGAGAGACAAGGGTGGAGCAGTGAAGGGCATTGAATATTAGCAGAAGAATTTTGTATGTTTTTTGTTGCTTAACAGGCAACCATGATAAAGATTTTAACTGGGGGATGAGCAGGCGCTCTTAGGAAAGAGCACAAGAATTCTAGCAGGGGAGAGAGGTGGGACTCTGAGATGCTGCAGTAGTCTTAAGCTCGCTTTACACATTAAGATTTTTAAAAGATCTTTTAGTCATCAGAGGACCAAGTTTATCCAGAAACGATTATTTAAAATACGATTTGTCCATCAACAAAAATGACCATTTCAAGTGATATCGTCTAGTTGAAGCTAGGGGTACTACCTGCTTGGTCCAGCAAACAGTTGGATAATGGGCAAATTCATTGCTATTGACTAAAATTTTCAAACCTGCCCGATCAATTTTCTGACCGATGTTGGATGAATAATCTCCAGATGTGCGATTGTTTGGTGCCCACTAACCTTATGATAATTTGATTTATTTGTTGGATTGCACTGAAATTGGATGATAGGGAGAGAAAAATCTGTGTATGGCCACCTTAAGTGGGATAGAATAAGGGCATGGAGTTGTGTTCTAGCAGTTACTTATAAAGAAGGGGGCGTATATATATACAATATTACAAAAGAAAAAGCAGGTTTTGCAGTGGTATTAATATTATTATAGAAAGATTTTGGTCAAAATTAACTCCCCAGACCTTGCATTATATCAACAGGGTTAATTGCCATGCCATTTGCAGTAATAGTAAAAGAAGGAGGGCCAGGTCTGCATGTAAAGACCATGAGCTCTGTTTTAGCTAGGTTTAGAAGGCAGGGATCTGAATGAATGTCAGTGGTTAGTGAAGGGGTATTTATTTAAGTCTGAATTACTGGATGGCATCTGCATATAAGATATATTTAAGGCCAAATGAAGGGATAAGGACTACTGAAGAGAGAGTGTACAAGGAGAACAGCAAAGTACGGAGCCCCAGGGCATCCCCCACAAAGCTGAACTTAGATTCCCCCCTCCCTCCTCACCATCTAATTGTGTATCCTGTGCATGGACATGTTCATCAGGTCCTCCATTCAGGCATATAAACAAGATTTTAGGGTGATGCAAAGCTTGCATTAATAATAGTGCCCACAAAATGGCACCTGCCTACTTGCTGTGATTGTGTAATTCCAAGACTGAAGGAAACAAGATTTATATTAAATAGTGTAAGTGAAATTTATTTTGCTTGAAAAACACAATAGAAAATATTTGATTTCTCATGGGGCTGGACATATTCTTCATTTCCCACAGTGCTACAGCCATGTGATTTGTGCTCTGATAAACTTCAGTCACACTTTACTGCTGCGCTGCAAGTTGGAGAGCCATAACCCCATACTTTTCCCCCCAGCAGCCGATCAGTAGAACAATGGGAAGGGAGCAGGATAGCAACTCCCAGTAGATCATAATAGTACTCAATAGTAAGAAATCCAATTCTGGCTTGGGACTCCTCCATATTATACAGGTCCTTTTCAAAAAATTAGCATATTGTGATAAAGTTCATTATTTTCTGTAATGTACTGATAAACATTAGACTTTCATATATTTTAGATTCATTACACACAACTGAAGTAGTTCAAGCCTTTTCTTGTTTTAATATTGATGATTGTGGCATACAGCTCATGAAAACCCAAAATTCCTATCTCAAAAAATTAGCATATTTCATCCGCCCAATAAAAGAAAAGTGTTTTAATACAAAAAAAGTCAACCTTCAAATAATTATGTTCAGTTATGCACTCAATACTTGGTCGGGAATCCTTTTGCAGAAATGACTGCTTCAATGTGGCGTGGCATGGAGGCAATCAGCCTGTGGCACTGCTCAGGTGTTATGGAGGCCCAGGATGCTTCAATAGCGGCCTTAAGCTCATCCAGAGTGTTGGGTCTTGTGTCTCTCAACTTTCTCTTCACAATATCCCACAGATTCTCTATGGGGTTCAGGTCAGGAGAGTTGGCAGGCCAATTGAGCACAGTAATACCATGGTCAGTAAACCATTTACCAGTGGTTTTGGCACTGTGAGCAGGTGCCAGGTCGTGCTGAAAAATGAAATCTTCATCTCCATAAAGCTTTTCAGCAGATGGAAGCATGAAGTGCTCCAAAATCTCCTGATAGCTAGCTGCATTGACCCTGCCCTTGATAAAACACAGTACAGTAGACCAACACCAGCAGCTGACATGGCACCCCAGACCATCACTGACTGTGGGTACTTGACACTGGACTTCAGGCATTTTGGCATTTCCCTCTCCCCAGTCTTCCTCCAGACTCCTTGATTTCCGAATGACATACTTTGGACCACTGAGCAACAGTCCAGTGCTGCTTCTCTGTAGCCCAGGTTCAGGCCGCTTCTGCCGCTGTTTCTGGTTCAAAAGTGGCTTGAACCTGGGGAATGCAGCACCTGTAGCCCATTTCCTGCACCGCCTGTACACGGTGGCTCTGGATGTTTCTACTCCAGACTCAGTCCACTGCTTCCGCAGGTCCCCCAAGGTCAGGAATCGGTCCTTCTCCACAATCTTCCTCAGGGCCCAGTCACCTCTTCTCGTTGTGCAGCGTTTTCTGCCACACTTTTTCCTTCCCACAGACTTCCCACTGAGGTGCCTTGATACAGCACTCTGGGAACAGCCTATTTGTTCAGAAATTTCTTTTTGTGTCTTACCCTCTTGCTTGAGGGTGTCAATGATGGCCTTCTGGACAGCAGTCAGGTCGGCAGTCTTACCCATGATTGCGGTTTTGAGTAATGAACCAGGCTGGGAGTTTTTAAAAGCCTCAGGAATCTTTTGCAGGTTTTTAGAGTTAATTTGTTGATTCAGATGATTAGGTTAATAGCTCGTTTAGAGAACCTTTTCATGATATGCTAATTTTTTGAGATAGGAATTTTGGGTTTTCATGAGCTGTATGCCACAATCATCAATATTAAAACAAGAAAAGGCTTGAACTACTTCAGTTGTGTGTAATGAATCTAAAATATATGAAAGTCTAATGTTTATCAGTACATTACAGAAAATAATGAACTTTATCACAATATGCTAATTTTTTGAAAAGGACCTGTATATATGTATATGGATGAAAATATTGGCATCCATCTCCTACCTGTGCCTGCTCCTGAATAAATGAGATATGCTCGGGTGCAGGCACATGTAGCTGAAATACGCATAAAGAAGCGAGACTTCGCATTCTCTCATGTTTTTATGTGGATATCGGCTACATGTGCCTGCACCCAAGCCTTTCTCATTCATTTGGGTGCAGGCACAGGTAGGAAATGGATGCTGATATTTTCAGCAAGCTATTTTCAGCTTGCTGAAAATATACGCAAGACCCCTCGCCTGACATTAGCCTAAAGTGAAAAAATGCAAAATGTTCAAAAACTGCCTGGCAATAAAAGTTCCGCTGTGACCAAATAGGCACCCACCAGGCACTCACTGGTATATAATAGAGAAAGCTGAAATTAAAAGATTATTGGAGTTGGATCTCTGCAGTTACAAAGTCAGACAAAGACTCCCCCTGGGCAGAACCCCCCAACTGCAGTTCTTTAGCCTGTATAGTTAGGCCACTAATTGGGGTGAGGAGGTGGGTGCGCACTGGCGATGTGTCAATTTTGCCAAATTTCACGCCATAAACTGTCAAATGTATTGCAATAGTAAGGGCCTATTTTGAAGCCCAGTCCGGACTGGACATGACGAAACACACATTGCTATGGGTTTGTGTCTCTGAACCATGCGTTTATTGTTGTTGTTTCTCAGCACTGTAGCGGCTGCCTTGCCTATCTGCGCCACCGCCCTGCAGGTAACACAAGCTCTCCCCCAGCGAGGCTTTACTGTGGGTCGGCTTAGGGAAAAGTCTCACTCAATCAGCGTTATGACCACTTCCTCGAAGGCGGGGTTCTGTTCCACCCACTCGTCGATTTTTTAGGTGGCAGTCAGAGAGACGCTACGAGTCTGGTTTTGGAGCTGTTTCCTGCAGACGGAGCAAGGTAATTGGGATTTTAGTGCGATATGTTCCAACCAAAGCCACATTTAGCATTGGGAACCGCTGCTAGAATAGATAGACGAGCTTGTCTGTCCAGTTCCTTTGTGGCTGATGCGGTGCAGTGAAACTTATGTGATCCCGTTAGCTGGGTGTATGTATGTATGTATGTATGTGTGTGTGTGTGTGTATATGTGTGTGTGTGTGTGTGTGTATATGTGTGTATGTGTGTGACTAACAGCCTGTCTGTGCTGAGTGTGTCGTACAGCCACACATCCCTTCCCAGGCAATGGCCCGTTAGAACTTTACTTTGTACAGTCCCTTAGCTAATAGTAACTCTTTCCTGCCAGTTACGCTACAGTCCAGTCACACACATGGAAATACATATGTATATTCCTTTTCTTTGCATGATCTTCACTGAATAATTTTTTTTTAGCAAAATCGCCAGTGCCATTATGTCATTAATTCTATTCTGCTACTCCCTGAAAAGTAGCATTCCATTTATGCAGAGATCTTCTCCCATCACAAAGCTTTGCTTTATGTTTGAAGTCCCCATTATGAGTAATCAACGAGCCAGCTATGCAGAAATGCGTTTATTATTATAGACTGCTTTCTCTCTAATTGATCTTTATTGATATAAATTTTAAATATTTATACTCTTATTTACTATATTGTAAGCTGGGGCCACAGGATCCTCACTGCTGGTTGTTTCCTTGTTCCTAGTAGATATTATCTTGTTCTCATGATACTGATTTGGAGGAAATTTTGGAGTGTTATGTAAATGAATGAAATGTATTAGTTCTAAATGTAGCAGTGTAGGTGCATTACACACTTGGACCAGTAGGTGGTAGTGTTCCCATTTTATCTACATAGGTCAGGCTTGCAGGGAGTATTGCTTTCTTTTCTGCAGTCTCCTGGTCATGATGCTTTTTCTCTCTGGTATGATTGATATAATAATGTAAGTAAGGTAAGTGTTTTCCACATCATGTGTTCAAATGCTAGTGATTTCTTTATTTAGTTTAGAAATAAGCCTAAGCCTATAATTTGCTAAAATCCCACAAAAATATTTTTCCACCCATGCATTCATGTGGCATTTTGTAGTATATAGACTATAGTGTCTGCACCTCAAATTAAATTGGTCTCTGAAGACATCTTGTTCCATTTGAGCCATTAGTTCAGCCTCTATGGCACCAGTTCCAGCTGCATCAAGGTGAACACGCCCAACATGCTGCAGGACCATCATTACACAGAGAAATACATTGCTGCACAAGGGCAGGGTAGGGAAATGTGCTGCTGATTATTAGAGAATGGCAATAGAGAGAGAGATACAGTGATTTACTTTAGAGCTATGATAGTGGTAAGAAATTCACCAGAATTTGGGTGGGGTGGGGTGAGATTGGGGGAGGGCTGATATGCACTGAAAGGAGCTAGGGAGATTGAGTTATACTTGATGTTTGTTGGGGATAGGTGAAAGACTGATGCATCTTTGTAAGAAGATAATGGGGGTTAGTGACAGGCAGTGGGGGTAAGATACACAAGTGCAAGTAAAAAAAAAAAGTAGTGGGGGGGAAGACACTGATGCAGGGGAGTGAGGGGTGGAGGGCATAGACCTTGATCTCACTAAAGGTGGCCACACACGTGGCGGTTTTAGATCTTTCGTGCGACAATGCGCCACTAACCGTTCAGGGCTGAAACAGCAGATAAGGAGGTAGAAACAATAGATTTCTACCTCCTTCTGCCAATTCAGCCCCGAAGACAGATTTTTCTCAGGCGCCCGATCAAAATCTTTAAACCGGCCCGATCGGCGAGTCGACCGATATCAGCAGCATCCTGCGATATCGGTCGACTCACCGACTTGCAATACATGCACATAATATCATACGAAACAAGGTTTCGTACGATATTATCGGTGCGTGTATGGCCAGCTTAGGTGAGAATTAGAAGGGAAAGACTAATGAAAGATAGTGGGAGTAAATGAGAGGCCATACACAGACCAATAGAAGCTGCTGACAGAGTTGGCAGTTTATTGGCCTGTGTATGGGGCCCTCAAATGGGCCTGCCCAACTTATATCAGCATGAGACCCCTCATGTTTTTATTGGCTGAAATAATTTCTATAAAGGTAGCAATGTACAGGTATAGGACCCATTATCCAGAATGCTCGGGACCAAGGGCATTCCGGATAAGGGGTCTTTCTGTAATTTGGATCTCCATACCTTAAGTCTACTAAAAAATTAATAAAACATTAATTAAACCCAATAGGATTGTTTTGCATCCAATAAGGATTATTTATATCTTAGTTGGGATCAATTACAAGGTACTGTTGTATTACTACAGAGAAAAAGGAAATCAGTTCTAAAATTCTGAATTATTTGATTAAAATGGAGTCTATGGGAGACGGGCTTTCCGTAATTCGGAGCTTTCTGGATAACGGGTTTCCGGATAAGGGGTCCGATACCTGTATTTGTTTCTGCCCTCTATAATCTCAGATTTTTAATTATGTATTTGTTGTTGTTCCTTTAGGAGTGTCTTATCTCCTTTCTGTCATTCTTTTGCAGGGCAAGATGTGATGCTGTTTGCGGTCCATTAACCTACTCATTATTGGGCATTTTTTGTTAACTGAGGTCTCTTCCTTAAACACCAGAAGGAGTATGAGGCTGTATGGAATTTCATATACAGCATTCTTGCAGCAAGGAAAGGCACACTTTTCACAAATGCAACATTAAGGAAAAGCCGCAGACTGTAGAGACCCACTGGATTGCTCACTTGAGGCACATATTTCTGCTAAATACACTGAGTATTTTTTATTAGCTTTATTTTTTTGGCGGGTAAACATATGTTTGTATTTTAAATATTTCAAGTGCAGAACAAAAAAATTTGACAAAAGAGCATTTTGAGTCGTGGCTTTATAAATGGGCCAATTTTAGTTTTCAGATGAATCTGAATATACTCTTCTTCCGGTGGGCATAAAGCTGTGTACACAATGCGTGCTTAAGTTGTCTGGCCCTGATAGAGCATATAAAATAATTTCACTTTCACTAATTATCCTTGCTGTGAAGACTTTCCTTCTGCCCTTATCATGTCTGATACAGAAAGACAATCCATACCTGTTCCCACCTCTGGGTCCGACCTGGTGCCCCTTTTACTGTCTATGGGAAAGAAGCTGTTGCTTCTGTTGCCCATATATTTGTGCGGTTACTTGGGAATGAGCATATTCTTTGTGATTGCTGGCCTGTTTTTGTACCTGGGCTGGAAGGGTTCTCGTGAGAACAAGTTGAGCAGACTGAGGTCTGCGCAGGAGGCGCTGGAGAAGGAAGTAGCCGTCACTGCTAGCACCATGTTCATGAACAAGAGAGAATTACCATCCTGGGTAAGGTTCATCATTTTTATTTCTGTTTGATGTTCTTGTTTTATCTTTCAGATCACTTGTTAACAGGAATTTTAATGCATTAGTAATTTCAGGTGACTATGGAAACAATGGCATGTACTGTTAGGCCACTGGTACACGGGGTGATTCCAAGCATTTTGTCCTTGCAGTCAATTGCCTTATGGTACAGAAGTTTTGGTCTGCTTAAAAATTTGGCATTAAAGTGTCCAAAACAACCTCTTGTGCCGTTACGCTTTAATGTACTTTATTCATTTTACATTTGCTTATGTTCTGTAGAATTTTATCTGATGTTTTGTATTGTTTAATTTGTTACATTCCTACATTTTATGAAGTACTTTAGGAAAGCCTACTGATCCTCTTCATCCCTCTTTGAACTGAAGGAGCACAAATATTTTTGCTTGGCTTCAACCAAGCCTCAGAGTACTATTCTTTGCATTCCAGACTCAGGGCTCTAGTATGCTAGCAGGCAATGCTTGCACAGGTTGGGCCAGCTGTATTTCTCTGGTTTTTTGTGTGTTTGTTTTTTAAGTTCTAATCTCAACCCATAGCTCCTAAGTCATGTCTCTTCCTGCCTGTCCACTACCTTTACTTGGATTTCCCGACGCTATCTTATATGATTGGTTCTCTTTCTGTCATCCAACACCCATAATGTTCCTGAGGTATCTATCACCGTTAACAATTCTACTATCACCCCATCAATAATAACAATAATAATAAATAAAAATAGTTCAACTTAAAGTGTCCATAGACGGGCTGATTCTAGCTGCCGATATTGGTCCCTTAGGCCGATTTGGTAGCTTAACGGCCCATGTATGGGCACTAATGATGGACCTGGCCGACCGACATCTGGCTTGAGATAGGGCAGGTTTGAAAATTAGTCGGATTGAGGACTGCATCGGCTCATTGATGTAGTCCCCGAACCGACGGATGCCTATACCCGTCATTCTAATTTGATTGTTTGGCCCCAGGGAAGACCGATCAAATTAGCCCGATATCGCCCACCCATAGGTGGGGATATCGAGAGAAGGTCTTAGCGTGTATGGCCACCTTTACTGTCACTGTGATCAGTCATGCATTTAAACTATTAACAAATGCATCATGACTGTGTATTATCTTTCTAGCAAAGCTCTAAAAAAACTAGCTGTAATGAATTATACATGATATAGATGTATTTTAATGTCTTTAGTGCTTGTGGGTTATAGTAGTTTTCATGGTTTTCTGATGCCCGAGTTTAAAGAAAGACACACTTTCTGATACAATGTGTTATTTATTTCTTCATGGGGTTTGGCCCCTGAGCTTCTGGATCTCTATTACAGAAGAACATTAGCAGACCCTTTCCAAGCTCACAGATCCATACTAGTCAATTAAAAGTAGTCTCTAATTATGATCTTTCTTATTATTCCCAGTAAGAGGTGATTAATGGTGATCCTTGGCAATTAGAAATAACTACTGTGCCATATTTCCAAGGAGGGTTCCGTAAACCAGTTTTGTTTTGCCTGTGCTTTTAGGGGTGCCCCTTTGCAGTGATGGTAGAGCAAACTTGCAGATACTATTATACAGATACTAGTCAGACCCCCACTTGGGCTCCACCATAGAATGCTTTGTATCTGATATGGTTGGTAAACAGTAGGTGAACTCTAGCATCTACCTGCTCTGACTCAATTTGTTCTCATATTTATTTTATGTCTGGTTTACTCTGGTATGTAATCATGTTACTACCATCATGTGTAACTTATTAAAAATCTATCTACTGTAAATTTTCTTTGGATTGTGGCAGTTTGCCACAAAAAAAGTCCACATCATCTCCAATATTCAACGTTCCAGGGTGTTGGGGTCATTTCATTTTGAGTGTAGCAGAGATCCTGGGGTTGACAAGCACTGTGTGTAAAAATTGATTAGGAAATAGCATTTGACCTAATGTGATGTGAATCTTTTTTTTGAAAAACATAAGTGCCTTCCATTGACTTCAGTGAAAAGCACTTGACATTGATGCAACAGGCAGTTCTCAGCTTAGGCCTGAAAGCACATTTACCCTGTGAGGTGGGTCCCACAGAAGTCAATGGGAGTGGCCCAGGCAGTTTTGGGAAGCTCCTCCACTCCTTGAAATATGCCCCTTGCCTAATAGTCTTAAGGTCTAAATGTTTTGGAATAATTTTTAATATAAACAGTTACACTGCAGTGCTAGAGTTTATATAAATAAGCTATTGAGTATCTATGGGACAGCCTAGCCATTTAATTTTCAGTATGGCAACAGGATATGTTGTTTTGCAGAATAGATAAGCTACTCAGAGTATGTTGTTTTGAGTAATTAAATGGATAATGTACCTTTTAGTTAACTATAGCATGTTATATATAGAGTGTCCTATTCTTACCAATTTTGTTTTTTTTTTTTTAATAGATTTTAAATTATTTGCCATATATACATACTTGATTTAAAGCTAAACTACCTCTTTAAAGTGAAGCATACAGGGGTGAAATGCATCCATTGTTTTTTACATGCCGATACATGTTTTATACTGATTTATTTTAAAGCTAGTTTCTCTTAAGAAATATTTTTAATTTGGGGGTACTGAGTAAGCAAATATATTCTTAAACAGTAAAGGATACTGACTCTTTAACAGAGCCTGAGAATATGTGCATTTCTTAATATAAATAGAAGGAGGACATTTATAGCCATAGTCACTACTGAAATTGCTGGTTGCTATCCATGGCAGCATAATATAAAGCCAACTAAACTGTGCAAAAACTGTGCATTTAACTGTTGCATTGACCTGTTTAACCCAGGACTTGGGTGCAAATGATGAAAAAGTTTTGGTTTTGTTAATCACCTCACTAAGCTATATAAATCTCCCACATTGAGTTGTCAGATGACAAGGGGTGTGGTATTACACAACATTTGCACTAAGGCAAATCAATAGGAACAATATAATTGTTGTGTACTCTGTGGCTGGGAAGTTCAGTGGGTACATAACATTATTAAAAAAAAGCTGATTTACTTATTTAAACTACATTTGTACTGAGTTCATACAGGATCTGCAGGGGGATTAAAGCTGGAATTTTTAGCATCTGTCACTGGTCTTCGGAATGTTGTGGTGGGTATAGATCAAAAGATCATTTGGCTGATGGCACTCACTTCTTCAATGGGGAAAGCAGCACTAGTGTGTTTTGCCTCTTACAAGAACATTTCCAGGCATCTGTCCTGGCGCTGTCAGGTGTTTTCTAATGAATAGAAGATGGTACTGGTGGTATTGAATGTTTCTCAAACGGCTGCAGTATGTCTGTCAGAGAAAACTCTCCTTGTGCCATAGCCCTTAAAGCATTGTGCAAATGCTCAGGAGAGTCCTTCTTTTTATTTCTCTGTAATAACTTCTGCAGAAACATGCTAACCACAGGAAATTGTTACTCACCATTTCAGGGTAAAAATACCCCCAACCCACACAAACGCACTGCATCATTTTGGAACATATTCCCTCTGTTTTTAGAATTGTCATGGAGACAGTATAGCAAGCATGGTCTGACTTCCTTTTCTCGAGTTTCAAATAGGCAAATAGCTGCCCCTGGTAACTTTAAAAGCTTAATTTCTGATTTTTTTTTTTAATTGGAAATTTTAAAAGTTTTGTGTTGGGAGCACAACTGCTGTGAGACTGTGAGGGCAGAAACACTCCTGTAGAATGAGAGACAGGGCATGCATTGCTGATGATGAAATAGGGTTTTAGAGTATACAATATTTTGGAAAAGAATTAAAAAATTGGATTGTGTCTCTTGAGGAGGGTAAGTGGGTGAAATGGGGTGTATACATCAGGCATATTGAATATATACAAATACTGACAGGGGATGTTACGCAGATCCTACTGTAAAGATGTTCTCTGATGGGAAGGGGGTGGAAGGGGTAACAGAATATGCAGTAATTGCAGATGAGGGCAAGTATTTTGCTAAGTTTATGGAAGGATGCCTTATTAGGGTGCAAGAGAAGTGGTGCACTACATACATGGGTGTTACAATCAAAGTAGATTTGATGTTTGGGAGCGCCTATGCAGTGGTGGGGTAGCTCATGCAGCAGGCCTTCAGAAGAGAGCTATGGGGTATCTAAAAGGAACGTATTCTTCTTGAAAAATAACCGCAGGATTATCTCCTCAAAATATTTTGTACCTTCAAAGTAGTTACATTGCACTGCAGAGTCCTTTAATAAACAGGCTAATGGGACGGTGTCATGAAAGTGGTACTACTTGAAGAACAAGCCCCTGAGTCTTCACAGCTGCTAGATTTCAGCAGAAAGCTGGAATGCAGAGTGGAAGACCAAACAAGGTTGCAGACTGCAGTGACAGGGCCAAGAGTCAAACATAGCAAAAATATTTTAGCAATTAGTAAGCTGTGACTGTGCAGCAGTACATACTGAGACTGATGTGTGCGCTGATAGAACTACAGTATATTTCCCTGATAACTCTGCATTCAGAAAGGAAATGAGAGAGCATTTATTCTTGTGCTGGGAATATTTACCGTTTTTGATATCTTCTAGCTGACAAAAGTTTTCAGATTTGACCTTCTGCAGAGAAACATTGTTATCCTTTTGCAAAGTTCATAGAACTTTTATGTAGCGCTTCATAGAGTCCTTCATCATTCTCTGACCCAGTGAAGCTTACATTCTAAGGTCCCTATCATTCTTACACATCACACACTAGGATCGTTTTCATCAAGAGACAATTAAAGGGGTGGTTCACCTTTACATTAACTTTTACTATGTTATAGAATAGCCAGTTCTAAGCTTTTCAATTGGTCTTTAGTACTAATTATTTGCCTTCTTCTGACTCTCTCCAAATTTTAAATGGGGGGTCACTGACTCCAGCAGTCAAAAATTATTGTCCTATGAGGCTCCATTTTTGTTATTATTACTTTTTATGACTTCTTTTTCTATTTAGGTCCTCTACTAATCGTATACCAGTCTCTCATTTAAACCACCTCCTGGTTGCTAAGGTTATTTAAATTCTAGCAACCAGATAACTGCTGAAATGTCAAACTGGAGTGTTACTGGACAAAAAAATGAAATAATAAAAAAAAAAAAAAACAAATAAAAAATGAAGACCAGTTGCAAATTTTCTTAGAATATTAATGTCTATATCATACTAAAAGTTGACTCAAAGGTGAACAACCCCTTTGACCTGCATGTTCAGAATGTGGAAATAACCCTGTCCAGATACAGGGAGAACATACACTCGCATGCAGGGATTGCCCAGGTTGTAGTAATGACCTTAAGCTGCCCATACACTGGCAGATCCGCTCCCTTGGTGATGTCGCCAAATAATCGGTCTGCCAGGCCCCTTGTTTCTGCCCCTACACGGGCTGATAAGCTGCCGAGTCGGTCCAAGGGACCGATATCGGCAGCTACTATCGGCCCGTGTATGGGGACCTTTACTTACTACAAATGCACCAACCATCCAGTCAGTTAGCCCATGGGTCAGTGGTTTGGGTATATAAACTGATTTAAGCTTACTGCACTGGGATGGTGCTGGTGCTGCTACTGCTAGAAGTGCTGCTACTCAAAGTATTTTTTAAAGGAAAGTAAACAGGATAATTAATGATAGTGTGTGCTGTATGAAACCCCCCAACTAGGTCTAGCACTGGTCCTTGGAACTGCCGCCTGCTGCTGCCCCCTCTTTCACTCTTTTACTTATAATTTTAGGTTTAGACGGGGGCGTATTTTCATTGTAAAAAATGGAAACTCGCCTCTTAAAGTTACCAAAGGTGGCTTTTTTTGCTGCCCCTGGTAACTAGCCGCTCCCTGCTGCCTGAGGCAAGGTTCTCACCTTGCAGGAGTGGCCCTGACCAGGTCATGTCTTTTAAAGAACCTGAAACCCAAAGCATTTCTCCTCAGAGCAAGTGATTGTGCTGCATGGGACATATTCCCTGGCATTGTATTTATTCTGAAAGTCACACAAAACCATCCTTCCATCTCTTATTCTCGTGAATGAAATACTCCTGGCAGTACCATTTGTTGCCCTTTTCAGCATAATAATAATTTAGTGAGTGCTTGTTTCAGGTAATTCTCTGCAGTTAAATACTGTGGAGAATACACCAGTGGGCCATCAGATTTTTATACTGATGACTAAAACTGGAAGACTGAGGTGAAATGAGCAGTTTTTGGCACCTGTTATGACCATAGTAATACCCCACTTAAAAGCATGCTGTCTTTTCCAAGGGGCTCTTTACAGACAGGTAAACATCATTTAAAGACCAGTTTCTGAGACATCACTGCTACCATCCCTGTTAAGTTTACCTAAAGATGATTACTATTATTAGTATTGGCAGTGTATATTTTTTTTCTATTTTAAATGGTTTCTGATATATAAGCAGTTTGGGGGCGGGGGATGTTGATCAGGTCTATTAGGCTGCGGCCATGCAGGGGCTATGAGTTTGCTGTGGGGCCCAGTAACATTAGTTACACTAATTTGGCCATAAGATGCCCCTATGCCATAATACAGATAATCCAGAGTTGTTTTGTAGCTTTTTACAGCAACTGGCTGTGTTGCCATCAGCTGTTTGTTTTCTTCTGTAGAAATGGTGGGGTTAACTTATTCACCTCTGACTTTTTTCCCCATCACCCAGCTATCACATGCTCTGTGATTGCTGCATCCAGAAATGACTGCCTCTAGTACAGCCTGACCTGACAGCAAGAACATCCAGGATTATAAATGTATTTATTAAATATTTACTGAAGAAATGGGCAGCTGAGCAAACTTCACATTCATCCGTACTGGCAGCAAATGCCTTAACTCTTAAATTATTCTACTGGGTGTTACTGCTGTATTTTCTCATCCCTTCTTATCCATCATTGGTCCCCCTATTGTTTTCCTCAGTAGAATTTGGTTTCTGCTGCTCATGTAATTTCAAGGGGCAGTTTTCCCCAAAATCATCTTTGTTCTACTTATGCACAATAATTAGGACTTCACTCCACTTTTTACACAGCGTGATAAATATACCCCTAATAGTGTTTAAATTGATTGAAATGTTTTGTCTTAACATTTAACACCCTCCTGCTCTTCTGCTCTAATGAGAATAGTTTGTTTAAATTGAGATATAAACAAACCCAGCCTTTGTACCAGGAGGAGTTCATTATCCAGGGACTGGTAATTTGTTTAACTATTTTCTCCTCATCCCACTATTATTCACAAGAACCAAAGGAATCTGGAAAATGTGACAGGTTTTAGTGCCCTGTTTAGTGCCCTGTTTATGGTAATGTTTGTTACCTCCGGGGCTCATTGCACCATTTTGAACATTGCTTTTTTATAGTTTATATCAGTGATCCCCAACCAGTGGCTCATGAGCAACATGTTGCTCCCCAACCCCTTGGATGTTGCTCCCCGTGGCCTCAGAGCAGGTGCTTATTTTTGAATTTCTGGTTAAGAGGCAAGTTTTGGTTGCATAAAAAACAGTTGTACAGGTATGGGACCTGTTATCCAGAATGCTCGGCACCTGGGGGTTTTCGGATAAGGGATCTTTCTGTAATTTGGATCTCCATATATTAAGTCTGCTATAATCATTTAGATATTGAATAAACCTAATAGGATTGTTTTGCATCCAATAAGGATTATTTATATCTTAGTTGGGATCAAAAACAAGGTACTGTTTTATTATTACAGAGAAAAAGGAAATCATTTTTAAAAATTAGAATAATTTGCTTATAATGGAATCTATGGGAGACGGACTTTCCATAATTCGGAACCTTCTGGATAACGGGTTTCCAGATAAGGGATCCCATACCTGTACTGCCAAATGGAGCCTTCTGTCCAGTCCACATAGGAGCTACCAAATAGCCAATCACAGCCCTTATTTGGCACCCTCATGAACATTTTTATGCTTGTGTTGCTCCCCAACTCTTTTTACGTTTAAGTGTGGCTCATGGGTAAAAAAGGTTGGGGGTCCCTGGTTTATATAAATGCAAGTATATAACCTCCATAGATACAATTCAGCAGTGCTCAGGGGTTGCCATTCTGTCTCTGCTTTTGTATTTGGCACCACTTTATAAAATGCATTAGCTGTGAGCAGCAGAGCATGGCATTCTGCAGACAGTGCCCTTTTTGGCTTTTATTGAGTCATTATCTAAGTAGACTAAGAAGGAAAGCCCACACTATATATAAATGTTTTGCTTCAATTTAACTTTTTTTTTTTTTTACAAATTTATTATATATCCTTAACATTTCAAGACACGTAAATGCTGAGGTAATAAGGCTCTTTATATTATATTTCCTTTTATATTTCAACCAACACTAATGCCACCAAGCTTTTCCAGTGTTCTGTAGTGTAATTCCACTCCATGAGCCACGAGTTTTAAATATGTCAACCACAGATGACGCGCAGATCTATGCATCACGCTTGGTCATTGGAGACTAGAATTCAAGTACTGCCTGGAGTAGCCGATCACTTAAGGTTTGCTTTGTTCAGTTCAGTATCTGTAGTTACTAATTTATTTAATAAAATAAATGTTTTTTTCATGTTGATTGATGGGCTGCCCCTGTGGTGCAATGAAGTTCTCTGTTCCAAGCAGTTATTTACAGGGTTGTCTCATTTGTGTGGTTTTTTTTTTTTGTTTGTTTGTTTTTTTAATAATTGATTTGTTTTTGGTAGTAACTTAATGCATCCCTGCATTACTCTATCAGTGCCCCTGGCAAGAGCAGCTTTCATTTTATTGTTATTCTTATTTATTTTCTTATTTATTCTCTTTCTTTCTAGATCATTTCCTTGTCAGCTCTGACTACCTAGCTGCATTCTGGTTGCTAGGGTAATTAAGGCCCTAGAAACCAGGTAGCAGTTTGCTATTTAAATTGCTTTTGAATTTTGCCATGTACATATTTCTAGAAGTTAATATTATAGTGATTTAGCTACTTTAAAAGCAGAGCACCAAGTGGTCTGGGTGACTGGAAACAGATTATTAATACAAATAATAGGCAATATGACACATGAAAACATTTTATTGGTAAAAAAAAAAAAATCACAAATGTATCCAAAGTTTATACTAAATGTATTGAGGTACCTCCAGTGCTCAGCATTTAAAGGTGTCTGCTTTGATATGACACAGATTGATGCTTTAGTATGATTAGACAAATATACAGATCTAAGGATATCTGTAGTACTTCATGACCTGTATAGAAGCACTCAACCTTTGGTCTTCAGTCTTTATATAGTTATTAGTGACTTTATATTTAGGCAAGGATAATGAATCCTTCATAACATTTTCTGCAGGATACTGAACTGCAAGCAAACCTTAATCTGTATTTTCAAATTTAAGCAAAATTCATAAAAATGGCATGCATGTATTAAATGCACCCCCACCCTTTCTCAGCTATTTGTCTGTGTGTGTACTACTCCCTTCTGATGCAGCCGCAGATCCCCGGTGTGCTGAAGTAATTTTAATGCCCATCCAGCTTCTATTTGCATAAAGCCCATTGCTTTCCTGTTCGCTTCATGTTGGCTTTTTGTATCTCTCACATTGCAGTGCTGATACCTGCCCATGTCAGTATAACACGGGCAACAAATCCATCTCCCAAATCTGTTGCAGAATACAGATAAATTATATTTTCAGGGCAGTTTAATTGCTGTTTTTGGAAAAATTGATTTGAATCTAAGTCCTAGAGGTGTCTAAACTTAAGCATAACACTATAATAATAGGTGCTACTATGTTTTAAACTTCATGAAATAACATGTAATTGTGCTTCTAACACTTGCAAACATATTTTTATCATTATGTCATTTGGCCAGAAGCCCCCAAACCTGCATTCAACTGTGGTTATGGGGGGTGTGTGAGTCTGTTCAGTTTGCATTGTGTACAGCAAAAGGGGTAATTAAAGCTACAGCAGATAAACGGCTGCTTTTGGTATTTTGCATTGAGCCTGTATTCATGTTCTGTTTAAAATTAAACATTCATCACTTTAAAAATATCCTTATGAAAGATCAAATGTACATTTGTAGATTCCCATGAAATCCCAGGCAAATAATATGATAGCTTGGAAAAATCAGTTCTGTCAGCAGATGATAGGGAGGGCATAGCAGAGGATACAAAGGGCATAGCAGAATATAGGGTGGGCATAGTTGAGCAACATGTTCTAAAATGTAGTTTTGAAAATTGAGTTCAATTTTTCACTCTTTCATATAAGCTAGCTCCCTGACATTCTAAACTATTAAAATTTGATACATTTGTTCATATGTTAGTGAAGAGCATTAGAGATACCACCAAGAAATGTATCAATTGCAGCATTTGATCTGTACCTTCAGAGAGCATGCCCAGTATGGACAGAAGCTTCTACTGCTGAGCATTGTATCACAATGGTTTTTTATTTATAATTTTTAAATTATTTGCCTCCTTTTGCCTCTTTCCAGCTTTCAAATGGGAGTCACTGACCCCAGAAGGTAAAGGTATTTTCATATGAGAAAAATGTTTATAAAGCTTAGAAACCCTTGTATCTTTATGTGTCTTTATCAGCTCTAATTTTCACAACACAGTTTCCTGTTATGTTTTGTGGTGTGCACCATATCTCAGAAATATCTGATATTGTAAAATTAATTCCTGTTTTTTTAAGCAGCATCGTGCTCTTCTGGCACATGATGCGAGGTTTTAGATTTTTTCCCTCATAAGTGGATGTCTTGAAAACTGGTTTGCTGGGAGGGACCCTTGTTCTATTGGTTATTTTATAAAAACTATTTCCTAAAGTAATTCTGTAGTCCGAATATCTTTCATTTTTAGGCATTTCTAATTTCTTCTTGGCAGTTTTTTTTGTTACTGAATACAGTATTCATAAAAGTACATATTTTTTATTTAATCAGGAGATGATTACTATAAAGCATCAGTAACACTAAAAAAAGTATTTTGATATGCACTGAAATCTAATGTGATTTTGCCCTGCACTGGTAAAACTGGTGTTCTTTTCTTCAGAAGCCATACTAGTATTTATGTAAATTAGCTGCTTTGTAGCCTTAGGGCACTCATTAAAGCTGATATTAGGCCATAGGGCATGTGTTAAATAGCAGATTATACATATCCTGTGTACAGTGCAATAGTGTTAGTTCTTACACAGCAACATAAAAGTGTCAAATACCAGTCATGGCTCTCTACAGAACTATAGAATCTAAATGCAAATTGGGACATATGTAGATGCCAAATACATGTTTATATTGCGTAGCTATAGAGGAAGCAGACCTCATGGCTGAGGTGGGGGGTACAGGGGGACCAAAACACGGGATCTGCTGTATTGAAATCCCTGTATCCCAGCAGTTGCCCTACTTAAACTTTTCTCTCTCTCCTTTTTTACATTTAATTCAGTCTAAGATTGATAATACTGTATATTATTATACAACAAAAAGAAAAAACATTTAGTGTGAAACCAAATACAGGTGGATTAGCTGGGGTCCAGGCGCACATGCCCCAGACCTACAGCTCAAGGAGGATAATTATACCATGGATGTGTAGCAGGCACTCGCGGGTCCCACAAGCAGGTCACAATCTTACCCCTCCCCCCCTTGAATTTTTTACCAGAGTGGGTCAAGGAAGGGCCGCATAGATAGTGCAGCTAATCAGCTTGAAAAAGGAAGTAAAATGTTCTGAAAGCTTGCTATGATTATCTTAGTTAGCCAATAAAGGTATCACCTTTATACCACTTTTGTTATTTTTTATTTCAAAAGGGTTACCCTGTAAACAGTGCAGAAAACACAGTTGTGCTTTCTGCACTAGAAGAGCAGAAGTTCCAGGTTGATAGCTAGAAATTCAGCTCTTAAAGTTACCAGGAGTGGCTTTTTGACACCCTGGCAACTTATGGGGGCATTACCACCTGAGGCGGCTTTCTTAACTCTCCTCATGGCAGCAGTGTCCCTGGCCCCACATATAGAGTACAATGTCACTATAAGTCTTACATTTACAGGTAAATGAACTGGTGTGTGTGTTTTTCAGTTCAGTGCCCAATTAGCTTTGACAGCGGCTACAGCATATGGTTTTATTGATCAAAGATTACTCTTAATGCCTGGCTGGTAGCATTTATCTTGATAAATATGCATCAACAGGTGAACGTGCTCCTCCACCAGTTCTTGCTAGGTTCAGTTGTTGCTAGGTTTCAATTCCCCCCCACAGAAATAAACTGTGCTATATTCATCTAGATTGCACGTTCTACTAGGTGTTTCTCACCTGCAATCACCCCCCAAACATCCTCCCAAGTTATTAATGATTTTGATATTCTGCTGTTGCTTTACCCAAGAGCTGACACCTATTTGTTATTTCTTATTGCACCCCTCAAGTAAAAAAAATACTGTATGGGGAGATCTTGCTTAGGCAGGAGGACAATCGGTGCCCCTTATTGCTTCCCTTAAAAGGATTTTCCAACATGAGCTCAATAAACGGGGCCTGTGCTACATGTACTCATTGCCTATTATTTTAAAATTAAAACTCCACACATTAGTCGTCTTTATAATGAGCTGCTTCTAAACCTAAAGCCTGATAAAGGCCACACCTGGGAGATAGGAGTAATTATTTTTATGGAGCTCATTATCATTATTCAACACAAGGCCTCTTTATTGTGCTCATATATTGTGCATACTGCTCCTTAAATGTGGATCAAAATGGGCAGTGATGCTGCAACATTTGGGGAATTACAGGCTTTATTTGTCTTGCTGTGCCCCTTCCTTACAGATAAGGTAAGTCTGTTCAGGGCTCTAGCAGGATATGGTGTTCTCTAAAAGCCGCATTCAGTCTGCACCCTTAGTTGTGCTGAACTACATTTCTCTTTGTGCTTTGAAAGATTTGGTCTCCTAAGGGTTGCTGCAGTTCATCAATATTAGATGGAAGGGTCTAATACTTTGTTTTGATGCAGTTGTGTCCATCCATGGGGCCTAATGGTCCTGCTTACTGACCTTAAACCAGGTCAGGAGGCACAGCCATTTGGCTGTAATAAAATGTTTATAAATTCTTATGTAGTGCTGACACACTATGTGGTGCAAATAGCATAAAAATACTGGCACAACTGGACTTATTTAAGTGGGATAAACCCTACTAATTTTAATAGTAGCAAACCATATAAATATGGATTGACATTACGTGGTGCATAATAATAAATAATAATTCACATTGGTTTTGTGGGGCTGGCCTCCTGGTGAGGTTTCTTATAGTGGCAAGTGGGACAGTTAAGGTAAGATTTGGGGAGAATGGCCATTTACTCTCCCACACATACCTGAAAGCCCGCCTTGAAGGTCCATTATATTAAGATTTGGGGTGAATAGGTATTTGCTGTCCTAGATTTTTTTGAAACTGAATGATGTTTACTTTTTTGTTTACTAGTGATGTTTCAGGCCGGTTTTATCTGTCATTATAAAAAAAATACATTGATACAACCGAAAACAAAATAACGTATGAATGAATTTCAAACAGCTGCAGTGAATGAATAGTAATAAACTTAATAGATGTTTCCAACAGCATATTAATGTTGATGTAATAGGGATATTTTCTGGTAATTTGTCTCAGCACTTTAAAAACAGCAGGGATTATCTCCAGTTGCTGTGACTTGGCATACACAAACAATGTACATGTATTCAGGCAATAATCACCTGTGTTTCTCAGAATTTATTCATTTTGTTTTTTGACATTTTTTTTTTGGTAGTAAGCCAAAATGCTAGACCCTCATGCGTGCCTTATGTCTGAATATGTGGTAGGAACATGTGTGTGGTTTTTTTTAATCATAGCTGGTAAAAATAGTCATGTAGAAGGCAGGGCATATTAAACATGGCAGATGTCTGCTGGTTTTAGCCAGAGGCTTGCCCGAAAATTGATGTTCCAAAATCTCAGCTACACTTTGGTGTTCTGTACTAGTTGTGTTGAGGCAGCATTCATTGTCCAACAGTTAAGTCATAGGGTTGGGTGAAGCTGTGGGGGTATCGACAGTTGGAGCCAAGTTGTTGCTGGGGCAGCATAGGTTCCAATTTACAGCGGAATTATCAGGTTATCCTTCTTGTTTTAAACCAGATTTTCAGCTTTTTAGCTTTTGCTAATGACACTTTGCTGCCTACGGAATTTGCTGCCTAAGGCAAAACAGTAACCCAACTTCTTACCAGAACCAAATCATAAGCTGAGGAAATTAGCTATCTATACCCTGAAAATAAATAGTTCAAACTATTGCTTATAGTAACATAAAAACCTACAGGGCCATAATCCCCTTGCTCTGTTTATTGCCCATAATGCTTTGACATGCAAAGTTAGTGCAGGCAGGTTGCTAGTTTGTAAAGCTGGCTGTACAAAGGTGACCATACATGGGCCGTTGCATCTGCCATTGTAATTCAATTATCCTAATATCGCCTATCGTAGGTGGGCCTATCGGGAGACAATCGGCTCAATTGGTGACATATAACTATACATATTTATAATGTTGGTGGGAAGGAAAATGTTGACTTCCATTTCATTTTGTTCACCATGTTCGTGGTACAAATGGATTTTAAATCCCTGAAAATTCCATGAAATAGGATTTTTATAGTTAGTTAAAGTAGGAAAAATAGAAGAATGTGACTGTGTGCCTACATTAGTATTTGACAAATTAGGCCCTAAATCCCTGAGATTTGTGCTACAGAGAAGTTAGTATATGATTGGTACATAAAAGCAGCTACACTTTTTTTTAATGATGTTTCCATTTTTATAAAGTTTTACTTGGTCTTTTGGCCAAATAATTTTATATATAAAGACATGGGATGCTTACTGGTATTTTGGTATTTAAAGTGACCATAGGCAGAAGTAAAAAGGGTAAATAAAAACTATTTCATTGTAAATAATAAGGTTTTCCAAATTAGAAAATCCGGCCTCTCCTTGATTGACAAAGTAATCAGGCAATTGGAGATCACAGTGTTATAGCCCCACCCCCTAAAGTCACTGGACTTCCCCCAATGTTACAGGTCCTGCCCCTTGTCACTGCCCCCGCCCCCATGATGTCACTGCCCGCCCCTGCCCTGGGTGCTCAACACAGAAAGACAGCAACCCTAAATCCCAACATGTTTTATTGGCATCCTGATTTTCTTAAAGGTAATAAAATGCTGTATATTCGGCGCATGAAATCAACGTGGGCGGAAGAAGAAAGCATTGATTTTTCCAGTTTCATTTGATGGTGCTGTGAGCTAATGCTACATTTAGTGGAAAAACAAAATTTAGTCTTCATCATAAATTGCTTTTTGAAACCTGTTTTATAACGTATGTTCCTGGACTTTTGGTGGGTTATTGTAGAACTGAAGGAATGAACCTGAGGTGATAAACCTACAAGCGGTGTCCTGGCGCCCAATGAAACAAACAACAAAAAAACCAGCCACTGCCGTAATCTTGTTCTTATCTAATTTTCCTTTATGAACGATAAATCAGTCAACACATACCATCTCCTCCTTCTCTCTAGTGGGTAACCTCAGCCTTCACAAGCTGCTAGCATATTTACACACGTTATCTGCAGTGAAACCAACGGAAATAAACACAAAGTGGCACAGGCTAACAGCAATGCTTTGCACATGACTTAACTGCATTTTAGATACTGTATCTGTATTAATATTGTTTTACAATGATCTGACTGATCCACAAACTCATACTATCTTCACCTTTGCAAAGCTAAAAGATAAAGCTCCAACTGTTAAACTACTGTTCTTTGAGTATCTCCAACCTTTATGGCCACATATGCTAAACCAACAGCACCCAAAAAAGCCTAATATCAATCATATATAAGATGTTGGTTCAACCATCTATTGGTCAACCCCTCGACCATCCCTACATGATAAAATGGAACTCCGCACTGCAGGAGCCTCTCTTCCAGTCGACCTGGAAATCTATCTGGACCAATGCTAACAAAAAATATTATTGCTATTACTTTAGCATGCTTTATTTAGACACAACAAATGCCACAGTGCTTTACAGATATTATACACCATTTACATGTTTTTGATATTGTGGAGAAACCCAGTATTCCCAGAGAAAACTCACGCGGGTACAGGGAGAACATACATAATGCATTGTCTGGTATCGATCCTGGGACTCACAGCTCTGCAAGGCAACAAAGCTAACTAATGTGCCCCCTTACTACTTTATACATTTGAAATCAAAAATAATGATTTGCATTCCTCAATTCACAATTTCTCTGTTCTGTTAAAAAACCTTTGTTCTGAGGGCAAATGTTTAAAGAATGTGCAAAGTCCAGCTGTTGGCTCCACATTTGCAATAAAAATAACAGTCCACTCTGGTAAATTCTTTTTTTTTTTTTTTTTTTTTTTTTTTTTTAAAAGTGGCATCTTAAGGAAAAAAAACTAAACTTTACATTGCATCCTACTTCTTCCCAACATATTCAAGGTGTTCTTTATTTAAATAATTAATACAGAGGTTTCCAAACTAAAGGTATAGGGTCTATTGTCAAGAATGCTTGAGACCTGGGGTTTTCCGGATAAGCGGTCTTTATGTAAGTGGATTACCATACCTTAAGTCTACTAAAAAAAAATTTAAACAAACTCAATTGGATTATTTAGACTCCAGTAAGTATGACTTATATCTTTGTTAGGACAAGTACAAGGTACCGTTTTACTATTACAGGGGAAAAAGGAAATAATTAAAAAAAAAAATAATTATTTGCTTATAAGGGAGTACATGGGGCATGCTGTTTTGTAATTTGGAAGATACTGTGTTGCAAAGGCCATATATGTAATGATTGCTATATTTTTAACTATGATTCCTTTATAAATCAATACCTTAGTATCAGTCAGTGAATTCAATTGCTGCAAAAAAAGGCAGTTACTAAAGGTGGCCATACACGAGCAGATCCGCTCGCTTGGCGACGTCGCCAAGCGAGCGGATCTTCCCCCGATATCCCCACCTACGGGTGGGCGATATCGGGGAGCATTTAGGTAAAAAAAAAATAATCCGATCGTTTGGCCCTGGGGCCAGACGATCGGATTATGTGGCCAGCAATGGGGCAGTCGGATCGGGGACCGCATCAACGAGCCGATGCGGTCCCCGATCCGACCGGATTTTCTAACCTGGCCGATCGAGATCTGGCCAATTTCAGGCCAGATATCGGTCGGCCAGGCCGCTCTGCCCTGCCCATACACGGGCCGATTAGCTGCCGAATCGGTCCAAGGGACCGATATTTGGAATCGGTCCAAGGGACCGATATCGGCAGCTATAGTCGGCCCGTGTATGGCCACCTTAACAAAGATGTCTTAATTGTACATCTTCAACGGTACCCGATCAAAATCTTTTGTCCCGGCCGATTGACAAGACGACTGATATCCAAGTCTTTTGCGATATCGGTCGTCTCGTTGATCCACCATACACTCACTGTATAATGATCGCAACCTCATTTTGTAAGATAATATTGGTGCATGTATGGCCAGCTTTATACTTCTCCAAAAAATGTTTGTTCTGGTCCCAGCCAGATGGATATAGCATGTGTGACCTCTTTCACCGCTAGTGCCTACTATAGGCAGACCTTTTCCTATTCTTTGGAATGGAAAGCAGACATACAAGGGTCAATTAGTACTGCGCCAAGGCAGTTACAATACCACATATGCCACAGCTGTGACGCTTATGTCAAATATTAAATAGGATTATAAAAATAGAGTAAATAACAATATGCATTACATTCTTTCCAGGTATCAACAGTATACAGGCATTATGAATGTTAAACCATGAGCTGTACCAAAGTAAAATAATTTTATTTCTGTGTCTTTCTAAATCTCCAGGTCTCGTTCCCTGACACAGAAAAGGCAGAATTCCTAAATAAGGTAAAGGATGTGTCTCTTTTAATTTTTGTTTGTGCATGGGGTGTTGTGTATTAACTTATTATCTGTGTGTTTGCTTGCTTTTGTATGGGTGATCTCTTAACAGAACTAATAATATATGTATAAATCAGGCTGGTGAGTAACAAAATAGTGTTTCCGTTTTATAGTGGGAACCGCATTGAAACCTAAAATTATCATTTGTCATTTTGCAACCTCTATGGGACTTGCAGTTTGGCAGTTTCTTCTGCCAAATCGCAGCTTTTGATACAAATCTGTGATATGTTGGTGCAGGCTAATATTTTGCATATAAGGGCTGTGACACACGGGTAGACGACTAATCTCCCCGAAATGCCATCCCACCGGCTAGAATGTAAATTGCGGGTGGGATGGCATACGCGGCGCTGCAGTTTGCCGAAGTCGCAGAAGTTTACTCTCAAGGCGAATTCGGCAAATCACGGCGCCGCATATGCCATCCCACATTCTAGCCAGTGGGATGGCATTTTGGGGAGATTAGTCGCCCGCGACAAAGAAGATTTGCTGCATGGCGGCTAATCTCCAGTGTTCTGCTGTTTTAGGGCTGTGACACACTGGGAGATTTTACATGCAGCTGGGAATCTCTGATATCCTGCAACACCTGAGCAGATATACTTTGAAAACTGGCCATGAGTAAGGAGCCCAACATTTCTCTATCTGTATTTGCAGCAGTTACTATGGTTTGTCTTACATGGGAGAATGAAGAGACAAAAACTGTGTGCCATGGCCTTCATACCCTATTGTGACATGTACAGAGGACTTTGCAAGTAAACAGTAAAAACAAAGTTTTGTTCACTCTGCATATTACCGAATGGTGAACAGTGTTTTTACTGTGATAAAGCAGATAATAGCTTTATGTATTTAACGGAACTGTACTGTTGCCCTGTGCTGGTAAAATGTGTGTTTGCTTCAGAAACACAACTAAAGTTTATATAAATAAGCTGCTGTGTAGCCAGGGGGATGTCTATTCAAACTATAATAGGGCTTAATGGCACAAGTTACATAGCAGCTAATAGATGCCATTGTATTATACAGAGCTTATCTATTATCTGCTATGTAATCTGTCTTTTTTTCCCTCTTTCAGCTTGAATGGCTGCCCCCACGGCTACACAGCAGCTTTGTTTATATAAACTATGGAAGTCTTTCTGAAACAAACACACAGCTTTTAACAGTGCAGGGCAACAGTACATTATATTTAAATTACTTTAAAATACTTTCATTTTTTGATATTTGCTTTGCCTTTGTTTATTTGAATTAGAAAAAAAATAGTCTTTTTTCACAAACTTGAAAATTGATAAATAAACCCATAAAAGATAACTTACAGCGTTCACACTGTGTACAAGTAAGGGTTGATATGGGGCCTTATAAGAGAGCTGCCAACACTACCATTTTTGTGATGCCATGGGTTCTTGGAACTGTTTCTTCTTCATAATACACTGTGCTCAAATGTTGTTAAGGTAAAACAATGGCTGTGTTTGCTTTGGCATTATGTACAGCAATATTCTTCCCTTTGTCAAGCTGTGCCTGAGGAGCCTTGCTGCAGAGCATGACGCATGAAAGTGTTTGTATCTGTAGCATTTGTATCTGCACAAACTGTTTGTGGATATGCAGCTACTAAGTAAAGCTCACAGCAAAAGGGTGCCAGTGGGTGAGGGTCTTCATAAGATACCATGCAAACAGAAATTCCCATCACTGCCCCTAATTCTGTAAATAATGCTGCCTCACTGCTTGCTGTGGCTGAAGTACTTTCTATAGAGTTTAAAGTAGACATATATCCTATAAAAATTAAGAATGTACCAGAGAATTATACTCCTCTAGATACAGTGGAGGAAATAATTATTTGACCCCTCACTGATTTTGTAAGTTTGTCCAATGACAAAGAAATGAAAAGTCTCAGAACAGTATCATTTCAATGGTAGGTTTATTTTAACAGTTGGTCAGATAGACATCAAAAGAAATTCGAAAAAATACTTTAAATAAAAAGATAGCAAAACTGATTGCATTTCATTGAGTGAAATAAGTTTTTGAACCCTCTAACCAAAAAAGACTTATACTTTAGTGGAAAAACCCTTGTTTGCAAGCACAGAGGTCAAACGTTTCTTGTAATTGATGACCAAGTTTGCGCACATTTTAGGAGGAATGTTGGTCCACTCCTCTTTGCAGATCATCTCTAAATCCCTAAGGTTTCGAGGCTGTCTCTGTGCAACTCTGAGCTTGAGCTCCCTCCATAGGTTTTCTATTGGATTAAGGTCCGGAGACTGACTAGGCCACTCCATGACCTTAATGTGCTTCTTCTTGAGCCACTCCTTTGTTGCCTTTGCTGTATGTTTTGGGTCATTGTCGTGCTGGAACACCCATCCACGACCCATTTTCAGTTTCCTGGCAGAGGGAAGGAGGTTGTCGTTCAGGATTTCACGATACATGGCTCCGTCCATTTTCTCGTTAATGCGAATAAGTTGTCCTGTGCCCTTAGCAGAAAACACCCCCAAAGCAAAATGTTTCCACCCCCATGCTTGACGGTGGGGACGGTGTTTTGGGGGTCATAGGCAGCATTTTTCTTCCTCCAAACACAGCGAGTTGAGTTAATGCCAAAGAGCTCTATTTTGGTCTCATCAGACCACAGCCCCTTCTCCCAGTCACTCACAGAATCATTCAGGTGTTCATTGGCAAACTTCAGACGGGCCTGCACATGTGCCTTCTTGAGCAGGGGGACCTTGCGAGCCCTGCAGGATTTTAATCCATTGCGGTGTAATGTGTTTCCAATGGTTTTCTTGGTGACTGTGGTCCCTGCTAATTTGAGGTCATTAACTAACTCCTCCCGTGTAGTTCTAGGATGCTTTTTCACCTTTCTCAGAATCATTGACACCCACGAGGTGAGATCTTGCGTGGAGCCCCAGAGCGAGGTCGATTGATGGTCATTTTGTGCTCCTTCCATTTTCGAACAATCGCACCAACAGTTGTCACCTTCTCTCCCAGCTTCTTGCTAATGGTTTTGTAGCCCATTCCAGCCTTGTGCAGGTCTACAATTTTGTCTCTGACATCCTTGGACAGCTCTTTGGTCTTTCCCATGTTGGAGAGTTTGGAGTCTGCTTGATTGATTGATTCTGTGGACAGGTGTCTTTTATACAGGTGACTAGTTAAGACAGGTGTCCTTAATGAGGTTGACTAATTGAGTAGAAGTGTCTAACCACTCTGTGGGAGCCAGAACTCTTAATGGTTGGTAGGGGTTCAAAAACTTATTTCACTCAATGAAATGCAAATCAGTTGCTATCTTTTATTTAAAGTTATTTTTTCGATTTTCCTTTTGATGTGCTATCTGCCACTGTTAAAATAAACCTACCATTGAAATGATACTGTTCTGAGACTTTTCATTTCTTTGTCATTGGACAAACTTACAAAATCAGTGAGGGGTCAAATAATTATTTCCTCCACTGTATAGAAGGAATGTGCTTAAAAAAGTTGTATTTCAGACTGATTCATTGAGAAATTCCCCCAAACCCCACTAGCCCCGCCCATCTGTGTCACTTCCTGCTAGCTGAATTCTCTGGATGAGCTGGGGAACCGGCAGCCCTCCGTACCCTGCACTGTAGGATAGGAACCAATCAGCAGCTTGGCTAGCCTGATAGGGAACTGAAGCTTGGCTTTGCTTGTGTGAGTGCAGGGCTGTGATTGGCTCTCCCCCCTACTGTGCTTCTGGCAGGGACCGTTAGGACACGCCCACTCTCCATTTCGAACTCGGACAGAGAAGTGATAGGATATATAGGGAGCCATTGTTACAGATTGGATTAATTTTTAGCACAAAGTGAAACCAGCACCTTATATTATTCATAATTGCCTACAAAATTAGGGGTTTCCCATTTATCCAATATGTCTCCTTTAAAGTTGTAAACCAAAAAATCAAATTATTGTAAATTTGCTAAACGATCGTTTCACCATAATTTTGTATTTTTTTTTAGCTGTTAAAGAGCCAGTATACATCCCTTTTCAACTTTTCAATGAAAAGTGCTTGGTCACAACCAAGGGTGATGGGGGGTTGTATACTGGAAATCTAATAATCTACTTCACAAGGACCAAGCATGTAGTAACTTCAGTCTCTTTGTTTGCCTTGTTTAGGGCAAGGGATAATAAAAAAAAAAATACTTTTTGTTCAGCTCAAATCACTAAAGTGCTCAAAAGAGAACTCTGAGCAAGTTTATAGTCATTTCATTTATATTTGTGTACATCTGTAGGGTTGAGGTAGGGCTGCCTGTAATATGCTTGTGCAGATATATACATGGGTTTTCCCCTGTGAAAGCACAAGGAAAATTGTAGACAGGTTGCAATGCCTGTGTAGTTTAATTGAGATTTATGCACTTTATTTTAAATCTTCTCTCAGATTGTGGCGCAGATGTGGCCTTTTATAGGACAGTATTTGGAGAAGTTGCTCACAGATAGTATAGCACCCACAATCCGGGCCAGCAATACACATCTATCAACATTCTACTTCACGAAGATCAATGTTGGTGAGAAGGTAAGAAATGTTATGTTAATGCTTTGGATTAGTACAGTAGCCTGCATCATATGGTTAGATGATGGATGGCAAGGGAAACAAGAACTCTTTTTTAAAATATAACAGTACAAAAGACCCCAAACACTGGTTATTGGCTGCATCACTTGGCCTTTTTCCCTATGCTTAATAGTTGTAGTATGTGTTTTACCAACACTGGACACATTTGTACTAGTGAGTAGTTACCCTTGTAAGACTAATAGATCTTCAAGTAGAACAGAGGTAACAGTGTTTCAAGGGTCACTATACCCTATACCTTCAGAAAGCTGCCTAGTTCAGGTACCGGTAAATACCTATACTGCTGATTTTCTGCAATCTGTACATACAATCTGTAGGAGGCATTAAATCCAGGGCTGCATTTGTGGCAAGGCCTAGCACAGCAGGACTTTAGGGGTGGCATGCCACCCAGCTGCATCTAAATTGTGTCCGGAGCACTGGGGAAGTGCAGGAGTCCTGCTCACTGAGCCCCACTGCTCCAGACCTGACAACTGAATTTTGGGCATGAAGGTGGGGGGTGGCGGGCTTGACGTGCCAAGACATGGACCTGAGGTGCTCAATATGTAAACCCGGGCCTGATTAAATCTGTATGTGTGTAAGATCTATTCTAGAATTAGTGCCATTGACAGTAAGAGATGTCAAGCTTTTAACTCTTCAGTTATATTGAACTCATAACACCTCATTTACTCTCTAGGCTCCAAAGGTAACCGGAGTGAAAGCTCATACAGAATTTGACAAGAAGCAGATAATCTTGGATTTGCACCTCAGGTATATGTTACAATATAGCCTGCATGTGTGCTTCACTCTCCTGTTATCTAATTCTGGCATTCTTCTGTAATTTTTTTGTTTTGCCTGCTGCAATGCATTCATTTTTTTTTCTGTAGTTATGTTGGTGACATAGAAGTTAATGTAGAAGTAAAGAAATATTTCTGCAAAGCTGGAATTAAGGGGATGCAGGTATGTGAGCCACAGATGTAATGTGCAAAGCCCATTTCAGTGCACTAATAATCATTTTCTGTTTATTACTGTTTATTTCTTTTCCTTCCTTATAAATTATAAACAAAATTTCCTTTCTAACAGCTGCATGGGATGCTCCGTGTTATCCTGGAACCACTAATTGGAGATGTTCCTATTGTTGGAGCCATGACATTATTCTTCATCCGTCGTCCGGTAGGTGATTAATAAATGGTGCCTTAGTTGCCGGCAAATGTAAATATATTCTTTACAAATAAAATGTAGGGCTTGCATTCCCATGGTGCCTTTCTTCATATTATAATAGTAGTAGATATTGTTTGTCATACACTTACTCAGACATATGCAGAAAAAGCTTGGTTTCAGTTTTGGGGCAGGTTTGTACCATAAACACCCATCAAACCACAAACATTTGTCCTGCTAAAGGGATCTCCACCCAAAACGGTTTGTTATTTGTAAATCTAATTGTGGTCGAAAGCAGTATTTGTGTATTCTTTTCTGTGTTCTGCTTCTAAGAGCAATGACACACTAGTCGATTAGTCTCCCCTCAATGAATCTCCTCTACCGCAGGCGACTAATCTGCAAATGCTGCTTTGGCTTTGCAAATTAGCACAGAGTTGCCTCTCAAGGAAACTTTGGCCTATTTCGGAAAGTAGCCGCACCGCGTATGTTTCACTTTGTTCTTTTACCTAACACCCTATGTACCCTTAATGCCCTTAATGTTAAAATAGTGCAGCAGAAGTCATTTCTTCTACAGGTCTGTTAAACAGCTGACTTCTGCTACAAGTCAAAACCAGCAGCGTGGAGAATATATAAACCAGACACATCTTGCTTTTTATAGCAATTACATTTACAAGTACCTGTAGAGTCATTGAACATTTTTAATTAATGTATGACATCACTTCCAGTGTCAATCAAACACACGGTACATAAGACTGCTCTCATCCCAAATGCTAAATATTTTAACAGGTGCTAGACATCAATTGGACGGGGCTTACAAATCTGCTGGACATCCCTGGACTTAAGTAAGTAGCCATGTTACCTGGAATGTAGCCATACCTCTATTCTCCCTTTTTTGTTTTTTAATTTCTTCTTTTTACATATTTTATTTATACTTAATGACAGCGTTAGAGATGCTGGATAGATACTCCATGTGTTTTAACTTCCCCTGACTTGACCATATGTTATTTATGTTATGTTATTTATTGTTGAATTAAATATAATTTTTTTTTTTTCCTTTTGCCTTCTTTTGACTACCAACATCCTTCCTACACCTGATGTTCTAAAGTTTGATGTCTGACACAATGGTTATGGATATTATCTCTGGCTTCCTGGTGCTACCAAATCGTCTTGCTATCCCCTTAGCCAGTAATCTTCATGTGGCAGAACTACGCTCCCCACTACCAAGGGTATAAGCTCTCTGTACATGTTAAAGTCATTGTTGGCTTTGTTCTTGTAATTAATTTGGTGATTCCTTTATTTACATTTTTACATTCTCCTCTTTTTTTCTCCTACTTTCCCACTGTGCCACATTTTCTGTTTTATCGTCCTACATTTCTGTGCCACCCACATTTCTTGTTTTTTGTTTTTTTTTTAAGAAAAAGAGTGCCATATCTTTCTATATGGGCCCCTTTGGTGATGATTTTGAGGGTCATTTCCCACAGGATTTCCATCTGTTCTAAATCTAAAAAATGCATTAATTGTTTGTGCTCATTGGTCTAATATGGAATAATAGCCAACCTTGATGTGAAGGGAAGACAGGTCCCTCCTGCTACCATTTTTGTGACCATCATTGTGTGAGCAGGACATTTTCTCCTAGTTTGTTTGGGTTGGCAGGGGAGTATTACCTCCAATACTTTATACCCCTCTATCTTTTCCTTTTCTTTATGTACCCTATTTCTAGTGTTACAGTTGTTCATGAATCTTCTTGTTTATTTAATTTCTATGTTTTCTGATTAATTCTGATTCCACTATTCGCATTTTTATTTAATCCATTCAGTCACCATGCCCATTTGGTTTTCATCTGATCTTTTCAGGGCATTGTCCGTATTCATCTTTTGGAAGCTCGGGACCTGAGTGCCAAAGATATCCAACTGAAAGGACTGCTGGCTGGAAAGTCAGACCCATATGCCATTGTGCGCGTTGGGACACAAGTTTTTAACAGTCAGATCATTAATGAGAACTTAAATCCTGTCTGGAATGAGATGTATGAGGTATGGGTATTTGTGCACCACAACCTTTCAATGTACATTTTCTATTCTGTAGAACTTTACAGGTTTTTGATATAGAATACATCAGAACATATACATGTGTGTATGTATAATTATAATGTTGTTTTTATTCCATTTCAGGTTATTGTGCATGAGGTTCCTGGACAAGAGCTAGAAGTGGAACTTTTTGACAAGGATCCAGACCAGGATGACTTTTTGGGCAGGTTGGAAATGTCTCCTTTTTAGTTTCTACCCTGTAAACAATTTTTACATAAAAAAGAACTTCTTGGAATAAATGTTAAAGGCCATTTTCACTTTAGAAAAAAATTGGCAAACTGCTCAATTTGAAAATTAATTCTGGCTCCTCCACTACGCTCTGGAGGAGGTTCGTATCTAGTGTAGAGAGCACAATTGGGTTCTCTGCACTAGCAGAGCCAAATTTCTGGTTTAAAAACCAAACATTTGGCTTTTCAAGTTACTAGGGGCGGCTTTTTGCGACCCATGGTAACTTTGGGGGAGGCACTGACACCTGAGGCGAGTTTCTCAACTCAACTCATGGCAGCAGTGCCCTTGATTGTACCCATTGCCTTTTAAATATGTATTTTAAAAGCGACATATAAAAGCAGCTTACTAATACAGTTTCTTTCTGGCATTTTCTTTTAGAATGAAGATAGATCTGGGTGAGGTGAAGCAACATGGGTCTCTGGACAAGGTTTGTGCCTTTAAGTGTATGCTGGGAAGTGAAGGCTATGTAAAAATACAGCACATATTTAGAGTGACTTTCTTTATTTCCAGTGGTTCCCCTTAAGTGATACAAAATCGGGGAGACTGCATCTCAGACTGGAATGGCTCACACTCATGTCCAATGCTTCACAGCTTAAAAAGGTATTAAGCCAAATTGTGTATAATGGTTTATAATAGTAATTAAGAGGGTTCCTCTCACGTTGTGGGTCTCCTTACACAATTTAAGAGGAGTTTTAGCTGAAAGAGTAACAGATTTATATTGATTTGTTAAATAAAGTGGATCTTATTAGAAGTAATTCCTGTGTAATCCAGTATTGCTCTATACTGCTACAAAATGCAGCTGTATGCACCTGTATTCCCAGCTGTGCGACAATACTAAGATCGTAGGCCCTCAATTCTCAATGGGAGCTTATTCATGGTCTGTTTCTGTGTTTGGCAAGAATTTCTAGATTGCTTTACTTGAAACATTAAGACTAATTTCATTGACTACAATGACAATACCTGCCGGGCACAAACTACATGGTCTCTCTGAACGCACATATCAGATTATTAGTATGACTCACTCGTGTTGCTGTCCTTGTGCTTCATTTGCTTTAAATGTAATGTCCTTTATTATGTAGTGTCTGTTATTTCGTCCTCCATTTATTAGAAAGTCCTGGGACTGCTAGGGCTTTAGGTCTGATATTCTTTTCAGAATTTTGTTTTAAACCCAAGATCTGAAGCCTTTACAATTCATTCATATTGTACTGATGGCCTGATTAACACCTTTTTTCATCACAATTTTCTATGGTTATATGTGCATGTAGTTTTTAGTGTTGCTAGTTTCTTGGAAAAAATCACTAAGATTTATTTGCCATTATAAGTACTGAGAAGCTACCATTCTGAGTTTGTGAGGGCCCAATTCACAGTCTAAGGGGCTTACAGCATCAGCATATCATATAGAGGTCCTTTTTGTTTTGGGATTACTGGCCCTTTAAATGAGAAAATTTTGTATTTATGCTATACATTATGTATTTTTTTAAAGTTAAGTGAGGTTATAAAACATACTGCACCTTCCAAACGTGTGCATTGCAGAGCTCAGGTACCCCTGTGGGACCAGCAACCTTTGGGATAAAGGAGAACAAAACCCTTTTTAAAAGTGCTGCTCCCCGTTAAGGGTGCCCTTCTCCCTTCTAAACTACATGTAATTCTCACTCTGTAGCTTCCACCTTGCCTAAGATGGGAATGCAGAGTAGCTCAGCACCACTATGGTTGTGTCACATCTGTTGCACAGAATCGCAGAAGAAAGCTCCTGTGTACTCCAATCAGGGCTTGGTTTGGTGTGCTTTTTCTTTATAAGGCTGCACAACAGACATGACACAGCTAGACCTGGTGGCTACCTATTTTCAGAATAGGTATGTGAGAATGAAGAATGAGGCCCTCCATCCCGCAGGTTGTCTTGGGTCACTGTAATCGGACACAGAACTCGTAGTCTTTCTGTTATCTTACATTTGAAGTATATTACATTATTGCTTAGCAGAGTAAATGCCATTTTTGTGTGTGCATGTGCCAACTCGTTTCTGCTTTAATTCAGATATTGGAGATCAACAGAGAGATAACTGCTAAAACGCAAGAAGAACCTTCTGCTGCAATCCTAATCGTTTATCTAGACCGAGCACAGGACCTTCCTGTAAGTAGGATGTTTGTTAAATGCAGTGTTAAAATTCAGAACAACACTTGCATGGTTAAATTATATAGTTGGATGTACAGAGAAAAAAAATCGTTGAGGGTATATTGTAATGGAGGCTTTATGGATAAGGTGATGATGGAATAAATCTAAAGAATAAAAAAAAGCTGTTCGTTATCTATTAATCGCTGTTTAGATATCAAGTCAGCTGTTCCAAATTGATTTAATGTATTTAACCCCACCCATATGTAATAAAAGTCACTAAATTTGCCCGGTGCAGTAACCACTAGCAGCAAAAAAGATGTTTGCTTTTAAATAGGGTAGACAGTAATCGATACCAGGTTGGGTGCTATGGGTTACTGCATAATAGTAATAATAATGTTATTATTATTGTCATTATTATTTTATTAGTAAAAGCATTTTTGAGAAGTTGCCAAGTAGCCATTCCTATATATGACTTGGCATGTAGAGTCATTGAAGAATTCTCTAGATAGTACTGCAACAACTCCCACAACCTGTCTGCTATTAAGAATCTATTCCCCCTCACAAAATTTGGACTCACTCTGTGCAACACTAGGCTCTTCAATAAATATATTGTGCTAAATATTTAACCACTGGGCAATCACTTAAGTTGCTTTTCTGCCATATGTACAAATATAGTATGTTTAGATGAGTCATTGGACTAATGGACTGGGCCTGTTGTAGTTGCACAGACCACATGTTGGGAGCACTGCTTTGTTTAGGCTGCTCGGGTCTGGTGAGATTTACCAAAAGGGCCTGGTGCATCTCCTCTATGTAATTTTATAGTTAATCCAATCTTGGGAGACAGAGCTTAACTGAGGGGTGTATCACTGGTGGGCATCCAGTGTGAAAAGTGAATACTTCTTTTCAGCAAATTTACTGTATTTATTTCTTAATGCATTAATCCTAAATTTGCAACTCGTAACATTTTAATAGCAGAAAACTAAGTTCAAATGTAACTTTTGTATATGCTTTTAGCTTAAGAAGAATGTCAAGGAACCAAGCCCAATGGTGCAACTGTCCATACAGGACATGACACGGGAGAGCAAGGTAACAGGCAACAGGGCATTGGCACTATGGTTTTTAGATTGTTGTCTTTTTTTGAAACGTAAAACTTGTGGCCTTGGATGCAACATGAGTTAATATAAATTGTTATGCTTGTGGTATAAATGAGCAACTGAGAATGCCAACCTCCATGTTTTGGTTTGACATTTGACACTGTTCGTATACAGTTAAGTCCTAAAGTCATGTTACTATACATTGTGTGTCAAATCAAATAGGGTATCTACCGGTATGTTATTTCTGTATGAGGTCATTTCAGTGTTGAGACTGACTTATTTCAGGTTTTTTTTAGTGATGTACTAAATTAAACATTTTACTTGTTACTGTATGCATAGGGTTAACGGGGTGCTAGTAGAGTACTGTCTCATACTCCCATGATCTGGCTACCCCCCTTCTCTCGCCTCAGCTGTTACTATGGTGTCTTTAGTAAGTGTACAAACAACTAAATAAACATGAAATGAAAAATCACATGAAAAGAAACCACAAGACTGAGAGAGGAATGGTCAGTCTAGTTTCAGGTTCATGGTTTCTTACTATAGTGTAAGCAGACTAGAAATGTGTTATTTGCAGTCTAGCTTTTCCATTAAAGGAGAAGGAAAAGTGCCAAAAGTTAAGCACCCCCAGTGATTGTAATTACCTACCCTATGCCCCAGAGTGGTTCCCCTGTTAGCAGAAAACTGCACTGGCCCGGGGAACTGGCGAGTGAGTGTTCCTCTTCCTGCTTCTTTCTCCATGCGGCTTGCACATGTACAGTAGAGTAATGGCCAAACTTTAACAAAAAAGCTATTTTTTTACTTTACTGGACATGCAATGGCCCCGGGATTTTGAAGGAAAAAGAAGGGAAGAAGAGGATTGTTCGCTTGCATATACCCTGGACTGGTGCAGTTTCCTACTAATGGGCACTGGCCTGGGGTATCAGGTCAGTAATTACACTAACTGGGGATCTGTGATAATTGGCACCATGTGCTGTTAAATGAACTGTGTCATGGCATTAAACACATTTTGCTGATCCTCAATCTGCAGCAAGTCGAGCATATAATAGTAACTAATAACATTTGGTCTTCTTGGGACGTGCATCTTCCTAAAAGGCTGACAAACTTGTTTATTACCTTCCATTAGGATCCTACTGTTTTATCATTTTAATGGTGGCTCAGAGGGTACCACATGTGCCTTTCAGCACTGGGTCACTACATATGACTCCAGCCACGGCATTATCTGCAAGGAGTTTGTATGTTTTTCTTGTGTCTGCGCAGGTTTCCTCCAGGTATTTTGGTTTCTTACCACACTACAAAGACACACACATAGGTTGATTGGCTCCTTAAAAATATTAACCCTAATCTCTATATATTTTTGAACAAAGCTTCAGCATTTCAGAATAATAATTACAATAAGATGGGTGTGGCATGATGAGTTGATTTCCCATACAAGGAAATACTTCTTAAAATTCCAAAAAATGTAATGCATAGTGGCCCTTGCCCCACCCCCAAAGTTTGCCAGTAATAGGAACAAAGTTTCCATGTTTCATTCTCTTTAGCCATCTGTTTATATTTTATATCTGACTTTTTTGGCCTTGAGAGTGAATACTAATATTTTTATTTTGCTCAATACAGACTGTGCCCAGCAGTAGCTCTCCTGTCTGGGAAGAACCATTCCGCTTCTTTTTACGTGATCCAAACATTCAAGACCTTGATATTCAGGTAAGGGTATTGTAATCCTGCTTTGTTAGTGCTCCTTCTGTTCTGAATGTGGTGTATATGGCACACACTCATAAACATGCTGGTATCTGTTCTCTCTCAGGTGAAAGATGATGACCGTCAGTACTCTCTGGGCTCTTTGTCAGTACCTCTGTCTCGGATCCTGTCTGCTGATGACCTTACATTAGACCAGTGGTTCCAGCTAGAGAATTCTGGATCTAGGAGCCGAATCTACATGAAACTTGTTATGCGGGTAAATTATTTAAGACTTGTCAAATAACAATGCTTCCTATGCTATCAGCTGTATTGGAAGCTCACAAATTAAATCACAAAATTACCTGCTTTTATTATAATACCATATTGTGTTTACACAATCTCAGGTGTTCTTTTATTTTCTATCATATTAGTTAGAGGTTTAGATTTCACATATGTCTATAGTTTAGAATTATCACCAGTTTGGTTTTATTTAGTAGGTTCTATTCAGTTTTGGAAAGACTCTTTGGTTTTTCAAAATGCTGAAAACTGAAACAAACTTTTTATGCTTATTTACCAACACTGGTCACAGATAATCAGTGTTTAGTTGTGTTCAGGCAGGTAAAAGCTAAATTTTAATTGGTTACCATGGGCTACTCCTTAGGAATAAATATTCCCAGTGGTGGTAAATGAGACAGACCCCCCAAAAGTGTGTGATTTAATAACATAAGAAAAAATACATATTTAGCTTATTTTGAATTATAAAGCACTATAATTAATTATACAGACCAGTAGACTTTGTAACTTGAAGCACAGGAAGTTGGAAAGTGACAGCAATCCTTGTCTTAATTAGTGCAAGAAATAAGAAAATTGAGTCAATGCCAAAGAGGGAATACTGCACCTATTTAAAAAAAAAAACAGGCATTCGTGTGTTACTATTACACAATAAAAAGGTCTTCACTCTATTAGAATTATGTAAAGGAGGCCCGCTCATGTTGTTTTCTCTTGCAGATCCTGCATCTAGACCCATCAAACACCCTTGTGAATGCAGATCCGGAGAGCATAATTGCTGAGGAAGCTGGGTCTAGTGTGGATAAGCCCCCAAGGCCAAACCAAACGACATTTCCTGAGAAGTTTGCCACAGAAGTAATATCATGCCATCCTGTTTTTTATTTGCTCGAGCCAAAAAGTGTCCATATCTGCATAAACTTGATGTTCATGTGGGTGTTCTGTATGAGAGGGTATTTGTAGGAATGTGCTGGCATTTGGCTGAATCCACAAATTATGGCTGTGGTGCTTTCCCAGTATTCTGTAGCTCTCAGTAATGTATTTATTAATACAATGTTATAGGAAATCTAGAGGCTGTACTACATTTATATTTTTCACTTATGTGAAAGGACGTATCGTAGTATGCAAAAATATATTTGTTTATACAGTTCATAGATCATATCCTTATCTCATGTTGGAATTACTTTGTCTCCAGAATGTGTTTTGAGACAGAGGAGGCTTGCAAAGGGCGGAAGCTTTGCCAAGAATCTGCAAAACAAAGTTTGTGTTCAGTAGCTGGCCCTTTACATTCCTTCTCCTCCTTGTAAACAAAATAAATTGGTTTTCCCCCACTTCTACAAATGGTAGGCTCATCTTAAATACTGTGCTATAGTACAAACAAAAAGATGTGCTTATAGTATTATTTTTCATGAATAAATCTATATATTTATATTTGAAAAGGGATAGAAAGCATATCATTTAGGTTAGGCTAATAGGGAGCACTAATAAAATGCAGTTTTAGATAATTTACTATTTTCTTAGCAGAGCCACAAAGTTTAACATCTCCAAAATTCTGTTTCCCCAGCATTGTCTTTCCAGCATCTCCTTTGGATTCTTTTATGATGGTGACAAATTAGGCATACATATTGTGGTACCCACCCATGCACATTGGGCATGCTCTGTGTTTGTGTGAGCCTTGGGGTGAACATGATAAACTGGGGGTCATAACATTAGATGCATACAGCTGCCCTGGGCACTGACACAGAGCAATGATAAGGTTTAAGCTCTAACCTTTAGTTTCCCTACTTCACTGGTAGATGTTTTAGTATTGGACTGGTGTTTTTTCTTATTCAAGTTTTCATTTGCAGAAATTGCTTCGGATCTTCGTACTTGAAGCAGAAAACTTGATTGCCAAAGATAACCTAATGGGAGGTTTAGTTAAAGGCAAATCTGACCCCTATACAGTGATTTCCAGTGGAGGAAAAAAAGTACGCACACGTGTTATAGATAATAACTTAAATCCATGCTGGAACCAAGCCTTTGAGGTAACACGTTCATACAATTTCAATCGTAGTTGTTAAATAACTGTAGCAGTGCATTATCTACAGGCAAGTTTTGTGGTAGCATCGTTTCAGTAGTGTAATTGCTACAGTCCCAAGCAGGTGTCACATTTATAGAAAACTAATTGCAGCAGTAGCTACCCTGCCACTGACAGACATTGAGACACTCATAGTGTATGCTGTCTGCAGTTTAGGTGCTGTTGAGTTGTTTTCCTCTCTGTAATGGCACATGTGCATAAGACTGCAAGACATGGTCAAGCCACACAGCTTTGCCGTTAGAGAGCACAAACCACTGTCTCAGTTCTTTCCTTGCTGCCGTCTGACTTATCTAACACTGCCATGCATTAGGTTTATGCCTATGCCTGTCTTAAATTCTAACATGGCTGGGATTGGTATTAATCCTCATTTAAAGGTTATGTTGAGCATTCAGACTAAGTCATGAAATGGCACACATGGTATTGTCACCGCCTTTTTTTCTTGAGGAAATACACACATTTTTCTTAGATTGTTTCCCATCGTAAAGAATATTCAATACCATAAACTAACATGTTTTTCTTCTTTTTATACTAAAAAGTATTTTTGGGACAAAGTAAAACATCTGTATATAGGATGTAGTTTCCAGCTTCTGCTGGAGACATCACCAATGAAAATGTTATGATCTTACTTGATTCTTTAACCAAAGGTGCAAAAGCAAATCACCTGTATAAACATTATTCGTTTCATGGATTTTTTTTCAATTATCTAAGCCAATCAGAGAAGCTGAGGACACATAAGACACAGCCTTGGCTTCTCTCCACCTGCATTTTCTGTGTTGGTAGAGAGAAGCTGATGCTCCCATATAGGCTCAGAAACTTGAAATTGTGCATTGTCATGCCGATATCTGCTCAGTGTCTGTATGCAGGCTTCTGCCACACAGTGGAGCAGATGCAAACATATAGGTGTTTCCTTAGCCTAAATATACCTCAGGTAATTAGTTTATATTATGGGCCTGTGTGGAGGCTATTTGAGCCTCTTTGTACTTGAAATGCCAGGACTTATTTTGAATCTCAGTCGGGACCTGTTAACATTCTTCCTTCAATAGGCCATCTGCCAATAAGTTGCAGAGTATTCCTGATCAGCCATGTATGCCTTTAGCAAATGGCTGCTGTGTGGCCTGATACAGTGCATTATTTAAGCTTGTAAAAGCTTGACTAAACTGAAACAAAAGGTATTTCTTACAAAGTGTTACAGTTGGTTGCAATAAGAAATAAGCAAAACATTTCTATATTATGTTTGTATTACATCGTTAAGTTGGGTTACAAAGAGTCCATCGAGTTCAACCCTTCCAAGTGAACCCAGCACACACAAACTTATACTGACCTATCTATACCCTCACATACATAAACTATATATACCAACATCAATACTAACTGTAGATTTTAGTAGCCTTGGATATTATGCTTGTTAAAGATTGTCATTTGGCTAAAAAGTATTGAGGCTGCAAAGAAATTAGCAGCTATAATAAAGTGTGCCAAAACAATGCATGACCTTCTCAGACTATCTCATATATCCCCCCAGGTATTGGTTACTGATATCCCAGGGCAGGACATTGTGTTTGAAGTGTTTGATAAAGATGTGGACAAGGATGACTTTTTGGGAAGGTCAGTATTTTTTTTTAATTACAGTCTCTTGCTTGACCCTGTAATAATTAGCAGATGTAAACTGTCTGTTTTTATTTGCTTAAAGCAGACACTTTAAATAGAATCAGGATGGTTTCATTACAAAAAAATAAATTTTTCTTTAAATTCTCTTTATCACAATGTCGTAAAGCTTGAAACAGTTCTACAGTTACTAACTGATGTATTTTGACTTTCTGTTTCACTGTTATATATATATATATAAATGTGTGTGTATGTATATATATATATATATATAACGCTTTATCCTATTAATGAGGAATAAGCTGTATGAAAGTTTGTTTCTTGAATGTGTGATATAATGGAAAGTCAGATATGTACTGTACTCTTAAAATTGTTTTAGGAAAGCAGCCATCCTCCATTTCCTTCAGTCCTTATGTAGTAACATGTACACTGTCCTTGCACTTTGCTGCATTGGAATTGTGCCCGAGTACCATCAAAGTGAAACATTTCCCTCAGTTTTATAAATAGGCAAAGTAGGAACCCATTTCGAGCTTCAATGTTTTTTCAACTCCCGCTACACAAGTTAAAATATAAACTGCATGCCGGAGATATGGAATGACTGGCTATTTTTAATATAGGGTTTTAAGAGGAATTGAATCTGTCCTTCTGTAAAGTAAACCAGTTTTCCCTATGATACATAGCCTTGCCCTGCCAATTTTTTTCTCAGTTATTTAAAGACTAATATGCACCTAGAATCAGTATGCACTACAGTAAAGGTTTTGGGTTCTGGCTGGTGGGCCCTTGTCCAACACTGTACAAATATTATTACACACCAAACGGGTTACCCAGTTTACAGTGGCAGAATGTCATTTTGGCATCACAGCTGCTCTCAAAATGCTTGACAAAGATAATGAGTAATGCCAAAAACATTGCAGTTCCAGTCCTTGTGTTAACTGTATTTAGTTGATCATATCTGACTGTTCTTTATTTAAAATAACACAGAAACCTGCATTGTGCAGTCACAGATACATCTATTGTGGTTTTAAATCAATTACCTTTTTTTGTCACACATGGCTAGCTGTCAAATTAGCGTGAAGGATGCTGTGAAACAGAAGTTCATTGATGAGGTAAGAGGAACCAATATGAAAATATCCTTCAAGGATGCAAGTAAATATAATGTTGTCCTAAAGAAAGATATATGCACCGGTGTGGAAAACTTTCTGTTCTATGTGTAATTCCGGCAAACAATTGTAGTTATAGCAGCAGGAAATGAGAAACTCTACCAGCCCCATAATATCAGGATGTTTGGAAAGTGAGTAGATATGTGGGCTACACATGGGGGATCCAAATTTGTCCACAAGGTCAGTAGTTACTACTAATCTAATGTAGACACCCTTAGGGGGAAGACACACAGTCTGCCACTACCAAACCCCAGAAAATACCCTGCCATAGACAATACCATACCAATAGACCATACTAGTAGCTCTGTGTGCCTTCACCCTTACACTTGCTGAAGGGGTGGTTGTTTATTGCTGCTTTGGGCATGATGGGTAAATGTGGCCACCTTGCAACTTAATTATCTGGGAGGAGTATTGTACTTTGTCTGTGAGGGCATTTTCACATTTAGCTATTCGACTTTGCTTTTTAAATTTAATAGAAAGAAAAAATAATTCTCCAGAATACAAAAGTTAACTGGAAATATTTACCAATGTTAGACTGGGGCTCTAAAAGTCAACCAGAGATACCGATATCAAGGTCCCACCAATGTGTTCTGTTGCATTATGCTCAGTTTGCTAGTACAAGCCATGAGAAAGTACAAAGCAATGCAGTGGATACACAAATGACTACAAGGGACAGCACAGACAAACAGTGTACATCAAACATTGTTAACATCCCAGATTATATGGTTTCCTGCTAATTCCTTAGATCCTCTATACCAGTGCTGTCCAACTTCTGCGGTGCCGAGGGCCGGAATTTCTCGCGCGTACATGGTGGAGGGCCGCTAATGGAAGACCGTTTTGACCACTCCCCCTTTTAAACCACACCCACTTCAAACCACACCCATTTTATCACAATGGTGGTAGTGCAGCAAAAACCCAAATGCTTGGTTTTTAATGCAGGGATATCAACCATCATTCATATATGAAAGAATTATATTATGTCATATTAAGACATACCCTAAAATCCATATGCCTCCTCCTCCCCTGTGGATAGCACAGCAACCCCCAGCATATAATTACACACCTTAGGGACCATTTAATGGCTATTTCCAACTGCTAACAAACTCCCAGAACAAACCCCTGCCAGGTTCACCTCTCACAGGCACCTACTTGTGTGTGCCATACTCTGCCTGCCCTATGATGCCTGTGTCTGCCATATGCTGCCTGTGTCTGCCATACTCTGCCTGCCCTATGCTGCCTGTGTGTGCCATACTTTTCCCTACCGTGCCTGTGTGTGCCATACTCTCCCTGCCCTATGCTGCCTGTTTGTGCCATACACTCCCTGCCCTATGCTGCCTGTTTGTGCCATACCCTCCCTGCCCTATGCTGCCTATATGCCATACTTTGCCTACCCTGTGCTGCCTACACACAGACAGCATAGTCCAGGCACTACATACAATGTCTGAGATGTGAACAGACAAACAATGTGGGTGATTACAGCCTGAGCCTGAGGTGTGAACAATGCAGGGGGTGAACAATGCAGAGATTAAAAGGTGTGAACAACACAGGGGATTACATATTTAAACAATAAAGAGGGATTACAGCCTGAATCTGAGGTGATAACCATGCAGGGGGGCAGTTAATCTCAGTACTGAAACCATTTAAAGTTTACACAAGTGTAAACCATCAAAGCAGCCAGACAGGTGGAGGGCCACACAGAGGGGGGTCGCGGGCCGCCAGTTGGACAGCACTGCTCTATACTATGACAATTCTTCCTGAGACACTAACCCTGCCAACCCTATAAAAGCAACAGCCTCACTGGATTCACTTACTTATCAATTTGATGTATACAAGTTTTAAGAAACTGTATACTTTAAAAACAATAAATGGTTTCTTAGATATTAGTAAGAAGTCATATTATCGAGGGAATGCACCCATGGCTGGGTGATAAGTGGAAAGGAAATATATTTTTTTCCATTTAAATTTTTTTTGGCAGAGGGCTGTTGGGGGTTGTAATCCCAAAAAAGTTACCTGGACTTGTAAGTACATAAAATTGTGAAAAAAGCAATGAAATATAACTAGAGACATGTTTAAAGAAAACCAATTTTTTATATATAATGTTTTATCATTGTCAAGTTCCATCACACTTTGTATATGGGCTTGCATAAGGCAGAAAACTGACTTCAAAAAAAGACTAAACCAATCTTATCTTAAATTATCTTAAATTAAAAGCCTTTCTTTCTCTAGGTTGGATGAATATTAAAGCCCCAATAGCGATTGATATCAAAAGGTTTATTAGAATTAGGGATGCACCGAATCCCGGCGTTTTTTTAAGGATTTGGTTTTGGCCGGATCTGCGGTCCTGGCCGAACTGAATCCGAATCATAATTAGCATATGCTAATTAGAATCCAGAAAGGGTTAAATAGGCAGTGAATTTTTTTTAACCCCTTCCGATCCTAATCAGCATATGCTAATTAGGATTCGGTCCGGGATTCGGCCAAATCCTGCTGGGTGGGTTTGGAGGTTCAGTGCATCCCTAATTAGAATTAGAATTTAATACCTTAAGTAAGTGTCAGGCAAGGGGGGCAGCGGCCTTCACTGGAAGAGAAAGCGTTGGTCCGTTTCACTTTTGAACCAGTAAAAGTTCTCTCTTTTCTAAAGGAAGCGGAGTAAGTGGTTGTAGCTTTTTCAGTGTGTAAATCCTCTGTTAGAGTCCGGTACTTTCTTCTCCAGCTAGACATTCTGGTTTTTAATTCCAAACTTCACAAATTAATTAAAGGCTTTATTTTTATCCAAAAAATCCAAAGATTCTGTGGCATCTGTGCCTACATTATTGTGGTAACTGAAACCTCCTTTTGCTAGCATGTTGGTGTTTTTTGAATGTTTGTGAACTGGGTTACATGTGCTTTATCACATAAATGAGGTTTCTTTGGTTCTTTGTGTTTCTTCAGTGGCTGCCGTTGGAGAAAGTCAAATCTGGCAAACTTCATGTCAAGTTGGAATGTCTTTCACTTCTTGCAGACTCTTCCCAGATTGATCAGGTAACATCCACTTGCTTTTCACATACTGATCAAGGAAGCCTTATTATTGTCTTCTCTTTGTGTGGCTAAACTGTTTGCTTTGTAGGTGCTGATGATGAACAGCTTGAATCAGCCAGCACACAGCGATAACTTTTCTGCAGCTCTTCTCTACGTCTTTATAGAAAGAGCCAATGGCCTGCAGGTGAGACTGATTTGTATCTAATTCTGTCACCATTCTCTGCACCCTGTATTCCAGTCTGTCTGGGACTGTTCTATCTGGGACTGTGTAAGGGTTCTGGATTATGGAGGAATGGCTCTGAATCAAGTAATAAACTCTAATGTCTCCATGCTTCTGTACCATTTCCTGCTGTGTCACTTTTTACTCCGTGCCTGCACAGGCTATTGATGTTTGAGACTTACCGTTTGTTCTTAGAATTATTTAGCCTGTTTCATCTAACACCTACAAAATATGTATCCAAAAATGTATTTGAGCTTAAGGGATAATTGCCCTGCTAACATAATTAGGTATAATCTCATCGAATAATTGGGCCCTCAGGATCTGATAGCATTGCATGTTTCAACCTATACTTCTAGCCAGAGAGCAAGCACAGCTGGAGAGACTGACTGCCTGTAAAGTTGCTGAGTCCCTTTTTTAAAAGTTTAGGAATAAGTTATACATGTTTTATTCTTTTTTGGTTTTGTATACCTCATTGCTCTAACCTTTTCATCTGTCTCACTTTACTTACATTCTATGTGAGAGCCTCATATTGAATTTTTTTTTTTTATGTAACAGATGCGGAAAGGAGACAAAAATCCATCACCGAGTGCAGAGTTAAAAATAAGGAAAGACATATACAAGACCAAGGTACAAATAATGGCTTATCTGTGTCTCACATTCTGCACAGCAACTCTGTCACATGGTCATTCAGCAAGGAGCAAATCATGAGTGATGTCGTGGGACATTTTCTCCTGCCTTGTGCCAAAGCGGCCCCCTCCCACTGCAGCAACAGGTGCTGGAGGGCACTCAGTTGTTTCAGCAAAGATGATTGTTGTGATGTTGTGACATTAACCTGTGTGCAAAGAAGCACCTTTCTGTTTCATGCTTTGCCATTGCTACGCTAGCCTTTATTAAACTGTGTCTATCTCAAACCACAGTGTTGCCTATCTTAATAGAGTGTAAGCTCTTTATCGCAGGGACCTCATCCCAACTGTGCATTGAAACATATAGGCACTTAAAGCAGATAAATCTATGCTTATTTGCACTGTATAACCCCTGTATGTGTGTACACCTTCTAAAGCACTGCATATAGTTGTGGGGCTATATAAATAATAAATGCATACATACATACATACATCTTAGGGCATTCTCATTTACAGTTGCTATTGTACTGGGTACCTAAAGAGAAGAGTATAAAGTATCAGTAATGTTTTGTAGCTGCTAATTATCTTCACTGTACACACAGCTCTACTTTGTTTACTAGCACTCTACAGCTAGTGTCATATAACCATCTAGGGAGCCAGTTGTACCACATTGCTCTAGATCACATGACATAGTTCATTGTCTATTTATAGGGAAAATTTGCCTTTTTATAATGGGGGTTTATATAGCACTGTACTCAAGCTCTACCCTGAATTATTCCTATAGTGTGAGGATATTTATAGCAACACAGAACATTGAAATGCAGTTGTGAGCTAATTGGTGAGGAGCTGTGTTTTTTATTCAAATGTTTTTTCATGGTTATGTTCCCAGGTTGCTCAAAATACCAATGCACCAGCGTGGGAAGAAAGCTTTGTGTTTCTCCTGAAAACTCCTCACAGTGAGGAACTGGAGCTTATGGTCAGTAGAAAGTTTCATTTTACTCCCTGATATTTGTTGTCTGTCATCTCTATCCTGACTCAAAGTATTTTGGCAGATTCGGGATGAGGGTAAAGGCTCCCTGGGTTCTCTCACTGTACCCCTTGTTGACCTCCTGAAAAAAGAAGATCTTACCATGGATGGTTGGTTCCCCCTGAATACCTCTGGCACTTACAGTGAAGTTCTCATTAGATTACAGATGAGGGTAAGAAAATGACTATTGCATCTTAGTGCAAATAGCACACAATTATGTTCTGTATCTACAATATAACCAAATTGTCTTTGGCTACTAAAATGTTTATTTTTTTAAATGTTCATTCATTGTTGCAGATAATTAATTGATAGTAAATACAGTAAAACAGTATTAGGTATCCCACATCATTTTGAAACAACACGGATAGTGTCTTCACACATAAGGGCACATATTTACAAAAATGGTGGAAATGCAGATGCAAATCACCATGTTCTGCCTGCTATATAACATTCCCAAACAGAAAACAGAGTAATAGCGTTCTAGTGCAAAATCATAACCTCATAGTGGCCACATAGGTAAGTCATGTTCAGTTTCCAGTGCACTTAAAGAGAAAAAAAGTTCTGTCACTTCTAACATATGGCATCCTAACCGTAAATTCTTGAATAAAAGGGTGCAGTTTAATTGCCCGTATAGGCAGTTAATTAATACAAACAAGTATTCACACACATTAGAGAGGCACAAACACACACTTAGCATAGCTGCAACTAATGTATGATGTGTTATAAAAACAACAAAAAATCTAGCTCTTGCTCCATTCTCTGCACCAAATTGAATTGTTTTATTTTGGACCTTAGGTTTTGGTTTCTCCCAGTCCCCTCAAAGAGTCAGAAGTGGATCCCAAGCAGCCTACTATCGAAGACATTAGCCTTAATAAACAGTCTACAGAGGGGGAGCTGCGCCAGAGGCAGCAGCTTACAAACAGGTAAGGCCAGTGAGTCAGAGAGTAATATAACTGGCTTGGAGTTGTTTTTAAAACATATTACTTAAAGTGTTAAGTTCAGAAGATGTCTTCAGTTGAAGCAATAAAGTGAAATGTAAATAAAATGATAGTGCCACAGTCCCTACTGTGTTAATGGTCCTCATTTATTTTTGTGAGTGTCTATATATTGTTGTATAATCTACAGTACAGTTATTTTCCTATGATCTATGCTGTAAATTACATTTATACGTTAAACAAGAGCCATGAATCTTCTGTAATGTCCAGAAAAATGGTGCAGTGGTGTCATCAACGGCACTTAGTGATGTGCTAACAAAAACTTGAGTAAAAACCGTCAAGGATATTAAAAGTCACCTTAAACTTTCATGACCTGAATAAAATCACTTTACTTTTTGCCTTGTTCCTTTATCGGCCCATAGAACACTCCATTTCCGTGGTCTGCAGCCCCCTTGTTTTTATATGGTTATTGGACTTCTCAGTGACTTCTAATATCTTTATAATTCACAGTGGCTGTGATATTATCCATTATTTTATTGTGCCCAGTAAACTGTTATATGTTTGGGAAGAGCCATGCTGCAAGTTCAAATGCGGAAATTAAAACTTAAAATGTACCCTTAGGCACCAGTGGTCTTAGCTGTCATTGGAAATAAGAAGCATACTTGCCTGACTTTATCAAATGGTGGTGTTGTCTCTTCAAAAGGAAAATCTGACCACATAGGGATTCTGAAGACCATTGGGTTGTGTATGTTGTGTATGACATTTTTGTGTAAAACAGTAGTACTAGTGGCTCACTGCAGAATAAAAGTGAATGGAAATTCTTCCTCTAAATCAGGGGCCTCCAACCTTTTTTACCTGTGAGCCACATTCAAATGTAAATAGAAATGGAGAGCAACTTAAGCATAAAAAAAATGTAGCTTGGGTGCCAATTATGATCTATGATTAACTATAAGTAGGCCCTATGTGGGCTAGCAGCCTACAGAAGGCTCTGTTTGGCAGTACACCGGGTTTTTATGCAACCAAAACAGCCAAGGGGTTTGTGAGCAACATGTTGTTCCCGAGCCAGTGGTTGGGGATCACTGCTCTAAAAACATAGTTACATAGAAGATCATGTTAAAAGGTTGAGCTTGATGCCATTTTGGGGTCTAAGTTATCCAAATGAGATATTAGATACTATAGTAATATTTTATTACCAACCCTGTTTTTAAGGGACATCTTTGACCAGCTAAGGGTAGCGGCCACTTGTGACCCAAATATATGGGTCTATACATTCCTGCTTAGTAGTCTAGCAGAGTTAGGTAGGTCCTCTTATGGCGGTTTGGTTGGCCCTGGCCCTCTTAGCATTTTGAATATTGAGCTGCAGTGACAGATGATTGACTGTAAGCAGTACTACACTAGCCTGAGGGGTCCTTACTGAATCTGAACACTGAAACTTATTGAATAGGTTGTATTGCCCTGTTGAAAAAGTACACGTGGGCTCAGTGAAAGTCTGTGCTATTTTGCTTCTGCATTTCTAATTTGGTTGCATTCTTAAGCACTGAAGGATAAGGGAATGTGAATATTTTTATCTATCCAAGTCCTAAATTACTTCTCCCTCTCTCTCTCTCCCTCCCTCCCTCTCACAGTGACATGGAGTCCAGTGCCTCACCCTTTGGCCAGTTATGTTTGACTCTGTATTACCCTGCAAAGGATGGCAGACTGGTGGCTATAGTATCCAAAGGCAGGTATGTGAACCATACTTACATTAGACAGAATTCTAATATTGCCCACAAGGCAATGACCCCAAGTTAATGTAAAGTACAGTCCCCAGCCAAAGAACTGGCGATGCTGGGAGTTGTGCCTCTTTCAGTTCTGAACCACAAAATTGCAATTCCAGATGCACAGTATTTTTAGATAACTGTTTCAAAGGAAAACCTTTTCTGTTTTTGTTCCTCAAAGCTAAGATAATGAAAAATTATGATCGTCTGTGCCACTTCAATTGAATGACTACATGACTACACACTACTCAAGCTACAGGGATGTAACTACAGGGACCCTCAGAGGGCCCATATAAAGAAAAAAGTTAATCTTTCCTATTAGAAGCTTAGAGTGCCACCATAAAGCGGATAATACACAAGTATACAAGAAGATTTTTAGGGATCATGGTGGGAGTCTGCATATGATATAGAGGTATTAATGTCCACAAAAGGTTGTCAAGTCTGTGCCTAACTAGGTTTCAGGGCTACCCACTGAAAAAAATGCCATCAGTACCTCTGCAGTCACTTGCCAACACACCAGAGCTGATAGCAAATAACCAGTAACCTCCACCAGAGATGGGCCCATTTATTTTAGAATCATGCAGCAACATAATCCCACTAAACTTCAGGTTATGGGAAGATGTCCCCACTGCAATACTCCTGCAGCTAAGTTTTACCACATGATTTGATGCTTTCCCATCATAGCAAGGAGTGTGCTAATACAGTAACTATATTGGCAAATGACTTGGCCTTTCCCCAGATTATTTTGCCAACTGTCTGTATCCTGGGTGTCTAGAAAAAATGTATCATGACAAACTATGCCATAAACAGATGTTACTCTCTACTATTCTGTGTCAGGAAGACATAAATAAATAATAATAAAGAATAAAAAAAAATGCACAAAACACACAATTTTAATGATATATTTGCAGTTATTTAAATTCAGTGTTTTATCTTGTTTTGACTTATATATTATTAAAGAACACATACATTTATGTGCAAAAACCCCTTATGTAATATTTTGGATCCCTTGCACTGGAGACTGAATTCAAATGCAGGGGTCCTAGCATGGAATCCACACTTGCACTGCAATCAATAATTAGGTGTATGAGTTTTTAGACATTTTTCACACTAATTTCTTTAAATTTAGTTTAAATACTTTCTGACACCTTCCCTTACAGAAATCTCTGCACATCCGCCAAGGAGCCGCCAGATCCTTACCTATCATTTGTCTTGCTTCCGGACAAATCCCGATCAACAAAAAAAAAAACCAGTGTTAAGAAACGCACCCACAATCCTGAGTTCAATGAAAAGTGAGTACTGGAATATGGCTTCCCTTAGGGTATTGTCACATGAATCTCTTTTTATCCACCAGCATTTTCAGGCTACAGTCTTTCCTGTGAGTGCATGGCAGGCATATTGCATTCAGTCACTGCACATGTAGGCACGTAGGACTGGCGAATCCACTGCCTGTGACATTACCCTTATGCAAGTGGCACACACACTGTATAGAAATACAGGTAAATAAAATGGCAATTGGTGTCTTCTGTCCCGTGTTCTGTGTACACTGATAGGCACTCCTGGGCAGACCTGTCAGTGCACACAGATCACAGGAGAGAAGACAACGGATTGCCCTTTTCTCTGCCCATGTTTCTATGCAGATGGAGAAAATGCAGTGTGTGTCACTAGCCTTAAAATAAATTTATATACTGAGCTGAGGATAATGGAATCCCTTCCATCTACACCTGCAGGGTCTGCTCCAAAGCAGCAGAATGCTGGCACACAAAGCAAGTACAAGCAGGGCAAGCCCTTGCAATTTTTAGTGTGGAAGTGCAACATTTCGAGGTGGGACCCCCTTAGTTAAGCATCTGCAGCTCTGCTCCCCATTAGTAACGCCACTGAATTCAGCACCTTTGCCAAGCAGGGGTTTTTCTGCCCTGAAACTTTGCACTTTACAAACTGAGTGCCATTGCTTCTTACTACTTGTGGCTACTTGTGAGGGTGCCAATCCCTCCAGCACTGTGCACCGAGCCTTTCATCTTGGAGCCAATTTTGACTGGATTCAGCACCCCATACCCCTTTGTGAGTGGGTTGTTGGTCATTCCCCCTTAGCTTAATACAATTACATTTTTTTTTTCAGGGGTATCCAGAACAGTAAATAAGAACTGTTCTGTATAATGCAAATGTCCTTTAGGCTTCCACCCCATAACCAGTTGCAGTGGGCTCCTAGAGGGGAAAAGCCACGGTGTTTGGGCTTTTCCATATCTAAGCAGCTTTTGCAGGATTCAGATTTGGCTGAATCTTTAGTGCTTAGCCAAACCAAATCCACACCTTAAAAACCATGTGACTGGACAACTGAAAGTGATTTTTTTTTGTTTTTAAATAATTCATTTTAAGAAATATAATGGATTTTTCTCAAAACTCAATATGCAAATTAGGGTTTGGTGTTCAGACGAATGTTTGGAGGATTCCGCTTTTGTGCAAATGCAGGAACAGGAAACGCCCAATAGGGTTTGTGTCCACAGAATGTTTTTGTTTTTTTTTTAATTCATTTAATTTGAACATTATTTCTTGCAGATTTGAATGGGAAATGTCACTAGAAGAGGCTCGAAAAAGAAAACTTGAGATATCTGTCAAAAACAGTGTTTCATTTATGTCAAGGGAAAAGGAGCTGCTTGGAAAGGTAAAGAGCATGCAGCTGTCATTACGTATTGGATGTATTGGCCTCCATCTTACTCTTCCACAATGCACGTCTGTTCAGGTCTCTTATGTTTAATTTGTTGTGCACTCCTTCCCTCAGAGGGACTAATTTACTGACACGCCCTTGCAAATCCTGCACCCCCTTTACCACGTCCTTCATTTTACTAAATAACAATTCCTACACTGATGTTTTTGTTGTATTTTAAAACACAACATTTTAATGTAATATTGTAGACTGAAACAAAGCTCATTGATAATTGTTTGTAACTGGTAACTGCACTGAGTGTTTGCCTTTAGGGAAAGAGAAAATATACCCCCTTTTTGACATGAGCTATATCAGTGCTGTCCAACTGGCAGCCCGCGGGCCGCATGCGGCCTGCGACCCCCCTCTGTGTGGCCCCCCACCTGTCTGGCTGCTTTGATGGCTTACTCTTGTGTAAGCTTTAAATGGTATCAGTACTGAGATTAACTGCCCCCCCTGCATGGTTCTCACCTCAGATTCAGGCTGTAATCAGGCTGTATTGTTTAAATATGTAATCCCCTGTGTTTTTCACACCTTTTAATCTCTGCATTGTTCTACCCCCTGCAGTGTTCACACCTTAGGCTCAGGCTGTAATCACCCCCATTGTTCCCCTGTTCACACCTCAGGAGCAGTAGAAACCCACAAATAATCCCTGCACTCTACAAAAAGAACATATACTGAGGTGGTACTACAATTAAAAAGTTTTTTAATATATAGTTATTGTGCAGACTGTAGGAGCAGTGCCAGCATTGTGTCACTGTAGGCTGGCACTGCAGGGTAGGGCAAGCAGAGTATGGCACACACAGGCAGCATAGGGCAGGCAGAGTATGGCACACATAGGCAGGGTAGGGCAAGCAGAGTATGGCACACACAGGCAGCATAGGGCAGGCAGAGTATGGCACACACAGGCCAAGTATGGCACAAACCAGCCAAGAATGGCAAACACAGTGAAAGTATGGCACACGCAGGCAGGGTAGGGAAGGCAGAGTATGGCACACACAGGCAGGGAGGCAGAGTATGGCCCAGGCAGGGGGCAGGCAGAGTATGGCACACACAGGCAGGGTAGAGCAGGCAGAGTATGGCAGGTTTTTGCTGTACTACAACTATTAATATGGGTATGGTCATGTGATAACATAGGTGTGGTTTCAAGTGGGTGCGGTTTCAAAAAGGGAAGTGGTCAAAACTGGCTTCCATTATCGGCCCTCCACCACGTAGGTTGGAAAAATTCCGGCCCTCGGTACAACAGAAGTTGGACAGCACTGAGCTATATTATGTAGAAAAGGTGTATAAACACTATCTGAACTTTTTTTTTTTTCAGGTTCTGATTGACCTTTCTGATGTGGACCTGGCAACAGGACAGAATGGCTGGTAGGTGGATTCAAGTCTTAGTTGCCATTGTATCATATGCATCTGTGCCTTTGTCTTAATCCCACCTATAGGCCAGAGATGTCCAAAAATGTAATCCACCTGGTATTAAACTACAATACCCAACATTTCTTTTTTTTTTTTTTTTTTAAAGGTGTATTTTATTAATTTTCATACAAACAAAAACATAAAGTAACACATTTAATACTGCAATGAGGAAAACGTATTGGACTTTCTTTTCCAGGTCTATCTCTAACATTTGTTACCAAAATCAAAGGGATAGGTGTAACATTACAGAGTGTGAATGTGAGTCTGGCAGCAGTTCCAGCATATTGGGCCTGTCACCTTACTGAGTTAGATATTCAGGGTATGGCAGAAAAAGGTGGGAAGGCACTGGGGGACTTACTATGCAGCTAGGAGCTGGATCGATCATTTTCCCTCTAGGTCACACCAAGGGCCCCAAACGTTGTCAAATTTATCAGGTGCGCCTCTAGTCTCGTATGTGAGTTTATACAGAGGAGCTACCGCATTCACTAGATTCTTCCAGGCTGTAACGGTGGGCAGGGTAGAGCCCATCCAATGCATTGCGACTGTTTTTTTTGCATAGAACAGGCGTATTCTGTAGTGTATCCGGGAGTTATTTTGAGCAATTATACTGTCTAGGACTCCTAGTAAGCAAGTTTCGGGAGCAGTCACAATAGGGAAGGCTAAGTTATTCAATAAGTATTTAGTGACTGCTGTCCAGAACTTAGCGATATGGGGACATGCCCAAATTATATTAAAAAAGTTAGCAGGGCTGGCTGCACATCTCGGGCACTTATCTGTTGGGGTACGGCCCATCTGGTGCAACCTTAATGGTGTGATATACAGGTGATGAAAGGTTTTATACTGTATCAATCTGTCTCTAGTAGAGATGAGACAGTTATACATGGAGTCTGTTGCCTCCTCCCAATCATCTTGGGTGAGTGTTGGTATTTGGGAAGTCCACCATATTTGTGCCAAGTTAAAGGGTTTGGGGCCAGCTGAGAGTAAGTTTTGGTATAGATTTGAGGTAAACTTTGCTGGATTACTAGAATGGAGGATTACCTCCACTGTTAATGAAATAAGCTGAGGGGTGAGAGTGCCAAATTGGTCCCTGAACACTGATCGCAGCTGCAGATATTTGTTAAAGTGAAGAGTAGGTTGTTGAACTTTCTCTCGGATCTGTGCATATGTTGGGAAGGTTGAGTGTTCCATAAGATCTCCCAGATATTTAATATTGTGGTGAGGCCAATATACGAAGTTGTGTAGTGATCTAAATTGTGGTAAATATCAGTTGCCCCACAGAGGAAGCCTAGACGTGAGTAAAGGTGGCGGGTGTTTGAGTAGTGTGAGTGCTATGGTCCAGGCTTTGTGCGGGATAGTTAGAGTTGTTGGCAGTGGGCCTGTGTCTTTAAGGCGTCAATATGGAAAATTACTTAGTCCTTCCAGTGAGCCGAGTATTGTTGCCTGGAGATGCATATTTGGGTTAAAAGGGTCATGAATAAAGCACCAGTGTAAAAAGTTTATCTGCGAGGCTAAGAAGTAGTGATAAAAGTGAGGGAGAGCTAGGCCTCCTTCGGTTAAGGGAGAGCAAAGTTTCATCCAGGCCATTCTAGGGGGCCGATTGTTCCAGACAAATGGTAGGATAATTTGATTAAGTTTCTTAAAGAAGACTTTGGGGATAAAGATTGGGGCATTATGCAGTATGTATAAAAAATTTTATTATGTTTATGCGGCCCCAGAGTGAGAGTGGTAACTTGGACCATTGGGCCAGTCGGGTTTTAAGATCCGCAAGTAAGGGGTCTAGGTTAAATACCCAACATCTCTAATTGAATTAGAATCGAAGTTGTTCCAGAATCGGCTGGAATATTGCAGGTTAGACATCCAAGCTGTAAATGGCAAGTGAAAGCCCAGCATCTTGGCATCATATGTCTGGACTAGGCAAGAGCACCAACAGTGTTGCAGTACAGATAGAGAATCCATTATACAGACTGCTCGAGACCTGAGGTTTTCCGGACAAGGGATCTTTTCATAATTTGGATCTTCTAGAAATCATTTAAACATTAAATGAATGCAAGGATATAGGATAAGGATACAGGGCTCAGTTATAACACTGCTTGAAAATCTAAAGGGGTTATATAATAAAAAGCACTAACTTTGTCCAGGGGCAGTAACCCATAGCAGCCAATCAGCAGGTCAAATTTATTGGTTCAGAACGTCTTGTTGGTTGCTTTAGGTTACTTCTACTGGGCAAACTTGATGCTTTTTATTACATATGGGGGTTAGAAACAGCAAAAGACAATTTGAGATGCACTCGACAAAGCACTGTCCTATAATTTGTGCTGTTTATTGGGACCTCAGCACAATGTTGTAAAGAGAATTCCCCATCATCAAGTGCCCTTCTTTCCCTGTTTTGAAGGCTAAAATTGCTAAAATTATTTTTTCTTACAGTAATTTGTATTATTAAGACCAGTATCTGTATTAATTATTAAAATTTTTAATGCTTTCTTCTAACAGGTATGATGTGGGACCTGAAAACACAAGCGTCTGATTTGGTTCCATTACTATGAAACATTTTGAGGGAGCGCTCCCAGCCTGGCCATGATTCTGTCCTATCCCACCAAACTCTATGGAAGCTGGGACGGGTGTCTGCAAAGCCTGCTGTATTCTGCAGTCAATCATAACCTTAAGACTGTACTTGTCTACTGAGATTTGTACAGATATATGGGAAAAACTCTAGGCACAGCCTATAAGAGCTGCCTCTGATGCTCCATTCCATCAGAAACCTATCCAAAGACTGCTTATTTGTAGTTGTTGCTTCACAAGATAAATAATGGCTAACATACTCTCTTCAGAAGTACAGCTTGAACTGTCTGTATTGCTGATTTGCAGTTGTAGAGAAATGCTTAATGATATGGCATATACTTGCTGCTTCACCACAATACCAAATCAGTATTTTTTACTTTGCGCATCCTTTGTTTCTTTTGTGAACTGTAAAAATTGAAAAGTGCTAGGTGTATATGTTTGGCTAAATGTACACAGAACCTGAGTTCTAGGCTAAAGATTGTCTCTCGCGGATGTTAACAGACCCCTGGAGCTAAACATTTTAGTCCATTGCATTTAAAGCTTTTTGTTTACATGTTTTAAGCATTTTATACTTTGTGACACTTGACAGTGTGATTTTATATTGAAAAAGCAGCTTTGTTTCCTCAGTCATGTCTTCATAATTGTATCGCAGCCACAAGCTAGTGATATTTATGGCTTCATATTGGAACTACAGTCATTCCTATGTAGCAAAAGTGTGAAACATTCCTAAAGCGTGTTTATAGGGATTATGCCCCCCTGTCTGAACTATATTGTCACCCTGTTTCCTGCTCTCTTCATTATATTCAGATATGTGAGAAGCAGTTTCATTTGTAGCTATCCTTCTGCTAGCTAAATGGCTATATAGGTCACTGAGTAGGACTCTGCACACGGTATATGTTTTCTGCTCCATTTTACAGTAATTTTTTTTTTCTTAAATCAGACTTAAAATGTCTGTCATTGTCTTGTTTGGGCTGCTGCAAATTTGTTTTACACAACTGAGCTACAAGTTTTATTAGTTTTAATTATCTTAGAAAGATTTTTTAAAAGACAGTTGCAGTTTTTGCTGTGTGTGTCTTCGCCCTTGGGGCTCTTACACACAGGCGTTTTGCTCTGCGTTCTCGTGCAGCAAATCTCTCCTGCACTCTATTGCAGGGGTACAAAGGACGAAATGCAGCCCATTCTTCCTGATGGGGTTTGTACTTATTCAGACGCATACAAAGACTGAACAAAAGTAGAATGCAGCTTGATGTGTTCCACCTTCGTTCAGTACTTGCATGCACCTGAATGAGTATAGTCCCATAAGGAAGAATGGGCTGTGTTTCTTCCTGTGCTCCCTTGTGGTGGAACAGAGGGTGAAAGCCCATGTGTCTTCGCCCTTAATTGCAAGTAAGTGAACTCCAATCTGCTTGCTTTCCTCCTTCCCCAGAAATGTATCATAATTACATAGCTGGGATGAAAGAAGTCACTTGCATATCAGGTTAAACTCTTGAATGTACTAGCCAGCATCACCAAAGGAAGCCCCATAGCTATTGCCAATTGTGCCTCTAAAACAGGAAAAAGAATGTTTCATGTTTACCCCCTGTACATAGTTACATAACCATAATTGTGTCTGCCATTAAAGTGTCTTGCAGGGAGAGGGAAATGAAGGATTCTTATACAACACATACTTTTGTTTTCCAGTAACTTGCCCACTAGGATAGTGCCTTCACCATAATTCCAAAGCTGTTCTGATCAGCTGCTGCCTGCCTGTGCGAATAACTGGCTGTTGCTTTCTGCAGTGCCATCTGCTTCATGCTTTAGAAGCCAAATGCTAATTCTGATAAATGCACCACCTTTACATTACTTCATATCTAATGATGTTTGTAAAAGCCAGTTCATTTCTGGTGAATTTCTACAAAGTGATCTAGATTGGATAACTATTCTATCGGCTGTCTTATATGGGCATTGGCATCTGGCACTGTGTCCTCTCTCCTGCCACTTTCTACTCTTAGGAAAATAAAATGTACAGTAGAAACCCCATTTTTAAATTTTTTGGGGGAACAGAAAAAATGGTATAAACTCCAGGAAAATGTAAAATTAGGGAAATGCATTATACTTTATATATTGGTGAGACCACAAAAAAACGGTGTAAAATGAGGGAAAATGTGAAAATAGGGGTTGTATAACTGAGGTTCCACTGTATTTTGTTGTTAGTTTTTATGCTATTAGTGTTAAATAAGTAATTGGAGGTCGTGTTAAAGGGACAGCAAGAATATTATTCACGTTTACAAACATTTCAGAAAATACTTTTTTGTTTTAGACAGCCACCGTGTATATGGTTTAATTTTCCTGCTGGTGAAATTCTGCTGACTTTGTTTTCCAGAGGGACCACTCACATTTCTTTACATCATATGTTACATGTATTCTGGACCAATTTACCAATCACCCAATAAATTTTCTTTCTGTGTCAAATTGTTTTGATTTTACTTTTAGATATCTATGTATGGCTCTATTATATGGTGTATGTGTATACATATATGTATGTATATATATATATATATATATATATATATATATATATATATATATATATATATATATATATATATATATATATATATAAGGTGCTTGAGAGAGGGTCAGCACTCACAGGACTTATACAAACAAATTATTTTATTAAAGAGGAGACTAACGTTTCGGCTAGCACTCTAGCCTTTTTCAAAGTGGTGAATACAACAAACACAGTGTCTAAAAAGCACAAAGTGGCGGGAAAAAGTGGAGATGACATCATCATACGTCGCCAGAGACAGAATACCAGAGATAAATCAATAGAAAACTGAAAACATGCAATAAAACAAAAAAGAAATAATCAGTACAAGCAAGTAATCAAAAGTTCTAAGCAGCAGCTTAAACAGAAACAAAAGTATCAAAATTAACACGCTGCTTGTAGCTAGCTGTCAGGGATGAGCCGAGAAAGTAACAAGTTTGTATCAACACAGTTCTGTTTCACATGAGCCCCATGAGTTGAAATAGACCCATAATCAAGAAAACTTGGTCAGTAAATGGAAACTTAAATAGGGCTAAAATGGGTTGCTATGGTAACTGGTTGCCTTAGTAACACTACAATTTTTACACCACTCCCCATTGGGGCAGTAGGGGGTAAAGTATAAGTACTCAGAGGTTCATCACAGTAAGTTAATTTGATTACAAATCCATTTTTGTGGGGTGTGAATATACATACAAGGGACCGGTTGCTAGGTTGCCGGTATCATAGCAACCAGACTCAAGTAGGTTAAAATGCCAGGTTAATCATCAAAAACACTTGTTGTAGTTCATAAAACATCGGAGTCATTATTCTTGCAGGGGATAACACATCCCTATCTATAAAAGTAGGAGAGAATACACAGGTGTTATTTGATATGGAAAGAAAGTCACATGTTGTAAGCTATCTCAAAGTGGCTATCTCAAAGTGGCTTCTAAAGCTACAGTAGCGTGTTAATTTTGATACTTTTGTTTCTGTTTAAGCTGCTGCTTAGAACTTTTGATTACTTGCTTGTACTGATTATTTCTTTTTGGTTTTTTGTTTTATTGCATGTTTTCAGTTTTCTATTGATTTATCTCTGGTATTCTGTCTCTGGCGACGTATGATGAGACACTGTGTTTGTTGTATTCACCACTTTGAAAAAGGCTAGAGTGCTAGCCAAAACGTTAGTCTCCTCTTTAATAAAATAATTTGTTTGTATAAGTCCTGTGAGTGCTGACCCTCTCTCAAGCACCTTCAACATTATTTGGACCTGCACCCAGGCAACAGCAACTTATCTATACGTGAGTGCCGGCATTTACTTGGAAGTTTATATATATATATATATATATATATATATATATATATATATAATTAAACTGAAGGTGAACCACCCCCTTAGGGTGAAGACACACAGAGCTACTAGTAGCAGCTACTGTCACGGCTACTGAAATAGACAATGCTGATCATTTACTGATAATTGTCTCTACATGTGTTTTAACAACACAGTGGCAATACTGAGGCAATTCTCAGTATTGTCTATGACAAGGTATTTTCTAAAGTTTAGTAGCCAGAGCCCTTAAGGTAATGGCAGCATGTCTGACAACTGGCTTGGCCAACAAGCAGTGGGGTCAGCACCAGGGCTGATAACATGAGTATGTTAAGCTTCTGCACCCAGAAGCACAATAGGTGAATAGACACTGTCATGTTGGGACTGCTGTTTCTCAGTATTGTCCCCTGAAGCAGTGTTCTATAGGTGCAGCCCTGCCCCTCCTCCCCTCTACCCCCTCCCTTCATCTGCTTTTATCTGCCAGAGACCAGGATCTTGCTAACAAAGCTGACTGAATTTGTAAAGGGCAGCTGCCGATCACATTCACCTGTAGCTATTTTGTTTGTGACTGCTAATGATGCATTGTTACATTGTACATTACTGTGTAAAAAGCACAGTAACCCTTAAAGCACTAGCCTGTATTATACAGAAGCCTGGGGCCCATGCATTCCATTAGTTTGGTGTCCATGCTACTCATAGAATAAAGGAACAAAGCACATTCATTTTATTTTTGTATCAAATTGTTAAATAGTAAAGGTCCATACTTGTAAATTATATAAAGAATGTTTTATATATTAATATATAGAGATGGAATCTATTATCGAGCATGCTATGGGCCTGGAGTTTTCCCAGATAAGAGGTCTTTCCATAATTCTACTAAAAATTAATTTAAACATTAAATAGACCCAATAGGAATAATTATATCTCAGTTGGGCTCAAGTACAAGCTACTGTTTCATTATGACAGATAAAAGAAATCATTACTAAAAAAATTGAATTATTTGATTAAAATGGAGTCTATAGGAGATGGGTTTCCCGAAATTTGGTTCTTTCTGGATAGTGGGTTTCCGGATAACGTATCCTGTACCTGTATATGTGTGTGTGTGTGTGTGTATATATATATATATATATATATATATATATATATATATATATATATATATATATATACAGTGGTGTGAAAAACTATTTGCCCCCTTCCTGATTTCTTATTCTTTTGCATGTTTGTCACACTTAAATGTTTCTGCTCATCAAAAACCGTTAACTATTAGTCAAAGATAACATAATTGAACACAAAATGCAGTTTTTAAATGAAGGTTTACGTTATTAAGGGAGAAAAAAAACTCCAAATCTACATGGCCCTGTGTGAAAAAGTGATTGCCCCCCTTGTTAAAAAATAACTTAACTGTGGTTTATCAATTTCAATATCAATTTCTGTAGTCACCCCCAGGCCTGATTACTGCCACACCTGTTTCAATCAAGAAATCACTTAAATAGGAGCTACCTGACACAGAGAAGTAGACCAAAAGCACCTCAAAAGCTAGACATCATGCCAAGATCCAAAGAAATTGAGGAACAAATGAGAACAAAAGTAATTGAGATCTATCAGTCTGGTAAAGGTTATAAAGCCATTTCTAAAGCTTTGGGACTCCAGCGAACCACAGTGAGAGCCATTATCCACAAATGGCAAAAACATGGAACAGTGGTGAACCTTCCCAGGAGTGGCCGGCCGACCAAAATTACCCCAAGAGCGCAGAGACAACTCATCCGAGAGGCCACAAAAGACCCCAGGACAACATCTAAAGAACTGCAGGCCTCACTTGCCTCAATTAAGGTCAGTGTTCACGACTCCACCATAAGAAAGAGACTGGGCAGAAACGGCCTGCATGGCAGATTTCCAAGGCGCAAACCACTTTTAAGCAAAAAGAACATTATGGCTCGTCTCAATTTTGCTAAAAAACATCTCAATGATTTTGGAAGGTGCGTGTCCCGTTACATCTGGCGTAAAAGTAACACAGCATTTCAGAAAAAGAACATCATACCAACAGTAAAATATGGTGGTGGTAGTGTGATGGTCTGGGGTTGTTTTGCTGCTTCAGGACCTGGAAGGCTTGCTGTGATAGGTGGAACCATGAATTCTACGGTTTACCAAAAAATCCTGAAGGAGAATGTCCGGCCATCTGTTCGTCAACTCAAGCTGAAGCGATCTTGGGTGCTGCAGCAGGACAATGACCCAAAACAAACCAGCAAATCCACCTCTGAATGGCTGAAGAAAAACAAAATGAAGACTTTGGAGTGGCCTAGTCAAAGTCCTGACCTGAATCCTATTGAGATGTTGTGGCATGACCTTAAAAAGGCGGTTCATGCTAGAAAACCCTCAAATAAAGCTGAATTACAACAATTCTGCAAAGATGAGTGGGTCAAAATTCCTCCAGAGCGCTGTAAAAGACTCGTTGCAAGTTATCGCAAACGCTTGATTGCAGTTATTGCTGCTAAGGGTGGCCCAACCAGTTATTAGGTTCAGGGGGCAATTACTTTTACACAGGGCCATGTAGGTTTGGATTTTTTTTCTCCCTAAATAATAAAAACCCTCATTTACAAACTGCATTTTATGTTTACTTGTGTTATCTTTGACTAATAGTTAAATGTGTTTGATGATCAGAAACATTTTGTGTGACAAACATGCAAAAGAATAAGAAATCAGGAAGGGGGCAAATAGTTTTTCACACCACTGTAAATGCGTTTATTAAACTTCTTTAAACATGTCGATTAACACCCTACTGAAAATACTAAAAATATTTTAGAAAATCATAAATCAGAGCAGATTTCAACTTAAGGAGTGGCAGCAGAAAAAAACAAATTCCTGTGGTTGTGTAGTAAACTGTGATTGTCAGTCTTACCAGTGGCAAAATAACTCAGGGATGTCTCCCTCTCCCAGTATACAGGTCTGACACTGGGTGCTTGTGGCACTTACAATGGGCATGGGGTGGAGCAGTCATTCTATAAGCTGGGGTACTGATTATATTTGTATTCCAGCCCATAGAAGGTGCTGTGTAGTGTGAGCGACAAGATCAGCTCTGACTGCCCTGGTACATAAAGCCATGTTGGCATTCTAGACCTGTATGTACTGCTGGGCAAGGGGCTTTGATAGGGAGGAGTTAAAATAAAAATAATAGCACATCCCTTTTTATAAGTGATAATGTAGGGTGACCTGATTACAGGTTAGGGACAAGTCTAGATAATCCAGAAGAAAGCACTGACTAAAATTTATCCCTAAACTAAACTAGCACAAAGTAAGTTTTAATATGGAACAAGTAAAAATTAGCTGCACACATGCACCACCTGCAGGCAGGAGTCAGAATAGCACATAGACTTGTAGGACACTGGGTGCACATTATGTATGCTTATGTACACTAGGAAAATGTGCAAACTTTAACATTGGTTTGTGTCAAAAGAAACAAAAAGGGAAGAAAAAAAAGCTTTTCCCATGAAACAATGCAAATACACAACTGTATGCTGGGGACATTTAACAAAATGTTGGTACTGCTTTTGTGGCACTGCCTTTATATGGCACGGGTTATGTAGGCATTAAACATGATGTTGGCACTGCATTATATTAGGGATGCACCAAAGCCACTATTTTGGGATTTGACCGAACCCCAAATCCTTCGTGAAAGATTCAGATGAATCTTTTTAAAAGGGTTAAAAAGAACCGCGCGAGCAGCACTTGGCAAAAAATTCCAACTTCCTCATTTGTGTGACGAAAAGTCACATGATTTTAAGGATTCGGTTTGGCCAGGACCATGGATTTGGCCAAATCCAAATCCTGCTGAAATAGGCCGAATCCCAAACTGAATCCTGGATTTGGTGCATCCCTAATTTTATTGCCATAAAGAGCACCAATACAACAATATATCTGTGAGTATGAAACAAACTTCAGAAATATTTTATTTCCTGGCATTTATATAATGGATATATCACTGGATAAGTTATAAGACAGGCTAAATAGGCTGGGCCGCACACCTTCATGGACCCTAGGTATATAATAATCTTTAGTAGGTGTGCTGGCTAGCATTGTGTGCCAGTGTTCTGGGGCTTTGTTCTTAAAAAAAACAGGGGTCACAAGTCACATTAATAGAAGAGATGAAGAAATAGTAGAGGGGGCGATGGAGGAGCTCAAAATAGTGAATAGAAGTTGAGTTGTAAAAGATAAAAGAAGGGGGGTACTGACATGCTAAATAGTAAAGGGAGAATGTGAAAGCAGGAGAGAAACAAAAAGATTGAAAAATGTGAGGGTGTTCAGTGGAAAAAATAGTTAAGGGAGAGTAGAGAAATTCTTAAGAATATGGGTCTATGTGAACTTTCTCATATAACCAATATAGAGGGCTTTTTGGCCTTTATTGGCCCCAGCTTGACAGATATTTGCCTATAATTGAGTTATGTAAGTGCAAGATATTTTCATTAGTTATATTGTCTACTTAAATTGCGACCTCTAGTTACACAATTATGTAATTTGCGAGCGACTTTATGGGCTTTGCCAATAAATTCCTATAGCATTATCTGTACACCTAGTTATTGTATACAGACTAATAGGTAGATTACTTTACCTCCCCCCCCATCATTATTAATCAGGTGACCAGTAAATGCTGCCTGCTGCTTAATTGCTATAGATAATTATTAATAAATAACCCCCCCCCCCAGTGGTTTAATGTGTGAATACATTTTCTCTGTGTCCATCAGTGTTTATGACATGAATTAGGCATGAACCGCTGCATCTCAGTATACAGAGAGTACCATCTGAGCATACTGCCCATAGGCGGATTTTCAATAAGGCTAGGGGAGGCTAAGCCTCCCCAAACCTGCTCTGGCACCCTAAAAATAAAATAAAAAAACCTGGCTCTGTTTCTGCGCTGTGCTGCAAATCTTCTCCTGTCCCTGCAAGCTCCGGGTTCTGCTTTAATCAGCTGTGCTCTGATTGGATCTTTCTTCTTGTATATTCTCCAATCAGAGCACAGCTTTCTTGACAGACAGTAAAATTGACCAATCAAGACACAGATGCAGACAGGGATCGGGAAATTTTGCAAACTGCAGAAATGAAGACTTAAAAAAGAAGAATCTGCAGACTGTAAGTTTACCCATGAGCCAGCTTTGAACTTTGCTGCAGTTTTCATCCCACAGGCACTATACACAGGCACTATACCCAGGCACTATACACAGGTACTATACCCAGGCACTATACCCAGGCACTATACACAGGTACTATACCCAGGCACTATACACAGGTACTATACCCAGGCACTATACCCAGGCACTATACACAGGCACTATACACAGGCACTATACCCAGGCACTATACCCAGGCACTATACACAGGTACTATGCACAGGCACTATACACAGGCACTATACTATATATGTTCTAAAGGCTGAGTCAATTAAAATAAATTGTTTTTTGTCATCTGACATTTATAATATCCCCTACCCTAACAGATGGAGGGTAAGTTAACTTTTCCCCCTGACAAAGCTCATTGTGCTTTTATATATTTGTTATGGTTTTTTGCACATTCTATTTTTTTTTTTACTTTTGTCATTGTTTTTTTCATTTATAGTAAGTTACAGTGGGGCCAATGCTGTGTATCAGTGCCAGTGTTATAGTGCCAGGGCCTGAATATCTGCCCTCAGTACCCACTGCTCCTCATGGCATATAATGTGCTGGGTTTGTATATAAAGAATGCATCTCGCTGTATATAACGTGCCTGGGATGTCAGTACCCGCTGCCTCACTTTCTATAAAGCTAACTTAAACCCATCTAATGGGGAGGGTTCACTTGTAGTATGTTATAGAATGGCCTATTCCTAGCAACTTTGCAATTGGTCTTCCTAGTTAATTTTATATAGTTTTTGAATAATTTGCCTTTTGCTTCTGCCTCTTTCCAGCTTTCAAATGAGGGTCACTGACCAAAAAGTATTGCTCTGTGAAGCTACAGTTTTATTTTTCCATGCAGCCCCTTAACTATCCATATTCCCATCTCTTGTTTAAACCACTACCTGGTATATAAGACCCTAGCAACCAGATAGCTGCTGAAATACCAAATGGAGAGCTGCTGAACAAAAAGCTAAATAACCGAAAAACCATTAAAAATAAAAGAGGACAAATTGCAAATTGTCTCAGACTATCAGTGTCTACATCATATTAAAAGATAATTTAAAGGTGAACTACCCCTTTAACCTAACTGAACACAAATGTATAGAGATCCCCTAACAGAAGTGCATGTACGAATGCTTTTACATCCTAAGCATTTTAGGGTTAAAAAAATCCCCCCCACCCGCACTTTTGTACAGTATCCCTGGGAGTCAGTGGGAACGGCAAGAGGTAGTTGGGAGGTTAATTTTTTACACCAGCAGTGAATCCACTAAGGGGCTGATTTACTAAGACACGAATTCGAATCCGAATTGGAAAAATTCCGATTGGAAAACGAACATTTTGCGAATTTTTCGTATTTTTTGCGATTTTTTCGGCGTCTTTACGACTTTTCGGAAATTATCGCGACTTTTTCGTTACCAATACGATTTTTCGTAGCCATTCCGAAAGTTGCGCAAAATCTGGCGATTTTTTCGTAGCGTTAAAACTTGTGCGAAAAGTCGCGCCTTTTTCGTAGCGTTAAAACTTAAAAGGCGCGACGTTTCGCGCAAGTTTTAACTCTACGAAAAAATCGCGACTTTTCGCGCAAGTTTTAACGCTACGAAAAAATCGCCAGATTTTGCGTAACTTTCGGAATGGCTACGAAAAACTCGCGTTTTTCTGCAAAAATCGTATTGGTAACGAAAAAGTCACGATAATTTCCGAAAAAATCGCAAAATACCGAAAAAAACGCAATCGGACGCATTCGGCCTGTTCGTGGGTTAGTAAATGTGCCCCTAAGTGTCACATTAGGCTGATGCCACATGCGGCGTAGGGCTGATTTTTTCGGCAAGCGGAAAAACGCTTGCCGAAAATTCAGCCCTACGCCTGCTACTTGTGCCTGCACCCGAATGAATGGGATACGCTTGGGTGCAGGCACATGTAGCCAATATACGCACGAAAACACGAGAGAATGCAAAGTCTTGCCGAAAAAATCAGCCCCACGCCGCATGTGGCATCAGCCTTAGCTGTAGGTCAGTCTGTGTATGGGCCATCTTTAGCCTCCCCAAACAAAAAAGTCATCCTCCGCCTATGATACTGCCTACACCTTAACACTTTCAAGGCCAGACGTAAGTGCATGATATTTGTATAACTGCTAAGCAAGTGACCAGCCACTGAATTAGCACATAATGCAGAGCTGTCGGCCCCAGTCAGCTGCAATTTGCAGGACCTGTGTGCGCGCTACTGGAAGCAGCATTACATGCATGCACAAATGCTCTCCACAAGCTGCTGAAAGCTAGCCACATGTGTGCAAATGCTCTGCTATAATATAACTGAACACTTACTGTGCATGTACGCCCGCAACTCGAGGAAATAGAGGGAGTTGACAACTCTATGTCCCCCCCCAACCTCCCATTCACATGTTTTGAACTGTTAAATTTCTCTTCCTCTATGTCCATTAAATTGTAATTATAATATATAATTATATCATGAAATGAATATTGCTAGAGCTTGTGCTGCTGGACCCACCCCCCTTCCCAGCTTTTGCACTGCCACCTCACCCTTGGACCCCCCTGCTTACCTTTTTATTGCGGGGAGGGGGTGGTCTAGGGGGCAATTGCGCTCCCTGCAATAGAAGAGCCAAAGTTCTGGTTTAAAAAACAGAAATTAAGCTGTTAAAGTTACCCGTAGCAGCCTTTTACAGCCCCTGACAACTTGCAGGGTGCTACCACCTGATTGAGTTTATCAACCCACCTCATGGCTGCAGTGTCCCTGCCCCCCCCCAACACACACACACACACACAGGCACATATAGCAGAGATAGTTTCGCTTGCCGTATGTAGGTCTGCGCAGTCACACAGAAAATCTCACACAGACATCTCATTGGTTAGTAAGCATCTCTAAGAATAGTTCTGCAAGTGACATTTCCCCTGCCATACTGACTGTTTCCCATATTTGGTATTCCCAACTATAATGATACAGACATTCTCACAGCTGCCTGATTCCAATAACTATCCTGTCTGTGCGCTTAAGGGAACATCTGCCCAAGTGTGTGCAATCTAGGCAGGCATGGCATTATGGGAGTAACCTTCTTAAAAGGAATTTTATTCTCTTACCTGTCTCAGGTACAGCTCTCATTTTGTGCACCCCTCGCCAAAATACAGTCTTTCCATTCTCCTTGTGGGGAATTTTGCCCCCTCTCTCTTGCAGATCATTTCTAATTCCGAAATCGTCTTGAGAAATCATGTTTAAGATCTACCCACAGATTTTCAATGATTGTAAAGGGCCCTAAGAACAATGTAAGTCCTGCAAGCCCTTTGCAGTCACATAAAAGTTTGCATTTGCCTTTCTGGCCATCATACAAGCAGTTCTTGCCCATCCAGATCTTGCCTCGAGTCCAACAGTTCCCCTTAACTTCCCTTAACCCTGCTTGGTAGGCATCAGTTAGCTTTATTTTAAGACCCTCACCCAGTTGCTTATACAAGCCCATGGTTGTTGAGAGACAGCCCAAAGTTTGGGGTTTCATGGATTTTATTGAGTTCAGGTGACAACTCCTAATGGCCTAATGAGTTTATTGGAATCAGGAGTGGTGTTCCTGGTTCCATGATGCAGCATTGCATGCACAAATATTATATGCATAGAAAAGCCATCAGGAGGAACCTGTAACCTTATAACAAACATCAGCATCTGAGGAGTGCCAAACAGACAAGCCAGGGAATTTTTGTAAACAAGTGTTGGGAACAGATGACGTCAAAATTAAACTCTGGCCAAAATCACCAAAGGTTTGTTTCGAGAGAATAACACCCCAGTTTAACATAGGGGTGGAATCATTATACTGTATGGTAGCCAGTGGCACAGCAAACACTGTATGAGCAGAGGGAAGAATGGATTCCGCTAAATCAGAATTTCTGCATGCCAATGTAAACAGCCAGCAAAGAAGATGAAGCTAAAAAGGTGATCATGCTTCAGAATCTGTGAGTAGATCCTAAACATGGAGGATGGTCCAAAAAGATCTTGGAATAAGAAGAGATCTACAAGGAAGGTTGAACAAAATACTCTTAGCCTGGATGCATAAAGCTGGCCATACACGTGGCGATCTGACGATGTTTCGTATGACCATCGGTCGCACGAAACATCGTCAGATCCGCCACACACCATTCAGGGCTGAATAGGCAGGTAAGGAGGTAGAAACAATAGGATTTCTACCTCCTTCTGCCGATTCAGCTCTGAAGGGAGAATTTTGGTCATGCGCCTTCTATGGCGCCTGACCAAAATTTTCTAACCTGGCCGATCGACGAGCCGACCGATTTCAGCAGCTTCCTGCGACATCGGTTGGTTCGCTGACATACCATACACGCACCGATTATCGTACGAAACGAGGTTTCGTACGATAATATTGGTGCGTGTATGGCCACCTTAAGGCATTTACAAGCTACGATCTTTCTTCTGCAGCCCCTCCTAATAATATGTCTACCCATTCCACCACATGCCAAACCCTAGCACCAGGCAAACAACAGACACTTTGGCATGTAGGGTCTTTCCTCCTAGCACTCCTCCCCCATCTGTACTGAAGGAGCATCCCCCGGGTACACTCGCTCTATACTTGCCAGGTCAGCTACCCTGTTGGCTATGCAGGTTATATTCAGGAAAGGTATGTGTATAGGAGGGCAAGGCAGGTAGTACTCCTCATATAAGAACCCCTTGTAAAGCAGCAGAACAAAGTAAGAGTGCACATTCCCCTCTGTACTACAATGGGAAAGCTACAGTAACTCTACCAGTGGATACACTTTGCACAGCAGACAAGTTACTGCAGAAAATCAGCGCGGCTCAACTGGCACTGGCACTAGTGCTATGAAAGGGACATTGTGAAAACAGTACACAAATGACTCATTAAATCAACAGATACTTATGGATAAATGTCATTCCGTCTCTGTGTATTCATAAATGCTAACGTGCATAATAACCTATGCCAGATCCCTTACAGAGAAACATTATTCCAGAGGCTGCAAAATATCTATGCGCAGTCATAATAACACATTGTTCATGCTAACCTGTTCTACATCTTGTACAGAATTTCCAGTACATGAGCATCTCTGGGCATTATATTTCTGAATCTGAAAGAATATATATTTCTGTATTGATTTTTATAAACATACACTATTCTTACAACAATATATCAGTAGTCTCTATACTGTGGTGATGGCACCCCTAGGACGCCTTAAAGCAATGGGCAGAGGCCCCATAAGATCACAGTAAGCTCACAATTACAGGTAGGGCATTCTCCATATGGTCTGTGGTCTCCTATGGTTTAAATAAATAATTCAAAATGTTTATTTAAAGGTATATTGAAATATATTTAAATGAAGGTATGGATTATGCAGACATACAAAGTATAAAGGAGTAGCCTATACCCTATATATAGAATTTACCTTACATTTATTTATGTCATATTAGTGGAAGATGCCTTATTGTTCATAGCTTTATTATATACCGAGGACAATATAAATTGCTTTTTATCAAAAATACAATCTATTATTTCTTGAGAAGGCTCCACACAATTTTAATTTTGCTCAGAATGTAAAGCAGATTTGTAGTTTCCTTGTTTTCTCAACTATCCCTCTGACAATGTTCATTGATGTGACATAACAAACTGTAGAAGTTGGATGAAACTATTAGATATTTCTGTTTATGCTGAAATGTACCCCCTGCCCCCTCCTACCTGTTATAGCAAATGCATTGTGTAGGTTAATCTCATCTAGGTGTGTATTGTGTGTAGCCAGCCGGCTCTGTCTGGCCCTTCTAATGTAATTGCCCCTATTGTGAGGGCACACAGAGCCAGACCCCATAGTGACACAATACACATAGTTAACCCTTGTGAGAGCAGTGCTCTGTCTAGTAAATGCAAAAGACTGAACTGGGCATGCTCACTAAGTGGCTTCCCATAGGCACAGTGGGATTAGCTATGATTGGCCCCTCTGGAAGCTGCCTTTGGGTTGGCAGAAGGAGTCAAATCCGGTTTTGGTTTTACGACAGGGGCTGTTCCCTTTCTGGCTACAAAGGTGGCTTCCAACATTTCCAAGGGCTTTTTGTCTGGGGTGTAACCTTAGCTACGGCAGGACCCCCCTCCCCTGTGGTCCCCTGGAATCTACCTTAGCTGCGGCAAGAAGTTTTCCCTCCAACTGTGTGTATTCCCCTATTCCCTAAGGAACAAGAGTGCAGGCTGCTACAACCTACTGGCTTATGGAAACCTGCTGATGGCTACTTACCATTTCTCCAATAAACGCCTTTCCTGTGACACCAACTGTTTGCTCTTTGGGTCCTGCCCTATGTCTGTGAACTCACGGGCCTGAGGTTGTGACAATTGAGTTCCTCCAGGAGGCGGGACTTAATTCAGCGCTAACCAAAGCTGAAATGACATCCTTTCCCTTCCGAGATGCCAGATTAAATACAATGTAAGGGACACCGTCTGTTATTAGTTATTATCAATACTATTAATAATTAAGAACTCTGTCTGTAGACAGAGATCATAATCTAGGCAGGTTACTATTTGTATTTAATTTAAGTAATGCTCTCTGTATCTCTGTCTTTCTCTCTCTATATATACTGTAAGGTTCAGTTTAGCAGGGGCCAAAGTTACGGGGCAGTTGTAGGTGCGTTATACTGCTCTAAATATAGACTGATTTATTGAGAAATTTCCACAAAACCCTACCAGTCCCGCCCATCTGTTCCACTTCCTGCTGGCTGAATTCTCTGGATGTGCAGGGGAGGCGGCGGCTCTCAGTACACTGCACTGTAGGAACCAATCAGCAGCTAGGCTGACCTGATAGGGAACTGAAGCCTGTCTTTGCTTGTGTGACTGAAGGGCTGTGATTGGCTATCCCCCTCTTACTGTGCTTCTGGCAGGGGCCGTTAGGACACGCCCACCCTCCATTCGAAACAAGGACAGAGACCTGATAGGATCTATACGGAACTCCAATAAAGGGGCCATTTTTACAGACAGTATTAATTTGTAGCTCAAACTGAAACCAATACCATATATTATTTTTAATTGCCTACAAGATTAGGTTTTTTTAAATTTATCCAATATGTCTACTTTAAGTAAAAATTAAACAGCTTCAGCATGCTTTCTTTAACATAGGATTAGCAGTCGTGCTTTAACACACATATCGGTGAACAAAAACAAAAGATGTCCAGCACTTACAGCATAAGGGCTTGTACTCATTAGCATTTTTCATGCACTAGACATGTTCCTAGACAAATTCTTACGTTCCCAGGTGCCCACAGCCATATGACTTTATAAACACCAGTCACACTTTACTGCTACGCTGCAAGCTGGAGTGATATCACCCCCTCCTGTCCCCCCCCAACCCAGCAGCCAATCAGCAGAACAATGGGAAGTAGTGATGTGAGGGACCGCACACTACCCTAGCCTGCCTGCTCCCAACCCGAATCCTATCCAACCCGGCTTCTCCCCTATATTTATAGACCCGCGCCCGCCCTGTGATGATGTCATACAAGGGGTGTGGTATAGCGGGGGCACGCCTATAAATACAGAAGCCAGCAGTGTAAGGTCGCTGGTGTGGAGGGTGAGCGGAAGAGCTTAACCCATACCTGGACCCGAACCTGCCCAACCGACAGGTAAACCCACAGTTTCCACAGGTATCGGGCCAGCCCACACATCACTAATAGGAAGGTATTGCTAAAAATGCTTCCACCTAGTGGTAGAAATGAGAATAGCACTCAATAGTAAGAAATCCTGGTCCGGCTTGGGACTCCTCCAGTTACATGGGGGTAGGAGAAACAATAGGTTATCTGAAAGCAGTTCTAATGTGTAGCGCTGGCTCCTTCTGAAAGCTCAGACTCAGGCACAATGCACTGAGATGGCACCTACACACCAATATTACAACTAAAAAAATAAATTTCTTGGTTCAAGAATAAAATTTTAAATGGTAGAGTGAATTATTTTCACAGTCACAATATAGTAATAAATACTATACAATAAAAATCATGACAGAATCTCTTTAATCCATATTGGAGGCAAGACAATCCTGTTAGGTTTATTTAATGTTGAAATGATTTTTAGCAGACTTGAGGTATGGAGATCCAAATTAAGGAATGCCCCCTTTTCCGGAAAACCCCAGCGAGCATTCTGGATAACAGGTCCCATACCTGTATATGCTGTATATATGCTTTATCCAGAAAGCCCTGAAATACAGCAATGTCTTTTCCTGTTAGTCTGTAATGATAAGACAGTACCTTGCACTGCAAGGGAACTAAGCTGCATAAATCCGTATTGGTGACAAAACCATCCTACTGGAATTTTGTTTTTACATTTGTCACCACTGTCCTGTTTTTGAAATGTAACTCTCACTTACACAGCAAGGTCAGACTTTGACAAGGGGGGACTGGCAATGCAGAAAGGCTCTTTATTGTTCTACAAGATCGGATCAATGGCCACAGGTTTAAAATTGCTTCTGCATAGCCTCAAAATAAGCTGTTAGTAATACAGTTTGTCATCTGTACTTCAATTCAAGTTGCTCCCAGGGTCCCTCTATGCAGAGGGGCAAGGTAAATGCCCTTTCCCTCCCCTACAACATGCCCTGTTGCTCAGGCCCATGGAAGGGACAGTGTGCCAGAATGACCACCTTTTTCCTGTACATACACCTCTATGACAGAACCTTTCCAGTAAATTGGGTATGCACTGAGATATATCACTAATTAACCTGATGCACTTGTGTCTCATCCCTCCTGCAGTGCCAGCTGGCTGAGCTTTGTTTGTCCCCATGTAACAAAATCCATTCTGCATTGGCTGTTGTGTATCTGCCTTGTGCTGTTGCTGCAGTGGGCTGGCATGGAGCCTGGGAGTGTAATTCCATAGGATTTCTTTTTGATATATATTCTTGGCCACACCAAATACCATAGCATTTATTACTCTTTAGCTGAATACCAATGAGCCTCCATACTGGCTTCCATTTATTGTGTGGTTAGGGGAGACAAGGTTTGGTAAAGTTTTCTGTTAGGAGAAAATGGTATCAGCGCTACACCAGCATTTTACTTCTGGCTGGTTTCCCAAGCATCTTTTGCGACAATCCCTATTCAGGCATGCTCAGCAGAGTAAACCTGCACCATCTACTCTATTGCCCATATACAGATAGCCAAGTGCCAAAGCATAGAATGAAGGTATTGAGATGCTAGGGCCCAAGGAAAATTTTAGTGCCTAACATTTTGGCACCCCGCCCCAAGTAAAATTAACTTTACATGTCCTTAAAGTCCTTAGAGTCATAGCCTCTACTATGCCCTATGTCAGCATGATATCTATTAAGGATCACCACTAATAAAAGCTGCATGTTGGCTAAAAGAATACTCATTTTCTAAAATGAGTTATAGAAACTATACTATGAGAATTGCTACTGTACCTTCACTGCAGACATTCACATACTTGTATAATTTTTCAGAGCCACCATGTCCCAGGTCACAACATACCCCTTATAAACAGCTTAAAGTTTCATGGCTTTACCACCACCTAGTGGCTAACTTCATGGAAATAATAACTTTTTGCCTGTCTACAACACAATAGCAACCCACCAAAACACATATTTATTATTTTCTATAGCTACATACCCCCTAATTCCCCCAATAAAATCAAAACTGGGCAGGGTTTCAAGCAGATTGGCAAATATAATTATGCATGGCTTTATGTGGGTGAGGGTGTAATTGTTAATGTCCTCATTTTTTATTTCTAGTTGTTGGAAAGGTATGCATACATGCTCATAGTGATTGGCTAAACAGACCAACCATCAATCAAGTGGTAACCCTCCCAAAAGAAACATTTTTTTACATCCTGAAAATCACAGTTGGTGAGAAACATGGGAAGTTCTTGGCCAGCCTGGATGTGATAGGGACTGCAGATGGGGTAATAAATTGTGCACCAATCTCCAAGCAAAAAGAATACCCTCTACCTTAGCATTAGGCATTTTCTATACAGTGATTCATTTAGAATTTGTAAATTCCCAGTGTATTAAAGTGCTAACTTTTTTCCTGGGTCTGGTTCTACTGTTTTGTAACCTCCACCTTACCCTGTTTGCCCAAGGATGCCCTGTGCTGTAGTATACTTGCGCATATGCAGTATAATAAAGATGGAAACAGCTGCTGTATTGTGTATTGTGCAAGTCTGGAAGTCTGACTGAGGCACAAAGATCCCTGGGAAAAAGTGTAAGATGGCAGCAGGCTGGGCACGGTGCTTACATGGGAATAATCCTGGGAACAAGAGCACCTGCCCGGGGCAAAAGTGAGATTTTTAATACACAGGTGAAATTGGTGCTCCTCAGTCTATTTAGCTTTGCTTGTACCATTTGAGGTAATGTAATATTTCTGTAATATTTATGCAAGGCATTTATCAAAGAGTACCTGAGAAACAGAAATTTAACAGCATCAGCAGCTCCCTGATAGCAGGTACCATAGTATTTACAATTTTCCTGCAGGCAAGCAATAAAAGGGTATCTAAGGCTTAGCTTAAAGAGAACCTCAGCCCAGGGTCACTGCTGCCATGAGGCAAGATGAGATACTCACTTCAGGCAGCAGCACCCTGCAATTGCGCTCCCTGTACTAGCGATGCGGCCCCTGCCTAGACCCCTCTGGCACTGTAAAAATAAGCATGGGGGGCTAAGGGGGGCGGCATTGCTAAAGCTGCTTCGGGCAGCATTTAAGACAGAATCGCCTCTGCCTCAGCCATTCTTGTGGGCTGTTTAGTGAATATGAGTGGTGCAGGCAGGGGGTGCAACAGGCAGTGCAATGGTGCAGGCAGGAAGGGGGACCCCTGGCAGTGTGATGGTGCAGGCAGGAAGGGGGTGCCACTGGGAGTGTGATGGTGCAGGCAGGAGGGGGGTGCCACTGGCAGTGTGATGATACAGGCAGGAAGGGGATGCCACTGGGAGTGTGATGATACAGACAGGAGGGGGTGCCCCTGGGAGTGTGATGATACAAACAGGAAGGGGGTGCCACTGGGAGTGTGATGATTGCACGGTCACATAGTAGTAGTCTATGTCATTAACTTAAACCTAAAAATAATCATGTTCACCATCGCTAATACCAATTAACAATTCACCAGTGTAACAATTCACATATATACAAGTACAACAATCAATAAATAAATATAAATTAGATCATAAAGCATTAATGTTTAGGTTCAGCAACACCTTTGAGGCACTGATTAAGTTAAAAGAAAGTAAAAAAAATCAAATGCATACTTGCAGAGATTATATCACTGACCTATCCTATACACTCACATACATAAATTATACATACAAACATTAATACTAACTGTAGATATTAGTATCACAATAGCCTTGGATACTATGCTTGTTCAAAAACTTATCCAGGCCCCTCTTATAGGCATTAACAGAATCTGCCATTACCACATCACTAGGAAGGGCATTCCCCAACCTCACTGCCCTCACCGTGAGGAACCCCCTACTGTATGTTGCTGCAAATGAAAGTTAATGGTGATGGTGGCGCGGCGGGAAAGATCCGTATATGTATTTATTTGGCACCAAGGCCATTTCACATAAAGTAAATAATTCAAATAGCATTAGCAAATAGCCCATCTCCTGCCCCCTTACTGAGTTAATCTACAAGCTAGCACCTATCACTGAAGCCCAGCATAAAAGAGGGAATAACACTGGTAGGAATAGGATTTTCACTAGTAGTGACAATGGGAATGTATAAGCTGAAGGTACAAGGTTACATTTGCTTTGTATCTATAGGTTTTCATCTCTGCAGAAGTTGCCATGTAACCTCCAGTATAAGACCCCTCTGTTCAGCTATACCAGCAGAATGGAAGCCTGACTTCATTTACTTTAACCGTCTCATCTGTGCAGTTGGCAATGTAACTGTGTTTGGTATAGATTATAAAACCTCCAAGTGATTGATTGAATTTGAAATGCGGTGCGCATGTCATAATTGTCAAAAGTAGATCCAGCTGTGGGTCCGTGGCTGCCCATGGTGGCAGGGCCGCCATCAGAAATCACGGGGCCCCTAACAACAAAATTTTCTGGGCCCCCCTCCCCCAGGGCCCCTCCCATCAGTACAGGACACACAGACATAAAAAGTATTAGGGCCCCCCTACCACAGTGCCCCCTAACACTATGCTGGCCAGGCCCCCCTAACGCTATGCTGGCCACAGGCCCCCCATAAAATTGCCCCATATACAGTACTCCCATACACAGTGCCCCCAATTGCCCCATACACAGTGCCCCCATAGACAGTCCTCCCCACACACAGTGCCCCCAATTGCCCTTAGACAGTGCCCCCAATAGAAAGTGCCCCCATACACAGTGCCCCAATTTCCCCCATAAACTGTGCCCCCAATTGCCCCCATAGAAAGTACCCCCAACAGACCAAGTCATCGTCGGCTGCTCCTTCTCTCTTATGCTGCGGCAACAGGCCCTTCTATAAGGTTGCACCTCGTCGCTGACGTGTGACTTCATATGCACAGGCGCAACCTTATAAAAGGGCCTGTTGCCACAGCATAAGAGAGAAGGAGCAGCCGACGATGACTTGGTCTGTTGTGGGTACTTTCTATGGGGGGCACGGCACGGCGCGGTCTATTGGGGGTACTTTCTATGGGGGGTACACTCTATGGGGCAATTGGGGGCACTTTCGGATTCGGTTCGGTGCAGAGCATGGATTCGGCCGAAACCGAATCCTTGAAAAAAAAACGCAGTATTCGGCCTTATAGGAAATAGTATATATACAAATATATAAAATATATTATATATACCATTTGGTAAGCAGATTTTATACATGACCAGTACAATATATAAATTTTTATGCAAATATCAGACTATATATATATATATAGTTGAAACAGAATACCACACTCACAGGACTTAGTGAAAAAATGCGCTACATTTTGGCGCCATTGTGGGTTTAAGAGTGGGTTTGTAATTACTTTGTTCACTTTGAGAAAGGCTGTGGATACGGCCGAAACGTTAGATAGATGTTTTTCACAATAAAACATAACTACATTTTTTCACTAAGTCCTGTGAGTGTGGTATTCTGTTTCAACTGTAACACTTGTATTTTGTATACTGCACCCAGGCATTTTGATATAAAAATACCTGAGTGCCTGCTCCCTACCAGCTCTGTAAGAATATATATATACTGGAACAATGACAGCACTCCTAGGGTTTAAAGAATTGTGAGAAAATGTAAATGCAAAAATAGAAAGGTTTATTACTAAGTAACTAAGTAATAAACCTTTCTGTTTTTGCCTAATAAATAAAATGAAAGTGTTAGATATTATAAAATAATTATGATTACATAATGTAGTGATTACATAAGTGACCAGTAAAATATATACATTTTTACGCATTTATCTGTGTGTGTGTGTAAATAATGTTTTTCCTAATACAAAAATTAAAATGTTAGATATAACATAATTTTGATTAAATCATTATTAATTAAGAAAATTTCACTTGCGATAAAAGTACAAACCCATCCCAAGCAGTTCCGCTTATTGGCCAGCAGAGAGCGCACAACGTATATTTGCGTTTGACGTTGCCAGGGCTTGGGGCGGTGACGGGGAGATGACGTAGTTAGGGCTACAAAGAGAAGAAACCGGGAGCTGCGATTCACATTCCGGAAGGGAGAAGACGCGTCAAGATGGTGAGGAGTGTTCGGCAGCTGATAGTCTTTCCCTAGGGGTCTAACCCCAAAGCTGGGACTGTCCAACCTGCGGCCTTTCAGTACCTGATGAGACAAAAGTCTCAGGTTGAAGTTGCATTATAAAGGCTGGAGGGCCGCAAGTTGTCTGTCCCATTGCTAGTGAGGAGATTGCGCAACATCGGTGGATTCCATTGCCTGGCAGATGTTCTTGCCGCTGGCATGCAATGCCCTTTCCTGGCACAATTCCCCATGCCTATAGATTGCCGCTATTACATGTGGGAGACATCGGCAAGGTTGCTGGGGATCACTTTCCGCCCGTGTCGCCCTGGGCCTAGTGGGTGGGTGTGTTGGGGAGGCTATGCCTGTCTGATGCCTTGTGTTTCTCTTGCTTTGAACAGTGCGACTACTCCGACGACCAGATTGCCGGTAAGTGCTCGCTTGGTCTCTATACGCGGCCAGATAGTGATGATCCGTCTCCCCATAGGCTCAGGCTCATCAGTGTCTTTCCCTCGCTTCCCTCCTCCCATCATGCTCACCCTGTCTCTCTCATTTCTCTGCCCTCTCAAGCCTGACTGTACCCAGAGCAGCCGGCCGGTAAGTGGGTGCCCCTCACACTAACCCCGCACTCATTCCTTCCCTACTCACCTTCAGCTTTATTTTTCTAATCTTGGGGTTCTGCTTGGCCCCCCAAACAGACAATCCTCCTTCTCCCAGACATTGTGTCATTAAAGCTCCTGTGCCAGTGATTGGCTGTCTGTGAGACTGGGAACTCTAGTTCAGCAACAAGCCTTGCCCCTCCCTGTTCTGCAGTGATGCATGTTTGGCCATAAGTTAGCCAGAGTGTTCTGTTTCTTTGCAAAATCTGCCCAACTTTGTGATTGGCATGAAATGTGTTGTTGCCTTTTCCCTAATCTACTTTAGGCTTAAGCACCCAGGATCTCTGGCAAATAAGGGGTTAATTTTATCAGCAGTGCAGGACCCCCCTGTGTGTGTGGGAGGGGTTTGTTCTAATTCACATTCTAACCAGCTCTTGTTGCAGAAGGCTAATTCCATGGTGGACTGGACATGCCAGTACTACCCTGTAATAGACATAATGGATGTACATGTAATTGGATTGTATCCATCAGAGCTATGGCTAAAGACTCCTGTATCGGGTTATTGCAGGGCTCTGGGCGTGTTGGCGCAGACAGTGTTTATGTTCCTCCTGTACCTACATTGTTCTTTGACACACACGCCCTCCCTCTCCTCAGAGGAAAATGGCTGCCAGGCTGTTCTCTGGATGCCTTATATGGTAACAAAGCCTCATTCTGAGCCTGTCAGTGCAGAACTGTCAGCAGAGGAGGGGTTGGCAGTGAGGAGGATGGGGCTGAGCTCCCTGCATTCCTGCCGGGCTGATGCCTGCAGGCTGGATTGTCTCTTCCCTCACTGGGTTGGTGCAGCCCAGCCTCAGATCTGCTGTGGGTTGTACTGGGCGTATTACTGTGTGGCAGAGAGGGAAACGTTCCATTTGAAATGATTTCCTCTGAAAGGAATCCAGCAGGAGGGGTCAGGTTAGGGAGTGCCACAGGAAGGAAATTGCCGGGATCCCCCCCCCCCCCACTCGCCTGATTGCTTGCAGTTACTATTTCTAGTCTAAGGGCTGCCGTACAGCTTCAGCCAAGACATTTGTGCAGATGTTATAGCTGTGCAACAAATACTTGAGGAAACTGATGTAGAAATATATATATATATATATATATATATATATATATATATATATATAATGGAAGTTGTTATATGCAGTGGGAGTCCTGTTCCTTCAGGTCCCTAGATGTTGCTGGATTACAACATCCCATCATTCGTCAATATTTTTTAAAGATTTAAAGCATGCTGGGACTTGTAGTCCAGCAACATCTAAAGCAGGGCAATGCAGATTTTTGGACAGCAGAGATCCATCTGATCATGTTCAGACTTCTGAATATAGTAAAGCCCAGGAAGCCTGGTAGTATTTATATGTATATAGTTGGTTAGTACATGTTATAGGGGAGCAAAGAGTAAGTTAGTGCTCAGTATGTGAAAGCTAACAATAAGCTGTGCTGTTGGGAATATATGTGCCCTTACATTTGTAAGTATGCACTGCTGACCCTGCATGCTGACGCGTGTGTGTTTGCGTTAAGGTGGTTGTCACAGGGGCCAATGGAGAGTGATTTTATACTGCTTACTTGGACAAAGCTTCTGAAATCTTGTCTGCTTGTGTCCTGTATCATTGGTCCCCTGCCTATGGCGCAATCCTGCAGTGTTGACATGGGCCCAGTCCGAAGGTCAGTTAGCATGGGAATTTGTGGGAATGCATATTTGCAGCTCTAGATATACTAAACATCACTGATAAATTATATAAAGGGCCCCTGACAAAATATTGGACCTGTGAAGGGTGGGGGCATGAACAGGAAAAGTGCCTAAATCTTTATTTGGTAAATACCAAGAGTCCGTGTGGTTACTCCGTGACCCACTGTCACCTTGTGCTAGTTAACTAAATATTTCTGCGCTAATGCAATGAATTCTCTGTGCATCCAATTCTGCAAAGCTGCTCCAGTAACTGTGTCACTGCCAGTGACTGACCCCCACACTTTGTATTACTGGGTGAGTTTGCATCGGGCCATTTCTTTCTCTCAGCCATTCATGCCCTAACTTATTTCAATTCATTTTTACTTTGCAGACTACAAGGAGTCCTTCCAACTTTTTGACCGTGTCGGCGATGGCAAAATCCTCTTCGGCCAGTGTGGGGACGTCATGCGGGCACTGGGGCAGAACCCCACTAATGCTGAGGTGATGAAGGTTTTGGGAAACCCAAAGCCTGAAGGTGGGTAGAAAAGACAAGGAATGAGAGCCTTGAGTAAATGTGTGCCCTGGGTATTGTCAGGGAGTATTGTGTGCTCCGCTCCATATTTCTGTATGCTGGGCAGTTTCAAAATATTTTTTTTTTTTTTTTTTTTTTAGAGGCCAGTGTCTCATGTCATTGCCTATATTTACACTTTTTTTTTTTCCTTTAAAAGGCTCTCTTAGTAGTTAAATATTCTCATTAAACTAAGAATCACTTGTAGATATATGATGAGGGTTATTACATGCAAACACGGTGGAACCAGTAATTGCAACATTGCATCATACATACAGGCGTTTCCCATTGTTTATGAAGGAGAATATTTTGCAGCCATTCTTGCTGGTTGTGTTGCAGGCAAAACATAAAGCACCATCATACTGTGCCACACAACTGCTAGTAAAGTACCTGAAACAGCAACAATGTCTAGCCTATTGGCTATGTAACCTTCTATCTAGGGGGCTTTACCTGTATGGCTGGTGCTAGTTTGTTCTGTCTCTTATTCCTGCAGACATGAACATCAAGACACTTGACTTCGAGCAATTCCTCCCCATGATGCAAACAGTTGCCAAGAACAGGGATGTACCTGGATTGGAGGACATCATAGAAGGGCTAAGAGTCTTCGACAAGGAGGGAAATGGCACAGTTATGGGCTCCGAGTTGCGTCATGTCCTGGTTTCCCTCGGTAATAACACAATCCCTTGCAAGCTATGTGTGTGTTAGCTAGCCTGCTGACTATCCACTACCATTGATCAGAACAATGGGCAGAACAACTGACTGATACTCGCAAGGCCTAAGATAAATTAGATTTTTTATTTGTCAGTGGGATGTTGAATGGCATCACACCAGAAGAAATTGTATGGCACCTAGGCTTATGGCGCACGTGATGATGATTTTTTTTTTTAACTAGCAGGACAGCACCTGAACCATATTTGATCCATTAATGCAAATTACCGACTACTATAATGTGTCCGATCATTTTCAGCTGCTGGAGAACATACCTTACGCTTGTTATGGAAGTTGTTACGTAACCCTTAATGTTTCTGTTCCACAGGAGAGAAGATGACAGATGATGAAGTAGAGACCCTTTTAAGTAATCATGAGGATGCTAATGGTTGCATTAATTATGAAGGTGAGCACTGTACAGGCATCTTGCTATGGAAGTGTTTTTATCTAATGTTGAATAATATTGTTTCTGAGGACTCATGCTGGGCAGCCGATTAGGAATGTTCTGGGAGAGTAGTGTTACTGGGAATGTAACTGTACTTTGGGTGGTGGGCCCACATGTGCACGATGGTATATGATATCTTGTCTCTGATGATTTTCGTTCCCACAGTGTTTGTCAGGAACATCTTATCTTCGTGACTTCACTCAGTGGGTATGCTGGTTCCTACTACTAGTTTCAGTATATTCTGCCCAGTTTTTCTCTTCTGGTTGCCCCTGGCCTATCTGCATGTTCCTTGCTGTGTCTGGATAGCATTTAACAGACTGCTGCTAACACATTATATTTATTATTGCAGCTTATCCTTGGCTTAAAAGCGTCCTCTGCTGGTAGCCAGCTACTGTCACTGAACTGGCAGTGTTTGTGTGATTTATAAAATAGTGTATGTGTGTCTTCTGTGCATTATGGTAACACTCAGATCCATATTGTTTAGAACAGCTAGCAACCTTCTCTTGGTCACTGGTAGGTGACATTGCAAATAAACAATATTTAGGGGAACTGTGGCCCTTTAGCTACTGCTGATGGAATGCTGGCATTGAAATTAAAGCCACAGCTAAATAGCACTGTAAAATCCTGTATGTTTGTTTCGGAAGGAAATCTTAGCAGATAAATCAATGTTTACCAAAGTTACAAACTAAAAATACTGTAGAATATATATTATTTGCCTAAGCTCATTGTGACCAGGCAAGATAATGATGGGGAAAGGGGGTAGTCCTGCTATATTAGTGCACAGTTCCTTATCTGAGGTAACCCAAAGGAATACATTCGTTATTGGGAAAATGGTACAAGGTTCCCTGCTGCTTGTACAGATTGGGAGTAGATCTGAGGTTTGCATGTACAGTAACTTCCTTCTGCTCCAACATAGAACCCCTTTGCTTCTCTTGCCTCCAGACATTAGCAGTGCTGTAGATATTAGAGACCTCTTCTGGCCTTTCATGCTTTTGGACGAAACTTTCATACTTCAGTCTTTATATGGTGCCATAATTGACTTTCTGTTCTGCTGATCATAGAGACAAACTTGATAGATGTTGGAGCATACCATTCGTAAGCTATGGGGGTTGGTGCTCCTGTGAGTGGGTTTGTTCTTTCCATGCAGTACCATCTGGGTTCTTTGCTGGAAGAAACAGACTGGACTTTGCAATGCACACAGGAGCCCCCTCCTTTCACCAGTGGGTTGTGTACTGTGACTTGCTGTTTGACAGGACTTGGTGATTTCTGTGGCTTAATTCTTTGAAAATGAGTGGGCTAAACATCCCTACCATGTCTGGATTTTAACTGCATTTTTTTTGAATACACAAACACCCCTTTTTGATGTTATTTTGTTCATTCATATGGGTTAAATAAAATGGTGCATAAACATTATCTAAACTTCCAGAAATAGTTTTAAAACAGACATACCTAATTCCACAGATTGTAAGGAACCCATGATAGTCTGTCTCGTAGGAACCATTTCTGCAACCCTCCTTTGGCTCACAGTCATCCACAAAAGGACAAGGTCAGGGAGGGGTTGAAGTGATGGATTCTTGGACTTAAGTCCCTTGTTTTCCATAGTGCGTGATGCACAGATTCTTTGGAAAGCAGAGAGCCTTCAGATCAGAGTCTTTCACTTCACAATATGGGGTGAGTGAGGGGATGAATGACTGTAAGCCTAAGAGGGTTTGGAAATCGCTCCAGCTGGTAACAGATTATCAGGGTTCCCTCTCAATCTGATATTTGGTTGATTTTTCCTTTTAAGAAATCACCTAAACGTTAGAGAGATGCCAGTGGAGCCACTACCATTTATGCAGCATCCCCTATTCCCCCTCATTGTTACTGGACTTCTGCAAAGTTGGTAGTGCAGCAGCTCCCTGGCCCAAACACTTCTACATAGATTGTGCCAAACAGCTGGGTGCACAGCCCACCTTCTACCTGCTATGCCTTCTCTCTAACATATTTTTATATTTCTATTTACAGAACTTATCCGGGCGATATTGAACGGCTGAAGCTTCTCCTTTAGTTTACCTCTGCCCAGTGGGGATGAAGTGTGGGGGGGAAGTTAGTTAGCAATTTATTCAAGCCCTTCACTAGAGAGGAAGACAGGCTATATAGTAAGTGCCTTTTCTGCTTCCTCCTTATCCCATCAGTCACCCCCTTCTTCTCGCAAGTGGCAAAATTCGTATTCATTTTTTCTGTAACATCACAAGGGAGGCCCACAGCTACAGCTTAAATGAACATCGGTAGAAATTGTGGCAAAATAATTTTTCATATCACCCCCCCCCCCCATGCTTCCTTAATGCTGTAGTGTGCAGAGAAAGATAAATTATTTCAAATTTCTATTTTTTCCCCTATCCAACATCAAATAAACTGAGTGACTTTTTCCAAGACATCTTGTGATTTGTTTCATTTCTCTGCACAAGTTACATCTTAAAATCATTCTGAGGGGTAGATGCATCAGGAGAAAGGGAAAGAATTAATTTTACAGGGCTCTTGCTGAACATACATTCTGCATACTATTTTAATGATGGTTTCTGTTATACCTATACAAGACAGCAGCAGTCATTTCTTTGTTCTGCTGAGTGTTATCAAAGGAGAAAATAGTAAAATACATTAATAGTCCACAAATAAGGTTTGTAATCTTTTTACAAGTGTCAAGAGCATTTGACCAATTTATCTTCCTGTGTAAAACCCACTGCATTCTACAGAGCTGTGTAATGTGGTTTTTTTTTTTCGTTTTTTTTTTTTTTGCTCTAATCAGCTTGAATTGCCGCCCTCATAGCTACACAGCAGCTAATGTATCAAAACTATAGATTTGTTTTTGATGGGAACGCACCATTTTTTCAGTGTACATAAAATTACATATAAAACTAGGAAAAGATCGCAGGAAAGATTTCCACCCTCCATTGACATTCAGGGCTGAATCATCTGATATGGAGGTAGAAACAATAGAAGTCCTACCTCCACCTGCCAATTCAGCCCCAAATGTAGATTTTGCTCTGGCGCCTTCAACAGAGCGTGATTGATAGGGATTAAATTACTAAATGCTGTGATAGGGGCTAAATTGCTTAATGTTGAATTTACACAATTTTGTTTTCAATCATGAAGGCCTGTGTATGTGTTACTTCAATTGTTATGATTATCCTCATTATCTTGTCTGTGTCCAAGTTGCTCTGGCCTTGGGTATCTCAGCTTATTTTCAAGGCTAAGAAACCATAATAAGCTTCAGTAGCCATTTTAATGAATTTCTGTTATTTGCTAATAACTGTAAGGCATATGTGCCCACCCATGCTACGTAAGCATAATGGGATGTGTTTACCTATCTACTATAAAAGTAATATCAAAACAAAATAAATTTGTACTTGTTTGCAATACACATACTGGTTGTATCGTTTGTACAAGTACCCTGATCAGCTCGCCTGAAGAGACATATCAGATATCTTGCCATCACACAGAGATTAAATCGGACCGGTCCGTGACTGCTTATAGGGACAGTGCTACAGGTGCACAGAGTTACAGAGATTTAACCCTAACAGTTCGTGCTACAGGTGTTACGAACAGAGATTACAGGATTTAACCCTTTCAGTGATCAAAATCTTGTAACCTGCCTGATCGACGAGACTGATATCGCCGAATATCGTACAAAACCCATAACATTTGTGCATGTATGGCCGGCTTAAATTGTATCCTGGTTCCACCACTGCCAGCTATATATGATCCATGGTCAATTATCTCTCTTGGGCTACTTATCTGATATTAAATAGATTGATATTTTTGCTTTATAAATTAAGAAGAAGCATTACTGAAATAGAGAGGCCAAAAAACATTGACCAAGGGTAATGGCACACAGGGGACACCAGAAAAAAAACCCACTACATAAACAAGGGAAATGCTTGGTCATGAGTAAAGGCTGGACAAGTTGGGGTTTGTTTACACTAGAGGGGGGGGGCACGGTCACTTTGTATAACTGTAGAAGGTAACCATACACTATATAATGGCTTCTAAATCACAAGATTTTGAAAAAATAAGGGTATCCATGTTGTGCCAAATGAACTGACCTCATTATGGATGAAGAGCTACACACTGGTGCTGGCTCCAGCAGTTCCAGTCCTAGTTTTAGCTACAAGAGCCTGTGGCCCTGGTTCAGTGTGAATATTGCTGATCATTAATCACCACCACGTAACTGAGGAAAAGCAAGCAATGAGGCCAAACATGGCAGCTGCCAACCCTGCTCTGCAGTTTTTCTGCTATGACAAGGCGAAGAAACATTTAAGCTTGGCACAATGGGGATGATTATGTTCAGGAGGAGGCAGGAAATGGGGAAATGACTATAGGTCATATTTAGTCATGTATATATGTGTATGTATATATATAATATACATATATACAGTGCCGATTCACAACTGCCATTTTGGAGTCCGAAAACTTTTAGAAAAGTTTCTTACACAGGACTGCACCTATAGAATGATATAAGCAAACAATATCTGTGCCCCATTCACCCGTGGAAGAAAACACAGCAGGTTATAATTAAGGTGTGTAATTTAGCTATGTATCCTATCCTCCTGACTGGCTGCCAGCTCTCTAAACCTGCCTAAAATGGCATTACAAAAATAGACTGTATAAGGCCACAAGGTCAGTTGGTATTTCCCTTCCAAATTAAAATTAATGCAGTAAAACTTCCTTCTGCAACAACTAATAGTTAAAGGACATGTCAACCCCAAAAATAAGTTTTTGCCTAATAAAAGAAAACATAATTCTAAGCAACTTTCCAATATAAATGTATTTAAAAGTTTCAGTGCTTTACATGTAATTGCTATTGAAAACAAGCATTTGCTTTTTAAACAATGTTGCAAAGGTCAGTCTCCTCCAGTAAAACAGGTCTGTCATTCTGCTGCTTGTGTTACATTATTTCAAGAGTCAGAGCCCCCAGGGCAGAGAATAGAAAGGACAGACACTGCTTCTAATAGCAATTATACATAAAAATAACTCAAAAACCATTACAAATATGTACTAAATTATATTGCAAAGTTGCTTAGAATAACCCAGAATATAATTCTTGCCTAGTAGAAGAAAAAAATCTAAGTAAAATAACATAATTTATTTTAAAGAAATTCACAGGTTCTAAGGTGGAATCTTACACTTCTTTAGCTCTTTTTGTGGTTTGGTGGCCTTAAGCTGGCCATACGCATGGACTTACAAAATCTGTCAACTTGGCCCCTCCAGACCATGTCTCCAGCTTATTGGCCCATGTATGGGGCCCTCTCAACAGTCTGCATAACCATCCAGATATCTGTTGGGCAGGGCAGAAAATCCGCCCGCAAAGACAGCATTGGATCTTCAGATGTTTCCTACAGTTTTCAGATGATGGGACATAGTGAAACGGCAGGAGTGACACTGCTAGCCCTCACTAAATATTTATCAGTTGGAATAAAAAATGAGCCGATTTTCTAATTTATTTAAGAGCGAGAAGCAGAAGCATACCATGCAGGGAAGGGAAGACCAAGGTGAGCCCCTAGATACGCGGCACAGGCAGGCAGCCACATGAACAGATCCAGGCATTTCCCCCTTCTCCCTAGCAGGCAGCACCTAATAAGGGCAGATTAACCATTCCACCCCCCACCACAGCTACTCCATGCCAGGTTGTTCTTTTTTGCGTGACATAGAGGATCCCTCTGTCATTCCACAATATACTCACTATATTTAGAAGCTTTCTTATACAGTTACATAAACAGTGAATCTCCAATTCAACCTGCTTCCCTTGCAGCTGTGATCCCCAACCAGTGGCTCAGGAGCAACATGTTGCTCCCCAACCCCTTGGCTGTTGTTCCTCGTGGCCTCAAAGCAGGTTCTCGTTTTTGAATTTCTGGCAAGGAGGCAAGTTTTGGTATAAGAACCAAGTATAATGCCATACAGAGCCTTCTGTAGGCTGCCAGTCCACATAGGGGCTACCAAATAGCCAATTATAGCTCTTATTGGCACCACCAGGAACATTTTTCATACTTGTGTTGCTCCCCAACACTTTTTCATTTAAATGTAACTCACGAGTATAAAAAGTTGGGGATCCCTGTCTTACAGAATAGCAACTGATCTAAATACCTAAATACACAAACAAAGCAGATGGCAACACTTGTAGAATAGCAAAAAGTAAAATCCCATGTTTATTGTAGGTGCATTGAACAACTGAATAACGCACACAAAATGAAATAAATGTTCCGGGAGAAAAGACTTGCACTTCCTCAAGTGACAGGTCACCCCCAAAACTGGTTTTGTTGTTAGAAACACTATGCACAAGGCTGCTACACCTTCCGTAATGTGAAAGGGCTCTCTGACTAGGAAGATCTGTGTGAGGTGATTACTGTGTGGCAAGAGCTTGAATGGATCAGCACCGAGTGTAATGCCCAGGCCCACTGCCCAGTAGGACCAGCAACAAAGATGCATGATTTGTCGCCTAATCACTTGTTGGGCTTTAAAGGGGTTCTTCACATTTAAATTAACTTGTTTTATTCTGAGAAAATGTGCAGTTGGTCTTTATTCTTTTATTACTTTCACCTTCTGAATTATCTAGTTATTTAGCAGCTCTCAAGGTTGGAATTTCAACAGCTATCAGGTTGCTGGGTCTCAATTTAACCTAGCAACCAGGCAGTGGTTTGAAAGAGAAACAGGAATAAGTATAGGAAATGGCCCAAACAGAAAGATAAGTAGGAAAAAGTAACAATACAATAAGTTTAGCCTCATAGAGAAATCATTATTTTGCTGCTAAGTAGTGCTGGGCGGTATACCGGTATATACCGAACACCGTTTTTTTTTTTAAAAAATGATAAAAATTTTTAACTTACCGGCATACCGGTGTGGGCGCCTCCTGGCAATTTTTCTTACTATTTCCGGGTTGTGCGCGCTGACGTTACGTGCGCGCTGACGTCACGCGCGCAACCCGGAAATAGTAAGAAAAATTGCCAGGAGGCTCTGTGAGCTGTCGGGGGTGCCTGCGGCTGCCTGGCCAGTAAGTTATATTTATGTGAAGGGGATGGGGGGGTGTTTGGGGTTGGATGGGGGGGTGTTTGGGGTTGGATGGGGGGGTGTTTGGGGTTGGGGGGGGTGTTTGGGGTTGGGGGGGGGTGTTTGGGGTTGAGGGGGGGTGTTTGGGGTTGGGGGGGTGGTTGGGGGCGGGTGTTTGGGGTGGGTGTTTGGGGTGGTCACCTAATCATGCATGGGGAAAAAAAAATACCGTCAAATACCGTGATACCGATATAATAAAAAAAATACCGTGATATAAATTTTTGGTCATACCGCCCAGCACTACTGCTAAGGTCAGTGACCCCCATTTGAAAGCTAAAAAGAGTCAGAAGAGAAAGGAAATGATGCAAAAACTACAAAAAATAAAAATGAAGACCAACTGAAAAGTTGCTAAGAGTAGGCCATTCTATAACATAATTAAAGTTTACCTGAAGGTGAACCACCCCTTTAATTGCCCCTTGAGCAAGAGCAACAAACAAGACTGCTTTCTCTTTATAATAAGTATGATCACTAATTCCCTGTTCCTAACCAGCTCAGGGGGACTTCCCCCCCACCCCCAATAACAATAATAACTCATTTACCTTTAAGCCTTCAGTTTAGAGGTGTTTACTCTCTTTAACAAGAATTTGTCACAAATGTCATAACATAGCTTACCAGAACATATTCTGAGGGGAACTGACCTTTGTCCATAAAACTCTTCCCCCCTCCCCCCACACTTTCTAGGAGCAAGTCACATGACACAAAATAAATACATAGACACAGTGATGTAGATAAAGAACAAACAGGTTTCCATCCCACAAGCAAAAGAGCACAAACTTTTACAGTCTAGGAAAGGCAATGTACATTTTAAGATTTTAATGCCCCGTGTCCGGGGAGGGGGGGTGGTTTGTAAGCTGCACAGACACAGGATAAGGTACAGGTAACATGAACAGAGTGAGCACATCATCATGGCGGAAGCCACGTCCAGTATTTGGAAGGACACAGATCTCACCATTCCAAAACCAGTAGGTTAAGCAGTCTAATCCAAGAGGAAAGGGAAAGGTAGCACTCACTCCACTAACAGATAAAATCATGAATGTTAATGGATTTCAGCACCCACCCGTGTCTCTATAAAGTGCACTCCAGACCTCTGGTCTCCTTTTCCTGGTCAAAATATTTAAAATATGATTCAAAATTAAAAAACAAATGTTTATATAGTTAAAAGCTAAAATATTTTACTAATAGTGCACTGTATTGCAGGACATCCCCCCCTTGCCCCAGGGATAATGGTATCTGCCAGACACAAATAGCTCCCTCAGGCCGATACCTCTCAGTGCCTTCTTACAGAATCACAACTCCTTAACAATACAAAGCACTGGGACAGAGACATGAGAGAGCCAGATATACAATAACTCCAGTAAAAAGGGACCACACTCTGTATAATGGGTAGCAGTTTGGCTGTAGGTGCTGGCAATTCCCTCCCAGCTATATAAGCAATTGGGGATTTTGCCTTTCAGACCGTTATTGGCTAAATGTTGCCATCAGAGGGGGAAGCTTCGAAGTAATGAATACAGGCTGTTTATAACTGATTCATTTAAAAGCAGAATATGTATTAAAATTGGAGAAAAGAAATGGAATACAAATATACTTTTCTTATGCCAAAGGCAGTGCATTACTGTCAGTTATTGGTCAACGTGAGACAGCAAGCAAATAAGCACTACGTTCTGGGTTGTGGTTCTTCCAAAGTGGTGACAGTAGCTCACAAGTTACTGTATAATAGCCTTGCTGCTTCCTAAGAACAGTCACACAAAACATGTCATTCCCATTCCTGTGACATCAATGACTCCATCCATTCCACTGTCCAGGCAAAATACATAGATAAGGTCTGCCCAATGGAGGTCCACTATCCAGATGCCAACCTCCAATGCACTGTTATAGCCCCAGCCAGCCTGATGGCCTGCAATCTGGTTTGTATGGCATCAATTTCAAATAATCTGGCCCAAAAAAGTTGGACATCAGATAAATCTGTCCAACATGCGGAATGTTGGATGGGACCATTGCAGGTAAATGTCCCCCAGTGAACTTCTGACCCACTTGAGGAAAAGTTACTTTTCTTTGTTGTTGTTGTAACCTTCATACCAAAATGTTGCTTTTTTCCATTAACAATTTCACAATTCTCTACTTATGCCTTAGATGAGAAACCTCATGGTGTAGATCAGTGAGCATTAACCAAACTAACAAAGGAAATGAGGCAAATGGGGGACACTTTCTCTGGGGAGTTGGGGTTTTTGTGGCTCAAGGAGTTTGGAAGGTATTGGCGACAAACGTCAGAACTGAACACAAGTAGAAGTATGGAAGAACTCTTTCGCCCTTCTGTTCTTTATCCCAAAATTTCAGACAATCGCACTACGGCTGGGGCTGGGCTACTGTGTTTCCAATGGAGTCTGGAGGCAGAGGTGTTGCAGGGTCTGAAAGAAAAACATAGGGCTAAGTGAACATGAAGCAGCTTCCTGCCACAGTCTGGTTACGTTCAGCACATCACTGTGCAATGATCTAGGATAGGAGCACTACACAGATAAAGCTATTGCTAAATCATAGTCGAGGAATTAGGGGAGAAATAGGGGTGAAAATATCAAGCCCTGCAGGATGAAAGGGACACAATCAGAAAAAGGGGGTTTCCCTGAAAAGATACACATAGTTATGGCTAATGTTCCATAAAATTACCCATGATGCTTCCTACTGACTAATGAAAACAGCCTGACAAAGACAATACAGGATGGTAATGGCCCCAAAACTCCAAAATGTTAAATCTACCCAAAAACATACAAGCAGGGCCCTTAAGTGCTAGGGTTGCCACCTGGCCAGTATTTTTGTGGCCTAGCCAATGAAAAACCTGCAAATGCCAGGGCCATCAAATTTGCAATACCCTGAAGTTCAGCCACTGACCAGTCCCCTTAAGCCCCAGATCTGCCCAGAACCCACCCAAAACGTATTCTTTCTCTTTGTTGTTCTCCTTCCCTGATCCTCCTTGACGTGATTCCTGCCTCCTTTCATCATCATCCTCCCCATCTCCCCACATAGGCTTCCCCTTTTGTCGCTGCCCACCCTACTGGCCAAGAAGTTTGTTCTAAAATGCTGGCAACCCAAATAAGTGCCTGTACCTGCTGTGCCACATGTGACATTTGTCTCGGCAATTGAGTAGCCAAGGAACAGGTTACATTATATTGGCTTTAAAAACCTTTTAGCCACTTCTCTGACTGTATATATCAGTGATTGTTAGACTTTTTTAATTCAAGCGACCCTTGGAGTCCCAAGCCCCCCTTAGCTCATATACAGAAGAAAACATTGGTTGTATTCATTCAGCGACATATTCATGGATATGTGGGGCAGCAAATAATCCCCTAAATGACCTTCACAGCAGGTTTTCAGGGGTATTTAGGAACACAATCATTCTTTCTAGATCCTACCATAATCGATCCTCAGCATGGGCCCCAAGCCCCATCTCCAGTACGCCTCATGGAGGCCATGCCCACAGCTTGGGAAACACTAGCATCTATCTTGGTACGTCTGCCTACTTTCTGACAGTCACTTTTTTCTTACTCAACTTAGAGCACAGTGGTCTGAAATCCTTTTTTTTGTCTTATATTGTAACATTCCCTCCCCCCCAGTAATATCTTATATGATCTTTTTATTTTCCCTTCTCAGGCTTAGAAATTTAGGCTCAATGCTCCTGGCTTATACATGGCTAAACAGCTGGATTCCTGCAATGGAAGTAGAATGAAATATACTTCCATATACAACTGCAGGACATAAATCTACATAACTAAATATATTTTCCTAACTATTCTTATAATGAAACAACAGCCTTCTGAATGGGCTCCTAGACAAAAATGACAGTAGGGAGTAGGGAGGTGAGAGTTTAAAGGGAGCCGTGTGTCTCAGACTGCGCATTTGTTTATGTGAAAATCCCTCTGCAGCCAGAAACCAACCAAACATGGTAATAATGGCATCCTCAATAAATGTCTCTAAAAGGCCTTCAGGGGATTTCTGGAAAGTGTTTCCCTGCAGAGACTAAGTGACATGCTTTCAGCTCCACCTTGTGGAAAATTCCATGTAAACATTCAGAGTTTGTGTACTTTTTAGGAACGGTCATGTTAGTAAAGCATGTTTATTGTACTGTATAACTATGCGCACTGAAATCTGCTGTTAACTCCATCAAATAGTTCTTTTAATATTCTTTTTATTAAAGGAGAACTAAACTTTAACTAGACATGTTAATTCCAGGGCTGCTTCAATAAAAGGGCAAAAGGGACATCTTCCATTTTGTGGCCCACCATATTGATTTTTGCCCAGGGCTCGTCCAGGCTTTAAAATGGCCCTATTTAAACAATATGTTTTGTGATTCAGTATCAGCCCACCGCAGCTGGTGATAATTTGATAATTTTTGATGACCTCCTGGAGTTTAGCTTCTCAACAGCAGTTTAGAGCACACTGAGCATTTGCAGTGCCACTGGTATGCAAAAGATGGCCAAAAAGGGTCAAAGATGGTGAGCTGAAGGCACAGATCATTTCTGTTACAGGCCTACTGAAGCTCTGGGCCGGTGCAGTATGTTCAGGAAAAGCCAAACCTAGGGGTACTGGCACCCAAGGCTGCTCAGTCATCTGATGCCTTCACTGACCCCAGATTGCCACTACTAATCTCACTTACATTCATCAGCATGCTAACATGACATAGCTTGATAAAAGACCAAAAGCTTTATGTAGGGATTTAATTCTTTTGCACTTGATTTAACAAAAAAGTCACATTAATTTTGAGTTTCAGTGGTAGAGAAATAAAATATCACAATTTAAATCCTTAGTTTTAAGCTTAAATTCTTTGCAACACAAAATAAATAAGCAAACCTCTGACCCTACCAAAATTCTTTAACTGTTGAGCTCACCTGGCACAGGACTGGTAGTGAGGGCAACCCCGCCCTGCATTGCGGCTACGATGGCTGGACTGTGTGTGGCAGCTGAACCAAGGTTGGACGGCAAGTTAGAAGCTGAGGATACCATAATGGAAGGGTTATGTGGGGTAAGGGGGCCCCCACCGACCCGACATGCTGCAGGGGGAAATGTGCCATGCATGGGATGGTGAGGAGTATACAGGTTAGTTGATGGATTATGATGAACAGAGTCAACTAATTCACTAGCCAGATTATACTGGACAGGCAAGTGCATGCTGGGATGCTGATTACCGGGCACCGGTGGCTGGGCAGGAACCGATACTGCTGATGGAACCAATGGGGTAGATGACTGTTGGCTTGTAAATGTTCCAGAAGCTGCAGGAAAGAAGAACTACAAGTGAACAAACAGCAGCACCACACTTCTCTTGGCTTACTTCATAGAAAAATATTCTCAGTTTTTTTTTCACATAAAGCACTAACTATATCCTGCATGTCTGAACGGAGTCACTAATGTAATGATATCCCCCTGTCCCATCAGTGTTCCAGGAGATCATAATAGAGAAGGGAAGGTTAAATTATCAAGTGTCCCGACAATGAATTTGTCAATCTCCAAACTTTAGTGCAAGCAACCTACTCTAAGGAGAACCCATGCAAACATGAGATATAGGGGCATATTTATGAAAGCATGTAAAGAATTGGTGCACACCGTGGCAATACACTAAGCATTGCCACAATGTGCCCTGCAAAAAATGTATTATTATAAAGCTGTGTAATTCATTTTGGATGTGTGTAGCCAAGTTTAATTCTGCTGTTAAAAAAAACAAAACGAAAAAAACCCCAAATTCCTTTGCCATAAGATCTAGGGACTGTAAAATTATGGCAATACATTGCATTTTTTATTTATTTATTTTTTTTTTACGGTAAATTAGTTTACACACATTTATAAATATACCCCATAGTGTTAGTTCATATTTTGTATTGGTACATTTTGTACCAATGTTTAATACATGTTCCATGTTAGTGAGGTATGGCAGCACCTCAGGGGCCTAGGCAAAGCCATATATATGAGCACTCCCTGTATAAGCTTCTTTTATATAAGTGAGTTTGGATAAAAAAAAACAAAATGAGTGTAATCTGCGAGGACTGTAATCCACTGTAACAATACATTATATTCTACAACTCCTCTGGTAAAATTTGTTTTTACCCTAACAAAACAATAAAGTACCAAATTAAATATACAAATAAGAATGCAAATATTAGCAATCTTCATTATACAGGTATAGGACCTGTTATCCAGAATGCTCGGGACCAAGGGTATTCTGTATAAGGGGGTTTTTCTGCAATTTGGATCTCCATACCTTAAGTCTATTAAAAAATCAATAAAACATTAATTAAACCCAATAGGATCTAGTAGAATTAAGTCTAAAACAACTGGACTTTTCTGAGTTTTTCTTGAAAACGTTTCACCACTCATCCGAGTGGCTTCTTCAGTTCAAATGACTGGTAGGGAATTCCCCGGTATTTAAACTCTTGATGGTAGTAGAGTCACAGACATCCAATCACAATGGTTCCATTGAACTTGTTCAGTTAGGTGTTAGCTGAAACTGACAGGTGTAAGAAGGTATGATCCAATCACAATGGTACCAAGATTCTCATTGATGAAGGTGTTAATCCTTCAAAGTACATGACTGGAAGTGTGAACTGTTGTGAAACTGCCGGGGTAAGGATGTCAACGCGCCATTGTATGTTGGTACAGGAATATGAGAGGACGGCCAGAAAACTTGCGGATTACAGAAACCATCTTCGTTTTAACCTACGATGTCGATATCAGGGAATCACACCATGCAGCCTACGTCTGGGTTCTTCGGTTAAAGGTCACAGGGCCAAGGTGATCCTTCAGAAAGCCCAGAAACAACTGTTAAATGAACGGGTGAGGCAGACTAACTTCTCAATTGAGGTCCTGGTTCATAAATTTGATAATGCAAAACAGAGACTGACAGCAAAACTACCGGTGCTGACGTTGCAAAGAGTGGTTGAATTCACAGAGCGGGCGCAACTTGCACAACATGCCAAGGGCAAGGAGAGGCAAATAAACAAATTCACCAGTTTATTATCACGGACCAACAACACCCAGCGAACAGACAAATCAACAGGGAGGAAGGAAGATGAAAACAAGACATGCCAGAACATCAAGGATCTGTGGGTAAAGAATTTATCAGACAGGGAACTCACAGAACCAGAGAAGGATGTCTTAGCCAAGGGACTGAACTTTGCAGTGGCCCCACGGTATGTACCAGTGGTAGACTTCATCACAGCCACAGAATCATCCATCCACAACAATAAGATACCAGTGGATGAGGCTGAAAACATCCGGTTAAAAGTATCAGCTGCCCTAGCTAATGCTAAAGCTCCCCCTTCCAACCTAAGTCTGCAAGAGAGGAGGGCTCTGACATCACTTGCCAAGGACTCAAGTGTCACCATCCTGCCTGCAGATAAAGGAAGGTGTACAGTGGTACTGAATACATCAGACTACCATGCCAAAGTGTCCACACTGCTCAACGATTCAGACACATATGAGCAACTCAAGAGAGATCCAACAAACAACTACAAGAAGAAGGTTATAGACTGCTTGCAGCACCTTGAGAAGGAAAAGGTCATCAGTCCAGCTTTGAACCGTCGCCTTTACCCAGGTGAAGCCACTCCATGCCTATATGGACTCCCAAAAATACACAAAGAAGGAGCCCCTTTGAGGCCAATTGTCAGCAGCATTAACTGTGTGACTTATAACATTGCTAAATACGTGGCCAACATCTTAGCCCCGTTAGTTGGAAACACAGTACACCACATTCAGAACTCCATGGACTTTGTCAAAAAAGTGAAGGAGTTAAAGCTGGAGATCGATGATACAATGGTGTCCTATGACGTAACATCTCTGTTCACATGCATACCCACTGCCGAGGCAATTGATACAGTGAGGAAACGGCTGAAACAAGACACCACCCTCAGCAGCAGAACAAAGCTGACCCCAGAACAAGTTTGTTCCTTACTGGACCTATGTCTCAATACCACTTACTTCAAGCACAAGGAAGTTTTCTATAGACAAAAACATGGCTGTGCCATGGGTTCGCCTGTGTCTCCAATTGTAGCGAACCTTTACATGGAAGAAGTGGAAAAGAAAGCCCTGGACACCTTCAAGGGAACAACACCAAGTCATTGGTTCAGATATGTGGATGACACCTGGGTCAAAATTAAAGAACGCAAGGTTCCAGCCTTCACCAAACACATAAACTCGGTGGACAAAAACATCATGTTCACAAGGGAAGATGTGAAAGACAGCAAACTGGCTTTTTTGGACTGTGCTATAGTTATCAAAGAGGGGAGGTACCTGGATATTGAAGTATACAGGAAACCCACCCACACAGACCAGTGCTTGCTGTTTGATTCCCACCACCCTTTGGAACATAAACTGGGTGTAATTAGGACTCTACATCATCGGGCTGAAACTGTGGCATCCAATGCAGAGGCTAAGGAGAAAGAATATAAACATCTAAAAGGAGCTCTGAAAACTTGTGGGTACCCAGACTGGGCCTTCATCAAAACCAAATCAAAGACCAACAGAAAGACCAGACCTACAAACAGAAGGGAGGAACACAGCAGACGAAACAACATAGTCATCCCATATGTTGCTGGAACATCAACAAACATCGCATTCCTGTGTTTTTCAAACCCAGCAACACCCTGAGACAAAAGCTGGTGCACCCGAAAGACCCAACACCCAAGCACATGAAAAGTAATGTGGTCTATGCTGTCCAGTGTAGTGAAGAGTGCTCAGACTTATACATTGGGGAGACAAAACAACCTCTCTGTAAGAGAATGGCCCAACATGGGCGGGCAAACTCCTCAGGACAAGACTCAGCAGTCTATCTACACCTCAAAGAAAAAGGTCACTCTTTTGAGGACAGTAACGTGCATATTTTGGACCGAGAGGACAGATGGTTTGAAAGAGGTGTGAAAGAGGCCATTTATGCCAGCTTGGAAAAACCATCCCTGAACAGAGGAGGGGGCCTGAGACACCGCTTGTCACCAACATACAATGGCGCGTTGACATCCTTACCCCGGCAGTTTCACAACAGTTCACACTTCCAGTCATGTACTTTGAAGGATTAACACCTTCATCAATGAGAATCTTGGTACCATTGTGATTGGATCATACCTTCTTACACCTGTCAGTTTCAGCTAACACCTAACTGAACAAGTTCAATGGAACCATTGCGATTGGATGTCTGTGACTCTACTACCATCAAGAGTTTAAATACCGGAGAATTCCCTACCAGTCATTTGAACTGAAGAAGCCACTCGGATGAGTGGTGAAACGTTTTCAAGAAAAACTCAGAAAAGTCCAGTTGTTTTAGACTTAATTCTACTAGATACTGTATATCACGACCTGGATGAATGAGAATCTTCATAGACATAAACCCAATAGGATTGTTTTGCATCCAGTAAGGATTATTCATATCTTAGTTGGGATCAATTAAGATGTTTTATTATTACAGATAAAAAGGAAACCAGTTTTAAAATTCTGAAATATTTGATTAAAATGGAGTCTATGGGAGACTGGCTTTCCGTAATTCGGAGCTTTCTGGGTAATGGGTTTCCAGATAAGGGATCCCATACCTTTATAAGCATTTAGTTGTAGAAAAAGGATGCTTAAAGTGGTGTGCTTATTTCATAATTTTTACATGTAAAATAGCCTAATTCCACAAACAGTGTAAATAGTAGCACTGTTGTAATAAGAGTTGTTGTATTTACTTCCTAAGGTGTTGGGGAGCTTTCTATGAAGATACTCACGGTGTGCTGGACTGGGCTGTGTTCCTCCTTGCTGTTGCTGACTACTGACAGGCGGCTGTGTAGATGGTGCTGACGGCTGACCAAGACTTTCAGCATTGCTGGCTGAGCTCACAGGGGCTTGAATCAGTGATGACTGTGATCCAGAAACTGAATGGCCAGTGGGTGGCACAGGTTGGCTGCTGGAAGTGGTCTGCTGCTGCTGCTGATGTTGGTTTTGGATCTGCTGAAAGTGCTGTTGACGGGCTCGTATCTCAGCATATTTTAGTTGCTCCATGTGAAAGTTCTGCCTATCAGCTAGAAGCTGCTGTCTCTGATATTCCAGCTGGAAAATGGAAATGGAAACCCTAATTAAAATATATATATATATATTTACAGCAAAAAAACTGTAGAAAGATTCTCTTCCTTTGTTTAAAAGGACAATATTGGTTTTTAGAAGTTTGTGGGCTAAAGCCTCATTAACCAGAGAAAGGTTGGATGCTTAGGCGTTTGTGAAACTCCTGCTTATGCAAGACTTTACTGCCTGTTTGGCTTCTCCACCCTCCAGTTTGTTTCAACAGAAAAAGAGAGATGCTAGTCCTAACAAAAATGACATTCGCCATTTTCATAAAAAAACCTAAACTGAACGGTCTACAGTTAGAGTATATAATGAGACCAAATGGTCAGCACCAGTTACTTAGCCCGGCTTCCCATTAAAGGAACAGTAACACCAAAAAATAAAAATGTTTTTAAGTAATCATAATACAATGCACTGTTGCCCTGCACTGGTAAAATTTGCACATTTGCTTCAGAAACACTTCTATAGTTTATATAAAAAGCTGCTGTGCAGCCACGGGGGCAGCCATTCAAGCTGGAAAAAGGAGAAAAGGCACAGGTTACATAGCAGATAACAGATAAAACACCATTGTATTGTACAGAACTTATCTGTTATCTGCTATGTAACCTGTGCCTTTTCTCTTTTAAATGGCTGCCCCCATAGCTACACAGCAGCTTCATTTACTAAACTATAGTAATGTTTCTAAAGCAAATACACCAGTTGCACCAGTGCAGGACAACAGTACATTATACTGTAATTCCTTTTATACACTTTGATTTTTTGGTGTTACTGTTCCTTTAAAATACCAAAAAAGAGAGGCCTCTATCAACCAACACAGGAAAAAAGAAATTCTGTTTTGTTTCCCCTGGTATATGCAGGCATTCTAATGTCTACAAAAATGGATGGTTTCTGAGACTCGGAAGCAAACTGCCCTACCAAAGATAGATTTGGGGAAAGCAGTTATGTAAACTGCAGAATTTTGTAAACATATAGAGGACCAATTGGCTGTTTAATATATTTGTTCTCTTGCCCACAAGAAAAGGAAGTATATGGCTTCTCATAATCTTATGGCAACAGGACAGAGTAGACTTCCTAATCCTGTTGGAAATGATAAACAGAGTGAGTGAGTATGGGGTGGATTCTGACACCCTAAAGTAGTGCCTGAGACACCAAACCAAGTACAGCCTGTAAAGGGCAAACTGCCTAGGGCAAAAGGAGGAGAAACACTAGTTACCAGTTAAAGGAATTTTTAGAAAGAAATATCATGATGATCAGATATGGTGAACAGCAAAACAGACAAGCCACTTCCAAAGCCCTCCATGTTGAGGTTATGGCAAAGAGAAAGAATGTTTTGGACTCCAGGGTTTCGAGAGGGATCTTGCCCTGAGGCTCCCAGTGGCCCCTGTACCACCAACAACACTGGGGAGTACTCCCTTCATTGGTATGATAAGTAAACTGGAGTAAAAAAACTAAGAATTTCTCCCGTGGTGGGACCGGTACTACTCCTGTTTTAAAAGTCGCCACAACAGTTCTGGGGACCCGTTGGTCTATACCTCCTGGAACCCCTTGCCGCTGTGGCGATTCCAGAAGCGGCACCCCATCATGCCAAAGTGGTCTTGTCAGTGAGTCTTGGTGGATTTACAACCTGGTCATTCTCTGTCATCTAACTTGGATCTGAAGGAATGTTGTGTAGAATTGGTATGTCTTGAGAAGTGGCATGATTAGCCACTAAAAATTTCCCTTTTTTGAGGAAGTGGCAGACGAGGATTTAGATTAAGGAAGGAAGGTACTCTTTTCCCCTGTGGCCTGTGAAATTATTGGTGCAAGCAGTAGAAGTATGTCACGTGTGCTATTACTGGTGCTTCCCCCCCACCCGACATCTCTTTTATAAAGGGATTCTGTTATAGGAATTATTTTTTAGAAAATGCACCTGTTTATAGAGCTCCTATAGAGATATCCTGCATTGGTATCCATTTTTCAAAAGAGCAAACAGATAGTTTATATTTAATTTTGAAATTTGATGTGGGGCTAGACATATTCTTAGTTCCCCGGGTGGCCTCAGTCATGTGACTTGTACTCTAATAAACTACAGTCACTCCTTATGCTGCATCATAATTGTAGAATTAATTATTTGCAATGTACACAGTGTAACTTAGTGATAAAATCTACAGCATAAAATTCATAACAGAATCCCTTCAATGACACCTACCGCCTCCCTTTCTCGGTCCATGATGGTCTCTAACTCTTCAAAATGTCTCAGTTTGATTTCTAGCTTCTTCATCTGAGTTTCCACCAGAAGTGCAACAAGTGATTTTATCTTCCTCTCTTCCACTGCTGCCAAATGCTAAGGAGAGAGGTAAAAATACCATTGCAATATTTACACTCATTCAGCACAGCTCCTGTTAGGGATGAACCATGACAAACGAAACAAAGAACACAAAACAGAAAATGTTTAAAAATGTTACCATATTTTGTTACTTCTGTGTAAAGTGCTCTTTATATTAAAGAATAAGTTAACTTTTTTAAAAAAAAAATTCTAAAATTACTCTGTACAGCCCCCAAAATAACATACCTTTCTCCATGCATTCAGATTTATTTTTTCTCTCAATTACAAGCAGCTGAACAGCAGTTCTTTTAGTTACTTCCTTGAGCACGAAGCTCCACTCCCTTTTACTTTCTGAGTACTCCTGCTCTTTCTGATTATGATGACCTCAAAGAGGTGCCTACTGTGCATGCCTAAATTATTGTAATTGGAGCAGAGACAGTGAGCATGTCCAGTAACAGGTATTTAAGGTCTTCATATTCAGAGAGAAGAGTCCTCAGAAAGGAAGAATGGGCAGAGCTTCACGCTAGAAAAGGAAGTAACTAAAAGAACTGCTATTTAGCTGCTTGTAATAGAGAAAAAAATTAACTCTGCATGCATGTATGTTATTCTGGGGGCTGTACAGAATAATTTTAGGGGACCTCAGAATAAAAGTCTTGTTTATCCTTCAAAGCCACTAACTGTAAATAAAACACAAGGTCTAGTCAGAAAAGCAGCACTCTGTTAACAATACTCACTTTGGCCTTTACAGCAGCAGCAGCCAGAGCCGCCGCAGCAGCCGTAGAAAGGTTGCCTTCTCCAATGTCTCTTTCAACCTTGTTCTTTCCACCACCCTCTTCCTTTTCTATCTCCTCAACTCCTTCCTTGGTGTCAGAAACCTTCTCCCCATCAGCTGAACAAACAAAAGGTATGCCTTACCGAGTTAGCAACAGACAAAAGAAATAATCAAATCTGTAGAGGCAAGAGCATATTATTGGGCATTGGGAAATCCCAGATAACACTGCTCCAGTAGCTGAATGATCAGTGTTAAGGGCGAAGACATATGGGGTGATTATTCGCCACTAAGGATGCACCAAATCCAGAATTCAATTCAGAATTCGCCCAAGATTCTGCCGTTTTCAGCAGGATTCAAATTCAGTTGAATCCATGTTCCTGGCAGAACCAAATTCAAATCCTTAAAAATTAGGATTCGGTTCTCCCAAATCTTTAAGAAGGATTCAGGGTTAGGCCGAATCTAAAAATAGTGGATTCGGTGCATCCCTAGTTGCTGTGACTTAAAAACTTTAAAAAAGTTGGTTGCGGAGACTTTCCCACTGTAGGGTATTACACAAGTCACTGCGACTAATCGGTGCACGTGTCTTCACCCTAAACCTCAACACAATAATTACAATCATAACAGACCTACCCATGTCAATATCACTTTTCTCTGATTCTTTATCAGTATCTCCATCTTTGCTTTTTTCTTCCTCCTTCTTGGCTACTTCACTGATTTTCTCCTTACCCTCTTCTTCAGGGAGTGTTTCACTGGGTGAATCCTGACACACAAAGCAGAGTCAGTTTATCATTGCACATAGCTGGAAGATGTGCTCTTTTTTAGAGACAGCGAATCTATCACAGAGACTTATGTTTTTGCTCCCTGAATTAGCAGCTTATTTAAACACACAAATTACCAGGCACCAACCACTTATTAGCACAAGATACTTGTTCAAAGCTATTGGTGTGAGGTGTTCCAGTTCTTTGCCGATAAACTGATATTGCTAAATATTATGCATCCAACAGTAGGTTTATTACACGTAATGTAAGATCTGTTACCCAACATACACCCCAGTGTCCTGCTGTTATTTCAATTGTTTTATGCCAAAAAAATTGGTTGCAATTACACGGATGGGCTCTAATTTGCCGACTATTGCCGGATGGAAAGCCCTTGTGGATAAACACTTTAGCAAGTGACCTATATCATGAGGGAAGTCCCACATAAATTTCACATATCAGGCCCCCGGTTAGACACAACTGTCAAATGAATGATACAACTGCTGAATGAATGTTTGAACTGCCTGCTTTAGTCTAACTGTGGCTCCTTATTCCTTTTTTCTTATTAATAAGTGATTTTTAACAGGCCTAGCATGAAACTGTTCTTATTCACAAGCAGAGCCTTCTATACTTCATTAGTGTTGTCCCCAGAGTCAACCGACCAAAAGAAAACTTTTCATAGGACTATACGTTTTTGCAGATACAATGAATGGTCTATATTTGCAGAGGCAAACAGTCCTACTGGTGCCTGTAAAATATTTTCTGTTATGGCGGGTCAGGCTGGAGCAGGGCAAATCTTAGCTTAGTGCCTCATAAAAATGCTGGAGCACCAGCCTAAACATCCTGGGGAGAACATTGTATTTGATTTATTTTTAGTAATGCACGTTCATTTGAAAAAAACAAAACAGTATAGTGCTTTACAGGGGCTAAATGGTTTTACATAAATCTAAATTACATTAGCGTAGCTGGGCCACAGTTCAGTTTATACCTTTGGCTCTTTCTTGTCTTCTGTAGGCTGCGCATCTGTCTGGGGCTCATCTGAACTGCTCTCTTCTGGAAGCATTAATGAAAACATTAACACTAAAACCCCAAAGGGTAAAAGAATGTAACATTGTACTATAAGTTGCTTATCTAATGCCACACTTGGAATACATTAAGATAGGATGACATTTTTTTTGTGAAAAATGTAATCCTGGAAGGCATAAGGAGGCAGAGAATGTCTTGCAATGTCAGTTTTTTGCATATAATTCACTAATCTCACAATTAGGATTAGCAATGCCCAATTTTGAACTCTATTACCTCGCAGCACAGGCAACACATGCCTCGAACTGGAAAACATTTGACACTGAAAACCCAGCTTCTCTATTAGAAGCACTGTATTTTGGCTCCATTGAATCCCTACATCACGCTCTATACAGGCCTAGCAAATGTCTTCCCCCCCTAATTCCCCTTTTAAATTCTATAAAAAAAAGCCTGGGACATGATGTATAAAATCTCCAACACAAAAAACTCAATTTCACCTGACATACTTTTGTGGCACAACACCCTCTTTAACAACTTTACAACCTTTGAAAATGGAGTGACATGGGCAAGATCAGGGGTCAAACAACTCCATCACTTACTACACGCAGGGTCCCTAAAAACCCGCAAACAACTCCAACAACTACCTGCCCTGACGGACCTGTCGGTGTTCAGTTACATGCAAATGTAACATCTCTTCCACATACAGTTCCAAAGCAATACTCATCCCATACAATACACGGCAGTAGAAAATGTAATCTCTGCCCCGGATAAACTGAAAACTCTCTCCAAAGCATATGCAGCAATCACTGCTTACAAATATGACACCAGACCCAGAGTCAAACTCAAGTGGGAAACAAGTGGCCTCCACCTGGACCCGGATAACTGGGAAGAGGTGGTAGACAATATCTATTCCCCATTAATAAGCACAAGAGACAAATTAATTCAATTCAAAATTACACACCAAACCTACTTAACGCCTAAGAAACTACACCAGATGGGTTGCTTGGAACACTCCTGATGCCTTCGCTGCAATGAACCTGATGCTGATTTTATTCACCTACTTTGGAACTGCCCATACATCCAGAGATTCTGGCAACAAGTCAAGTGCTTCGTAGCAGACAAACTTTCCTTACCTCAAGTTCTAAACCCAATCACATGCCTGTTGGGCCTGGTGGACTCCCTATTACCCAAGACAGCTTCCAGATCCCTTATGAGGGCTCTTTTGTTTTATGCAAAAAAAAAAAACTGTGGCTCTACATTGGATGGGTCCCCTACCTCCTACTTTAAATAAATGGATAAAGCTGATAAACTCTCAACTGGAACTCTACAGGTTAACTTACCTAGCCAGAGGATGCCCACAAAAGTTTGAGAAGATTTGGAACCCATGGCTGGAGTCTCCAGCAACTGCTGTCTAAAATACCATGATACACTCTCCATCTCCTCCCCTCCCCCTTTTTCTTCCTTCCCTCCTTCTATTCATACATAAATATAATTTGACAAAACTCTCTTCTATTCCAACTTTGCATTTTTATGATTGTAGAAATGTGTATGGTTGTAGAAATGGAATGTATCATGTTAAAGAAGTCTTGTGTGTAAGAGAGGAATATTTCCTACCATGGATTTCAGGGGTGCTCCTTTTGGGACAATCTGTGAAAGGCATCAATAAACACAGAAAGAAATAATTACTGACTTTCCAAATATGAAGGGCCTTGTACAGTTCATCTCTATATTAATCTCATAATTAAAACTTAAAAACATGGTTGCCCCTCTGCATAAGGTACTTATGATGTGTATACAAGGCATAACTGCTGCCACAAGCTGACAAAAAATGTTGTCCTCCATATTAACCCACAGGGCTCTCTGAAATGTACATTTCACACTCAGCACCTGACACCAAGGGAAATATAGGGCACCAATGGAAAAGTAACTGGTGATAATTGATAGCTGGCCAATCCAAAATGGATTAATATATATTATGCTATTTTATTTTTAACATACCCCTCTGGCCCAAGGTTTATTTAAATTAAAAGTGAACATGTCAGACAGGAGTCAAGGTAAATTTTGCCTGAAATGAATACAATTTGACACAAGCCAAAAGGTGTCGTATTCAACAGATATATTTTTGTGGCGATTAAGATTTACATGTTCAAATCTGCCATATATTTAATGACTTATTCTTAGATTGCATTACAGAGTGGACAAAAGGCAACTTTCAGTCATTTATTCTCCCTTGCCTGACTAACAACACCAAAGTAACCCAAAGGATCCATAGATAAATAGAACAGCTCAGCAACATTGTCTAACAACATTCAGTCACTTTATTAAAACAGTAAATATATGCAATAATCTAAAACATTTTTCTTTAAACAAAATATAATCACACATGTATGGCATGTGTTATTTGGAAATCCTTTACGCAGCAACTGTGGAAACCAATAATATAAAAGTTGCAACAAAAGTAAATAATTACACCTAGATATTTATAAAATTTCCTTTTGGATATTTATTATAGTCTTTTCTCAAAGTGGGGGCTCAAAGTTAAAGAGATTCATTTAAACGAAAGGGCCTATCAGGGTTTGAAAGAAAATCTTTGCATCCTACTTCCCTGGGCGCCCTGAGGCAAACTTTCCAACGGTGCCGTCCCCACTTGCCCCCAGCATCTACAGCTCAGAGCTTTTGGCAAGCAGAGACTGCTCTCTGCACTAGAAGAGATGAAATTCCAATTTAAAAATCAGAATTTTGACACTAAAAGGTTACCAGAAGCTCAACTTGCCTCATGGCAGCAGCACCCCTGCATTTACCTAACTACTACTATCCCTTTAATAACCCCTCTGCCATCCCCACCAACCTCCATGCTCCACTGCAGACCCCTGTTAATAGGCTGTCGTATTAATTACATTTGTCCTCAACCTATTAGAACTTCCACCTGCCTCAAAGCCAGATGTCAACTTCTAAGGCAGGGATCCCCAACTTTTTTTCCTGTGAGCCACATTTAAATGTAAAAAGAGTTGGGGAGCAACAAAAGCATGAAAAATGTTCCTGGGGTTACAAATAAGGTCTCTGATTGGCAATTTGGTAGCCCCTATGTGGACTGGCAGCCTACAGGAGGCTTTGTTTTGCATTACTCCTGGTTTATATATAACCAAAACTTGGATAAAAGCCAGAAATTCAAAAATAAGCATCTGCTTTGAGGCCACTGGGAGCAATATCCAAAATAAACCCAATGAGCAACAAGTTGCTCACGAGCCACTGGTTGGGGATCACTGGAAGAGGTGCTGCCTACATATCAGTACCAGGGGTCTGTGGGGAAGCAGTAAGCATCTCACTGAAGAGCTTATGTCATAGTGAAAAGTCCCTGATAAATGAGGAACATGTCACTATCATATTGATGCTAAAAAAAATGTGTACAACAAATAATTAAAACTAAATTCTCTTGTGAAAGATGCACCAAGAAAGATTAGGAAGAATTTCTCAATCCTCATAAATCCGCCCTGTGATATTTTAAATTTTGGGGGGAAAAGGCCCTTGCCCTGAACTAACCAAAGAAATTATGTCAGAGTCTCATTAGAGACATGGCTGTCAAAACTCCTGGAAGCAGGATACTTGAAAATCTTCCTGGATTGGGTACAATGTAGGGGTAAAGCCAGAGTGGACCTGGTACATCCCCTTAATTTGTTATTCAAGTGTCCAGCCTCCTGGAGGGTGGAGCTCAACCTCATGCATTCCCCGTGTCCCCCTGAGACAAAGACCGTAGTCCTGAAAAACATACCTAACATTCAGATCCCATATCTGTATCAATATATCTGGGAACCAGAAAAGCAGTCTGAGATTATATATATATATATATATATTGACTTAAGAGTCTAACTCACCTATCCTCTCGTTGTCTTCGCAAGCTGTTCCAGCAATACCACTGCTCTCAAGGCCATAACTAGGATCAGCTTTTCCAGTGATTCTGGCTGCATCCTCGACCTTTCTGACATGAGCTTCCACCAGTGCTGTGGGAACCTCCTCCTTCATCTTGGAAAATTCATCTAATAAATCAGAAACATTACAAAGTCTTTTAAAGGTTATTAATATTCCCAACATTTCTGGGGCACTAGGGGCCAAAATGCCCCTGAATACAGCAAAGACTGTACCAACAAATAAAAATAAAAGTAACAAACCCAAAGCTGATTTTGCTGCAGCTGATGCTACCCGAGGATCTACTACAGATGCAAGGAAGGCTACTGTGCTCATCACAGGATTCCCCGATTGGCTAAAGGGTATGGGCTGATAGGCCAGTGGTCCCAGAGAGGCCTCAGAGTCCTCTAGATATGGATCCTCAATGGGAAGTCGTAAGAAATGCAGGATACACTCGTCCTGTGTGCGGCTCCCCACATGCTCAGATACTTTGTTCCAATCATCTTTATACATTTCCAGAGCCTGTGTTAGGTAGGCATAGGTAATTGGCATACATTTTCAAAATATCTAACTAAATTCTAAGTGCCAAATCATTTATTCAGTGAAGCATATCCAGATTTCACACCTCAAGTAGCAACAGCGTCTCCTGCTCAGTCCATTCGCGTGTTGCACTGGCAGCAGCCTTACTCTGTTCAAGTAAAAAAAAAAAATCCACATATTACTAAACACTAAGTGTAACAAGAAGTATTACCTAAAATTACAAATTTTAAAGACTAAAGAAAACTTTGAAATACACTGTTTTGATTTACCTTGGATGTTGTGTTCTTCTTACTATACATATCTGTCCGTAAGCCGAAATTCTGAAGGTCACTTGGTTTATCCTTACTTTTATCAGGGAAATTGAGCATCTGTTGTGAAGCAGAGCTCTGCTAGAAAGAAGAAAATGAGACATTCCATTTCATGTCAGATGCAGAGTATATTGATAACCAAAGAGAAACGTGCGATTCAGGCATTTCTCTGACAGAAGAAAAACAGCCGTGGGTGACACCACCTTAAAAGTGAACTATAGAAAAGCTGGTGACATGGAAAAATTATCATAATGAAATAGGCCAAAGACAAAAAAAAGCCGTTTGGAGCTATGTAGTACAGGTAATGAAAACATGTGCACTGAATATATAAAAGGGAGGTGAAACCATAAAATGACTCGTCTAAAAAGCCTTGTCATGCCTACCTGTGGTGTTTTAGGCTGCAGTGGAACCAGTCCTGATGGAGTATCAGCTAAGACATGGAAATGTGATGTTGGAGGAGGGCCCATTGGAGTAGGACGACTCTCAGCATCCACTTGGTAGTTAATGAGCCCCCACTGTTCTAGGAAGGCATGAACCCTAAAGCAAGAAGAACAACAGAGCTGGGACAATTATATCCTCCTCTTAATATAATTATTAACTGTGTAACACTAACATATATAGAAAATATATATACAAAATCATAATGTGCTCCCAAACTTTCTAGTATGCACAGCTATTCATTGCTAACCCTACTACATATGATCATTGCCTTTTAATCCTCTGAGATGACGTTCCCATGTCACCCGCACCTCATGATAGCACAGACATCCCCTGCCAAGTTGCGACGACATGCTGTAGAAGTAAGGTATTCCTGAGGGTTTAGTCTATAGGTGTCAATCATGAAGTTTCTATAGGCAAGGTATCTAGAAAAATAGGGAAAAAGAACAGAAGGGGTCATTTGTGTTGGTTTGTGAAATGTAAGGTTATGAGACTGTGACACATTCTTTGCACAAAGTCTCATCAAATGAATCCTGTGCTGTAACGTATATGTAAGGTTAGTTTACCAAATAATAAATACATAAAGCAGTTTTCCATTATGCAAGACTTGTGCAGTTGAATAGCAGAAAAAGAACACAAGGCCAATTTTAAACAATTTATCTTCTAAACCAATTAAAAGATAACTTTCTTCTATGAACAAAATATATATTTTATTGTAACTATTTTATAGAGAATTGGCCTGCTACTCTAAACCTTTCCCTTCTGTTTAACTTCTGAAAAATCAAGCACTTAAACTTTTTCATGCCTTCTTATCAGCCACACCTATAACCATATATTGTGTAAGACTCACATCTCTGGTGTTTTGGACTTGTTCTTGCCATTGAAGAACTCTGGTAATGCCCGACGTTCAATAGCATGCACACTGAAGGAGAAAGGGAGATTAAAATAAATATGCAATAAAAGCAATAATGTTAACTTATTGCAAAGCAGTCTGTTACCATTCAAAAATGGTGACAAAAACAAACAAACCCCCACTTAAGGAAGGCTCTAGCCATGTATTCTAAAAAGCTTAATATAAAAGGTATACAGTGAGACAAAGATTAAAATCAGCATACTTTAAATTGCTCTGTAATCAATAAAAATAAAATGTAATAGAAATGTTTTATCTCCACCATCAAAAACCCTGTTTCTTGCTCAACCAAATGTGGTTGTGTAAAAATAAAAAAAGAACCCATGAGGCTGTGTTGGTGCAAATTGTCCAGAAAAACATACTAGGAGAGTCATGAGCTTGACACCTCCAGTTCTACAGCTGGCAGTCACGATTAAGGGCAACAGAACAGGGGCAATTATTCGCGTTTTATTGCCAGAGTGATTTGTAGTTCCATAGGCAGGGGATACAGCCACAGACTTAAATGGAGATTCCCCTGCAAGCATACTGTATATGGACTTGTTTTGCTTCCAAGCAACAACTGCCTGAGAAGCAAGTGCACTTGCACATACAGGTCACTGCCATTCAAGTCAGTGGGGATCGAGACCCAGGAAGCTACAAAATACCTGGATCACTGATGTGCCATTGCCCTAAGAGCCCACCTGTATCTCAGGTAATGATGAATAAAGATGGAGTTGTTGAAACAGTAAAATAAAGGACACAATGTTATACATAAATCATCTATTTGTGCTGTGAAATGTGCTGCTTGTCTTTATTCATCACAATAAATCAAGGTTCCTTTCACCAAATAAAAAAGAAAAATGATTATCAGAGGATAGTTCCATTGCTATTAAAAGCAAAGAGGAGACTTTACCTGTTATAGTCAAACCAAGCAGCATAGCTAGGAATGATGATATGGTGTGTTTGTTCAGTCACATTGTCCTCATGAAGATCGGATGTTTTCATTTGCTCGCCTTTAATCCCAGATGAGGTCTCATCTTCTTCCTAAACAAATACATGTGAAAAATTCATTGCTTATCATCTGTAAAATGTTTTTCCTGCCAAATATAGCAGAGAATCCATTAATACATTTAATCCCAAAGTGCAGGGGAAACGATAACCCCTCTAGGACACCACAGATTTACAAAGGGCTGGCAATAAACCTGTGAGAGCAGAATTAAAAATCCAATATACATTAAATAAAACATTGCTATTTAAAAGAGCATCTGCCCAGCCGTTTATTTATCTGCAGATATCCTCTCGATGGGTCTCACTAGAGATTTGACAGTACACCCTCCTGTAGACAGGACACTTGAAAAACTGAGGTCAAAAGAGGAATTACGAGGGGTAAAGCCTGACTAGCAGGGCACCCCCCTTTTCTTAGCTGCTCAAGTGTCCTGCCTCCTGGAAGATGAAGCTTTACTCCATTGGTCTCGTGTCCCCTGGAGATGTCAGAGAAAACAGTATCTGCCCAGCCATTCTTTTATCTGCACTACTGGTTCTAACAGCTGAAATAATGTAGTAGAGGTCACATGATTAACAGTGTTAGAGGTAAACTGACTTCTTCTACATTGTAACTGCAATGAAAAATAGCATTTGTTTATCCCTATTTTTGGTGCACACTTTCAAAACAAAGAACTTAAATACTATTAAAGCATATTTAATCATGGCTAACAGCTTTTGGGTGGAGATAACCTTTAGTGTTTGTGTCTTTATATTTCATTTTTGAATACACAGGAAATCTGACCCACTGAATGTAAGAGAAAATTTAGGTCAGTGACTGCAAAGCTTAGAGAAATCCTGCTGGGAGAGTTCCACTTTCTCAAATGAGCAAGCTATAGACAAAGGAAGGGAGAGAAGAGAATTTCTCAGAAAGCATCCAAGATATCCCTTTATTTAAGGATGGTTCAAGTACAAGGAGGAGGTGCGAGACCAAGGAGGGGTTGGCCTCAATACTTTTGTTTGTCGCCTGGCTTCATGTTTAATAGACATATTCCCTTATAATAAAAGCTGTAATAGGTATTTAATACATTTGCTTCATGGATAGCCTTTTTTTGTCTAAACACTGAATATATTTTGAGAGAGCTTCATCACTCTAACATAATTGGTGGAAAAGGTTCCCTTAAAGAATAAGTAAACCTTTTTTTTTATCAGTAAAATTACTCTAAACAGCCTCCAGAATTACCTACTTTGTCCCAACATTCTCTCTGACCTGGTTCCTCAGTTAGAAGTTAATCGTTTTTCTTTGCTTCCTTGTGCAGAGTGAAGCCCCGCCCCCACTTCCTGTTCAGTTCTCTCATCAACAAAAAAAAACCCCTGCTAATGCACAGACTGGCTCCTGCTGCCTCCAGGCATGCCCAGAAGGCTCTCCAGGTGGACTACAGGTAGTCGAATTGAAGAACTGAACAGGAAGTGGGGGTGGTGCTTCATTCTGCACAACTTCTAACTGAGGAACCAGGTCAGAGAGAATGCTGGGACAAAAGCAGGCAGTTCTGGAGGCTGTTTAGAGTAAGTTTAGTGATAGAAAAAAAAAGGTTTACTTATTCTTTAAATATGCAAGATGGTTCCTGTAAGCACATTTTTAGATTGTAGAAAGCATCAAAACTTTAAGGCAGAACAACCCATGTTTGCAAACTCTATGCCTAACAATACAAGTGTTTCTATTATATGTACATATTGTGTTGTGTTAGACAACTCATACCTTGGTCACTGCATCCATGCTTTCATCCTCCTGTTCATCTGTGAGAGATAAGAAGCAAGTACAATCAAGAGAGATGCTTTTAGACCATCAGCTGTAAAATTTCCCCAGGCAGATGCAGCATAGTTTAAAATGTTTCCAAATTACACTGTTAAAAGAATAATGTCACGGGAAAACATGTTTTTTTTTCAAACTACATCAGTTAATAGCACTGTTTCAGCAGAACTCTGTACTACAAATCTGTTTTTTATATTTCATTTTGAAATTTGACATGAGGCTTGCCGTGTTGCTAGTTTCTCAGGTACCCTCAGTCATGTGACCTGTGCTCTGATAAACTTCAGTTACTCTTTACTGCTGCGCTGCAAGTTTCAGTGATATCACCCCTCCCCCACAGCAGCCGATCAGCAGAACAATGGGAAGGTAGCAAGGTAGCAGATCCCTACACCTGTATTGCTTTTTAGTTATGCTTGTAAATACCTAACAATCACCATACAGTAAAACAGCTGCTACTATTGTTATATAGAGAACAGAACAGTTCCACACTGCAGTTCAACTCAGTTATCCCAAAATGCAGCATTAGAAGAACACCACAGGTGCTTTTCAACAGTGCTAGCTGGGCATATTTTGAATGCAGAGACCTGACACTGTGTAGGGCTCCTCACAGGCTCCTCTCTAGGGAACTTGTCAACAAGCCTGTATAGCCTTTCTTACTCATGAGCCACAGTCAAATGTAAGAAGACTTGGAGAGCAACAAATGACCCAAAACAAACTTACCCAGGTCTGTCACAGTCCCTCCTTTTATTGGTGCAGATTCAGAGTCCTTCTTAGTGTTCACTAGAATGGAAAAAAAATTTCTTTACAGTGATGAAGTACAGCATGAAATCTATGCAACCAATCTGCATCCAAGTGCCTTGCCTTGTACCTGTTTTAGGGAGAGTAACTTCTTCCACATTAGGAACTGGGGAAGGTTCATCCATATCCTTGGTAAGGTCCTCCTGTTCCTCCTCTCGATGACCCCTCTTTGATTTGGTATATGGGGTAGAAGGGCTGCAAGAAATATTTTTTAGTAAATCAACTCATTGCATACCTAACTACACAGTCAAAAGTACAAACTATAGTAGAAAAAAACCCTAAATATAATGTTAACCAACAATCAAAGTTACTACCCTGATTTGGAGTCCTGGCTTCTGCTTCCTTAGCTTCCCCTAGCTACAGATCAGGACCTGTGTATCCAAACCCCACAACTGCACTGGTGACTGCCACCTTGGCATGAAATTTTAACTGAGAAGTCAGTAAAATGTTGCATTTCTATAGCAGAAAGCTGCCAATGTCTTGCAGTATAAAAATATATGCAAATGTACCCCTTTTTGACAGTCTTTTTCTTTGCTTCAGCGCTGGGAGGAGGAGAGGGTGAGCGTTTCCTCTTCTTGTAGTTAGGTCCCTTCTTGTCTCTGCGGTCTGAGTCAGGGCTACTTACCTTTGGAAAGATATCAATGCAAAAAATAAATAGCAAGTGCCCAGATATTTCTTGGTCAGCATATGTATAAAGAACTTGATTTATATTGTCTCTTAGTGACTTCCTGCCAGCCTCACGCTACACAAGTTTCACTCACTTAGTTTAAACAGTAAGTTATAGATTTTTGGTTGAATTGTACACCCACCCCACACCCACACTTTCCAGAGATTAATTAGCACAACTTTTGTCTAACAAAATACTCTCTCAAAAATACATTTTCATTTGCCCTGATATTTACTGTATATTCTCATTCACTTTAGACAGGTGAGATTTAATAAAAGTAAGGTTGTGCATGCCAATGCGATTCAAATATAGGCAGGCCACTAATACAAATTTAGACAAATATTCAATGGAGAAGGAACTGGGATACAGCAAAAAAAAAACAAAAAAACCCACCGGGGTTTGTCCTGTATTAAACAAGATATGTATGTTCAATGTATAAACCAATGTATAGTACAGCACTGCAAAAATGTTGGCGATTTATAAAAACATGTAAAATAAACATAATAATAGTAATATATGAAGTGTTCAGGTACAGTGAAATCTAGCCCCTTGAACTTTTAATTTAAGTTTGGTAAATAAGACACAGGGTACAAATTAATATCTGAAAAAACAGTAGAAAATTGTAAGCAGCTGTACTTTCTAGAAAATCTGAGAGACCCAGTGATGAGCACTATTCAGTGACCACTTATAACAAGAAAATTAGGATAAAATATTGTTCTCACCTCGTCAGTAAGGGTCTTGGCTGAGATTTTCTTACGCCGTGCAACAGGATTCTTCTCATCAGTTAGCTCATAGTCCTCTTCATTCATCCACTCATTGAATGAGTCTGTGTCCAGAATCCATTTGGCATGGACCTACTCAAAATACCAAAGCAGGCAGAACATCACTCTGTGATCTTTAGACAGGTGTCTTCCCCCACTAACAGATGTTTCTGTTTGGGAACACTTCGTCACTATTAAGTATTGAATTAGGCCCTAAATACACACTGAGATATATGAATTCTGCTTGGCACAGATAGAATCTAGATCAGAATACTGGTTAAGCCATTGGAAAATGTGATTATGATAAAACTGACAAGGAGGCCATTATCTGGCAAACAGCAGCCTGCCAGTGCAACCAAGATATAGTTGCCATGGCAGCCTTTGCTCAGCAGAGTATTGAAAAAAGGGGGGAAAAAAAAGAGAAAAACATCATCAAATATGCGTAAGACTCTTCCAAAACTGACACACAGAACTTGCTGTGTGCATAAAGGATGTGCTTCTGTATATGCCTATGTAATTTACCTGTATGCTTTTATAATCAATATTTAAAAAGAATCCTATTTCTAAGCAAGCATTCTTATCCAGATACAAAGTGGCAAAGCATCACATAGATATTATGCAGCAGATACCAAAGGGAGGAGGGCAAGTGCAGTACAAAGGTATTATTCTTCCCGTGCCTAGATATTTTATACTGTATATTAACAAGGGGTGGGCCTACTTTTCTGTATCTATGGCATATTCACATTCATATGGGACCAGATTAATTGACTGCACATATCAAGAGAAAAATCAGGCAGCCAGGAAGATAAAAAACAATGCATCTAAAGCAAGGTTACAGTGCTAGTTTATAGGAAAGCTGCTACAAAGCTCCATATAGTCACTCAACCAATCAGATATTTGATTTCATTTTTTAACATGCTGCAGACTGCTTAGAAATAATTCTTTATTGGTTTGTATTGATAACTGGAGTGGTTGAATGTATTAGGAAATTAGTGCATATAAATAGTGGGCTACCTACCCCCACTGAGAATCAGAGTATGGGGAACTTTGTACCCACACAAAAAAGACCTCAAATCAAAATATCTGTATATTAATTAATAAGCAATCCTGACAACCCGCACCTCTTGAATCAGACGTATATGTGTATATCAAAGTGAAAAAAGGAATAGAAAGAAAACTTTTTAAACAAATTAGACAAATATATTAAAAATGTCCATAGAGAATCTACTACAAATCCAAATCTACAAAATTTCTATCCTCATTAAAAACTCCACTACTGCTTATCAGATTATAAGGGCCCAAACTGTTAAATGTAAGAAAAAGAATTTAACATGGACTCAAAGACTAGACAGACATCGCCAACTCTATGGCTAATGGCACAAACAGCATGTTCTTACCCAGTAGGGAAACTGATTTGCCTCCTTTTGCCCTGTATGTGTGTGCATTGACAGGGCTGCAAACTGCAAAATGCTAATTTTTCAATATTGAGCCAAAATCTGCCCAATGTGCACAGTAGCTTCCAACTGTCAGTGACTACATGTGGTGAGGGAAGGGGGCATTTTCTCTCATAGAGTTTTGCTCTGTTAGTCAACAATGTTTTTATTGCTTTTATTTACTTATGTTTTTATTAAAAGGGTGGTTTACCTTTAAGTTAACTTTTAGTAAGTCAGCTTTTCAATTGGTTTTAATTATGTTTTTTTTTATAGTTTTTAAATCATTTGCTTTCTTCTTCTCCTTCCAGCTGTTACATGGGGGTCACTGACCCCAGCAGCCAAAAAACAATTGCTCTGCGAGGTTACAATTTTATTGTTATTTTGTATTACTAATTTTTCTACTAAGGCCACAACATTGAGGGTGGTTACCTTGCGTGGTTTTTCTACTGTGGGAGCATCTTCCACTGAAGCTTCAACCTCACTTGCAGGAACCCACGTGTCATAACTAAGACAGAATATTCAGAATTCCAATTAGTTTTTTCAAACCATGAACATCCTGAGCTCACAGAGTGCTGCAGTTCTTATAGAGTGCCAGAATACTGGTATGCCACAGTTGATTAAAAATACAACTATTATGGTGCTTCATGTAGTACATGCTAGAACAACACTCTGTCCTGCACATAACACAAGCCGTTTGCAAAATTCTCCATGTAAGAACATTTTATCACACACATCTTGTAAAATAAGAACATAATGGGACTGTGCCATAGTGTGGGGGCAGAACTGAGCATACAATTACATACATTCAATTAATGGAGGAGTGTTTAAAACAGGGAGTTCAGCTGGGTAACTTTTCGTCAAATTAATGACCCTAGATCAATTCTTATAGTTCAGTTCCAGAATGACAACATGAACATAAATTTGTACAACTGAGGGCAGCAGTAAATGATGAACACTGATCCATCTGGCTTACCTGTCAGGATAATAACCCCAGTGCAGAAGAACCTGTTTATCCCTCTTAAGAATAGGTCGCACCCACTCCTCTAAAAAACAATTAAATTAAAATATTAAAAAATAAGCAACATTTTTTAGATGAAAAAGTTGCTTTTTGCTAGACTACACTTTCTGAACAGTAAAAAAAAAATCTCACCATCTTCTAAATTGCTAGGAACAGGAACAACGATGTGAGATGCATGACTCTTGTCTTCTGTTACAGTGCCCTGCAAGAATAATATGAGATATCAATACCAAGAAACACCAACTTTTCTTGTTCTTTTATGAAGCTGTAATTAGACAATGCTGTACAAATGCGGATTATCATGCACATAAAGAGCATCTGCTGTTCATACAGCATTGTTCAAACACTGTTTGTTCCGTGTCTGTGTTCCATTCTGTGAATAAGTAGCTTTCTTGTTTTACCACAATGCATTGCCAGTAGGGGGCAAGATACACAAATGCATACCAAAAAAATATAAACAAACAATTTGTAAAATGACATATGGGCCAATCACGTTGGCCAGTTTGACCATTTTAGACCAAATTGCCACAACATGTTAATGAGAACAGATAGAGGGCTGAATAAGATAAGAAAGTGACCCTTTGCATAAGGAATGGTATTTCTAGGTAAAGGCCTACTCCAACAGGTTTTTTATACATAATGAAAAAAAATGTGTATTAAAGCAACATTTTAATATACATTACAATTTTGATTTGTTCAAAGTTATTTGTAAATTGAATTGCTACTACATGCAGTATCTGGCTGGCTCTTTCCATTGTCTGCACTGCTGGCTCTGACTCCTGAAACAATGTAGCAGAAGCAGTTGATTAAAAGCACCAAAAGAACCAAATCTCCAAAGGCAGAATCAGAAACATTTGCAACATTTAACATTTTTATTCTCAAATTTTGGGTTGAGGATGGAATTTCTTGAATAAAACAAGGCTAATTTCATGCCTATTTTTTTATAACAATGGCAGCAGGAGGGTGCACTTTCATTATAGTTATTGGTGTGTTGCAATTAGTATAGCAGCTCCCGATATTACGAATAAAGACAAATATGCAGATAATGAAGGTTCTCTAATCAGAATACCCTAGGTCAATACTGTTTTAATGAACATTTATAGAAACAGTGGCGTAACTACTCTGTGCCAGGCCCCCCTGCAAAAACACACTTCAGAGAGGCCACGCAGAGTAACAAGATTACCTGGCCCCCTGCCCTAACATGTCCTCCATCTGCTCTGGCGCGATCCCACCACCTATAACTCCCTGCTCCCCACCCACTCTCTTACCTGAGAGCTGGCATGGAGCAGAAATGTATATGCAAAATGGAGAAAGCCCGCTGTCCAGGCCCCCCATCCCCCAGTGACAGCAGGGTCTGCCTCCTCTATTGTAACACCACTGATACATGAATGCATGAATTCACAGGATCCCTAGGATTCCACAATCATATTGGACTTATTTAATGTTTAAATGTTGTCTAGTAGACTTAAGGTATGGAGATCCAAATAACAGAAAGATCCCTTATCTGGAAAACCCCAGGTCCCAACCTTTCGTGATAATATATCCTATACCAGTACTACACAAATAATGGACTAGGTCCAAAGAATGATATAGGTCAGTACTAGGCCAGCCAGATGTTGCAGAACTGCAGCTTTTACAGGAGTCAACGGGAGGATGCTGGGAACTTAGTTCTGCAACATCTGGAGTTTCAGTGGTTGTCCATGACTGCAAAAAGAGAGAATGTCTTATACATATGAGAATTTTACAAATTCAAAGCAGGTAAAACAAACTGGTACCTGATGTCGTTTTACAATGTCTTTCAGCTTACTCTGTAGTTTTGAGTCTATGTCCGGGTGAAGGTATATGTTAGGCCTAGACAGGCAATTGTTCTGTTTGAGTGAAGGAAACATGACAAGCATTATATCTTTGAGCTACTATAAGGGCACAGTACATACAAGTGCACGCTGTGCTTTTAGTTGATAAAAAATCAATTTCTGATTAAACTGACCATAGAGTATTTGTAAAGGACATAATATGGTAACTTCCACTGGGGAAAGATTGTTATTTAAATATAATCTGTGCAAAGTGCTTTGGAATATATTGGTGACAAAAAGGGGACCTGTCACCCTAACGGTGGGCATACACTGTAAAATCCGCTCGTTTGGCATGGTCGCTACATACAGGTGGGTGATATCGCGCTAATTCGATCGTTTGGCCCTAAGCATAGGAAACATCGGATCCGATGAAAAAATCAAACCTGCTGATTGAGATCTAGCCAATTTCAGCCCAGATGTCGATCAGGGCCCGTCGTTGGTGCCCATACACAAATAAGCTGCTGAAACAGTCTAAAGGACCGAAGGTCTAATGGCCACCTTAAGAAATAATTCCAAATCCTTTTCTACCCAATAGTCAAGCAAAATAAACTTTACTTGCACTATAAATTATATAAATCTTTTTGCCCATGCCTGGCTACACAATTATAGGTGGTTGGAGGAGGAATGTGAGGAGTGCAGTGAGATCTAGAAAGTGCTGAATGGAAAGTGTAAGTAATTGCCCTGCCTCTATGCCTGGGTAATTGGGATGATTGACAACTGAGATTTATAAACACATTTATAACAGGTATGGACATTTTATGAATGTTTTAAATAAAAAAAAAAAAACAAACAAACAAAGAATTTGCGTTTCATTCCTTATTTGGAAAGAAATTTTATTATATAAATTTTTATGCCTGGGTGGCAGATTCCCGTTAAATAATGAAGAAGAATTAACATAACATAACTTTAGGGGAATAGGTGAGTTGGAAGGGTTCTACAGGCATAGTTAAATAGGGTTGAGAAAAGACCAGGGTCCATCAAGTCCAAACCTTCCAAGTAAACCCAGCACACACAAACCCATACTGACCTATCTATCCACTCACATACATAAACCCATACTGACCTATCTATCCACTCACATACACAAACCCATACTGACCTATCTATCCACTCACATACACAAACCCATACTGACCTATCTATCCACTCACATACATAAACCCATACTGACCTATCTATCCACTCACATACATAAACCCATACTGACCTATCTATCCACTCACATACATAAATCCATACTGACCTATCTATCCACTCACATGCATAAACCCATACTGACCTATCTATCCACTCACATGCATAAACCCATACTGACCTACAGTGGAGGAAATAATTATTTGACCCCTCACTGATTTTGTAAGTTTGTCCAATGACAAAGAAATGAAAAGTCTCAGAACAGTATCATTTCAATGGTAGGTTTATTTTAACAGTGGCAGATAGCACATCAAAAGGAAAAATCGAAAAAATAACTTTAAATAAAAGATAGCAACTGATTTGCATTTCATTGAGTGAAATAAGTTTTTGAACCCTCTAACAAAAAAAGACTTAATACTTAGTGGAAAAACCCTTGTTTGCAAGCACAGAGGTCAAACGTTTCTTGTAATTGATGACCAAGTTTGCGCACATTTTAGGAGGAATGTTGGTCCACTCCTCTTTGCAGATCATCTCTAAATCCCTAAGGTTTCGAGGCTGTCTCTGTGCAACTCTGAGCTTGAGCTTCCTCCATAGGTTTTCTATTGGATTAAGGTCCGGAGACTGACTAGGCCACTCCATGACCTTAATGTGCTTCTTCTTGAGCCACTCCTTTGTTGCCTTTGCTGTATGTTTTGGGTCATTGTCGTGCTGGAACACCCATCCACGACCCATTTTCAGTTTCCTGGCAGAGGGAAGGAGGTTGTCGTTCAGGATTTCACGATACATGGCTCCGTCCATTTTCCCGTTAAAGCGAATAAGTTGTCCTGTGCCCTTAGCAGAAAAACACCCCCAAAGCAAAATGTTTCCACCCCCATGCTTGACGGTGGGGACGGTGTTTTGGGGGTCATAGGCAGCATTTTTCTTCCTCCAAACACAGCGAGTTGAGTTAATGCCAAAGAGCTCTATTTTGGTCTCATCAGACCACAGCACCTTCTCCCAGTCACTCACAGAATCATTCAGGTGTTCATTGGCAAACTTGGTGACTGTGGTCCCTGCTAATTTGAGGTCATTAACTAACTCCTCCTGTGTAGTTCTAGGATGCTTTTTCACCTTTCACAGAATCATTGACACCCCACGAGGTGAGATCTTGCGTGGAGCCCCAGAGCGAGGTCGATTGATCATTTTGTGCTCCTTCCATTTTCGAACAATCGCACCAACAGTTGTCACCTTCTCTCCCAGCTTCTTGCTAATGGTTTTGTAGCCCATTCCAGCCTTGTGCAGGTCTACAATTTTGTCTCTGACATCCTTGGACAGCTCTTTGGTCTTTCCCATGTTGGAGAGTTTGGAGTCTGCTTGATTGATTGATTCTGTGGACAGGTGTCTTTTATACAGGTGACTAGTTAAGACAGGTGTCCTTAATGAGGTTGACTAATTGAGTAGAAGTGTCTAACCACTCTGTGGGAGCCAGAACTCTTAATGGTTGGTAGGGGTTCAAAAACTTATTTCACTCAATGAAATGCAAATCAGTTGCTATCTTTTATTTAAAGTTATTTTTTCGATTTTCCTTTTGATGTGCTATCTGCCACTGTTAAAATAAACCTACCATTGAAATGATACTGTTCTGAGACTTTTCATTTCTTTGTCATTGGACAAACTTACAAAATCAGTGAGGGGTCAAATAATTATTTCCTCCACTGTATCTATCCACTCACATGCATAAACCCATACTGACCTATCTATCCACTCACATGCATAAACCCATACTGACCTATCTATCCACTCACATGCATAAACCCATACTGACCTATCTATCCACTCACATGCATAAACCCATACTGACCTATCTATCTACTCACATGCATAAACCCATACTGACCTATCTATCCACTCACATACATAAACCCATACTGACCTATCTATACACTCACACACAGACCCATACTGACCTATCTATACACTCACACACAGACCCATACTGACCTATCTATACACTCACACACAGACCCATACTGACCTATCTATACACTCACATACAGACCCATACTGACATATTTATACACTCACATACAGACCCATACTGACCTATCTATACACTCACATACAGACCCATACTGACCTATCTATCCACTCACATACAGACCCATACTGACCTATCTATACACTCACATACAGACCTATCTATACACTCACATACATAAACCATACATACTAAGTTAACTAGGAAAAACAGTAAGGAATTAATGTAATGTAGACTGCTGTCTCTGGAAACTTTTTTTTAAAGGGTAAAACAACTTTTGGTGTTCAGTGCAGCTAGGAAAATGTTGTAAATACATAGATGAAAGTACATGTACATGGGGCAACATTTTAGAGACCTAGTAGCTAGAGCCCAGGGATGCTCAGGGAGTTCTATGAATGAGTGATATGACCAAAGGAATGCAATAAAAAACTAAGCAGAACAGCCTTTTTAGGTCCTTTAGGTATTACAAAGAAGGTTTAACGCTGTAACCGTCATATAGCCCAGAAAACATTAATCTTTTTACATAAGTGGACACAAGCACAGCAGCCAATTCCCATTCAAGTCTATGGATGGACACCATTAGCCTTAATGTGACAGCAAATAACACATTAAACCTAGTATCAAAAACAAAGCAATATTATAATAAAAGCTGAAATATATGTGATCACAATATTCCTATAAGAGAACACTTTATCTCATTAGAGTGCTACATTCAGTGCTAGAGAAAAGAGCAGCACAGAGGAAAAAAGATCAAACTCATTACCTGTACCAGAGACTTCTCAATGGTCATGAACATTTCCACATTCCGATCCATACGTGAAGGATTCTGAAAATCAAACCTTCGCCTACAATAAATATGCATTGACTATTAGAAAAGTTTTTTTAAAATTTGATGTGTCTGTATTGTATACATCTGAGAAACATGTAATTAAAGGTTTGAAGAATTTGTCTGCATCGGGCACTTTAAAACATAGACGATTCATATAGTAAATTTAACACCAGTAAAAGTATCTCTTACCATCCCTGGTCACTCTTGAATTTATAGGCAGCAGCAAGGATGTGAGAGAGAGCTCCACTCACTTTGAAGTCCAAGAAGCATTTCATCTGTAAAGCAAAAAAAAAATCAATATTTAGTAAGAGTTGATTCCTTAATTAACAGAACAATAATAAGCATTGTGTTGTAGAACTAAATTTCATCAAGGTGGACTGGCGATATATATACTGTAAAAGAACAGTCTGCTAAAAAAAATCTGAATCTTCCAGCAGGACAATGATCCTAAACATAAAGCAAAGTAACAGCGGGGTGGCACAAGGAACAATCTTACCCCTGATGTCAAGCCAACATAGAATCTCTACTATGTAAGAATTGAGGAGCACAGGCATCATTTAACTAACCTGAACAACATGGAGTAAATATACCTGGAAGAATTAGCCAAAAATCACCCCAGTAATGTGTTCAAATTGCTTCATAACAAATACCCCAATTATCACAGCTGGATTTCAAGATTTTTAATCTTTAATAATATTGTTTTGCATTCTTTTATCTACTATTCACTATTAAAGGAGCAGTAATCATTCACATAATGTAACCACAAATAACAACTTTTAATTTTTACTGTCTTGCTAACAAATAAGGTTTCCTTTCCCCCACACGCTTCTCAGTAGCAGTGTAGTAAGCCTCTCCGCCAACTCTCTGAATAAATGTCACAGTATAGTACTTTAATTGACGGCGTTTCTCAGCAGGAGGAGCTTAAGGCATGGGATGCAGTACATATTTACTAAATCATGTTAATTAAATGCCAAGTGGGCTTAAAGGGTGCCACATACACAGACATGTCAAAAACATGCACAAATTCTCCACCTAGAACTTTCTTAAAAAAAGGCAATTCATTTCATTTAATTTAAACATACATCATGTATACAAACCAAAAAATAGTAAAGCAGTCCAGAAAACACCTAGCAGCTAGGCTTTTGGTGGACAGACACAGGGCAGTATACCTGGAGTATTCTTAAAGGAGAAGGAAAGGCTAAGTCACTTGGGGGTGCCAAAATGTTAGGCACCCCCAAGTGACTTAGATCGCTTACCTTTTACCCCGGGCTGGTGCCCCTGTTAGGAGAAAAAAGCACCAGCCCAGGGTACCTGTAGCGCTTCCTCCTTCCTTTTCCTTCTGCCGGTGAAATCCGTCGGCCGGCACATGCGCAGTAGAGTGAAAAGGCGACTTTCTTGTTTAAGTTCGGCTTTTCACTCTACTGCGGATGCGCGCGCAAGCGAAAAGGAAGGAGGAAGCGCTGCTGCTACCCCGGGCTGGTGCTGTTCTCTCCGTACAGGGGCACCAGCCCAGGGTACAAGATAAGCGATCTAAGTCACTTGGGGGTGCCTAACATTTTGGCACCCCCAAGTGACTTAGTCCCAAGCCGGACTTGGATTTCTAACTATTGAGTGCTATTCTGATATCAACTGGGAGCTGCTATCTTGCTACCTTCCCATTGTTCTGCTGATCGGCTGCTGGGAGGGGGGGATATCACTCAAACTTGCATCACAGCAGTAAAGTGTGACTGAAGTGTATGAGAGCTCAGGTCACTTGGCTGTGGCACCCTGGAAAATGAAGAATATGTCTTAGCCCCATGTGGAATTTCAAAATGAAATTAAAAAAAATATATTTTGTGTTTTTGAAAAACAGATATCAATGCAAGATTCTCTTGGAGAAGCTCTATTAACTGATGGGTTTTTAAAAAAAAACACAAAAAAAAACATGTTTTCCCACGACAGTATTCCTTTAAGGTGGCCATACATGGACCATTAAAAGCTGCCAATGGACTGATGGAGTTGACAGCTTATTGGTCTGTGTATGGTGCCCTCCAGCCTTTTCCCATATGATCAAATAGCAGATCTGCATGTTGATGTGGTTCTTTCTCCAGTGGCTTTCCTACTAGTAGCAATTATGATTCAGTTGTTTTGGCCCAGGAATCTTTCAGTGTATGACAAAACTAATGCATGTAGCAGAACACTTTCATTTACAAAACATTTATTTATTTTTAAAACCATTTTATGTAAAGCTCCTATTTTTACTGTGCAGATAAGCTACTGAGGTCTCATATATTCTAATAAAGATATGTGGTTAAAACTGGTTAAGCAGCCTAACAGTCTCTCCCAGTACTTTTAGGGCTGGTAGCATCATAAAAGTCTGATCTCACGGTTGGTGTGCTACAACTTTAGTGAGAAACCAGCAGTCAGACAGCTCTCTGATACCTGTTCACTTTTATAATTATGTAGGGAAAGCATATGTAAATCCAGATTATACATCAATCATTAAGAGCTAGCTGTGCTGCCATGAAGATCTGTAAGAAAACCACTAAACACTTGTTTGAAACAGGACAATGGTGAAACCCAAATAATTGCATGGTTAATCAGAAATGAATTCAAATCCATTCTACCTCCTGGCCACCCCCTGCAGCTACAGGGTTTGCATCATCTGTAGTTACGCCCCTGCTTGAGTCCACAACATGGAAAAGGAGATCTGTGCTAAAAGGTAAATGGGGACTCTATCTTATATTGTATAACGTATAACTGAAATACAAAGTCAGATTACACAGACTTGCTATGTCACTTCCACATCAATAATGCACATTGTATAGTTGCTAAGAAGAAAATTAGAAGAAATTGGAAATGTCCTTAAAGGCATGCGGAAACTGGTTTAGAGCATACAGCATATTATACTTACCATGGCTACATGGTGTATATTGCTGAAAGTTAGTAATGTTTCTACTACTAATGTGAATCAAACAGTAACAGCCTCCTCTTTCTGTTCATCTAATAAGCAATAACAGCAAAGCAGGGCTGACTGAAAGTTATTTCTGATGCACACAACAGGCTGCAATGATTTCTATGAAGCCATGCAGAGTCGAGCACATCTGAATTAATTCGGACTTGGACCTACTGCATGTGGATTTTGTTCAATGGGATGATAGGGTTACCACATGACTTCTTTAAAATGGGACACCTCTAAAATTACACTTGCTGAATGGCAGCGTGCATCCAACATAGTTAGTATTCAGCCTTTTAGGATGAATGTTCTGTATAAGGCTGCCTGAAAATCGAAGGCACCTTTTGTGTAGTACACTGCTGGCACAGAATGAAAGAAGCAGGAGCACTGATACATTTCTGTTCTCATTTTAATGCTTTGTGTTCACTGTTGGTCAGCAGTATACTTATGTGTTTTAATTGGCTTGAAGCCATAGTGAGTGTTATAAATATCTATATTTTGAGTCACTGGCAATGTTAAAATGGTTTAGACATTTGCTCAGCTTTATACTCTAAATCACTTTCATGATACTTCCATTTGAAATTGCCTGTTCAATACTTTTTAGCAACTGTAAAACAAATTAATGTGGAAGGCTGTGTGATCACCATAACAAGGTCAGCTGGCTGCAAAAGAGTTAATTATATTTCTGGCCAACTGGTTCTTCAATACAGAAAGCATTTTATTAAGGGGGTAAGCGGCAGATGTAGGTATAACCTCCAGATATTGGTACCTACACCCCACTAATAGTTATATCAGCTATCAGAATAGAGCACTCATATTCTCTACCTCTTCCTCTGCTATTACCTTCTGTTTTCATGTAATTGGCTTGTCTTTCTGCTCCATTCCACCTTCCTAGCCCCCATGGGTTTTATTTCCTCACAAGTTTTTTTTTTTCGTTGTTGTTATTTTTATTTCCGCATATCTTACTGGCAGCATCCAGATTATCCTCCCTCCACCTCCTGCTTACAGTCCCTCCCCCATTTCTACTCTTTTCCCTGTATGGCCTTCTTCTGATAGCCCCTCAGCCTTATTATAATAATACACATCTCTCCACACATTACATTCTTCTCACACAAACTTTGATCACTCTTTCCTTTGACTTTCCCTTTCCTTTGCAATCTCTCCCCTCCCTTTTCTTCTTAAAATTCTTAATTTCCCCCATAATTAATTTCTGTTTTCCTTTACCCACTGCCATCGTTGTCTTCTTCTTCTTTCCCTGTTCACAATGCTCTCCTTTCCTTTTTGCACAAATCCTGCCCCAGTGCAGCAACGTGCCTTAGTGGTCCCTTAAGTGTTGCATAACCAAAGAAGTGGACACATGGGGACTAGACAAACACTGCAACCTAATCCTATTGTGACTCCCTTCTTTGCCAGTAGTGTAACACCAATGAAAAAGCTTACTGAACAGGCAGGGTTCAAAGTTTAAGCTGCATGTTAATAAGTTAAAAGGCAGAACTGAAAATCTATGACCACAGAGTAGGTGAGAGTTGTGGGTTGCAGAACAGGCACATCAGGACCAGTTGCATCCCACAACCATTTGGACACTTAGCAAATGTAATACAAACTATATAAGTTGAAAAAAAATTGTTTAGAATAAGAATATAGATGTGTCTGCAGAACATACTTCCATCTTCTACACTTTACTATTTGGTAGTTACACTTCGTTCAAGTACCATTGCATGTAATGAACTGCTCCCAGCATGCTTTCTAATGCCTGTTATAAAATTATGCAACTTTTTTCTCAAATTCCTAATTAATGCACTTTTTATAGCAAATGATTGTATTATATTTTTAAAACTAAATTAGGTTTCAAAAACATATTTAGCAGTGGTGCATTAGTCAGGCACTATTCTAGTGTGTCATGGAATCTGCCCTTGACCTGAGCATGCACTAGCACCTGCAGCATTCCATCTCCAACTGTCCTTTGGCTGTCATTAATATACTGGCACTGGCCCTGCCCCCTCCTTAGATGCCAGCGACTGGAGGGTCAGGAGAACATAAATAAGTGATGACAGAACAGACAGTCATATCAGGTAAAGGTTGGCATACAGCAAGTTAGTGTGGCATACATGGCGATAAACAGTAATATTTAATAGAAATACAAATACATATATAAGCTTTATTCCCCAGGCAAAACAGAAATGACATAACTGGTGTAGGGGTTTTAACACAATAATATATTACAAGGTAATATGGCTTATTTATGAGCACTAAGCAATTTTTAGCAGGGCAGTAACCCATGACAACCAATCAAACTTGTACTATCATTGTTCTACCTGCAGCTTGTGGGAAAAAGCTAATGCCTAATTGGTTGCTATGGGTTACTACACAAATGCAAATTTGTTGCATTATTCATAAATGACCCATTGTCTCCAAAATCTCTCCAGGTCAAATCCAGAAATGGCACACAAAACAGAGATATTTACCGGAAGTTTAGTGAGAGGAGCATTGCTGACATGTTTCCCAAACACCTCTTCTTGGAACTGCAGCAGCTGTACCACCAGGCTGGACAGGGACTTGTTGGTAGGGGGTTCTGCTTGGATATACTGTAAAGAAAGAAGATTTCTTAGAATTATATTACATTCAAATTAATGTTTCCATTAAAAGACGTCAAAGTTACCTCATCAAAAAATATTTAATTGCGAAATTTAAGTACAACCAGTTTTTTTCATAGATATTTCTAAAGCTGGGCACCAGTAGAAATCAATATATAAAGCCTATGGTAAAAGTCAGAGCCAGAGAGACTTCCTAGGCCCCTCTGTTTTGGCCTGGTTGTATCAAAAACTTTAATAAAACTCTTTGGTGATTACCATTCAAGTGAATGGGAGTTATTCACTATTTTTGTTTCCTATCAGAGCTAACAATCACTACAAAATGCCATGTGCCATTGCCCTTAGTAAACAGACAGCTCTTATAAAAATAGTATGTATGGAATGTTTCTAGTGTGGAATTCTTTTACTTGCACTTTAAGAGATATTGTTTTCACAACTGGCTTGAACCTTTAATCGGTAGGAACCTCCAAATGTCTTTTTTTCTATTTTACCTAAGGATCCGATAGTTTGCAGTCTATTTAGCATTCTATAGTGTCTCCATTTCTACTAGGCATCAGATTTCTTTGTAAAATTCAAGGGGGCCATAAATGGGCCGATAAAAAGCTGCCAACATGGTCCATCCTGAGTGAGGCAGAAGCTTATTGGCCAATAAATGGGGACCATCAATGGGCCGGCTTGATGATCGGGTTGAAAATCAGGCAGATATCAATTGGGCAGGTTTGATTTTTCCTATCCAACAAAGACTTTGTTGCAGTTCTCATTTGATGGGCTTGTAGGCCCCTCTGTATGAACCCATCAGATCAGTCTGATATGACCCAGCATTTGGGTGGCCAAACCAGGCCCGACCTCCCAAAACAAGTGGATTTGGCAGTGTATGGCCAGCTTTAATTTTTGTCGGTTTCTCTTATTTGTGATACTAAAATGTTTATATTTTATTCACCTTAATTTATTCTATTCAATTGCTAAAGAATCACAACTACATCACAATTCTACCACAATAGGTACTTCAATCAGTTTATTTACATGGTAAATTAGCCTTTATTTGATACCTTGTGGCAACATCTTGTGAAACTAGTCAGTTAATCTCTTGGTGTCCCAACATGCTTAGACCACCCATTGCAGCTGCCTTGGGTGCTATAAAAACCCTGTAGAGTATTTTGAGTCCCACAGGTGAAAAGTTTTATATAAATAATTTCCCTAACTATAGCACTTTAATCATCAGCATTAAAATTTATAAAACACAATATACATAATTTTATTCAGCACAAGCAGTTTATTTGCACCCAATTTGGATCAACGGATTACTCTCATAGATGCTCCTTACCAATAATTAATGAGTCAGTATGTTGCTAACATATTAGTGTTCATTAAGCTTACACCTTAGCTCCTATATATGCTAAAAATGTTGCTTATTTTGTCATTTTTATATTATATTTATCTAATGATAGCCAAGGGCTGCCAATGGGTTTGGGGGAGGCAAGAGATAGGCTGCACATTTTGGATTTTAATAGATACCCGGTCTGCTGTACTAAAGTTACACTGCATGATATTTGTTTTTCACTTTGTCACTAGGATTTCCATAGCAGCATAAGGAAACAGATGCTGTGGACACTGATAAATGGAAGACAAGCAGCAGGTGGAATCTTGAAGAGTGACAGAGACAAATGGGAATACAGTGGTGTGAAAAACTATTTGCCCCCTTCCTGATTTCTTATTCTTTTGCATGTTTGTCACACTTAAATGTTTCTGCTCATCAAAAACCGTTAACTATTAGTCAAAGATAACACAATTGAACACAAAATGCAGTTTTTAAATGAAGGTTCACGTTATTAAGGGAGAAAAAAAACTCCAAATCTACATGGCCCTGTGTGAAAAAGTGATTGCCCCCCTTGTTAAAAAATAACTTAACTGTGGTTTATCAATTTCAATTTTCAATTTCAATATCAATTTCTGTAGTCACCCCCAGGCCTGATTACTGCCACACCTGTTTCAATCAAGAAATCACTTAAATAGGAGCTACCTGACTCAGAGAAGTAGACCAAAAGCACCTCAAAAGTTAGACATCATGCCAAGATCCAAAGAAATTCAGGAACAAATGAGAACAAAAGTAATTGAGATCTATCAGTCTGGTAAAGGTTATAAAGCCATTTCTAAAGCTTTGGGACTCCAGCGAACCACAGTGAGAGCCATTATCCACAAATGGCAAAAACATGGAACAGTGGTGAACCTTCCCAGGAGTGGCCGGCCGACCAAAATTACCCCAAGAGCGCAGAGACAACTCATCCGAGAGACCACAAAAGACCCCAGGACAACATCTAAAGAACTGCAGGCCTCACTTGCCTCAATTAAGGTCAGTGTTCATCATACCAACAGTAAAATATGGTGGCGGTAGTGTGATGGGTCTGGGGTTGTTTTGCTGCTTCAGGACCTGGAAGGCTTGCTGTGATAGATGGAACCATAAATTCTACTGTCTACCAAAAAATCCTGAAGGAGAATGTCCGGCCATCTGTTCGTCAACTCAAGCTGAAGCGATCTTGGGTGCTGCAGCAGGACAATGACCCAAAACACACCAGCAAATCCACCTCTGAATGGCTGAAGAAAAACAAAATGAAGACTTTGGAGTGGCCTAGTCAAAGTCCTGACCTGAATCCTATTGAGATGTTGTGGCATGACCTTAAAAAGGCGGTTGATGCTAGAAAACCCTCAAATAAAGCTGAATTACAACAATTCTGCAAAGATGAGTGGGCCAAAATTCCTCCAGAGCGCTGTAAAAGACTCGTTGCAAGTTATCGCAAACGCTTGATTGCAATTATTGCTGCTAAGGGTGGCCCAACCAGTTATTAGGTTCAGGGGGCAATTACTTTTTCACACAGGGCAATGTAGGTTTGGATTTTTTTTCTCCCTAAATAATAAAAACCCTCATTTAAAAACTGCATTTTGTGTTTACTTGTGTTATCTTTGACTAATAGTTAAATGTGTTTGATGATCAGAAACATTTTGTGTGACAAACATGCAAAAGAATAAGAAATCAGGAAGGGGGCAAATAGTTTTTCACACCACTGTAAGTGTTCCATACTAAATATGTACTATCTGTACCAATATAATACCAAGGTATGTTATCTACAAATGTACCTGCCCAAGCACAACTGCAAGGATTACATGTACATCCTGCTAGCATGCCTTCACATCAGGATGGTTATTGAATGCATTATATATAATTTCTAAACTTAAATTTCAGAAAATGTAAGAAAATATAAAAAAAAAAGACAAAACATTTTTTAAAAAATCATCTGTAAGTAGTAAATTTTGATTTTATGGTTTGCCATTTTGCAAACAGCTTTTTTGCACTACAAGCAGTCATGTAATACATTCCATTGGGTGCGTTTCCCACACTTTACACCAAACTTTTGACCTGGTTTTCTTTAAATTACCTGTCTATCCTATGTCAGTGTTATTTTTAGTGAAATGAAGCTGTTTAAAATATTAACCACATGCACATTATGCCCTATGTCTTTCTGGAAATAGTGAATTCCAGTTGGTTGGCACCTCATTTGGTTATCCACAAATCCCTTATAATGATAGGCTTTGCATCTGATGTGAAGATTAAGTTGCTTTAACACATTTCAATGATTTTAAATTTTTCAAATTTTACATCATTTTTTTTGTACACTGAAAAACATAAAACGGGGGTTACACTGTAAACTAAAAGAGTTTTGCCCTGAGCTAAACAGGGAAAAATAAAAGTCCCATTCCAACTTTAAGGTTCTTGCAATTAAGGTAAAAACAGATGTACCAGTCTGCCAAGAAGCCTTCTGTCTTCCCTCAGAAGACACCTATGTTATGCTTTACGAGAAGGAGCAGCTCATTACAAAGAGGACTTCCCAGTCAGTGTCGAACCAGGGATGCTGCCTGGGGGCCCCCACCCCAGTCCACGCATCTCATACTGCACCCCCCGCAGTTCCAGATGGGCAGAGGGGGGAAGGAGCGGTCTGGCAGGGCCGCAGCTGGGAAGTGGTAGGAAGGGGTTGTCGGGGGCAGCACCTGGGGAGCAGGCTGAGCCGGTGTGGTCCACAGGGCCCACTATGTTTTTTGGCCCGTCTCTCGCTGGCCCAGTCCGACCCTGTTGCCAATGGAGTGGTTTTGAGGAAGTTCCAACAGGACTTACTTTCTTAAGCCAATATATTTTCTCTACAGTTTGCCACAAAAGTCACACATAAAAACATATTTCTATCACGACCCAATAACTATGGAATGTTCAAACATATTGCATCGGACAAGCTCCCACACTACTATCATTCTCAAGCCCTATTACAAATGAGGTTTCTAGGGAAAGCTTTTTTTTTTTTTTTTTTTGTGACCCTCTGCTACAATCACACTTCAATAAAGGTGGCCACACACTCTCCGATTCCAGAACAATCTGATAATATCGTTAACTTATCATATAGTTGATGGTGTACGAACAATTGTTGGGCTAGACATTATCGGCCAAAAAATTAATCGGCTGGGTTTAAAATGTTTGGTTGTTCAGTGATAAAATCTGCCAGGTGTTGTGCCAGACATTTGTCGTTGAACAATTTTTCCCTGCGCATGTCATGATTGCAGGGGATGTCAATGAACGATATCGGTTCATACGTTTATGTATGATCTTTCTGTATTTTACGACAACAATATGATGACATCTTTTCAAATAACTTATCAGTGAATAGCATATCGTATGGCAAACCAATTGTCAAACGATTGTGTGCCGATTAGATTGTTCATCGCAGAACAAGTGAAATCGGCTTGTGTATGGCCACATTTATGCACAAGCCAACTCCATATGCTTCTCTCTATCTTTACTGCTTCATACACCATGAACTCTTTGGAGTATGTACTTCATTCAAAGTGTACAGAAATTCCTAGACCTACACAGCATTTAATTAATTTTGAATTGGGGTGGGGGGTTAGAACAGTTTGTATACCTCCCTTGGAGTGATAAATTACTCAAAAAAACAATGCTGCAGCTCTACCCTTGTATTATTATCCTAAAGCTGCAAGTCAGTTACAATAACCACACTTGTGACTGAAATGCATCTGTGCAGAAGTTGACTGGACTGGAGGCAAAGGGAATCTGTACATAAAAGTGGTATTGTAAACAGAATTCAGAAATATTTGTAGCCAGGAAATACCAGCTACCAGGACTGCCACCCCCTGCAACCAAGGCTTCTCCTGCAAGCATTATTACAGACCCAATTTTTAAATCACATGATGAATCTACTTATGTTTATATACAGCAGATCAGAGCTTAAAGGGTATTGGGCATATACCTTTAGTAAAGGAACCAAGATTTAAGGTGGCTATGCACAGGTTATCAGTTTTACTGGTCAGTGTACAAGGCCAGAAGGCTTAAAATCCATTCAGGCAAAGACAACATCAGACCACTGATGTAGCACTCATCCGACAGGTCCATGGAGGCCTTCAGTATGATCCTATTATTGATGAGCCTGATTTGGCCCCATGTATGGGTAGCAAGTACGGGAAAACATCTGCGAGGTTGCCAAACAATTGGATCTTAAAATATATAGAAAGAGAGTTGAGAGAGTTTGACAGTAAGTTTTGGTCCTAAATAAAATGTATCCTTATTATCCTTTGTATTATTGTTACCTACAAATGAAATATATTGTAGTGTTGCATAAGAATATATTTTTTTTCTTATTTTGTAATACTTTGCTTAGTCCAGCAACCATTTGCTGCCGCTCTGAACTTCCTGATAATTCTTTGCAACTAAGAGTTTATCATTTGATATATTGCTATACCATATAGAGATGTGTCCTGACATTCAGTATGCATGACTTGTAAAACGTGGAGAGCACTTCTTTGGAGGCTGAACTTTCCATGGAGACTGAGAAGATCCGTGCATAACAATGGACCTTCTTCCCTTTGTTACTGCTCTTCTTTTCAGTTAAAGGAGACATATTGGATAAATGTGAAAACCCCTAATTTTGTAGGCAATTATGAATAATATACGGTGTTGGTTTCACTTTGGGCTAAAAATTAATCCAATCTGTAAAAATGGCCCCTTTATTGGAGCTCCTTATAGATCAGTTCTGTTCCCTGTCCAGTTTGAAATGAGGGGTGGGCGTGTCCTAGCGTTCCCTGCCAGAAACACAGTCGGAGGGGGAGAGCCAATCACAGCCCTGCACTCACACAAGCAAAGCCAGGCTTCAGTTCCCTATCAGGTCAGCCTAGCTGCTGATTGGTTCCTATCCTACAGTGCAGTGTACTGAGAGCCGCCGCCTCCCCTGCGCATCCAGAGAATTCAGCCAGAAGGAAGTAGAACAGATGGGCGGGTCTGACATACAACTTTTTTAAGCACAATCCTTCTATATCTAGAAGAGTATAATTCACTGGTACATTCTTAATTTTTATAGGATATGTCTCCTTTAAGGTCTTTGGTGATGTTAAAGAAACAGTTCAGTGTAAAAATGAAACTGGGTAAAATAAATCGACTGCGCAAAATAAAAATATTTGTAATATGTTACTTAAGCAAAAATGAAATCTATAAAGGCTGGAGTGAGCAGATGTCTAACATAATGGCCAGAACTCTACTTCCTGCTTTACAGCTCTCTAAGCTGTTAGCATTCAGTAGCCAATCAGTGACTTGAGGGGGGGCCACATGGGACATAACTGTTCAGTTAGTTTGGAATCTGATGCCAAGCTGCTTCATCTCAGTACCTCTGTTTTGTAGGTTGTACTGCTTGTTAGGGTTCCATTTGATGTCCATGGTTAATTTTTACTGTTGACTCTGTTTATGACTAGATTATGGTCTCTTTGATACCTAATATGTCACAAATTGACGATAGGATTTTGCATCTTTGCCTTGTATAAGACCAACTAATGTATCATTTGCAAACTGTAAATCCTATCATAATATTCCAATGTGTAGAGGAAAGCCTTTCCAAATAAGTACAGGCTGATTTAAAGCAAAAAAAAGAACCAGATTCATATTAATCTTCTTGGAATAAAGTTCCACAAACTTTTCCTGATATGCCCACCCTGAGGTAGGCAATACCGAGCTGACCTGATCTTTGGCCCAAGGGCAAAACTATTGGATCACAATTACAGTAAAAGCAGGATTTTGGGGCGAGGACTGCATCATCCATGCCCAGACTGGACTTTTTTTGGATAGATCTCAGTAAGGCAGGCCCGTTGGAGGGCCCAATACATGGATAGATAAGCTGCAGACTCAGCCTGAAGAAGATAAATCGGCACCTTACATCTCCCAATGTATTGTCACCTTAAGGCTGATGTCAGACGAGGTGTAGGGCGGATATTTTCGGCAAGCGGAAAAACGCTTGCCGAAAATTCCGCCCTACGCCTCCTACTTGTGCCTGCACACGAATGAATGGAATACGCTTGGGTGCAGGCACATGTAGCAAAAATACACATAAAAACGCGAGAGTTTGAAAGTCTCCCGTTTTTATGCGTATTTCGGCTACATGTGCCTGCACCCAAGCGTATTCCATTCATTCGGGTGCAGGCACATGTAGGAAGCGTAGGGCGATATTTTCGGCAAGCGATTTTCCGTTTGCTGAAAATATCCTCTCTACGCCTCGTCTGGCATTAGCCTAAAATGCCAGAAACAGGTGCATGGCTACAGGCCTGACCTAGAATTCAAAATAGGCCCTGGTATTTCAAGTACACAGAGGCCCAAACAGCCTCCCTGCCAGCCCAATAGATAGCAACTCCCTATGGCATCTTACAGCAGCCCCTCCGGCATTTGCTAGTATCCACAGATATCCTCCATCCTCTTGTGTCTTTGACTCTTATCTTATTACAATTGTATCTTTTATTTAATTGTGCTTATTGTAATACTTTGTATTTATCTATTTTAATACCCCCTGTTTATATTAATGTATTCTACTGTACAGCGCTGCATATATAAGTAGCGTTTTATAAATAAAGATATACATACATACATTTTCTAGTGTTATGGGACGTTAAAGACCCTTATAAACAAAGGGATATTCCATGTAACCTCTTCTTTTACATAGATATGTATATTTTTAGACAGGTCTATATTTTGTTCTTCATCCAACAATTAACAAAACAAATTACCCTGCCATGTTAGCTACTGGCGCAGATTTGGCTACAGAGTTATTCTAAACAAAATAGCAGTACAACTGTAGAGCAGGTATTAAGAAGTATATGAAAGGGAATGCACTCAGGTGACTCACACATCAGCACTAGGGCAAAGGTAAGTCTGAGGATAACCACACTAGCACGTGCTACTAACATGCTCACGCTACAGGACATGCAGCTTGTAAACAGTTCTATATATATATATGTGTATATATGCATTCCTCTCATTCCGTGCTGTCTATGGAAGGGGCACTTTCTGCAACAACACTCCAGCTGCTAAAGTATCAGGCACAGTTATGTCAGTTCTTTAAGTTATTACGCTTGTTGTGCTATTTGCTTCTATTTATGTGTTGTCAACACATTAAATGAAAGCAAACAATGCAATCAGCTAAAAAGTATCAATATAATATTTATTTTTCCCTAGATGAGTAGGAAACACAAATAGAGCATTTGGTATTAGTCAGGTAACATGAATGATTGAACCACTCTCTCCACCGACCTGTAGCACCATACATATGTTCTAGCCCAAAACCCTGCGTGTGTGGGGTGTCCCTAACTTAGAACCTCCCAAAAGGGTGAAGAGTTGTGCCACTGAGCATGTGCAGAGGATCCGTGTATGTGAAACAGATGCTGGCAGTTAGGAACCAGCAATGCAGGGATGTAGCCCTGTGCTTCCCCATGGACCAAAAGCAAAAGAATATAACAGAACCCAACCCAGGGCTTTACTAAAGGGATAATACTGGGGAAATGTTCACCCCTTTACTGTTTGGCACAATGACTGTGAATGGCAAGGGTAACAAGATCTGACATGACAGGAGAGGATAATGGTGGGGCCGGGAGTTGCCACTGAGGAGCAAGGTACTGACATGAAAGGCTAGTACTATGCCTTGCCCACTGAGCTGACAATTGGTGGGATGCAGAGTTATTTATTCTTCCTACAATAGGGCATTACTGTACATCTTCCATCTGTTGCTATAGAAATAAAAGATGGCACGGCATGACATGTCCGGATTCTGTAGCGCACAGGGACACATTCAGGGCTCATTTTGTTCTATTATTCAGCTTACTGGGCGGGTGAAGGCCCCATATAACCATTTAATATAACAGGCTCCCTTCTCTAGAGGAAGCATCATTGTCAGTAACCTAGGTGACAGGCAGAGTAGGGGCCATTGCGGGGCCTCCTGCTGCTAAGTGCCCACCAGCCCTAACACCCCCGTACTCGGGCCTGTCTCTTTGTTCTAGGTGTGCAGCTCAGGGAAACACACTAGGGGACTTCGTTTGCCGTAGGACTCGAAGTCCCTCATTGCAGTACCTTCTTATAATTCTTGCCCAGCCATAGCCGCACGTTGTCGAACTGTGCGACAGTGTCGGATGCCTCGTAAAATTTCACATTCGGGCCGCCGTCCTTCTTCCGCACCGCCATCTTCTGCCAGCTTGCCCGGCACCTCCAACCCGAGAGCTGAGCGGCACCTAGCGGCCGGAACGATAAGTGCAGCGGGACATCGGCAACCAGTGGCCCTCCAGTTGTTAGCGAACTACATGTCCCAGCATACCACGGCGGCCTTGGGCAGGATACTGCGGCTAAAAGCCACTGTGCCGCTAAAATGGGCAATATAGCGCCAAAAAGCCTGACGTGATATTATTGATTGGAAAGAAGAAGTGGCGATCACGGCGGTACGCATAAGACTTATACCGCGGTGCCAGCGCCGGGCACTTCCAGCAGGTGCGAACACTGTGACTCGAATATAAGAGTCAGTAAGTTCTTTCTACGGCCGGACTCACAGGCTGAATGTTCCTGCCCTAGTGCCGCTGGGAAACACTCGCTGCAGCAGCGCCCACACAGCAGCGCCCACACAGCAGCGCCCAGTCTTCCACAACTCAAATTGCCCCCTTCCATTCGGTGTCCTTTCCCAGCCCCTCCGTGCATTGCAGCCCCTCCAAGCATAGCTTTGCCAGGGAGCGTACGGCCGCCATGTTGGGGAAAAACGCACGCCGGCTCACGCTCTGTGTCAGTAGGCTGAGCGAGTTGGTTGGCCGACAGTCACGGTGGCCGAGTGGTTAAGGCGTTGGACTCGAAATCCAATGGGGTTTCCCCGCACAGGTTCGAATCCTGTCCGTGACGGATTCGTTTAGCTTGTAAATTCTATTTTTTTTCCTCACAAACAGAATATTCCCCAGGCTTACTGACTTTACTGTAGCTCTCCTCCTGGTGTACACTTTCTTACTGTAAATGCTACAGAGGTACTTTAGTACGTACTGTGTTTGGGCGACTTGACAATTCTCAGCGTCCCTCCAAAGTGTGACAGAATGGGGAGACTAACAAGTTGCCCATTAAAAACAATGGCGGATCGGCAGAGGGATACTGGACAAAACTTGGGCAAGGCACACACCACCAAAGATCCATGGGTGCTGCAGACCTGAACTCATTCATTTATTGTAAAACATTTTCATTTATTGAAAAAAAAATTGTATGGGTTCTGCTAAGGTTACACTAGGGCTGGGTGCAATTGGCCTTTTTATATTTGTATTTTTCTGCCCTATTAATAATTGGCATCAAGTATAAATTTTATTGGCCAGGTTGCACCTGTGTTGGGTACTGGGCAGGAAGGGGGCTGTGATAGTTACAGTAGTACAGATAGTGTGATAGTTACAGTAGTACAGATAGTGTGATAGTTACAGTAGTACAGATAGTGTGATAGTTACAGTAGTACAGATAGTGTGATAGTTACAGTAGTACAGATAGTGTGATAGTTACAGTAGTACAGTACAGTAGTACAGATAGTGTGATAGTTACAGTAGTACAGTACAGTAGTACAGATAGTGTGATAGTTACAGTAGTACAGTAGTACAGATAGTGTGATAGTTACAGTAGTACAGTACAGTAGTTAGTAGTACAGTAGTACAGATAGTGTGATAGTTACAGTAGTACAGATAGTGTGATAGTTACAGTAGTACAGTAGTACAGTAGTACAGATAGTGTGATAGTTACAGTAGTACAGTAGTAGTATAGTTACAGTAGTACAGTATAGTGTGATAGTTACAGTAGTACAGTAGTACAGATAGTGTGATAGTTACAGTAGTACAGATAGTGTGATAGTTACAGTAGTACAGTAGTACAGTAGTAGTGTGATAGTTACAGTAGTACAGATAGTGTGATAGTTACAGTAGTACAGATAGTGTGATAGTTACAGTAGTACAGATAGTGTGATAGTTACAGTAGTACAGTACAGTAGTACAGATATAGTACAGTAGTACAGATAGTGTGATAGTTACAGTAGTACAGATAGTGTGTTACAGTAGTACAGTAGTATAGTGTGATAGTTACAGTAGTACAGATAGTGTGATAGTTACAGTAGTACAGATAGTGTGATAGTTACAGTAGTACAGTACAGTAGTACAGATAGTGTGATAGTTACAGTAGTACAGATAGTGTGATAGTTACAGTAGTACAGATAGTGTGATAGTTACAGTAGTGTAGTGTGATAGTTAGTAGTAGAGTAGTGTGATAGTTACAGTAGTACAGATAGTAGTGTAGTACAGTAGTATAGTTACAGTAGTACAGATAGTGTGTAGTTACAGTAGTACAGATAGTGTGATAGTTACAGTAGTACAGATAGTGTGATAGTTACAGTAGTACAGATAGTGTGATAGTTACAGTAGTACAGATAGTGTGATAGTTTACAGTAGTACAGATAGTGTGATAGTTACAGTAGTACAGATAGTGTGATAGTTACAGTAGTACAGATAGTGTGATAGTTACAGTAGTACAGATAGTGTGATAGTTACAGTAGTACAGATAGTGTGATAGTTACAGTAGTACAGATAGTGTGATAGTTACAGTAAAGTAGTACAGATAGTGTGATAGTTACAGTAGTTACAGATAGTGTGATAGTTACAGTAGTTACAGAGTACAGATAGTTGATAGTTTACAGTAGTACAGATAGTGTGATAGTTACAGTAGTACAGATAGTGTGATAGTTACAGTAGTACAGATAGTAAGATAGTGTGATAGTTACAGTAGTACAGATAGTGTGGATAGTTACAGTAGTACAGATAGTGTGATAGTTTACAGTAGTACAGATAGTGTGATAGTTACAGTAGTACAGATAGTGTGATAGTTACAGTAGTACAGATAGTGTGATAGTTACAGTAGTACAGATAGTGTAGATAGTTACAGTAGTACAGTACAGTATACAGATAGTGTGATAGTTACAGTAGTACAGATAGTGTGATAGTTACAGTAGTACAGTAGTAGTACAGATAGTGTGATAGTTACAGTAGTACAGTACAGTAGTACAGATAGTGTGATAGTTACAGTAGTACAGATAGTGTGATAGTTACAGTAGTACAGTAGTACAGATAGTGTGATAGTTACAGTAGTACAGATAGTGTGATAGTTACAGTAGTACAGATAGTGTGATAGTTACAGTAGTACAGTACAGTAGTACAGATAGTGTGATAGTTACAGTAGTACAGATAGTGTGATAGTTACAGTAGTACAGATAGTGTGATAGTTACAGTAGTACAGTACAGTAGTACAGATAGTGTGATAGTTACAGTAGTACAGTACAGTAGTACAGATAGTGTGATAGTTACAGTAGTACAGATAGTGTGATAGTTACAGTAGTACAGTACAGTAGTACAGATAGTGTGATAGTTACAGTAGTAGTAGTGTGATAGTTACAGTAGTACAGATAGTGTGATAGTTACAGTAGTACAGATAGTGTGATAGTTACAGTAGTACAGTAGTGATAGTTACAGTAGTACAGATAGTGTGATAGTTACAGTAGTACAGATAGTGTATAGTTACAGTAGTACAGATAGTGTGATAGTTACAGTAGTACAGTAGTGTGATAGTTACAGTAGTACAGATAGTGTGATAGTGTAGTACAGATAGTGTGATAGTTACAGTAGTACAGATAGTGTGATAGTTACAGTAGTACAGATAGTGTGATAGTTACAGTAGTACAGATAGTGTGATAGTTACAGTAGTACAGATAGTGTGATAGTTACAGTAGTACAGTAGTACAGATAGTGTGATAGTTACAGTAGTACAGATAGTGTGATAGTTACAGTAGTACAGATAGTGTGATAGTTACAGTAGTACAGTAGTACAGATAGTGTGATAGTTACAGTAGTACAGATAGTGTGATAGTTACAGTAGTACAGTACAGATAGTGTGATAGTTACAGTAGTACAGATAGTGTGATAGTTACAGTAGTACAGATAGTGTGACAGTAGTACAGTAGTAGTAGTAGATAGTGTGATAGTTACAGTAGTACAGTAGTACAGATAGTGTGATAGTTACAGTAGCAGTAGTACAGATAGTGTGATAGTTACAGTAGTACAGTAGTGTGATAGTTACGTTACAGTTAGTTACAGTAGTACAGATAGTGTGATAGTTACAGTAGTACAGATAGTGTGATAGTTACAGTAGTACAGATAGTGTGATAGTTACAGTAGTACAGATAGTGTGATAGTTACAGTAGTACAGATAGTGTGATAGTTACAGTAGTACAGTAGTACAGATAGTGTGATAGTTACAGTAGTACAGTACAGTAGTAGTGTGATAGTTACAGTTCCTCAGGAAGGCTGCCCCTAGGGTGGCAATAATAAGAGTGATGAGCCAGCCTATGGGGTGTACACATGGTGCCATACTGAAGGGGGGCTCCCCATTATCATTCTTTGTAAGCCTGCAAAATTAACAATCCCATCATCTATGCAGACATGTCAGCTGAAGTGACATCACGTGCATGCACATTGCGTCTAGATGCCACTCACAGTGACGTTATCACGCACACAATGAAGGGCACTCACTGGTCCCAGTGCCTAGGGCAGCGCCAGACCAGAATATGCTCCAGGTCCAGACTTGCCTAGAACATAAGCAAAGTTTTAGATTGAGGAGATCACTCGCTAGGCAGATTAACTTCTGTGAAGAGACTTTATTGCTGACTATTACACCACATGTTTAGGGCCTAATGTGCCCTTTCTCAAGTTACCCACTTCTTTTAAATGTATAGAATTGTCTGCCAGTTGTGTCTGAAGCAGCAGAACAAGGGGAACGGCCAAGGCGCCCTAGGTAACTTCAGACCTGGCCAGGGTTGGAACTAAAGGTGGCCACACACGTGGCGATTTGGGATCTTTCGTGCGACTATCGGTCGCACGAAAGATCGTTCAATCAGCCACTAACCGTTCAGGGCTGAAACGGCAGATAAGGAGGTAGAAACAATAGGATTTCGGCCGATTCAGCCCTGACAGCAGATTTTGCTCAGGCACCTTCTATGGCACCCGATCAAAATCTTTTAACCCTGGCTGATCGGCGAGACGGCCGATATCACCAGACTACTGCCATATCAGTCGACTCGCCAACTTGCCACACACGCACGGAATATCGTACGAAACGAGGTTTCGTACGATATTATCAGTGCGTGTATGGCCAGCTTAAGGGTTGGCAGAACAGCACATGCTTAGGGTGAAATGGTGGGTGTGCACTGGACACGTATCTCTTTTGCTTGTCTTCCCTTAATTTGGCTTATTTGAATGGCCATGATTCAGCCTACACACCAGGGGGTACTTGCACATATGCACACGCCAAATGGACAATCGGGTTGGGGGGCACTGTGTTGGCATCTCTGTCTTTGGGTGAAAAAAAATGCCATGTTTAGTATGTCTTTAAAGGGGTGGTTCACTTTCAGGTTAACTTTTAGTACGCTATAGAACAGGGGTCTCAAACTCGCGGCCCGCGGGCCATTTGCGGCCCTCGTTACAATATTTTGTGGCCCGCACCAACGCCTTCTCAAAAGCAATGAATGGATCGCGATTTTTATTGCGATTCAAGGGATAATGCAAGGCACGGCGGGCGGGAGCTGCTGATTGCGGAAATGACGTTATGCCATCATAACAGTTATTATGGGAAGACGTTCTGTGTGCACAATTAGCTGCTAAGGAGCTAATTGTGCACACAGAACGTCTTCCCATAATAACTGTTATGATGGCATAACGTCATTTCCGCAATCAGCAGCTCCCGCCCGCCGTGCCTTGCATTATCCCTTGAAAGCCAATTTTTTGTGAAATCCCTTATGCGGCCCAGCCTCATCCTGACTTTGCCTCCTGCGGCCCCCAGGTAAATTGAGTTTGAGCCCCCTGCTATAGAATGACCTATTCTTTTCAACTTTTCAGTTGATCTTCATTTTTTATTTTGTATAGTCTTTCCAGCTTTCAAATAGGGGTCACTGACCCCAGAAGCTACAATTGTATTGTTATTGTAACTTTTTATTACTTATCTTTTTATTTAGGCCCTGCTCTATTCATATTCCTGTCTCTTTCAAATCACTGCTTGGTTGCTAGGTTAAATTAGGCCCTACCAACCAAATAGCTGCTAAAATTTCAAACTGGAGAGCTGCTGAACAAAAAAAGCTAAATAATTCAAAAAACGCAAATAATTTTGTCCTGTTAAGCAAAGCTGTATAATTAAAGCAGGGCTGTGGAGTCGGTAGATAAATTCTCCGACTCCTCAGTTTGTGATACTTCCGACTCCTCTGTTTTTAATATGCTAATGTATTTTATACATCCAGGAAGACTGGATAGACAATTTTATCTATACTCCTACTTCTAATGATTTCCCTAGAATCCCATAGTCATGTTTAAAGTTTAAGCTAACATTACAGCTGAATTACAGTTTTTCAAATGTTTTAAAGCTTCAGTCTTAAACTATTGAATATCCATTCCCTTCACGTATACAAGTATTTCTAGTCCTGCAATTTTTTTTTTACTTAATTAGTTATCAGTGAGAGTTAGGCTGGGTTCCCAGTTGGCATTGGGTTCCCTGTAACAGAGGAACACGACGCAGTGGAGCTGCCGCACCTTAACTGTGCGTTACGTCCCATTTCGTGAAGCATACAGTCAAATGAAAAGCTTCATGGTCACTCAACGTGTTCGTTTATGCACTGCGTGCATTGGGCTTTATTCTTATAGCAGAGAAGTAATTAATTATGACTGTTTGTGAATTGGGACATTTAAACTTGCTTTATTTTTTTTTATTCCCATTTAAATTTAGTAGGAGTCGGAGTCGGTTCATTTTTTGCCGACTCCGACTCCAGGTACCCAAAATTGCCTCTGACTCCTCGACTCCGACTCCACAGCCCTGAATTAAAGTTTCCCCTACACTGGGCACATGTGAGGCACACACAAGTTTTTGCCAACATTTTGCGCACATAGCTGACAAGAAATCAGAGGTAACATTTATTACTATACAGTATATTTTCTGGACCTCAGCCTGCCCTCTCAGCCCTCAGTCAGTCGTGCTGTACTGCAAGTGTGCCAGTTGGAGAGGCTCAATATATCTATCACTCAGCACTGCCGCCAGGTTTAGCCCCAAGTATCTGGTGGCAGACTGGGCAGATTCCCCCCTTCCTCCACAAATATATATATATATATATATATATATATATTTTTTTTTTTTTTTTTACCATATAGGCACCCATGGGCCCACCACCTAAAGATGCTACCCTAGGCACAGGCCTTCGAGTGCCTGTATGTTAAATATAGTCCTCCATATGGCAAAAATACCCAGACTTGTGGCTTCCAAAAGCTCATTCTCAAACCAAGGGTATTAATATGAAGTTTGTCCTTTGCTGCTGTAACTGCCTCTAAATTCTGCAAAGGCTTTCCACTAGATGTTGGAACATTGGTATGAATTGCTTTTATTTAGCCACAAGAGTAATAGTGAGGTTGGACACTGATGGGGCCAGGATAGCAGCTGACGTTCCAGTTTATTCCACTGGAGTGTAATTGGGTTGAGGTTAGGGTTCCCCAGGGCTACTCCCGACATGAGGCAAGGTGAGAACAGCTTTCTCCACTTCTGGACAATGGAATGATTGATGCCCCATTGTTTTGTGATCTCTTTAATTTTCTTTCTGGACTCATAGGCAACTGTAGTCTTCTTTCTAAGGGCTCTGGTACACGGGGAGATTAGTCGCCCGCGGCAAAACTCCCTGCTCGCGGGCGACTAATCTCCCCGAGTTGCCTTCCCCCTGCCATCCCACCGGCGAACATGTAAGTCGCCGGCGGGATGGCAGACGCGGCGGGGCGATTTCGGGAAATCGCCGAAAAAGACTTGCGAGTCTTTTCCGGCGATTTGCGCAAAATCGTGCCGCCGCGTCTGCCATCCCGCCGGCTACTTACATGTTCGCCGGTGGGATGGCAGGGGGAAGGCAACTCGGGGAGATTAGTCGCCCGCGAGCAGGGAGTTTTGCCGCGGGCGACTAATCTCCCCGTGTACCAGAGCCCTAAAGGTGATGGTCTCAGATCTCTTGCCTGATTCTGATTTAGATATCTGAGCAATTGCTAAATGTAGGGGTCTAATTACCTTTTCCAAATACGAAGTTTCATTTGAATATGTGTTACAAAATTATGAATTACAAAATGTAAATAATGCATGTTGTTGGAATGGTGATCATTATCTGTATGTTGATCCTCTTCTGGTTTAAATTTATAACAACTGAAATGCAATTCTTTATTGGAAAAAAACTAGAGTAATTTGTATTCAGAGTATAATATTTCAAGGGAAACTCTGGCATCCAGACCAAAATTTCATAAAGAGCCCCACACAACACAGAAACCCTTAATATACCTATCACTGTAATCCATTCCTTCTAAAAGTAGGAATAAATACAATTTTATATGCTGAAATCCAGCTGCAAAACAGTTCTTTTTCTGCATCATTTGAAATCCTGGCAGGGAAGGAGCACTAATGTTACAAATTGTAACAACTTCTCCACAGCTTGCAGACAGCATGCTGGAACTACAAAAGCCACAATGCATTGCACTGATGTTCATATCCTTATTGACATCACATGTACAGAGAATTGGAGGATTCAAGCTGAGAACAGGTGACTACTGTTACATTCTTTTGAGTCTCAATGTACATTTTTTTGAGTCTCAATGTAGTCAGCCAGATCAGCAGGAGAACAGTGGGCCAGGCTTATGGAACTGTACCAAACCATATTATTTTTACTTTTCAAAAAATGTAATTTGTGTTTGGGTGGAGTTCTCCTTGAAGAAGTTTCTGTGCCATGTATAGAAAGCAGGGACTCCAAGGAAGCATTAAAAGCAATGTTGTTTGATGCTGTATTTAACTTTACAACGGTTATATAAGAAACCAGATCTAAGAAAGAAATGTAGGAAATGCACACAAAAATATATGACTTTATGTTTTATGTATATTAAAAAGACAAAAAAAAAAAACACAGAAAAAAACAAATACAAAAACACTGAAGCACAAATATCAAATATGAACAGTAAGAACAAAATACATAAAGCTTTCAAAATATTCAGAAGCAAGTAGCCACATACAGGGGACTCAGCATCAGACCGCAGCGGGAGTGTAGCTCAAATATAACCTTGTGAAACTCACCTAAGAACCAGCTAGCGAAATTAAATAAAACTGTAAGAAGAAAAAAAAAAAAAAGCACTTGATGTTAAGCAAAAGAAAAACATTTCCAGGATTCTGGGCACCATGAATAATAACAGTGCTGGCCGCAGTCGAAATGTTTGTGTTAAAAACAAAGAAAAATCGACATCTAGCTGCAGTATACAAACAATACAAAAGACTCCAAACACTCAGAATTTGCATATCCATTATTGCATGTGAACTGAAAATGTGTTTCACTGTGTTAAGATAGCAGGAAAACAAATACACCGTGTTCTGTAAATAACAGTATATGCTCAACACTAGATTATACTGCAATCACTCAAATTTGTATTTATTACAGATTGTGATAATTGACATGTGACACATTTAACACCTCTGCCGCGTGACAGGAACGTGTAACTATATGGCATTGGTGACCTGCTTGATTTTGGTTTCATGAGTGCATTTTTGTGCAACAACCTGCTTTCAATATACTGTGACAAAAGCCATACCCTGCCGAAGCATACTGAACTTGTCAATAGTACTAAATGATAAAGGGATTAAAAAAATATCTACTTTCTCTTTTAGCCCGCCCCCACAAGATCCAAGTCCAAATTAGTCTGCATGAGTCCAGGTTCAAGTTACAGGATATCATTGTCCTAGCAGACACCAGTGATCAGAGGCTGTGCTTTTGCACTGCCTTCTTGTAAAATGCCCATTAATGCTCACCTAACATCTCCTTCTCCCATTTCTTTAAGCTAATCTTGAAACTTTAGCCATCCCAGTTCATGACCAAGAAGCCAAGGAGGCCAGCTGTGCAGCAGACAGAAAACTGTGTTGTTATAGTGCATCTTTGATTACCATAAATACCAGCCCCAAATGAAGGTTTATAAAGATACTCCTTTCTGAAAAACAATGGAAGGTATCACTAAGCACCCAGTCATTAGGCATCAGTGGCAACAGTTGGGTCTGGAGACAGTAGATATTCATGGTTACTTTAGGATCAACAAGCTGCTTCTTACTGGAGATAAAGCAGATGAAATAGCAACTGGAGTGCAGGTTTATTGGTTGGGGTCCCCTTTAAATTTCTTCAACTCCATGAGCAAAGATCATCACTAGTCCAGGTTCCAGCACCATATCTTCCCCCATGTGCTGGTTCTCACAAGCCATCACCACCACTGCCTGCTTGCCAGGAATACGTTTGGCCACATAGTTCTCATAATACCTCCTGTTCATCTGTCGAGTCTCTAGTGTGGCCAGACCCTGTGGCCAGTTACGCTCATGAGCATTCTCAATAAGCTCATTTACGATGGAGGCTGGACAGCCACTTTCCACCAGAGAGCGCTTAATGACAGCTTGTAGAACTGCATCTGGTGTGGATATCATCCCGCCCCATCTGGTCACACGTGCTGGCTGTAAGGAGTTCACCCACCTATTAAAAAAAAGAAAAATCCATACATAAATACCAAAATTCAAATATAAAGTCATACTCTATATATTATGATATAACCATATAGCAAAGGTTTCTCATGTTACAGATGGCTTGCAGTTTGAATTCCATAATCTGTTCATGGTACAGCAGAACCTCAATATTAAGTTTGAGAAGAGCTGGTGACAGTATTCCAGTGGTGCTTGTGTTTGCTCATCTCCTCCTTTATGCCATCTGTTATCCATTGCATAAACAACCATCACCTTTAATTCTAATTTCCATTTGTTTCAGCTACATCTAAATAATAAAACACCACGGAGTGATGGTTTACTGCTACAACACAGTCATATTTAATACTTCTAAAAATATTACCAAACATTAAAACTCCATAAAGCAGGATTTTCAAAAATGCGCAGGCTTATTAAGTGGAGACTCATCTTTTCATGCTTTTATGAATATGTCCCTTAAGTTTTACCATAAGTAGGATACTTAATTTTTTGTGGTTTCAGGTTTTAAACCACAATGTAGGAATGGAACCATATTAATGAAGTTAAGGAGCATATGTTTAAATAGATGAAAAGACAAAACATTTAAAAAAATCTGCCTCTATTTAGTGCCACCATGTACTAATTAAACCCATCCATTTTGGCTTATCCACATGAGTTGCAGGGGGTTTTCAGGGAAGCCATACCAGTGCTCCTTAGGGTGAAGACACTTAGAGCAGCTACTTGTCACTACTAGTAGCAGCTACTTGTCGTGGCTACTAAAATGATAATTTACTAATAACTGTCTCTACGTGTGTCTTAGCAGAGGCAATTCTCAGTATTGTCAAGGTACTTTCTGGAGTTTAGTAGCTATGACAAGTAGCTGCTACTAGTAGCTCAGTGTGTCTTCACCCTTAAACACCATGTAACCTGAAACTAAAGCCACTATGAAACAAGACCATTTAAGTAAGGCGGATAAACCAGATATAGAAGATTATGGGCCTTTTGTCTCTGACCACACAGTCACAACCAGGGTCTTTTTTTAACTAAACCTAGACAGCTTTGTGGCATTCAATTTGCCAATATTTCAAACATTATGGCATATGAAGGGTTACTATGTTAGTTAGGTAATATGAAAGCCTAAACTGTGCATTTAATACTATAAAACTTACTCAAGGATTTCATTGTACTCTATAGTCTCTTCTAGGTTCTGTAGGTTTGGATTGGCGCTTCGGATGGCTCTCATATAGGCTTTCAGCAACTGGATATCCCTTTTCTGTGGATGTTAAAGAGGCACACATGGACACATTTGGTCAAAATAAAAAATAATTTATTTTATTTAACTTTAGGTATAACAAGGTTTTTATGCCTTTTTTAATATGGTTAAAAACAAAATCTGACAAAATACAGAAATGGTATGAATTAAAGTAAATCAAAATAAACAATACAAATGCTCAGCATGCTTTAATAGATAAGGACACTAAATATTTTCCATTACAATGTTGCTTAGTAATAAGGAAAGAAGTTGTCCTTGGCCAGAAGAGTGGCCTGTTTCTATAGCTGTGGAACTGTTCAAAATTGGGGGCAGATGAATGCAGAGAGAAAAACTTGGCTTGATCAATGGTCTTGAACTAAAACTGCTTTCTTCCACAGCTCTGTGTATCTGCAATGACAAGTACAGCTTCTGCCTGAGTGCAGGTACACAGAATGGAGATCAGCCCAAAAATGCCTGCATTCCCATTTTTCAGTCCAAACTCCGTTCTGCTCGGTGTACCTGTACTCAGACAGAAGCTGTGCCTGTCAGTGCAGATACATGGAGATGTGGAAGGGAATGGATCCTCTTTTCTCAGCCTGAGAGCAGCGTAGCCAATGCTCTGTGTGTCCTAGCCCTTAAAATTGTATACAAAATGAATGCAAAGACATTACCTGTTCAGAGAGCTGGTGCTTGCTCTCAGCAGCTGCTTTTTCCAGCTCCCCTATCCGTATCTGCTGTTGCTGCACCACAGAGCGCAGGTGTTTTATGCAGTTGTGGTTTGGTAGTTCATCTTTGGGCATTTCCAGTCTGGAAGATAGAATGATATACACAAACATTATTTAAACTGTCTGTAAATATCTGGCTGCCACCTGCTAAAAGTTCAAGCCCATAAGCAGCCTTTGCTATTTACTGCATCATTGGATGTTGCTACAAGCATCACTGAAGCACTGTGGCAGCATTCTGTTGTCCCCCAGCCAAGACTCCAATTTCCACAATGCCATTCTCTCTGATTAAAGGCCTGTAAAGAAGTAAAATGGCAGGGAAATGGAAGTCAACACTGCTGGACCTGAATACCTGTATCATTGAAACAGAAACCCAATATATCTTACCACTGTCACTCCCTTTGTAATTGAGTTTGAAATTAAAACCTAAAAGGTAGAAACTTTCTAATGTAAAGTTTGTATCTATATTGGGGTTTTAACCAAAACTTGCCTCAAAGACAGGAATTCAAAAATAAGCACCTGCTTTGTGGTCACTGGGAGAAGAGAATTGCACCACATACAAAGTTGCCACCTGCTCGTTAAATAAATAATAGAAATTAGAGATAAATAATTAAAATAAGCTGAAGTCACCTACTAAAAAAAAAAACAATGAGAGGATGTGTAGATTAGATGTAAAAGGTGGCTGCTCTGTTTTGTAATGGAAGTTCACCAGCCTGAACCCAGGGAGATTTCTCCAAAAAATCATTTTTGTACTCTAAATAAAGAAATTTTGCATGTGGAAAGATGAAAATTATCTTTGCTCTGAGTAAAGGTTTACACCAATGTAAAGGTAATTTACCAGTACTTCTTCTATTCACCTTTTAGTATACTGCTGATGTTATAGTAAATATTCATTTTTGGAGATAATACGCCAAATTTTAATAAAATATATATATATTTATTTATCTATTTATTTATTCCCTTTGTGTGTATTGGAACAGAACAAAAAAGGGAGGGAAAAAAAAGCAAATTGGACATAATGTCACACAAAACTCCAAAAATGGGCTGGACAAAATTATTGGCACCCTTTCAAAATTGTGGATAAATAAGATTGTTTCAAACATGTGATGCTCCTTTAAACTCACCTGGGAATAGTAACAGGTGTGGGCAATATAAAAATCACACCTGAAAACAGATAAAAAGAAGAGAAGTTGACTTAATCTTTGCATTGTGTGTCTGTGTGTGCCACACTAAGCATGGACAACAGAAAGAGGAGAAGAAAACTGTCTTGAGAACCAAAATTGTGGGAAAATATCAACAATCTCAAGGTTACAAAGTCCATCTCCAGAGATCTAGATTTGCCTTTGTCCACAGTGTGCAACATTATCAAGAAGTTTGCAACCCATGGCACTGTAGCTAATCTTCCTGGACGAGGACAGAAGAGAAAAATTGATGAAAGTTTGCAACGCAGGATAGTCGGGATGGTGGATAAGCAGCCCCAAACAAGTTCCGAAGAAATTCAAGCTGTCCTGCAGGCTCAGGGGGCATCAGTGTCAGCGCAAGCTATCAGTCGACATTTAAATGAAATGAAACGCTATGAGACATAAAAAAAGCAAGACTACAGTTTGCCAAAAAGTATTTCAATAAGCCACAATCCTTCTGGGAAAACGTCTTGTGGACAGATAAGACCAAGATAGAGCTTTTTGGTAAAGCACATCACCATCAATATGGTGGAGGTTCAATGATGTTTTGGGGTTGTTTTGCTGCCTCTGGCACTGGGTGCCTTGAATGTGTGCAAGGCATCATGAAATCTGAGGATTTCCAAAGGATTTTGGGTCGCACTGTAGAGCCCAGTGTCAGAAAGCTGGGTTTGCATATGTCAAAAAGCACCCAGAAATGGATGGCAACAAAGCACTGGAGAGTTCTGAAGTGGCCAGCAATGAGTCCAGATCTAAATCCCATTGAACATTTATGGAGAGATCTTAAAATTGCTGTTGGGAAAAGGCGCCCTTCCAATAAGAGAGAACTGGAGCAGTTTGCAAAGGAAGAGTGGTCCAAAATTCCCATTGAGAGGTGCAAGAAGCTTATTGATGGTTATAGGAAGCTACTGATTTCAGTTATTTTTTCCAAAGGGTGTGCAACCAAATATTAAGTTAAGGGTGCCAATAATTTTGTCCAGCCCATTTTTGGAGTTTTTTGTGACATTATGTCTAATTTGCTTTTTTACCTCCCTTTTTTGTTCTGTTCCAATACACACAAAGGCAATAAACATGTGTATAGCAAAACATGTGTTACTGCAATACTTTTCAGTGAGAAATACTTGATTTTCTGGAAAAACTTCTGGGGTGCCAACAATTTTGGCCATATATATTATATATATGCATATGCAATAGAATATAACTACTTACCCACAACCCTGCTCACATGTCACCGGTCGCTTTGGATTATGTTCACAGTCACTAAGGTGAGACATGAGGTTGTCAAGTCGCACAATGGTGGTACAGCCAAAAACTGCGTTGTCACATGTAATTTGCAACTTTGATAGCATATTCCGCATGATGCGGGGAACTGGTCGTAAATGGGCGACAGTCACAACACTGCGGTCGACAGGACAGGTTTGTTGCTGAGAGAACCACTGGGTAATGCAAGCATTGCAGAATGCGTGCTCGCAGTGAGGAGCCTGCAAGTTGAAGACATGCATAAATAAGTATATCTTGTTTAAAAGCAAATGAGTTTGGATACAATATAATCCACATTTACAAAAGATTTTTAGGAATAAGTTTGTGGCCTTATAAGGTAGATATAATGAACAACACAACACATTACCATAATTAAAGAACATAGGACAATAAATCTATCACCCAACACTTACCTCTGACATACCATCTTACCAACTACATATACTTAATATATGGTCATCTTACTAACTACATACAGGTATGAGATCAGTTACCCAGAAACCCGTTACCCAGAAAGCTCCATATTATGGGAAAGCAATCTCCCATAGACTCCATTTTAATCAAATTAAAAAAAATTATTTCCTTTTCTTTGTAATAAAACAGTGCCTTGTATTTGATCCAAACAAAAGATAAAACTAATCCTTATTGGATACAAAACAATCAAATTGTGGTTCTGATGTTCAAATCATTTTTCAGTAGACTTAAGGTATAGAGATCTGAATTACAGAAAGAGTCCTTATCCAGAAATCCCCAGGCCCCAAGCATTCTGGATAACAGGTCTCATACCTGTACATAAAATGACAATGTAGAAAATGACCTGCAATACCGAAGTCTTACTTTCTATTCCTTGAAGAGCAAGGCTGCCCTGACTGTCCTACAATGAACCACTCTCTGTTAGTGGTATGAGTTGTAGCACTTGTAGAATATTACACATCCCTGGGTGATACAATATAAGTGCAAATACATCAAACATACAGATTACAAGTACACAAAAGACAAAGAAAGGTAAAGTCACTGGAGGGAAAATAACTTGTTAAACCCCCTTCAGTAACTCATTGGTGCACTAGTCAGGGCAGTTTATGGCGGTGGGGAGCCAGCTTATTCACAGCAATTCTCTACACCAGGTCAGGCATGGCACATGTGCACAAACATTTGGGAAAGTTTTGGAAAGAAGGTGGCTGCCCACCCTACCATAAAATTCACCAGGCAGCAATTTTTGAAGACGTGGAAAGGTGGCCCTGGGTATGGAGTTAGTGATTAAAGTTAGTGATTAAAGTTACTCGGTACCTAAAAAACTTGTACCCCAGAGCTTCCATTGTACTTGAAGGCACAATAAATGACTTCATATGCTGTGTTTAGTTTCCCTACCAACTGACTATAACGTTATGTAAACTAAAAAGCTTCAATCAACACAAATATATGATAAGTAAAAAAATAAATAGCAAAAGCAAAAGCCTAAAAAAAGGTTTAGTATTCCAAATCCCTTAACATAGCATACATTTGTCATCGTATATAAATGGTCTAGCATTGGTCATGTTAGTAGCTGGTCTACATATAAACTTAGTTTAAGCTAATTTTACAAATGATAAACTATTCATACAAATAGTTAAAAAAAAAAAACACTCAAAACAATAAAATAGAAATGAAAAAAAAAAATAATATAAGCTAATATACTATCTTGGCATAACAGACAAGATTAAATTGGCAAATAAAAAGGTACACAGGGAAATAGCGTAACAAACCCTCAATAAACTGTAGTTCAGCAACAGATAAAGGTAGCATGGTGGCAGCAGGGATTAAGGTCTAGGAAGTGGACTATCAGCAAACCTCTCATAATTCACCTTGTGGCAGAGGAGGCAGACAATAAATGTCCTTAAAGAAACATAAGAGTTACAGAGGTACATATACGGCTTACTGAGTTGGCAACAAGTGCACAAACTGCAGCTACACTAGAATACAAGTAGAATTGTCCAAGCACAGGATCTACACTGCTTGATTCACATTTTAGTGTTACCTTGGAAAGTAGAAGCTCAACGGAACAAGTTTCCCTGGCTCTTGGAGGAGGGAAGACAGAATGAGATCTAGGGACAGTGCAAGACAAGCAGAGTAGAAGCATTAGGAAAGCAGGCTGGTTCATGTGACCGGCACTTACATATCCCACAGGGGCATTAAAGTGCCCACTTGGCAGAATTGCAGAACACTCCCAGACGCTGATCTGTTACTTAGCGTACAGATTATTTATTTCTGGTGAAGGGCTGCATGCACAAGCATATCATCAGCCAATAAAGAGAAATATTTATAATACAGCTTTTTTTTTTTTTTTTTTTTTTTAAATAGTGTTTTGTTTAGACTTGGACCTTCTGTCTCTAGCACTGGCTTTCGTTCAACTTTTGAAATCAGCATATTCACCAAGGACAAGAAGGGATATTGTAACACCCCTACTGTATAAAACAGCAGTGTCAAGATTTAAATTTGGGTTGAATAGAACAGACGATAGATGGATACCTAGATAGCACCCAGGTTTGGTGGCTGCCATGTCCAGCCACTTGACTTCATATCCCTCCAGTTGCTGACCAGGAGAATGCACAGTTGAAGTCAGGACCAGATCGAATTCAATTGGACATGCCTCTGATAGGCAACTCCTGCCAGATATCTAGGAGACCAGATGTCAAGCTCCAGTAGGGAGGAGGGACCATGAAAGCATGCACAGCACAAGGGAAAAACAGCCAGTTACAACGCCTGAAGCAGCACAAGCTAAATTCCTGATTTTTTGCTTTGCTTCAATTTTAAGATTCAAATTCATGACAGGAGTAGTGGATGAAGGAATGCATGTATGATTGTATAGGTTTGGAATCTACCTTTAGGAAGCCCATTATCCAGAAAGCATTTAGGGCTTTTACACACAGCCATCATGTTGCATTCCATCTGCGCTCTGTGCTTGCACGTGCCTGAATGAGTACAGTCTGACAGGGAAGAATGGGCTGTGTATTTTCCTGCACTCTTCTTCGGCAGAATGCAGGGTAAAACGTACATGTGTAAAGGTCCATGTCACAGCATTCTATTTAGGGCACCTACACTCCAGATGAGGGAAACACAGATATAGGTATATCTATTATCCAAAATGATCAAGACCTAAGGCTTTACAGATAAGGGATAAAGGAATCCTTATTTGGATCACAAGACCTTAAATCTGCTAAAAATTATCTAAACATTGAATAAAATCAATAGAATTGTTTTGCCACCAATATGGATTTATGCAGCTTAGTTTGGATCAAGTACAAGGCATTGTTTTATTTCTACAGAGAAAAAGAAAATCGATTTTAAAAATAAGAATCATTTCCTTAAAATGGAACCTACAGGATATTGCCTTCTCACAATTCAGAGCTTTCTGGATAACAGATCCTATACCTGTACCATATCACTACACCCTGCCAAGAAACGTAACCATGCAGGTTGGTGACACCTTATGAAAAATATGACCGGTAGATAGCTAGGACCGCCATATGATGTCGTATAATGGCTAGTCCATTTTACGATCATAAACTTGCATACATTTTTTTTTTGTTACATTTGCACAGAATGACTTGGTACAGGTATGGGATCCATTATCTGGAAACCCGATATCCAGAAAGCTATGAATTACAGAAAGCCTGGTTCCCATAGACTCAATTTTAATCAAATAATTCAGATTTTTAAAACGGATTTACTTTTTCTCTGTAATAATAAAACAGTGCTTTGTATTTGATCACAACTAAGATATAATTAATACTTATTGGGGGCAAAATAATACTATTGTGTTTATTTCATGTTTTATGAATTATTTTTAGTAGGCTTAAGGTCCCCATACACGGGCCGATAGTAGCTGCCAATATCGGTCCCTTGGACCGCTTCGGCAGCTAATCGGTCCATGTATGGGCACTTACGGCGGGCCTGCCCAACCAATATCTGGCCTGAAATCGGCCAGATCTCGATCGGGCAGGTTAGAAAATCTAGTCGGATCAGGGACCGCATCGGCTCGTTGATGCGGTCCCCAGACCGACTTTACCTATGCCCGTAGGTGGGGGATATCGGGAGAAGATCCGCGAAGATCTTATGGTGTATGGGGACCTTTAAGGTATGAAGATCCAAATTACGGAAAGACTCCTTATCTGGAATACCCTTGGTCCGGAGCATTCTGGATAACGGGTCCTATACCTGTAATAAAAATATGATAAGCACAGAAGCACTCAGATTATACTTTTACTTATCAGAAATAAAAACCTTTAAAACAAATTAAGAAAAAAGTGCTCTTCTTACAATTAATATTAAATCTTCTATATATTTTGTTTTCAAGTTTATGAACTGCTAATTTTGTAACAGCACAACCTGCTGGTCAGTTTTCAAACTGTAAAACAGAAGGCAGAACACGTCAGAAGAAAAAAAAAGTTCCGATGTTGCTCTGCTTAGAAAAGACATGAGAAAACTCAAATTTCTGATCATGTCCCTATGATCATTTAACAATATTTGCATGTGTACCTTCGGTCCAAATTTCCACTGCTGTGGCTATCCGACAGCCAATCTTTTTAATGAACAATCATAATTAACCTGTGCCTACACTGAAATACAGATAAGATTTTAATCATAACGCCACCTAAAACCCACTAGTTTAAAGAAGCCAAATTGATTGCATCATGTAGTCATCATAATACCATATTACTAATTCTTTTGTCAACAACCGTGTGTAAGCGGATATTCTGTACATTGTAAACCCTCTACTACTGCTACTATTTAGTTCTGTAAACCTAAAATTCTATTGCGTATAAATATTTTATTTCTGTTTTTCATGGGACATGGGAAGCTTAACATACTAACGGATGCCATTCTTTAGCTCCTATCCCATTTAGCAATATTGCTGCTTATTGGCCTCAGATGATGTTCCTCTATGTTGCAGCAAGGCATGGTGGCACCAATTTCCCTCTGTTTCCATGTGTTGTTCTTCAGGAATGTCTCCTCATGCAGGAATTGGAGTCAAATGTTGATGACAGTTAGGTCACATAAGTCAATGGTCCCTTTGCTTAGGCACTGTATTCGAGTTAACCAAGTTTCAAAATAAAACCTCCACATCAAAGCTGCATGATGAAAGACAGACTGCTGAGAGACAGCAAGTGCAGAATAACAAACTTTTCACTAACTGTACTGATTTTTTTATGGAAAGTTTATTTCCATGTGATGAAGCTTATATTAAATGTTTACAATATTTTTCCACAATATTTTCCCTTTTATGTGAAAATTTTAAATTCCAACCATCACATACATCTACAAAATGTATAATTGTGAGGAAGCTTCTGTTCTAGATGTGATTTTATAAATTTCATAGAGGAAAATGGGCTAAACTACCTTCTAAAACACAAATCAATCAATTCTGTATGCGTGTGCCAATTCCTGACACTGGTTTTCCAGACAGGAAGTTTTGTGCAAACCTTTTTTTATGTGCCATTTTCAAAAACACATCCCCCATAGTTTTACAGTGTCAGCTGAATTAGGTCTGCTATACACGGATTCATTCTATGGACTGCAAAGAGACACTAGTGATTTTAACAATTGTGTGTGTTTGTGTCAAAATATTTTAAATAAGATATTTTAGCAGTTTATCTTCTTCTTAAAGTCACAGATTATGTACACATTAAGACAAAACTCACAGCTACTAAGAACAAGCCCTGTTTATGGAGGGTATTTTAAAAATAATTTTAAGTAATCCCCAAGACTGGATCTTGGGGATGATTTGAAGAACAGAACTGTGCACCTCTTTGAATAGTTATATAATGCAAATATGTGTATAATGGGGCAAACTATGATAATAAATAAAACTTAACATATACAGGAAGATAATTAATACACACATTCCATGGCCATAGTTGAAACTGGCAAAGTGTCCAACCATCTGGGCAAGTATGACAGGCTGAGGGGTTGGTTTCACCAGACCATGCTAAAACTACAGATTAGCTGTTCACTTTTTAGCATCAGCATATGGAATTGAATTGAACTGGGAAATTAGGAAATGAGAAGCCTGGGAACTTTCCTTTCTGCAGTTCTGATCACGGGATCCACCAATCCATTGTTCAGATACCTCGTGAGGCTTTTTCGGCGATTTCCCGAAATCGCCCCGCCGCGTCTGCCATCCCGCCGGCGACTTACATGTTCGCCGGTGGGATGGCAGGGGGAAGGCAACTCGGGGAGATTAGTCGCCCGCGAGCAGGGAGTTTTGCTGCGGGCGACTAATCTCCCCGTGTACCAGAGCCCTTAATATACTGTCAGGACACAGGGTGGAATAAGAAAAGCTGATAAAGGCAGCCAATTTGACAATACTGTAAATACTTTCTAACAGATTACCATATACATTTTTTACTTACTTGCACTGGCTCCTCCAAGACCCCACTGCAAATGGGGCAAATAAGATCTTCGTCAACATCACCCTGGAAACGACTTACATCATACCCCATCGCTCATCACCAACACTGCACACTGCAAAAGAAAACATGACATGTCATCTCTCACTTGTGCCTGTACCTCTCCAGTACAGCAGGAATACTAGTTTCACATTCACATACTGGGTCAGTTTTAACAGGAGCCCATCAACCTTACTTACTTACTTACTTACTTACTCGTAAGACACAGTCAAATGTAAAAAGACTTGGAAAGCAAAACAAGCATCATAAAAATTCATGGAGGTGCCAAATAAGGGCTAAGATTGGCTATTAGGCAGCCTCTTTGCACATTATCAGCTTACAGGAGGCTTTATTTGGTAGTACCTCTTGTTTTTTTATTTAACCAAAACTTGCCACCAAGTTGGGAATTCAAAAATAACTACCTGGTTTGGGGGCACTGAGAGCAACATCCAAGGGGTTAGTGAGCAACATGTTGCCCCCAAGCCACTGGTTGGGGATCACTGCTCTAGGGTCTTCTCCCACATTCTGAAAACAGAGTACCCAGAGGATATCCAGAGATAGGGGAGAACATACTTGCAGATATTTTACTGGTTGGAACTACAGACGCCAACATCAATGCGAACCACTGCAGTGCCAAGCTGCAGTACTGACCATAGCAACAAGGTAGTATCCTCAGACTTGACAAGGAATTTAAATTCTATGTTGCCAATGCCACTGACCGAACTTCTGAGGCCACTGAATTGGCATTTCTTGGTTGTTCTTTGATCTAACATGTTTGCTTGCAGCCCATATCAGGCTAGATTAAAAAACTTCTCTGAATAAATGATCTTTCTGTAATTTGGATTTCCATACCTTAAAGGAGAAGGAAAGCCTAAGTCACTTACACCTAACATTTTGGCACCCCCAAGTGATTTAAATTGCTTACCTTATACCCCGGGCTGGTGCCCCTGTTAGGAGAAAACTGCACCAGCCCAGGGTAGCTGCGAACGCTTCCTCTTCCGCGTTGGCGCATTGCGCATGCACATTAGAGTGAAAAGCCGAACTTAAACAACAAAGTCAGCTTTTCACTCTAATGCGCCGGCCCAGGGATTTTGCCGCAGAAGAAGGAACCGCTCGCTACAGCTACCCCAGGCTGGTGCGGTTTTCTCCTAACAGGGGCACCAGCCCGGGGTACAAGATAAGCGATTTAAGTAACTTGGGAGTGCCTAAAATTTTGGCACCCCCAAGTGACATAGCCTTTCCTTCTCCTTTAAGTCTGCTAAATTATTATTGAAACTTTAAATAAATGAAACAAACAAAATTGATTTGCCTCCAATAAGAATTAATTATATCTTGGGGTAAAGAACAAGGTTCTGTTTAATTATTACAGAAAAAAGACTTAGTCAAGAAATAAAGAAAAGAAAATTACTTTTTAATGGTGGACAATAAACACACTAATATTGCTTTGAGCCACCGTACAGTTAACACTCATAACATCCACAGCTGGCTGCAACTCCAGCTATCATAATGTTATTTGAGCAGTAAGGAACACTAAGGGCAGGCTATAGGCCAGAAATGGACTTGGTACATCAGCGTCACACAAGAGGAACGCAGCCTTCAGAATTTAGGGCCCAGATTCTCAGATGACACTGGCTCATCGCATCGTGCTAAAGCCACAAAGGAATGCAGTCATGGATTTAAGACTTACTCACGGTATTTAAATGCCATAAGAAACTCTACATCTGAGCCCAGCCTTCATCATCTTACTTCTGGCTGTGATACAGGCAAGCTGTTCTATGAGCAGAATGTCAAAGTCACTGATTAAAATGATAATGTAAATTTACTAGGGATGCACCAAATCCAGTATTCAGTTCGGTATTCGGCAGGGTTCAGCCGAATCCACAGTCCTGGCCGAACCAAATTAGCATATGCTAATTAGGATTTGGAAGGGTTAAATGTTAGGGGGGAAAAAAATCTCCTTCCAAATCCTAATTATCATATGCTAATTAGGATTTGGATTGGTATTCGGTCGAATCCACTGCTGTCCAAAAAAAACTTTGCTGCACATTTAAAGTTTGCAAAAGAGCACCTGGATGTTCCACAGCAGTACTGGCAAAATATTCTGTGGACAGATGAAACCAAAGTTGAGTTGTTTGGAAGAAACACACAACACTATGTGTGAAGAAAAAGAGGCACGGCACAGCAACATCAAAACCTCATCCCAACTGTGAAGTATGGTGGTGGGGGCATCATGATTTGGGGCTGCTTTGCTGCGTCAGGGCCTGGACAGATTGCTATCATCAAAGGAAAAATGAATTCCCAAGTTTATCAAGACATTTTGCAGGAGAACTTATGGCCATCTGTCCACCAGCTGAAGCTCAGCAGAAGATGGGTGTTGCAACAGGACAACGACCCAAAGCATAGAAGTAAATCAACAACAGAATGGCTTAAACAGAAGAAAATATGCCTTCTGGAGTGGCCCAGTCAGAGTCCTGACCTCAACCCCGATTGAGATGCTGGGGCATGACCTCAAGAATGCGATTTACACCAGACATCCCAAGAATATTGCTGAACTGAAACAGTTCTGTAAAGAGGAATGGTCAAGAATTACTCCTGACTGTTGTGCACGTCTGATCTGCAACTACAGGAAACGTTTAATTGAAGTTATTGCTGGCAAAGGAGGTTCAACCAGTTATTAAATCCAAGGGTTCACATACTTTTTCCACCTGCACTGTGAATGTTTACATGGTGTGTTCAATAAAAGCATGGAAACATTTAATTTTTTGTGTGGTATTAGTTTAAGCAGACTGTGATTGTCTATTGAGATGAAGATCAGATAACATTTTATGACCAATTTGAGCAGAAATCCATACAATTCCAAAGGGTTCACATACTTTTTCTTGCAACTGTAGATGATAAATAACTTCATATCGACAAAAGCAGTAATGGTTGCTATATCAATGCTTTTATCTTTATAACAAACTTGAAGGTCAATTTTGGCAGCACTGCATGTTTCCAAGATTGTTTGCCTGAATTTTTTCTAGGGAAATTATACTGCGGGGCACATTTACTAATCCACAAACGGTCCCAATGCGTTTTTTTCGTAATAATCTGTATTTTTGCAACTTTTTCATCGCCGTTGCGCCTTTTTCGTATTTTCGGCAACTTTTTCATCGCCGTCGCAACTTTTTTTTTTTTTGCCATTCGGGATTCGAATTCGTGCTTTGGTAAATCTGCCCCAGCCTCTTTAGTAAATAAATTAAAATATGAGTGCTGAAGAAGCATAAAGTGGTTGCCATTTTTGTAAAGAAACAAAAATATAATTATCTTTATGTAGCATACACATACTTATTCCGTGTTCTGCAGTTGTAACCAGTTATTTCTGAGGCAATGCTTATGTAAGAAACCTCACCTTACTAGTGTCCTCTTACAAGAAGTGAAAAAGAACAAAGGTACAATGCAGAAACATTTGAGTTACAATAAAAGTAAAGGCTTTCCTTCTTGCACCTCTTTAGAAATTGCTCATTTATATGGTCACGTTCTGTATGTACAACTGCTAACTGGTTTCCTGAATACTTCACAACCGGGCCATAAAGTTTACTTTCAAATCTGACTTACAATGATTGGACTTAATATGTGAAATGTCTACATGTAAAGCCTTTACCATAAACTCTGTCACACAACTTCTCACCTAAAGCTTCCTGTGCTGGGGGCACAGCCCTTTTGATACCAACCTACATCAGATCTCATTCCATTCTGCACTCCTGTAATAAAGCACACGACTTCACTTCCAGTGCTTGTAATAAATAAATGGGTCAATGCAACATGGAACATATAGGACGGTGAACTTACCACTAAAATTATACATTAAATTGTATTACTACACTTGATGCAAACAACAGTTGTTTAAACATGTAGAGTAATTGTACATGATACATAAATGGACATGGGACTAATTCATTGCTGTTACTGGTTCTTTAGGATATCCTGCTTACTAGTTTTCATGAGTGAGAACAGCCGCCTTTCATTAGTCAGCTGTTTCATAATCCATAGACAGCAATAAAAAAACATCCAAATCTTTTCAGAGCCCCAAGGGGTAGTTTCCCAGACATATGCAATAAGTTAAAAATAGTTTGTGTGACTTCTCCATAAACTTTACAGTTCATTTATGGGAAAAGAAGATTAAAAGAACACTACTTAGAAATAAGGTACACACTGCATAGTCAAAAGTATCTGAATGCCCATACCAAAAGAAAGAAACAGCTTTTAATAGGAGTGAAATGTACACATAACCTTAAATCATTTAAAATTAGTAAGTAATGTATACAAAAATTATACAGATTAAAAAACATCTAGCACGAATAAGGCCTAAAAGTGCTCATAACCCGGGGGGGGGGGGGGGGGTTGGGTGATCCATTCAGACAGACAGTGAGCCAAAAAAAGAGATACTGTACAACTGACCATACACAGGGATTGCCTTATTATGTGGTCTTCTTCATTTCCTCCATTGCAGGTGCACCATACAGAAGTAGACAAGGCACATCAGCACACAAAGTTTTTAGTTTGGACAGATCACCTGCAATCCAAGAGGATTTCAAGGTCTACTGAAACTGGCCCCTCAGCTGACAAACATGCAAAATGCGCCAAACAGCCTGACCAAATCTAAGGCTGATGCCACACGTGGCATTTTTTCTCAGCCTCAAAACGCCGTACAAGCCACACAGCCCCTGACTATGGCGTTTTTCAGCCTAGTACTGGTGACGTAGCAAATCCCGTTTCCATGGTGCTAATAGTGCGAAATAGTAAAAAACGCCACGTATTTCCGCTAGGTCTGGCAGCTGCCTTTGTGTATACATAGGAATAGCTTGCTGTGCAAATACTGGCGTATTTCGGTCAACGCTTGAAAAATCCGTGCTAAGGCGTTTTCTAGCGTATTTCTGCATTGTGTGGTTTGCTTCAAGTCTTTTCAAGTTATTTCTATGGATGATGATATCGGGCGTTTTTAAGAATTAGAAAATACGCAGCGTAAAAACGCCACGTGTGGCATCAGCCTAAGGCAGGTATAGCAAGATTAAAGCCTTTTGCACAGCTGCACCAAATGCAATTCCGACATTACAACAGTTACATGTAAAGCCCAAGCCTTAATTGTAGTATATATTCTAGGGATTCTTAAACTGTAGAACCGGACCCAAAAAACTGCACAAATGCTATTTAGGTTACTTACCCGATGTCCTTCATACATTGGAATGTCTTCAACAATAAGTCACAATGGGGTTCACGAATAAATTTCAACTAATCATTGGATTGTAAAAACAACTTCCAGACTTAATCTGGTTCACCAGACCAAAAGGTTCAGAAACTCTCATCTATTGTTTTTTTTACATTATGTGATGGGGTACATCATACAGCACCAGGTTTTCACAGAAATCAAATAAAGATAACAGTTATTCACCAAAAAAACAACTGCCAAAAGCTACCACCCAAAACAAAATATGTACAGTATGTTTTCCAAGATACATAATGTACCATAGTTTTATTTTAAAGGAAAAACCTAATATTTTTCCCACCCTCCACAGAACCTGCAGCCATACCCTGCAGTTTAGATACAAATGGCAACATATGGGCTGCTGGAAGTAGTAAAACAACAATAACTGAAGGCCAGAGCATAACTAACTCTCTAAAAGTGAAGGGTGCCAATGAAAGTCCAGCTTGATGCGGATATATACAAATACAACCATGAGTACAACTACCCTCTCTTTCTCATATACTGAACTTCTGTAAACAGCAGGAGGGCCACACAAGTCAGAAGCAGAAGGGATACATATTTTATACAATATATATATATATATATATATATGTTGTTGGGGTAATCATAGAAAATGTTCGGGGTTACCATTCAGACACAAGCCCAAAACTAGTTCCAGCTAATAGCAAATGTCCCCCCATCATTGGGGTGTTTAGAATAGCACTGACCTACAGAGCCCACACTCCTGTAAAGGCAAATGACAGGTCAGTAGTTGTGACTTGGCCATTGGTACGTGCTATATCCCAGCCCAATCAGGCAGCTGTATCTAAAAGGAGCAACACATTCAATGAACACAGTTCAGATACCTACAGTACTGGCAGCGCCTTCCCCAGAGACCCACACTGAGCCTTCAAAGGTGCAAATAGTGTGGCCCTGCGGACAATGCTGAACTACAAGTTGGAACAGTTCCAAAAAACGCAGCTGAATAAGTAGGAGAGGGCCGCAGGTTGCACACCACTGTCATACACACTGCACACAGACGCCTCAGCACCTGCTTCGTTGATTTATTTGCCTAGGTGGCCTCGCAGCTCTTGCTTCTAATGAAGAATTTATGAATTCTACTACGCAAACGCTTACCGTGACGAGCCCCGGCCCCGACAGACCAGACGCCGCCTGTCCCGGGGCGGGGGTCTCTGACGCCCGGGCACTAGGTCTCCCTACTTCCCCCTATCAGCAGCTGACGCCACCACCGTCCACAGCGCTCTACGGATGCTGCTACGCAACCTACCGCAGGCCCCACCCACTTTCGTAACAGGCAGCTTATAAAAACCAATCAAGAAAAAGAAATTAAACAAATGGGCGGGACCTCCAGTCTTGTTGACCAATTACCTGCAAGGGACAAAAGTGAGTGGAGGCGGGAGATACCGAGGTGCTCCGGAACAGGGGAGAACCTTTAAACTCATTCCTTGGATGTTGACGTAAATATGCCTGCGTCCAATCGGACTCTAGTTGCTAGTCAATTGTTTCTCTACGTCACATTCTCAGGAGGTGTGGATCCGCCATTTTGGATTTTACCATTTATGTGGTGTAATAGGGGTACAATATGCAGTGCATGACATGAGTGTTATTTGTAGTTTACTTGCTCATGATGCTTAGTCTTTATGTTGTTATTACTTATATTACAAACATTGCTTAACTCAGCCAGAAAAGTCATTTTACCTATTAACCAAGAAGCTTCTGTGAATGACTGAGTATTGGGTTTGAGTAAAGCAACGCGAATAAGCTACGTAATGATAACTCCGCGCCCTCACAGAGAAATCTTCACTTGTTCTATCTCTTGGCATTTGCAGTCTCCTGGAATAGCTCCGCCCGTAGCCTGGGCCGCGCCCTATTATTAACAGCTAAAATCATTGACTTGCGCAACATATAATCGTTTATTGGTTAATAGAAGAAGGTGCGCCATTTGATTGGCTCATTGTGTCAGTGTTCGGGCGCCTATAGGTCAGACCAGCTCGACTACTTCCTGTAAGCGGCGAGAAGCTAGTGTGGAGTGTGTGCGGATAAGGCTGCAGTACCTCTCGGCTGGGGATGCTGTGCGGGTCGAGCTAGCGTTCTGTCTATAGCAAGGTATGGGCTCAAATACTGAGTGGCTGTGAAAGCTCCTGGGGTTCTGCGGTTTGGCCCTTGATAGGAAGAACCGCTGGATACTGAGTTCCCCGATGCCTAAATTGCCTTAATAATACCGTCCTTTCACCTAATGAAAGAAATAGTCATTCTAAACAACTTTACAATATGCATTCATTACAAATATCTATTGGTATTAAAAGTCATTGAAACATGGAATTACTCCTAAAAGCAGCTATCTGCCTACTTATATTCTCTTTCCTGCAGGTTCTGATTTTTGAAACAATGTAGCAGAAGCCTGATGAACGCAAGCACTTCTGCTACATTGTTTCAAGAGTCAGACAGAAAGGAAGAGACGACCCCTTCTCTCAGTAGCAATTACATTTTCAAATAACTTTAAAACCTATGACATTTATAACAAATTTACAACAGAAATTTTCTTAGAATTGAATTTTCTTTTATTAGGCAAAAATTGTGTTTATTTGTTTAAATGGTGCCATGTGGAATTCCCTCCCTGGACAAATAGATGAATTATGAGTAGGCACTGGTGATCTAATAGGGGTGTTGGTAGTACAAAGGGTTTTGCCCTAACAAATTGCTAGTGTCTGCCACAAGACTCTGTCCATATAAATGATAATTAGGCTGCAGTGCTTAAAGAACATGTCAACCCCAAATATAATGTATTGCCGAATAAAATAACACATCATTCTAAGCAACTTTCCAATATGAATTTATTAAAAATGATTAGTACTTTAAAAGTTATTAAAGCAACATTTGCTGAGCTCCTGGTTGTTAATTTTTAAACAATGTTGCAAATACCAGGCTCCTCCAGCAATACAGGTCTGTCAGTCTGCTGCTTGTGTTATGTTGTTTCAAATGTCAGAGCCACCGGGACTGGCTAACACTACTTCTAATATCCGTTATAATGAATTTGTAATGAATGCATATTGCAGAGATGCTTAGAATTAAGTTTTTGTTTTTTTTTATTAGGCAAAAAATTATTTTTGAGGTTGACATGTCCTTTAATAGAATATACTCACAAGTACTTAGAAAAAATTATTCTAGCCAAGCAAATGTGTATTTTATTATGTTTTCTCTAAGTAGGACATTTCAGGAAATTTGCAAGCAATATAACACAAATATTACCACAAATAACAATTGAATCCAGCCAAGGCACGTCATTCTTGTGATTTGGGAAGTTTTTTAATAGTGAAATCTATGGAATTCTTTCTCATGTATATATTTTACTTAATAAAAATCGAGTTGCCATAGACCAGGGAACCCCAACATTTTTATATTTGTGAGCCACACTTAGATGTACAGTAAAAAGTGTTGTTGAGCCACACAAGCATAAAAAAAGTTAGATTTGCTATTTGGTAGCCTCACGTGGACTGCCAGCCTACTTGGAGTAAAATTATGTCTCCGTAAAAAATCGGAATTTATATTGAGGCCACTGGCAGCAACATCAATGGGGGTGATGAGCAACATGTTGCTCCCAAGCCCAGGTTCCAGTAAATGCCTCCAAACTCATCCTGCAACAAGAAAATGATCCCAAATATACTGCTAAGGCAACACAGGATTTTTTTCAAAGTTAAAAAATGGAAAATTCTTGAATGGCCAAGCCAGTCACCTGATTTAAATCCAGCTAAGCATGACTTCCATATGCTAAAGTGGAAACTTAAAGAGACAAAGGTACAAGCCCCCGGAACAAACAGGAGTTGAAGGCGGCTGCAGTAGAGGCTTGGTAGAGCATCACCAGAAAAGATACTCAGCGACTGGTGATGTCTATGAATCACAGCCTTTAGGCAGCCATTGCATACAAGGGATATGCAACAAAGTACTAAACATGACTGCTTTAATATACCTACCATTACTTTGTCCCAAACATTATGGTGCCCTGAAATGAGGGGAACTATGTATAAAAAGTGTTGTAATTTCTACATGGTGAAACTGAAATGTGTGCAAATAACTCTTAAAGTCTGGAATGTGCTCTTTAATCACATCTGAATTGTTTGATTTAAAATTTTACACTGAGCAGCCAAGGGGTCTTTGTCCCACACATTATGGAGGGCACTGTATATTATTGGCAGAATGGAATGAGCTGAAAGCATTTTGTTGATGGAGACATTGCTATAAAGCTTTTTGTTGGGATTTTTTTTTCCAATGGAGACACACGGAGAGAGAAAGAGAAATTACATTTATACATAATTTTTATCTTTATAGATTACAATAAACTGAGCACGACACTGAAACAACTGTCATTATGACCACAGAAACCTTTGTGAAAGATGTGAAGCCTGGACTGAAAAACTTAAGTGTTCTATTTATAGTCCTGGAAACAGGTAGGTAAAAAGGATGTGCAAGAATTGGATGTACATTGTTTTAGAATCACTTCATTTAGCCATTGCTTGAAATCCTGTGGGAGAAAAAAAGTGGAATCACTTAGGCACCCCCCCGCCCCCCCAGTAAAGATCACTTACCTGAAACCCCATGCTGGAGCTCCTATTGGCAGAAAACCGTACCAGCCTGAGGTACATGCAGGCGAGTGATCCTCTTCCTTTTCACTGCAATTCTGAGTCAAAAAGCTGTTTTTTTTTTTTGTTTTGTTTTTTTTTGTTAAATTGTGGCTTTTCACTCAACTGTGCACACACAGCCAGCAGCACAATGAAGAAGACAGAAAACAATCCTATTGGCATTATTTCATTTTAAATAATTTTTAAGTAGACTTAAGGTATCTTCTTATAATTTGGATCACAGTACAGGTCCTAAGGATTCCAGATAATAGATTCCATAATAGTATAAAATTTAGTGAACTGATTAGGAATGTTTGTAAGTTTAATTGCCCATTGCAAAGACCAGTGACCTACCCATATAGGCAACTCTTAAGTTAATTTTATAAATACAGATACTCCAAAGATTAGAAAAATTTGAATTTTTTTTAAATGGAGTCAGTGGAAGATAATCTTCCTGTAGAGCTTTTTGGATATTTGGTTTTCCCCCAGTATCCATTACCTATACAGGCATTGTCAGTCACTGGGGTATCTGGGAGCTGGTCTGCCCCAAGTTGAATTATCTTTAGGAAAAACAACCTTGTTTTTATTTGGCAGGAAGAGTAACGAAGACTAAAGATGGCCATGAAGTGAGAACATGTAAAGTGGCTGACAAAACTGGTAGTATTAACATCTCTGTTTGGGATGACTTGGGGAACTTTATTCAGCCGGGAGACATAATCAGGCTCACTAAAGGGTAAGCTTTATGTTAATACAGTGAGAAACCAGAGAGATCTTTATTTCAGATGATTTCATGCTGATTCTGACATCTCTATACTGTACCAATATGTATGTGGGAGCCCCTAGTTTAGTTCTAAACTGGACAGAAAATGTTTATTAATTCTTTTACTATATTATATACAGTGTATTCTTAGTACAGAATTTATTCCTGCTATAAATAATATTACTACTAAGGTGTTCCATAACTTTTAAACTTGTAGCAAAGCTCCAGGTAAGAGGGGAGCTATATGTAGTACACTAGCATAAATGGGACTATTTATCTGCTATAGTTCGTGAATGTGATAGTGATAGTTTTCTTTAATGGTTGGAGATCTGAATCCTTTTTACCCTTGTACAGCATGTTTATTGTGGGCACTAGGGGACACTTCTAGTTATGAACTTTGTTCCTGCAGATATGCTTCTTTATTCAAGGGCTGCCTGACTCTCTACACAGGAAGGGGAGGTGATCTACAGAAGATTGGAGAGTAAGAGATGCATTTCTGTTCTCTGGACATGGCCACAGCATGCAGGACTTGCAGCACCATGAGATATTACATAAGTGTAGTTCTTGCTTCAAAAGAATCATATCAGTTTTTTATATGTTATGGGGATAGTAACCAAGGTGTTACAAACATGTATTAACATAAAGTTAATAGGGAAAATGTAATTTCTAAGATTGCTATGTTTTATTAGCACTTAGGGGTTTTCTTAATAATAATCCAGTAATATTCCAGCTAATTCTTTGGGGACATCGCTGTCAGTCACTTACTGTTGCTCAAAAAAAGAAACACTTTGATTATGGCTCATGTGTTCACTTTTTTTTTTTTTATATTAAACACAGAAGTATTCCTCCTTTCCCTTAAACCAAGGGTGCCCAGAATTTAATGAGGGAACATTATTTAATTGCTTTACACTGAAAGGAAATACTCCTGTGGTATTTAAATGAACACTTTAAGTCACCATATCTTAAATCTGAATAACAGTAAGAACCCACATCAGTGAATTAATGTAAGTGTTTAATGCTGGGCTGTTATGATCTACTGTTAACCAGCTTGCAACCATAAACTATGAAAAAGTAATTTCCCCCCTCACTGGATGTTTTGGGTAAAATGACAGCACCTAAGGAAGTTATAACTTTCATACACACCAAACCATTAATGGTTAATAAACTTCTCACCATATGGTTTTAAAAACAGGGTTATTAAAACATGTTTTCATGAAGTGCTCCAGCTGTATCTTTGTTACACAGAATAGCTGAATTTGAACCTAAGTCATGATACACAAAGGGACTGATCAATGCGCATTCCCTGGCCCAGTGTATTGAGAACATGGGCAGCTCCACAGAATATAATGTTAGTGCACATTTTACACTTATACAGCCGGAAATAGCACAGTTTACAAGTATTAATAAGCTCTTAATACTGTTTTCAGATTCTGTATGGTTTATTCCGAAGTGCCCAATTTTAGTGAACCCAACCCAGAATATATTGCCCAGCAGTCCCAAAACAAGCAGGTGAGCTGAACTCTGCTAAAATGTATATGTATGTATAATATATATGTATATGTATATGTATGTATGTATGTATGTGTGTTTGTGCTTATGTGAGAATTTAGATATTCTGATTGATTATTCACTTCTTTTTCCTGTTTCAGGCTCAGGCAGAGAGTGGCACTGGGACAAACAGTCACAATTCATCCAGTCCAGCTCCTCCAGGTTACTTTGTCTGATAATCACATTCATCTACTTCTATACTTGCCAATATCCGCCACACGTGCCTGTACCCAGGCAGACACAATAGGGTTGATTCACTAAAGTGCGATAAAACGAGCGCTATTTATAGCATGTGTTAAAAATGTAATTGCTTCTTATTTTTCACGCAAGATTCACAAAAAGGATACTTGCGTTAATTTAGACGCGATGTTGTTTGCTTTATTTCACTCGTGATGAGTGGTTTAGTCACGATAATATCGTATTGATCACAAAATTTTCACAAAATTTTCGTATGTAACTATCGTAAACGGCTGGATCCTGGATTCCAACTTTGATCCTTCAGTGCATGATTTTGGAAGCCTCCCATAGGGCTCAATGGCACTCTGCAGCTCCAACCTGGCCCAAGGAAAGTCTCCCATAGGGCTCAATGGCACTCTGCAGCTCCAACCTGGCCCAAGGAAAGTCACGATACCGAAACTTTCGTACTCGGCGCAACAATACGATTTTTTTTGCACAAATTTTGTCAAAGTGCAAAAAAATCGCAGAAAATACACTATAGGAGCATTCATATATTAATAATTGTCCCCCATACTTGAAAAAAATCCCACTGCCAAGTCCATGTTGTGTTGCCAAAAGCTCACAAACCTCAATTTTCTATAATTACCCCCTGCCCCAAGTAGGTGTTAATTATCGCACAGACTAATGCAATATTTAACGCGTTGATGTGTTTGTGAATCATGAGTTAGAATTATTTCCGCGCGAGAATTAACGCAATGCTTTAAAATTAACGCCTTTCGATCATGCGTTACTTAGCGCATGCGATAATATTTTAGCGAATCGCGCAAGGACACTATCTTGTGTCGGATAGGGCTGCTGCTGGTCATGTCAAGCTACACAAAAGCTCCATTCTATTAATACAGGTATGGGACCTGTTATCCAGAATGCTTGGGATCTGGAGTTTTGTGGATAAGGGGTATTTATGTAATTTGAATGTCTATTAAAAATCATTAAACCCAATAAGATTGTTTTGCCTCCAATAAGGATTAATTATATTTTAGATCAAATAAAAGGTACTGTTTTGTTATTACAGAGAAAAAGATGAAAATTATGTTTTAAAATGTGGGGATTATTTGATAAAAATGGACTCTATGGGTAATTTGGCACTTTCTGGATAATGGATCACATACCTGTATAATATAAAAATAACTTGTTAAAGGAACAGTAACATCAAAAAATTATGTGCCGTTGCTCTGCAAAAAACTGGTGTTTTTGCTATAGAAAAGCTACTATATAAATAAGCTGCTGTGCAGCCATGGGGGCAGCCATTCAAGCTGGAAAAAAGGAGAAAAGGCACAGGTTACATAGCAGATAACTAGTAGATAAGCCCCATATAATCGGTTATCTGCTAAGTAACCTGTGCCTTTTCTCCTTTGAATAGCTGCCCCCATGGCTACACAGCAGCTTATTTATATAAACTATAGTAGTCTTTCTGAGGCAAACACACCAGTTGTAGCAATGCAGGGCAACAGTACATTATATTGTAATTACTTTTATACACTTTCATTTTTTGGTGTTACTGTTCCTTTAAAAAGGGAACTAAAACTCTGAATATTAAATCAAGAGATGACTTTACTGCTGTTAGGTTTCATTTTTTATTATAAATGACAGAAGTATATGTTAAGCATTAATATATAATTAATATAATATAATGCGCTTTACACTTCATGAGATATCAAAGCATGTTGTCTGTGTGATTGGCTACTCACAGATATTAGAAACCAACGAGAGGTTTTAGTTTCTGAAGCTGATTCTCGTCTTCTTTTTCAGCATCTGATCTAGAAAATGGCAATGGATCGAACAGCTCTGGGCCTCCTACCCATCAATCCACAGCACCTACTCACTCAACCAGCGGGCGGATTACACGCAGCCAGCCTAACCATTCAATTCCCGGAGCTCCAAACTCTGTCAGTAATGGCAAAGAGCCACGGCGCACAGGGAAAAGATAGCAGCCATAGCCTGTTCCTCATCTGATTAGAGAATTCTCCTCCCTTCGCCCAAAGCACATATGCCAAGTGTGAAGGGGGAATTGGGATGATGTTACTTACTGACTTTTATAAAAGAATAGTCCAGGCATCTGTTTTGCACTAGTAGAAAAGACATTGAGTGAACGCAAGCCAAATCAAGGGTGCGACGTGGAGTATATTGGCCAATTCAAACATGTTTTCCGAACGCCTTATTGTATTTAGACAGATTTTAGGAGCTTCTTGTTGTTAAAACTTTAAGATCTGAAATTATTTTATACACTGCTTTTTTTCCACTCCCAAATGAAGGTGGAATCGGGACTTTTACTAAAAGACTTCACATTTACACTGCAACGGTTTCTTATGGCAAAAACAGAATCAATCATGTAATATACTCGTATACCATATGCGTGTAACCCCCTGCAAAATGAAAATGTGGTATTGCCTTTTAGAATTATACACTAGGCTACTGGCATTTGCTTTGTTTACAATGCCAGTTGTTAAGATACCAGTACAAAAGCAATATTGTGCAGAAGAAAAGCGTCCCAGTGAATTCAACATTGCCAGTAGGCTGATACTTCTGTTGTTATTCTAAATGATACAATAGAACCATTAAACATACAAAGCCACCCTAAAAAGCCAGTGGTTTTTATTTGTCAGAATGATGTTTTAGCAGGTAAATTTGAATCTTTCTTACAATACTGAATAAGGCCTTACTGTTAGAGAAGCAGCATAGACATAGACCATTCCAATATAAAGTGCTTAGTTTTGCCTGGTTTCCTGCAGCGTGTTAGGGATCAGAGGTGCCATGCAGTGATCAGGACAAATAAGGATCCCTTCCCTGTGTTCTGTGAACATAAAGGTTGCTTTTAATGTTGCCAGGCTTTAATGGAAGGGATTGAGTATGTATCATTTTTACACTAAATTTAGGTTTTCCATCTCTGCCAAAAGAAAGTGCCATCTGTACTGTTGTAAGTCCTTTAAATTTGTATAAATTTGCACCACTAACCCAATAATAAGGCATTAATTTGGTAAAAATGAAATCGGAATATGGCTAATAACATGCAGGGTAGTCCCAGGTGTTTTGTTGCTGTGCAATCGATCCTAAACATTGCTGCCCAACCACCATGCTGGAAGGTGCTTGGGTGCCCAGACACTCAGTCATTCGTTATTCTAAGAAAAAAAGCAGCGAGGGCCTTTAAGAAACCAGCAGTAGGGCCCTGCAGGAACAATGAAGAGCTTGTTTTATTGTATTTGTTCCTCTCCTGGGCCTTCTGGATCTGGAGCACAGGCAACCTAATATTGGACTGTCTATTTATTTTGAAAGTGGCTGACATTCATTTTTTGTTTTGAGTTAAAATAAAAACCTATTGTGATTCCTTACTCTTATTCCATCACTTGACAAATTCCACAGTAAAATCACATAATAAAATTTGTACAAAAACTTTAATACCACCAACACTCACAAGCTCCACCATCCTGATCTATTTTGCAATACTGAGGATGAAACACTAGAGCAGGGTGGGGGTGATGGGGCATTGGAGCACTGAGGTACTGAGGTGCCTGTCTATCTTTAGCTTACGTGGCCCCTCTAGCTCATATCATCAGCTTAATGGCCATGTACGTGGTCTTTGTGAGGTCCTGTCTGACAGATATGTAGCCAAAATTACTGCTTATGGGGTTTTTTCTCTTGATGGTTCTCCATAGGGCTTCCTTTTTATCTGATTATTGACCTGGGGTACAAATAATTGGATCATTCTGATTTGCTCCACTGTGTTGGCCTGCTATAGTTTACATTAATTATTTGGGGTTTAGAGACTCAGTACAGCGGAAAAACAATTTCACCAACATTTTATTAGCATCTCTGTACAGACTACGAGAAGAGATGGGTTGCTTTTGCTGCAGCTATGCCTGGAGCCTTTACTTGTAAGCATTATTTGACTGGCTTCTGCCACAGATATGGGCTTATGCTCCCTGTTGGCTTTATAAAGATAAGGTAATTTTTAACATGGTGATTGTTATATGTGAGAAAGTGAAAAAATGAAAGAGAAAAACAAATGTATGCTAAATGGATCCTTGAATTACACAAAAGGAAAATTTAAAAATGAAGTTTCTTTAAACACTCTGAAAAGATATAAACCACAAAAATTGCTGACAGGGGGAAGACTTCCACTAAATCCACTCTCACTAGTGGTTAAAATGCTCATCCTCATAGGCACTGGTCTAATGTCACACCTGCCATGTGCCTACAATGTATATCAGTTGGGCACGTCTCCCCCACCCAAATGGCATTATTTGTACTGCATATATCCCCTCCGTTTGCCAGCACCATCACATTTTCCTAAAGCAAATAGCAGCTTTCACCTGGTGGCCATTTTTCTTCTGATACATAATCAGTTAGATTTAAATCTGCAAACAGCATACACACACACACAGACCCTTATTCAGCATACATTTAATCAAGAATACAGACTCACACAGGCACGACTGTCTCTGATAAAAGTTCTGCTTTGAGCACTGTAATGGTAAAGCTGAGCTCAGGAGAAAAATTGAAGCAGACAGCTAGAGCTGAGTTTCTATGGGAACCAGCAATGCCATCTCTTTACTGGCTGCTAGACTGGGGGCGTGTTTAGTAATCTGAGTTTAGAACAACTGAGCATGCCCACAAGCCAGAAGTCAAAGCTTGTGGGTTACAGGAGGAGAAGGAAATCTAAGTGATTAAGGAGATGTTGCAGCCTTACTATTAACCTCTGGAAAACCAGTGTGGCAGGTATTGAAAGATTTCGAAGAGGCTGTTCACTGATTAAATTTTTGTGTGTGGGGTTTACATGTCCTTTAAAACTCTGCGCTGGAAGACCTGGAGCAGGGGGCAAAAGTCAGGTAACTTCCAGCAAAATTGGGGGAATTAACAGCTCTGGATGGGTTGCCTAGGGTACCAGCTGGCATTTCCCTACCAGCATAGAAAGCACTAGATGTAGCTTTAACTTTAATGTTTGTGGGAAGAAACTTCTACAAAAGCAGCTTGTTAAAATTTTTTTAGTTCTGATGTTAATCACTGGTAAGGCATCAACCAATTTTATGCATTACTTTTCTTACCCTACCAGTGCCAGATGTCTGATCCCTTTGGATTATGGCATCCAAAAGATTTAAGACAGTCTCAAAGTTCATATCACATAGGCCCTGCTTTGTGAGCATTTGAAAGACATGTACGGCAGGGCCAGAACTAGGGGCAGGCAGAAGAGTGGTAATGAGCGAATCTGTCCCATTTTGCTTTGCCAGAAAATTTGCGAAACTACTGAAAAATTTGCAAAACAACAAAAACTTAGCGAAATGCATTTGTTGTGCAATTTTTTGTATGTGACCACTTTCATTTTGCCGCGGCGGGGCCTAATTTGATGCATATTTTTTTACATGCAACTAATCTTTTCACTGAAGTTTTGCAAAACAATTTGACAGTGGCGAAATGCAGAAATACGCTGTAAATCTATGTCTGAAGAAAACATTTTCTCATCACTACAGAAGAGGCACATGCCTATCAAGCAATGGCAATGCAAAGAAGCTTGACAGTGGCAAACAGGAGCAAACTCCATTGAACGTATGGTAAATTCCACTTACCACCAATGAACTGTCTGACCTAAATAGAACTATTTATATGAACTGCTTAATTACATGAGCTACTACCTACATGAACAGAAGAATGACTAGTTACATATATATATATATACTGTAGCTGCTTATCAGGGCCCCCTGCCTCCACAGCAGTTGCAGTGTCTGTTTCCTCCCTCTACAGTTGTTTTTCAGTACAATAATTTTTGAGTTTGTGTCAAAGTAGAATTATGGCTGAAAATGTTGGTACTGGGTGTTTGTGTTCATTATGGGGGGACACTTACATGTAGGCTGACAATCCACCACATGGGGCCTTAAGCTGGCCATACACGCACTGATAATATCGTACAAAACCTCGTTTCGTACGATATTCGGTGCGTGTATGGCAAATTGGCGAGTTGACCGATATCGTAGGAGTCTGCTGATATCGGTCGATTTGCTGATCGGCCAGGTTAAAAGATTTTGATAGATAGAAGGCGCCTGAGCAAAATCTGCCTTCAGGGCTGAATCGGCAGAAGGAGGTAGAAATCCTATTGTTTCTACCTCCTTATCTGCCGTTTCAGCCCTGAACGGTTAGTGGCCGATTGAACGATCTTCGCCACATGTGTGGCCACCTTTAGGTAGAGGGCACATGATGTGTATATCTGCTTCTCTCAGTCCTACATTGTTCAGCCAGGCTGAGAGAAGTGGATCCGCTTGCCCTCGCTCCTTCGTGTGCCTGCATTAAAAACTACGGCAAGCTCCCAAGTGTGGGCACACAGAGAGGAGAACAACGGAGGGCAGCCTGGAAATGTCTGCTTTTGCGTTCTTCAGGCCGACCTCCAATCTAGTTTGAGCAGTTGGTATTATCAATTAAGTAAACCACTATCTGTTTTACTTTAATGCAGTGAAATTACATTTCTGGTAGCAAAGTGATGCTGACCCTGACTCCAACCAACACTTTACCAAGATTCCACCAATTGTCTGAATGCCCCACACCTAGCTAATTCCATGTTTGTTTGCAGCAAACAAAGCTGAACATATTGTGGCTAAATGCCAGCAATACAGATACTAACAAATCCCATTTCTTTGCAGAGGATTGGGAGCAGATAAAACAAAGGGAAGGAATCTAGCAAATCCAGCGTGAGGAGGCGCTTCCCATAATCTCTACATTTATTGCCACTACCTGTGGTGCTTTTGACCTTTTGGAATGTGGGCAGTTACCTGGCTGCTTACAGGCAAGTGTGCCGGCCCTACTGCTCTATATAGCTGTGCTACTTCTACAGCTGTGAGGCCAGTTGTATGTACTAAGGCAGCTGCTGAAGGAGGGACTGGAGCACACCTCTTCTGGAAAGGTAGGCTCATACTGATTATGATCATGGAGCTTTATGGTTGATGATTTGAAGTCCTGCCTATTGCAGCAGAAATTTTCTGAATATTCAAAGATATGAACCATTTTGTTGGCAACCAGACTGCAGTATTTTATTGACAGATTGAACATTAACTAGCCTGTGTATTTAAAAGTGCCAGCTCTGGGTTTGCACCCTGCCCCCATTCAAGGTTAGATCTGTATTTCTTTAAATCAGCATGGTTTGAATGGAAAAACAAATGAGTGAGATGCAGTTATGAAGTGAAGGAGAGGTATTCCCATAGAGTCGGCCACTGCTTGCACCCAGCACCCACACGCTGCCACAATACCAGCTCCTGACTGGTGAGTTCTAGCACGGCTCTCTGTCACCCAGCGCACCCTGCATGGCTGCTTTCATTTCCTGGGCTCTGATATAGGATATAAGGGGGGCTCGATGATGATAATAATAACAATAATTAAAAGACTAAACAGGCTTTCTATTACCCAACACATAACGCAATTTGGGAGAAATTTTCATGTTTCTACCTAAAAAAATGGGCAGTTTGTGAAAACATACCTACAAAGAGCTGTTTTGTTGTAAATGGTGAAAATCTATGTTCAACATATTTGTGGAATTGTCTGGGGCAAAGTCAGATTCTGTACCAGTTTTTCAGGCTTTCCGACACTCTATTTTACATTTTGGTATTTACAGTGCGATCTGGATGTTTCCTGATATTATTGCAGTCTGCTTAGCTAATTTCTTTTTTTTTTTTTTACTATATAGTAATTTAAATAAAAAAACCATAATAATCCCTTGGCAATAGATTTATTCATAGATATTTTACAGTGAAGATCTTAACGTGTATGGCCACCTTTAGTCGAGCAACCACTGTTTTGCACCAGGTGCTACTTAAGCTGAGGCTGCCCCTGATTCCTTTGGGAATCTCACACACTGTAGAAGCCAACACACTCATACTTGCCAGCACCATGGTATCTTTGATATGGATTGTATCTGTGCTAGAGTAGGATAGGATGAGGGGCCATGCAGATTAAGGTCACACTTTCCCTTTCCCTCAACACAAAACATTCTCTCTCTAGTGAAACTGGCAGAAGCCAATGGACCCAGGAGAGCATCAGCGAGCCAATGCAGTTCCCCAATCCAACAGAAAATCAAACCTGCCCAATCAAGATCTGGCCAATTTTAGGGGTAGGGTAGGCCCTAAGGGGTGCCCATACACTGGCAGATTTTAGTCTAAAGATCCCGAATCGGCAGCTAAAATCTGCCCATGTATGGCCACCTTTAAGGCTCAAGAGCATGGATTGCATTTTCTGTTTGCAGCACCTGATCAGTGATATGCTGACGAACAGGTTTTTCATGTGCCTAATGCAGAAACAGCATTTTTAATCACATTATGCATGACAGTGACACTTTTTCTTAGAAGTCAATAGCTGATTGCGACATTAGTTGTCATTTACTAGCCTGGGGCCAGCTTTGCAGCAATGCAGTGATCCATATGGCTAAGGTTAAAGCTGGCCATACACGCACCGATATTATTGTACAAAACTTTGTTTCGTATGATATTCGGTGCGTGTATGGCGGCTCAAAGAGGTGCCCAATATTGCAAAAGGCTGCGGATATCGGTTGTCTCATTGATTGGCCAGGTTAAAAGATTTCGCCCAAGCAAAATCTACATTCGAGGCTATTGTTTCTACCTCAATATCCGACAATTCAACCCTGAATGTTAGAGGAAGGTGGGAACAATCGTTATTGCTATGTGTATGGCCACCTTAATGCCACACAGGGCAGATTCTTGGCTTGCAGACAAGCGCAGGCCAAGAATCTGCCCCTGCGCTTTAAAAATGCAATTGTACTTTTTTGTCCCAGGTACAGGCATTAGCCTAATGCCACACAGCCACAGGCTGAGAATCAGCCCCGACACTGACATTAGCTTTCTTCAGGCACACGCGGAAGTTTTGTGTCCAAGCAAAGAGGACCATTAATGCCAACACTGAGGCTAATTCTCAGCCTGCACTTTCCCGCCCCGTGTGGCATCAGCCTTAGCCTAGCACCCTATCACAAGTTAATATATAATCAGTTATGCAGATGGAGTAATAAAATGCACAAACTTGCAATGGTAGACATTTACATCTGTATTGTCAAATAGAGTGCAATTGTGTGGCCATATTACATGGAATCTGAGTGCTCAGCCTGTTGGACATGATGGCAATCAGCATGTGCGGTTACAATATTTATAAAGGTATTGGGCCCGATTCACTAAAGTGCGATAAAAATTATCGCACGCTTTATTGCGGTAAAAAAGACGCGAAAATTAAGATGCGATAAAAATTTTAACGCACGCTAAGAATAGCGCACATTAAATCGCACTTAGTGAATCGGGCCCATTATCTTTTACATAGCTCAAATCCTGTGTTTTACACCATTTTCTTTACACCACCTCAGATCTAGCGTATCCGCTTCAAGTCAATGGGAAAACAAGGGCACAGGAAAATTCTGACGTAAGAAGCTGTGAAAAACAACCCTCATAGCAAGTGGCAGTGATTAAAGTTGTCCTTTCCACACCATTTGTCACATGGCTGCTGCTTTTTATGGTAGAAACTGACACATAGTTATGCAGTCACCTAAAACAATACACATAGTTAGATAATTTGGTGTTCAAATGGTAAGATGGTTCAGAGTATAGAATTTGTTGCCATCTTGAAAGCCCCAGGGATCATGGGGCATTTATTTACCTTTGTGAAACTGGCTTTCGAACTGGCAACAAATTCTATACTCTGAACCATCTTACCAACCTATTATCGAACTTAAAAGGAGTGGTTCACCTTTATGTTAAACTTTATTTTACAGAATGGTAAATTCTAAGCAACTTTTTAATTGGTCCTTATTATATATTTGTTATAGTTTTTGAATGATTTGCCTTCTCCTTCAAACTCTTTGCAGTTTTTAAATGGGGGTCATTGACCCCAGCAGCAAAAAAAAATATTGCTCTGTGAGGCTACAGTTTTATTGTTACTTTTTGTAACTTTTTCTATTCAGGCACTCTGCTATTCATATACCAGTATCTCATCCAAACCATTCCCTGGTTGCTAAGGTAACTTGGACCCTAGTAACCAAATAGCTGCTGAAACTCCAAACTGGAGAACTCCTGAACTGAAAATAAAATAAATAAAAAGTACAAATAAAAAATGAAGACCAATTGCAAATTGTCTCAGAATATCATTCTCTACATCATACTGAAAGTTAATTTAAAAGTGAACAACTCTTTTAATGCTCAGTGTGCCTGCCCCCGGGCCAAAGGAATGCCTCTTGGTGCAGGCACAGCAATAAGCAGAGTGACAGAGATAAATGTGTTTAGCAAGGAAAAGGAAAGAGATTATTTAGGGCATATTCAGTAGCTGTAAACTGCTCAGCATAACAAAACAAAAATCATTTGAAAAGGGAATTTGGGGAATTTTTAGCATTCCTGTTCGATGGGTGCTGTTTCTCATTAGCTGCTGTAAATAACTGCCCTTTGCACTGTTCCTGCTCTGGGCAAGTTGGCCTGTTTCTGTGAGGGCAATTTAGAAACTTCAGAAGGAAAATAAAGGATAGAAAAGTGTACAAAGAGATATTGGTTTACCAGAAAATGCAATGGTCAGCCTTTAATGGGTAAGATTTTAAATATTTGCTAACACTTGATGTACTTTTCATATGAAAGACACACAGAGCACATAGTAAACAACTCATTCATGCTTTTTGCCAGGTGGAATTTCCATAGACTTAGGCTAAAATTAGTTTGGTAGATTAGGGAAATCTCACTTAATGGAATTTCTCATGTGTAATAACGATTGTTCCTGCCTGTTTGCAACAAGAAAAATGTAAGGCAGAAGGAGCTTACTAAAGCTGGCCATACATGCACAGATATCATCGTACGAAGCGAGGTTTGTGTGTGGTGGATCGATGAGAACAACATATCACAAAAGCCTTGGATATTGTTTGTCTCGCCGATCAGGCGCCATCAAAACGCCTGAGCAAAAGCATGCGTTTAGGGCTGAATTGTCAGCATTCCTGTTGTTTCTACCTCCATATCTGACGATTTAGCCCTAAATGTCAGTGGAGGGTACGAACAGTCTTTCCTGTGACCAATGATCGCAAGAAAGATCTGGTAAATCTGGTAAATGTATATGTATGTTATTCACAGTTATAATTCCACTTTAATGTCATTATTGCCTGTCATAGAGTAGCTAATTCCTTCTTAGTAGAATAGGATGTGGCTGCCATCTGAAAAACAGCATAAATATTTCTGCATTTTTACCTTATATTATCTGTGTATGCTATTACCCATAATATATCCAATCACCCATACGTTTCTGTCTCATGACCCACAAGGCAGCTTCTGGCTTGCGTCCCTATTGCAGAAAGTTACACTTCTGAGTAATATTTAAAACAATCATAGATGCTACAAGCAGTGTTTCCTTATTGAGAATCAATTGACACTGCTAAACCTGAGCTACTGCCTGTTAATCTATGGCAAATTCTGCAGATTTGGCAATCCAAGCATTAAATAGTATGTGCACTGAGCTCTGAGCCTCCCGCCATTCATTTAATAGTGACAATCAGGGGTCTCAGAATGAGAGTGTTGCATGTGCCTGTTAGGAGTGCAGCTAAGTTTACCAGAGCACTTGAAAATTCAGGCACACCTCTAATAAATACATGTTGTAGGGCTGGATTTGACCTGTATCCCTATATATGTATAGCTGGATTTGACATGTATTCCTACATTTTTAAGTGATCTGGTAAACTTAAAGCACATACAACACTGAGAGTCCTCTTTATGACTCCCTCCATTGTCACTGGTAATTGAATGGTGGGAGACTCAAGAGTTCAGTAAAGTAGGTAGGACACAAAATATTTGCCATATACCTCCATATGTAATAAAAGGCATGCTCAAAGAAGAAGGAAAGGTTTAATCACTTGGTTTGCCAAAGGTTAGGCACCCCCAGTGATTGTATTGACTTTCCAGATACCCCTGGCCTGCGCTCCTGTTAGAGGATCATTCACTCACATGTACCCTGGGCCAGTGCTGCTTCTTTCTGGAAGTGGGTGTACATGTGCGAAAGCCAGCCTTTTCACTCTACTGCACATGCGTCAGCCTGTTTTTTGAAGAAAAAAGAAGGGAAGAAGAGGATTGCTCACATGTACCCCAGGCTACTGCAGTTCCTGCTAACAGGAGCCCCAACCTAGGGTATCAGGTGATTTATTCCAATCACTGGGGGGTGCCTAAAATTCTGCACCCCTGGTGCTTGATCCTTTTCTTCTGCTTTAAGTGCTATGGCTGCTATGGGATACTGCACCTGGGCAAACGTTGGGTCTTTTATTACATAAATCTAATTGTGTATAAAGTTTAGTAAACAGACAATGTACACAGAGTAAGGGTTATTTTTAAATCCATTGTTATGTCTTTACAGATGTTGTTCCATAAAGTATGTTTGGTGCTCCAACTGTGGCTATGGACATACTTCCCTTTCTGCACAAGTCATGTAGGAACTTCTTCCAAGCAAAACTTCAGTCCCAGAAGACCTCATCCCCTCATGCAAGCCTTGCTGACCAGGACACTCCATGACAAAGAAGATTCCCTCTCCTTGGAAGATGCAGAGAAGGAGCAGGGGTATTACCTACAGCAGTTATTTCACTTATATGGGGAGAATGACACTTTAACCTATGAAGGACTCACCCTGCTGCTTCAGAATTTGGGACTAGGAAAAGTACAGGTATGTGGTACTGATACACAACACCATACTGAGTACATCTCTTATAAAGTAAGATTAGGCCTGTGAATGTAACTCCTACTCACAGTAAATTAAAGTGAATAAAACACAGAGAAAACCTAGGTATTCAGGTACCTAGGTATGAGCTATCAGGGTTAGGTGTCATCCCCTTTTTATGCCCTGCCGTGAAATTCTCCCCTCACCCTCATTACCTTATGTATGAGGTGGGAGTGCCTACCCTGTGGGTGGATGTTGGTTTCAGGACAGTTTTCTGTAATTTAATATTGGTACCTGCCAGTACCTAATATTATAATGAAGATAGTGGCATGTGATGATCCATATGTGGGAGATGAGAATGATACCAAACATGAGGGGTGTCTCATGTTACAACCCCCTAGAATTGATCCCTCCTAACTGGGGGGTAAAAGCTGGTTCTGTTTGGTATAATTAGGAAGTATGTGATCTTCTCATAACCAATATGTGATTTATGAGGATGTGAACCTTATAGCAGAGAGGATATGGATCCTTTCCTATAATCAATATTTTCTCATAGCTGCTCTCCCTGCAGCTTTAGGTTCACATGTTCCTTTCTTTGATCAGCAGATTTTCCAGCTTCCTTGCTCTGCATAGTCCTATACGCCATTAAGTATGACACCTTTCCACAACCTCCTGCTGGAATATCTAAGTAAGGGCCACTTTGAGGGCCTGAGACCCAATCTTTTGAGTGTAAGGGCAGGGTACACGGGGAGATTAGTCGCGCCGCCACAAATCTATGTTGATTAAAGGAGATTTTTCCACATATACTAACCAAGTCATTCTGTGTAGTAAAAACCTTTTTGAGGTTATATTCCTTTTATTTGCCTCCTTGGATAACAGTATTTATGCACTTGGAAGGACCATAGTTATGCGGCAATATTGGAGCATATCTTTACAGGGCCGGATTTGTTAACACAGCGCCCCAAGGCCGCCCCAACCGTACCCCCCGTGCGCATATGCACGTATGGGGAGAGCACCCACTGATGTTTTCTGTGCATCCAGTCCCCATTGCTCTGTATGCCTTTTCACTGAGATCATTTCTGTCTTTGCAGGTGGTGGAGATAGAACACACAGATCTGGGGCATGACCACGTCTCTCACCTTGATATCCTAGACGTTCAGGGAAATAAGCATAGCCATATGCACTCCAGCCGGGAACACTTGCAGTCATCCACTACTATGCCATTGCCTGTGATACAAACCAAGAATGCTAGAAGGTGACTAATATTATGCGGTATTATGATGCTGTGCATTATTAGTATTGGGTTGGTGTGTGGTATAGATCTGCTGCAAGGCTGTGCAAGATGCAACAGCCAAAGTTTGATAATCTACAAATGTTTAGAGAAAAGGGCTGTCACAGGAAAACATTTTGTGTTCTTAGTTTCCAGGTTCCCTTAGTTATGTGACTTGTGCTCTGATAAACTTCAGTCAGACTTAACTGCTGTGCTGCAAGTTGGAGTGATATCAACCTCCCCCTGGCTCTTTCTGAAAGCTCAGACTCGGGCACAATGACCTGAGATGGCTGCCTACATGCCAATATTACAACTAAAAAAAAATAATTATTGATTCAAGAATAACATTTTGAAATGTAGAATCAATTATTTGAATGTGATTAGTCAAATATAGAAATAAAAACCATAAAATCATGGCAGAATCCCTTTAAGGTACCTGGGCTAAATCTAATTGAAATCTGTGGTAGAATAACCCTCAAGCACACAAGTTCAATATAGTAAGCCAGCCAGAAAAGAAATGGTGTGTGCTTACTGAAGCAGACATGATTCTCAGCTGTGCCACCTGGACCAACAGCCCTGGCAGCAGAAAAATGGCAAAATGGTGATGCCACAAGAAAAAAGGCAAGAAATGAAAATAGCTATACTGTGTGTGTGTGTGGCGGCAAGCTTATGCACATCATAAGTAAATCCAAGCTGCTTTAAAGTACATTTTAAATTCCATGCTTTTTTGCTTCAATTTCCATCAACAAAATAAGTTTCAGAGAGACTGTCCTTTGCCATCCTTCTTGCAACAAAATGCAAAGGGGAGACAACCATAAGCAGTCCCATGTAGTAACGTATATGCATCTGGGCTATCCTTAGTTATTCCTTGTATTCTTACACTAGGGAACCCAACATACCTGCAATAGGTTCCAATAAGTTTACTTTTGCCAAAGTCATACTTAACTATCTGCCAGACACCTCAATCATTTTATTCTAATTCCTTTAATTGACAGCGTGGAGGTCAATTCCGGTATCACTCGTCCAGTGCATGCGGTATCACTAAAGTCCACACAAATGCCACCACATAATGGGAAGAGAGGCTCTACGCAGCCAGGACAAAACCAGAGGCCAACAGAGGACATTCTGAAACGCGTGATTCAGTTGCACCATTCTCAGTTTTCCCACCAACATGAAAATGTAAGGACAACTTTGCTGTTTGGATAATTCCCTTACACAATTTGTGATGTCCCAAGGCATTTGATATTGACCCCTTTTAAGCAACACATTGTGGTTTATCACTGGCAAAGCAATACTCTAGGACAGGGCTGTCCAGCTGAAAGGCTCCATATGCTTCACTATAAGGCATCATAATTTTAATAATTTAATAATAAGGAACAGTTCAGTGTAAAAATTAAACTTAATTCTGGCCCGTCAACACACTGTATGAGATATAATTGACCCACTACATGTAATTAGTTGGACAGCAATGTTCTAGGTCAGAGCTGTCCAACTAGCGACCCACAGCCCCCCCTCTGTGTCACACACAGGCAGCATAGGGCAGGCAGAGTATTGCACACACAGGCAGCATAGGGCAGGCAGGGTATGGCACACACAGGCAGCATAGGGCAGGCAGAGTATGGCACACACAGGCAGCATAGGGCAGGCAGGGTATGGCACACACAGGCAGGGTAGGGCAAGCAGAATACTGCCTGTGTGTGCCATACTCTGCCTTCCCTAAGGTGTGTAATTATATGCTAGGGGTTGCTGTGCTATCTATCCACAGGGGAAAAGGAGCCATATGGATTTAAGGTTGTGTCTTAAAATGACATAATATAATTCTTTCACATACAGTATGAATGAGGGTGATATGCCTACAGTCAGCACCAAGCATTTGTTTTTTTTTTTGCTGTGCTACCACCATTAGTGGGTATGATTTAAAAAACTCTTGTGGTGTGGTTTGAAGTGGATGTGGTTTGAAAAGGGGGAGTGGTCAAAACAGACTTCCATTATCGGCCCTCCACCATGTAGGCCAGAAAAATTCCAGCCCTCGGTACCACAGAAGTTGGACAGCACTGCTCTAGGATATTGCTGGTTTACATAATACTATTCAATCTGTTACACTGAGCTAGATAACAGTTTTATTACAGTACTGAAGCAATAGATTATTTAAGGGCTTCTCTCATTTTCTGTCCCATTTAGTGCTTGAATGTGACACAGTTGTTAATGAACTTTGGCCTTTCTTGGGTGTCTGCAATCACCCCTCAACAATTCTCCCTGCTTTGCCCTGCGCTGCTGTACCAGATTGACAGCCGCGTGTGTATCCACCATAGTGATGAACTGACTAATTCCAAACCTGATTCTAAGCAAGCATTGCTGCAAGGTAAACCAACTTCATACTAATACCATTGGTGTGGGAACGCAATGATGGAAAAGCAAGTGGCTGGATTAAGTTGTTTATGAAGTATATTTCTTTTAGAGAAATTAAAGAAAGAAAATAGAAAAACTGTATTTGAAGGAAACCTACTGGAAATTCAGCAGCACTAAATGTACAATGTATATAGTTTGGTGTTCTCCTTTAAATTTCACCCTCTTAAAAATCAGTGATCTGCAATAATATGGAATATTCAATAATACTGTTAAACTTGGGTGAAGTTAGACTGCTGCAAATAGATTAGAATGTCCAAACCATGATCATGGCTGCAGCTGCCAAAATAACCCTTCCAACTTCAAAAAAAAAAAAGTATGGTATTTATCATTGGTTGCACATAAATAAGACTCTCAGCTACAAATTAACTCCTTAAGGCATATTTATAAAAGAGTGAAAAGAGTTGGGGTTGTTTTCTCTGGAAAAGAGGCGCTTGCGAGGGGACATGATTACTCTGTACAAGTACATTAGAGGGGATTATAGGCAGTTGGGGGATGTTCTTTTTTCCCATAAAAACAATCAGCGCACCAGAGGTCACCCCTATAGATTAGAGGAACAGAGCTTCCATTTGAAGCAGCGTAGGTGGTTTTTCACGGTGAGGGCAGTGAGGTTGGGGAATGCCCTTCCTAGTGATGTGGTAATGGCAGATTCTGTTAATGCCTTTAAGAGGGGCCTGGATGAGTTCTTGAACAAGCATAATATCCAAGGCTATTGTGATACTAATATCTACAGTTTGTATATATAGTTTATGTATGTGAGTGTATAGATAGATCAGTATAGGGGTGTGTGTGTGTTGGGTTTACTTGGAAGGGTCGAACTTGATTGACTCTTTTTTCATCCCTATGTAACTATGAAAACAGTGTTTGCTCTGATACTTAAGCCCTTAAAAACTCTATAGAAATACACAGAGAATTCTCGTTAGATGCCATATGCCTACCCCCACCCAAGTTTTCTGGGTTGGTCCTTATCATTACCCTAGTACTTTGAACAGTACAAAGAGAAATTATAAAATTTTATAATCAAAACAATTACAACCCAGAGGTCATCAATCATTCAAACGTTCCAAGGCGCTAGATTTATGGGAAAACTACACATGCCAATTCAGTTGTGTAAGTTTCCAACTTAGCATTTAGTCATTTCAGATACTGCTTTGTCTTTTAGAGAAAATGTGTTCCTTTGTAGCAGTATTTTCCAGTGAGACAGAGTACATTGAATAGAAAATAAATGAATTCACAAAAAATCCATTCAATTGTCAATTTAAAAAAAAAAAAAAAAAATCCTTTAAAATTGCAATACAGTAGAACCCCATTTTACATTTTTCAGAGAACCAGAAAAAAATGGTGTAAAATTAGAAAATGTAAAATCTGGGGATGCATTATATATGGGCAGGACTCCAAAAAAACATGTATAAAAAAGTGTAAGATGAGGGAAAACTTAATATAAAGGAATGTAAAACTGAAGGTTCGCTGTATTTGAAATAAAGATTGTACCGCTCATTTTCTGTCATTTGACCCTTTAAAGGAGAACTAAAGCCTAACTACAGAAGTAGCCGCTCAGAGCCCACTGAGCATGTGCACTGTCCTGGACAGTTCCAGGGTGGGGGTGGGGCAGAATCCAAGATGAAGAGCTCCTGTGACAACTGTAACAACCTATATCATTACTACTATAGAGATGCTGAAACTTTAGGCCAGTGCAGTCAGTTTATTATATAAAATATGGCATTTCTAGCAATTTTAATTTTTAGGGTTTAGTTCTGTGTCTCTTTAATCTTGCCATCCCATGTGTTGCTATCACTGTATGGCATAGATCAAAGAGTAACCAAAAACTGTTATCATAGAACTTATATTCTTTGGCAGACAAATAGTCAAAAGTCAGGTGACAAAGGCTACAGATTTGTCATATCATCTTTTCACGCTACGTATTTTTTGACAAAACTTTATTAACCCATTTGTGTCTTTCAGTTCTTGGTTGGGGGGCTCTTGCTGTGACGGTGATCAGTGCCCCCTCCCTTTTAGCAGTTGCATTTGTTCCACTTCTAAGACGCCCCCTGTTCCGCTATTTGCTGAGGTTCCTGGTGGCCCTGGCAGTGGGGACGCTGTGCGGTGATGCATTACTGCATCTAATGCCACATGTATGTATTAATAATTATAGGCCATAATTGCTAGTAATCAATATGCTTTAAAATAAAATGTATTATAAAGCTGTATATATAATTCACAATTAGATCTTAAATTCAAAGATTGCTAGTCAGATACTGAGCTTCCATACTGCTGAGAGGCATTTAGGGGTTTATTTACTAAAGGTGGCTTAAGTGTGAGATAAATTACTGAATGATTATTTTTTTAGGTATCGCATAGCTGATCTTTCTTTTCAAGTAAGGTACAATATTAACACGCAAAATAATGCATCTTTTTTTTTTTAATTGTTCATTATTGCAAGTAATACTATGTGAATTATTTTTAATAGAGGGCAGTATCAGTGCTTTCTGCCTTGCATTTTTTCCATAAAACTATATTTCACTCCTGTTTCAGTTACAATATATAAACTTAATTAAAATTTTAATGGAGATTAGCAGCACAAGCCCAAATTTCAAATTTCAGTTAAACCCCTAAATAGCAATAGATGCAAAAACTTCTTTTTAGACATATATATATATATATATATTTATATATAAAGTAGCTTATCACCATCTTAAAATAGATATGCATTAATCATGTTTGCTGGGTTTAGCTTCCTAAATCAGGTGATAATGTTTTAGGCCAAAATATCTTACAAATCATTATCTGACTGGAAGTAATACCTCAAAAGACTGAGTGACTGACACATCTCTTTTACATTACAGGCTCAGGAAGATCACACTGGCAATCAGCACGGTGGGAAAACTCATGCAATAGAACCAGTTCTAAAAGGGCTGAGCGTACTTGGGGGCTTGTACCTCCTTTTTCTGATTGAAAATCTTATGGGACTGCTGAAGCAAAGACAACAACTGAAGGTGAGAGATTGTGAAACACTGGCAACACATTGATATTATTAAAAGATGCATTTTATTTTCATTAATAATATATGGCACCTTTACCCCACAGAGACTTTCAAAACCAGAAGTGCCTGCAGGTGATGAAAGCTACACCACTGCATTATGGGACCTTGGCAGCCCTGTTGGTGAGATGCAAAATTACATCTGCACTAAATGTCAAACTGAGGCTGAACTATGCATTTAAACAACTCTAACTTGAAAATTTGTTAAACACGTATAAAGCCTTATTTATTAATGAGCATAGAAACCATTTTCCCTTTCCCACAATACCCATTGTTTCAAATTCTCTTTCTGCACAGACAATGAACCAAAGTTAAAAGTTTCTCTGGTTCCTGCCACTGTCTTGATCATGTAATACCACCCCCATATTCCCAAACAATAATCCATGATTCTATTAAGGCAATATATTGTAAAATTAATACTGACAGGAGAAATTAAAACAATGGATTCTCTCTGGGAAGGGAAAGTTTAACGGGAATGTCTTTTTGCATTCAACTCTTAGTTAAATAGATGTATCAAATCCATACCTTTTCAAGTTAGGCCAAATGCTAAACATGAAAAGAAATCTTAAAGAGATTCTTACTCTGCTCTGATTATGTGTACCTAAATGAGCTAATTTCTTCCAAACTAATCTGTACAGCAAACTAGAATAACTACTCACTCTGTTTTTCCCACAGAGTCTGAGTTTTGTGAAGTCTCCAGGGCAGCAGAAATTTTGCAGAGAGGCAATGAAGAAGTGGCAATCAGACGAAGAGATGAAAAAGACGCCCCTGCTCCGCATAGTCATTCAGGGCATTCGCACAACATGGCAAGCAAAGGCATTACAGAGATCGTATGGATGGTTCTTCTTGGGGATGGTATCCATAATTTTACTGACGGATTGGCTATTGGTAAATCACATCGTATTTATAACGTACCATTTGTTTAGGTTGTTCTTCATATGGATTTGCAAACTATACAACTTGTAACTTGAATTAGTAAAGCTGGTGGACTGCAATTCTCAGCATGCCCTTATTTTCTCATGGCATAGTGACAAGAGGTGAGAAATAAATTGGATAAAAGGGACAGGATACATTTATTTTCCCTTTTATTTGTATTGTTAAAATATATTAGGGGATTAAGTATTTTATTTTGTGGTTGAGGTTGAAAAGAAGACATGACCATCAAGTTCTACCTTTTTTCAAATAAATCCTAGGTAGTTTTGTATTTCTTGATAAAAGTTATCAGCACTTACATGAAACTACATGACTCTTCCAGTATTCAGCCAACCTTTCTTCATTTGCATTTACACACTTCATATATTCAGTTGGCCTCCTCTGAATACTCTTTCAGTATTTTGAACCACATACTCTAGACAGGGCCATATCAGTGTTTTGTAAATGGCAAGAATTACTCTTTCCTTCCATGAGTCCCATTAAGGGTATAAGAAACCCTTACGAATACAGGTAACAAGAAAGAACTTCCTCAAGAAACTTAAAACGTCTGTACATAGCCAAAGAGCTTCCCTTTGTAATGGAGGTGATCAACAATTCTCAGTGCCGTTTGCCTGAGCAAGTATTTTCATCCCTTCTCCTATCCATAAAATACCAGCAATTCTGCAGGACAATACATTACTGTACAGATTGTCAAAAATCTAATGTTTGTCCACAGATCACAACATTAAAGCTTTCTCCTTTATAGGTGCAGCTTTCTCTTCCGGCTTTTCTGGAGGCCTCAGCACCACTGTTGCAGTGTTTTGCCATGAGCTGCCACATGAGCTTGGTGAGTGTTTGAGGTACTAATTAACACTGAATCTTACTTTCCAAAATTCTATAAAATAGGACACGGACCTATACATATGGCAACAAATCTATTCATGGGGTACTTCTATATTAAAAAAAAAAATGCTTAAATTAGCTTTAATCATGAAGCCCTTTCTATTGTAAGTTCCATAACCAAGCTGTTTGTTGCAGGTGATTTTGCCGTCTTACTGCAGAGTGGAGTCCCAGTGAGGAAGGTCCTCTTTTTCAGCTTGGTGTCAGCATTCCTGTCATTCTTTGGAATGATAATTGGGGCTGTAGCCAGTCAGAACTCAGCTCAGATAACTCCTTGGATATTTGCTGCTACAGCTGGCATTTTTCTCTATGTGGCATTGGTAGATATGGTACGTAACACATTTAGAATTAATGAAAAAGTCTATCTTCCGAACATAAACCTTCTTCCATCATCTTACAATACTCTGTTAGTCATTTACAGCTTTACTTAATTTGGGGGACAGTGTTTCTTTAAAACTGAACACACCATTTTCACAGGGATGTAAAAATTTATTATATATATATATATATATATATACACACACACACATGTATATATTATATGAGCAATGTGTGTGTATGTTCTTTCTATTGCATAGCTGCTAAACCTATGCTGAATATGTGATCAAACTGTGGCACAGATCGGAAATTCTTATTATTTATGTAATATAATGTAATCACATTTTTACCACAGTCTAAAAATTATATTGACAACACTGTAAACAGTCTGGTGTGCCATTAGCAACAAGGTCACCATATTTTATTTTCAAAGGCAATTATTGTTTGTCTTACTTTTTCGATTTTCCTGTTTCATTGCTCCTGGCAAGTCTCACAGTCTACAGGTTGATTATCAGTAGTACACTACAGAATATAAAATACTATTACCTGTGCTTTTTCAAACTCAGCTTCCACAAATGTTACACCGGGAGACCGCTGATCCATGCCAGGGAAAGGACTGTGTCATCCACAGCCTTGGATTCCTGCTTGGTTGTGCCATTATGTTTTGCATTGCTCTGTATCAGGACCAGATGGTGTTTCTGGACTTATAGCGAATGGAAGACAGTTGTTTTATTATTGGGCCCAAACATAGATCTGTACAGTGTTAAAGGTATGTGTAAAATAAATTTGAAAATTTAAATACATTCACATACTTTTTATTGCCTCTTTTAAACAACCGAGGGTAATTTACTAAAACCCATAAAATATGGGGCTGATATGGCCATGTGTTTGCTAATGTAATAGTAGATCCATGGCTGTATGGAGTCAGCCATTCTCCATGATTTTGCGGGTCCATTTTAGAGTGAAACTATGGAAGTTTCACTGAGCTAGGTTATGTAGACAGCCTTAATAAAGCCATGCATTATTCAGGGTACAGGGCCTACTACCACAAATTTGTTTTGGAGTGCGGTTGCTGGGCTCACCAGGCACATTAAAAGCTTTGGGGTGAGGCTTCCTACCTATTTTCATGGCAGAACTTAAATCAGTGCCTCACTATACAAAACAAAGGCCTGCCAATCTTGGAGCTAATTCAGAAGAGTGGTGGGCACAATGAAGACAGTGTCCACCGATATTTAACTAAATATTTATGGTGTTGGTGTATCATGGTGTTTTCCATGTTTGTGCGGACAGGGTCCAGTGTGGTACAGTATAAGGGTGTGTGCCTGCAGTCAGCATACTTTTAGGGGGAGATTTACCAAGATACAAACGCTCCGAGCGTATTCTCACAGACTTTTTTGCGCGCCCGTGCGAAAAATTTGGAAAGGCTCTGCCACTGTTTACAATGGTTCGGTACGAAAATTTAGTGACTTTCGGATCGCCAATACGATATTATCGTGACTAATATGATGTTTTTGTAAGCATTTTCGGGATATTTGCGATCTTCAGAAATTTTCGTTTCCAATCCTAATTTTTCACATTCAGGATTCGAATTTGTGGATTAGTAAATCTGCCCCTTAGTGTTCAGGTATGACAAAGATAACGGCACCTTAATTAGACTGTTAAATCAAAGATATTTGTTAAGGGTTTAAACTTAAGTATTTAGTGTAGATTAAAACTTATGTATCATTTCCATAAAATTCTGTTTCTAGTGCATAATTACCGCTCTAGCAGGGTGGGTCAATTTTAGTTTTAAAGAAATAAGACATTAAAACAATTACACAGTATATTTTGTAGAATATTTTATGTATGAACAGTAACTGAAGCAAAAAAAGGAGCATTTGACACACGTTAGAAGCTAAAGCTTTTTAATAAACAGAATTGATTCAAAGCCACAATATGAGCAGCAGGACTTTGTTGCAGGGAAGTTTGTAGAAAAGAGATCAAGTTTTAATCTGATTTTTTTCCTGTTATGTGAACTCTAATTTATTGCCCCTCACAAAAAAGGTGCACACAAACTTTACCCATCTCCCACCCATGCCCCCTTCGTTGGAAAACAGAAAATACAAGAATCATTGTTAAGAGACACAAAATCTGCAGGTGGGGAAGAAAGGCACAACCACAGCAAGGGAGGCCAGAGAGTTTTTACCATGTTGCTAGAACAGGCACTCAGTTTTGTTATTGTGACATAAAACTCCGAGGCAGTAATAAACCACTGCAGTATCATTCACACTCTGATCCCAGTACAGGTGATGTTATGATTATTACACAGGAACCACAAAAGAAAGACCATTTCAATTTCTACCTATGGAGCATCATCTGTAGCCAGAATAGGCCCTCTGACAGAAAAATAATCTGTATGTCATTATCATATCAAGAAAACATCAAAGGACATTAGCTCTCAAATCCAAACTGTTTCCCTATGTGGGTTCAAAAAGGCAAAAAGGTGTCTTCTGAAGGATGGCTTTTAACTAAAAAGGCAGAATTAAACAATATCTTTATGCCACAAAAAAGAAAAGCCTTTCAGATAAGACATATTCATGAAAATATTTTCACACTTGTGCATTTTTTTCATCCCAAACCCTTTATTATAGTCAAGCACTTTCTGCAGCATGGTTTACAACAGCCAGAACACGAGCCAATTTATTGCATGGATATCAATACAGCCTGTACAGTGGGACCCTCTTGCAGACTGGCATATAGCAGCTAGGGTCCTGTGAGTGACAGGAGAATACGCAGGGGACAGAGTCGTCCCCCCCCCCCCTCACGCACCAACACAACAGATCGTGAAGCAGATTTCCAGTTACGGAAATGACACCTCTCCAAAAACAAATGGAACATTCCAATAACAGAAATGCAGATTTACAGTATGTAGGTCTAAACACACTGGGAAACGATGACCAGTTGATAAGCATGCAAAACAAGCTGCTACACTCCCACAGCATCTTGCTGTCTACCTTAAAAAGTGCAATACATATTATCCTGCGGTTTCTTTGAGAACAAAATGCACACTTGATAAATAGTTGCAAAGTGAAGGAACAACACTGACATATTTCGTGTTCACAACTACTAATGCCCTTAACTTACACACATAATGGTCTTTAAGAGGTCTGAATGTTGTGAGAATTAAATAGATATTTTCATATTTTGTGTGGTCCAGTATTCTTTGTCGCAGTGTGGGATATTAGACAAAAGACTAAACTAGGTACTAAGAATTCTATTTAAATGCCCACTTTTCCCTGACTGAAAAAACTATTAATACTACTTGTACTGTTTTTTTTTTTGTTTTTTTTTTTAAATAATCCAGACTGCAAGTTCTTGGTACAAAGGCTAAGAATATAGCTGCCGTTTTCTCATGTTCATTCATCAATAACCTAAAATGTTAATGTACCATCATTTCTTCCATTTATATACAATAAAAAAAGCTTATTTGCCACACTAACATGTATATCTACAGGTTTTCAAATGTTCAACTACTTATATTAAATCACTTTGTGCATAATTTGGTATATTCCAAACAATCTCACTCTTTACCCCTTTTATTTTTTTTCCTACTAATGGGAAGGCCCTTCTAAAAAGGGGGATCCTCAGCTAATGAAAACTAATCTAACTGGGGGATTTTATTTGCATATCAAAAAAACCCACACAAATACTCACAGAATGCATGGAGAGACAGGCAGAAATTATATTTGATAGAGCAGCAATGTTTGTTAGTGGGTGGCTAAAACACCACTATCTATTAAATATATGTATAAGGTATAACCAAAGTAACATTATAATTTAAAAAGTCAGTATTGGTGCAATGTAAACTAGGTGTAAAAGCCTTTAAACGATAAAATACCCTCAACTATTTGTAAGTAGCCACGTTGTTATGAGAACAGTTCTGCTTCCAGTATGTCAGGGGATGAGAGAAGGGTGTACAGGTCCTCACTGCAGGTTATACATCACTTATGTAAGTTCACTGGAAATGTATCCAACCATTAGTTTTGTGGTAGGTAGCAAACATACTTCAAAAAAATGTATATACCTGGAACTATTAGCTATGGGGTCTTAGCAAGGATAAAAATAAAGGGACTCCAAGAAAACATGACATTTATTATTTAGGTATTTTCTTATTTCAACAAGTTTGTTAGCATGCCTTTTAGATTTACTTAACACATGTGGGAGCTGCTATATAGCTTAGTTTTGAGTAGCTATTCCAGCAGAAGAGCAGCTCTATATAGATATTTGTTTTGGTATTCTGAGAACACCCCAGCTAAAGCAAGCAATATTGCACAGAAAATGCCTAGAAGAAATAGTTTATACATAAAATTGGGCAACGCTTTCATAATTTACAATATGGGGGGGGGAGAAGGAAACAGCAGTGACAAAATGGCATGCTGCTTTTAGATTGTGCAGACAGCCAACATTTCTTTCTTAAACAGCCAATATACAAAAAATCCCTTTGGTCATATTTTGTGCTCTGTAATGTAATGTGCAGAATCATCAATGAAAAGGCTCATTTTAACGGCCTTTCCAATGTCAAACCAAATCCAATTGTGACTGATTTTTAGGTATAGAAAGTAGTCTATTAAATTAAAAAATAAAAAATGCATGCAAGGCCACGGAAGTACAGATGCTGGAGCTTAAGTACGGTAAAAGAGATGGCTACAATACAATTAGTCAAGATATGAATATTTCAATTCAACAAAGCCAAAGAATTTTAACTCAAACAGCTGGAGGAAAAAACAATGCTCTGTGAATTCCCACTTTCAATTAGAGGCATCTAAATAGGGAATTGTAAAAAGTGCATAGCTCAGCAACACCACTTTCTTGTTATATGAATATACAAGCTAAAAGCAAATGGAAGCACAAACAAAATAGGTTTATTCTCCAAATGACCACTACACTCATCCGATTTAAGAAATATACAGACTGGAAGTCAGGTCAATGATCTGCTGCCATTCAAACTGCTTCCTGTGTTCTATCAGGGGTAAAAAGTTTATTTTACTCCTGGGAGGTCAACACAATAAAAGGCAAATGGTCAGGTAGTATTAATGTGAATATAAAATGTAAGAAGCCATTCCATAAAATGTGGAGAAAAGTACGGTAGTTACTGGCTGGTATAATTAGTACAGCCCTGCATTACACAAGCTTTGTGCTAAACAAGTCACAGTTACATGGCAAACCTATTGATTCAACTTGCTCCAAATGGCAACTTAGAAAATAGAAATTTGGAAAATATTAAAAAAAAAAAAAAAAAAGTAGCAGTTTAGAATAAGCTAGTCACTATGTTTTCTCCCTACCACCACCAGAATGTAAAGAGAACTGTAAGCAAAGCTTCATTCCACTTTAGCTTTTGGAGAGAAACAAAAAGGAACCAAAGGAAATAACACACAAAGCAACCAGGTATCTTGGCTTAGACAGAGAGAAATGATGGCTATTATTGTTACCACAGACATTCCTTAGAAAAGGATGGAAGCACTAAACTCCAGAATGTTGTGCATATGAGTCAGAACAAGTAGTAAACGTCCAGTAACATAAGGAATTTAAAATGCCCCGTTTGTAAATTATACACAATGGTCAAATAATTGGCACTTTTAAAAGTTCTGGTTAATTTAAACTTTATTAATGCACATAGTTTGATGTTGCAAGGAGAGGATATGTTTATACAATATATAAAAGATAGCTTAAAGGATAAGTAAGTCTGGCAAAAACGTTGCCAAACTAGCAGATTATTATGGGCACTATTCAGAGTAATTTTAGAGATAAAAAAAAAAATTATATATATATATATATATATATATATATATATATATATATATATATATATATATATATATATATATATATATATATATATATATATATATATATATATATATATAATTTTTTTTTCTTTTTAAAGTGGCAGTTTTCCTTTATGAAACTTACTGGTTTCAGATAGTACATCAAATTTATTTCAATTGCCATTTTTTCTTTTTAAATGATTTTTAAAAAAAATGTAGGTTTAGAACAGGAATTTAAACCATTCACTGCTGGAGACTGTTGGGAATTACTCAGATTTTACTATGGGCATCTTCTAGGAATTCTGTGTTATAACAACAGGTTGTGGACACCATTATTACTCGTTACTTTGCATCACTCAACAAGGAAGAGTTTCAACATGGAAGAGAAATACTCAATGATTTTTTCAAAAATGTAGGTGTAGAACAGGAATTTAACATATGGGGAATGTAAGATAGGGAGAGAAATGATAAAAAGGTTATTGTTTATAAATTATTATGATTAATAATTTGTATTTTAAGTCAAATTAAAAATGTTCATTTTCATAACCGATGGATACAGAGGCAGCCACTAATGCAAGACGCAGCATTTACAGAGACTGTACAGAGAAATTGCAGGATTGTGTCTTTCCAAGCTGGCTTATACTAGCTATTCTCCCATGAACAAAAGTAACATGACTACAAATACAACATTATTACAGCTTTATTGCCACAAGATTAAAGTCCTAGACTGGTTACCAGAGATTTGTGCAAATATAACATAAGTAGCAACCAGGGTGCAAATGGAGGTAGAGAGGAATGTTTAAACCATTCACTGCTGGAGACATGAATCATGGGAATTACTCACAGAACCTGACCATTTTCTATGGGCATCTTCTAGGAATGCTGTTTTACAACAACAGGTTGTGGACGCCATTATTAGTTGTTACTTTGCGTCACTCAACAAGGAAGAGTTTCAACATGGAAGAGAAATACTCAATCTACACATCTTTTACCTGCTAAACTTTGGTTTATTTGCAAAAGTATTAAGTAAAATAAAAGGAAACTAGCTATTAGTAATTATTTACCCAAATGACACCTTATTCAAGGGGATTTAAAGACCTATGAAAGCTGCTGTATTGAATGGAAACTTACTTCTACACTACTTATCAAAAGGTCATGCGCCATTCTATAACTAAAGCTGTAATAACCAGTAAATTTATGTAAACCAAGATATCTGCACAGTAGGTAATACTACTGTATGCAAACAACTTTGAAAAAAAAAACTAAAAATGAAAAAGGTTCCCAAAGGTATACTAAACTTGCACTAATCATTTCCTCCGATATTGCCTTGCTCTAATGAAGCAAAGCAATGCTTAAATGCCAGGCTAGACACTAGGATCAGTTCTAAACAGAATATTTTAACTCCATTTAATCAACTTGTGCTCAAGATATGATGAAACAGCTATTTCACTAGTGCTCATAATGGTGTATTTTGGTGTCTGGATTGAGAAATGAATGTTGATTGCCTTAGAACATGCTCTTAACAGAGAAACCAAGTACATACACAAGTATGGGATTTCTTATTTGGAAACTCAGTATCAAGAAAGCTCAAATTACAGGTAGGCTGTCTCCCAATTCTGGCAAACAATGCTTTCCCCCCCATTTACTTTTTCTCTGTAATAATAAAACAGTATTTTGTACTTGACCCCAAGTTATTTTGAGTCCATACTGGTGGCAAAAGAAACCTGTTGGCTTTATTTCATGGTCACCAGTAGACTTAAGTTAAACCCATGTTTCACAAGCATTCTGGATAAGGGATTCCATACTATACAAAGGGGGCAGATTTATTAAAATTTGAGAGTAACTTCACCCACTTTCATTTGTATGTGGTGAGCTCTAATCTCACATTTTAATAAATCTGCCCCAAAGACAGAGATTATTTGGGTATCCCTAACAGCAATCACCAGTGTGCCTAAACAGCAGTGCCTGAGTAGGTGGGTTTTTAGTTATAAATAAATCAAAACATTAATACTATGGGACAATTTTTCTTTTATATATTTATTTCTACTGATGGGATGCCTATGTTTGACAGGAATGAGTTCTCACCAATATTTATGTGAATAAAAACAATGGGTAACATGAATTTCTCTGTAGTGAGCTCTTATCTCACAATCTTTATTCCTATGGGATTTTTAGAGGCATATTTATCAATGGGTGAAAGCTAGAGCTTGCCTTTTGATAAATACACTTCTAATAATCTCACAGGAATAAATGGAAAGTGGGTAAAATGTTTCTGTGGTGAGCTCTAGTCCCACATTTTGATAAATCTGCCCATAACTCATATGCTCTGTGAGACCCCAATATTTATAATTGAGCTAAGCATTAATAATAAAGGATTTGGGAGTTTTAATCCATACACAGTGGTCAAGTAAAGCACATGTAGTTTACAATTGCATATTAAATTGAAGGATATTTAATTAAGCTCTATAAAGCCAACAGAATACTCTTAAGTAGGCAACTGGAAGCCAAAATCTTATTCTCCCCACAATGTATTTGTTATTCAGACAATGAAGCTACAGAACACATCAAAGAATTGTGACTTAAGCAAAGTTATTTTTAATGATAAAAATCATTAAAAAAAATAAATCAAGCATCGACTATAAATGAATAAAACAAGAAAAAATAAAAAACATGCTTTACATTTTGGCAAGCAATTTTTAGCCGCTGCCTGTAAACGTTTTTAGCTCGATGGCTTCTTGTGATAATTTGGTTAAACTCAGCACTGGGAAGCTGCCTGTAACACAATGCTTTCATGTGTCCATGGGGTGGAAGCGATATCAGTTGCTAATATTTAGTTCTGGAGACCAGTTGTTGTGGACAATATACACATTACTAAGCTAGCTGACATTATCTATGTGAAGATGAAGTCACATAAGGTGTTACACCCTTATTAAACCCCCATCCAAATTTTTTTTTGTTGGTGTGAAAAGTTAGAATAGAGTACAGAAACCCCTCACATATTGCTTGCCATTATAGTCAAGGGAGGCAACCCTTTAATGTTTTTGGTCAATACTGAAATAAATCAATGATTTCTTTCCAAGTTTATTATCAGTAGTATTGAGCTGAATCAAACCTTTAGTATTTTGCTAAACCAAATTAAAATGATTCAGCTGGATGCACATTCTGCTCAAGAAATGCTAACAAGAGTTCCGATTCAAAGCAGAGATCTTTGCAGAATGTGGAATATATGAAATGACAACCATAGCCACATTAAAGTTAACTGGTGAGAGATCAGCAGCATTTTGCACAAAATTGGATAATTTAACAAATATAATGTTTGCTCTAGTAAGCAAGGGTGTACTGCCTAGATTTTGACCTCTCCTAAAGAAATAATTGTAAGCCAAATAACCACCTTCATTACAAATTAAATGTGCTCCCACTAAATGCTCTGCACTGCTGGGATAGCCTCATTTGTTGCTTCAGCTAGTATCCCAAATAAACAACCAGCTATAGTTTAATGCTTTTTCATTTGCAAACAAACACTGGACTGTGTTACACTGGGCAAAAATGCCCTGTGTGACATTAGCCCTACGTTCAGAGGTTGAATATCTTTCCTTGATATCCATTAAGCTAGCCATATACGAGGCCTGGAAGATGAAATTGCATAGGCCAATCTATTAGATCACTTTCAGGAGGGTGTGGGCCCTCGCATTTCTACTACGGGACACCAGTTGGCCCAGTTTCCCCATTTAAAACACTATTTCATCTCATTTAGGATTTTGAGGATGATCATTAGCAGGCAGCACTATATTCCTTTAATAAAAGGTTCTATTTGTAATTTCAGTTTGGAAATGTTCCCATTTTCAAGTTCACAAAGTAAAAAAGTAGGGGAGAGAAATTTACAGGTCATATTGCTAAAACAGACTTGGGTACAGGCAATTTTGTTATTTTTGGCTCCTAGTGGTTCCATGGCTTTTGAGGCTCAAAGTAGCAATATTAGCTAGATTCATCAAGAGACGCAGTAAGTGTGCTTGTGCAAATGCTGTAAAATTAATATACACAAAATAAAACAATATAGTGTTCATACATGGTAAATTTCATTATAACAGTCAGAAACCAGCATGGGTCTTGTTGAAATCAGAGCTGTGCCCCTTTGTGAACACCAATGTGGTTTCTACTTTGGTCCAGTTTTCTTGCAATATTTTTTAAAAAAATGAAAAACAGAACACTTCCCTTTCAGTTCCCTGCTTAATATTGTAGAGGTTCAAACCACTTAGTTTCCAGTGAGTCATTCCATGCAATTCTGATAGCGGTTTAAAATTTAAAGAAGAAAAAAAAAAAAAAAACCCTGAAAACATTAGATTCTCTGCATGTCTGTACCCTTATACTTTTGCTCCCTAAATTGAGAACATATGAAAGTGTCTGTGTGGCAAGGAATAGAGAACAATTGTCATATGTTTAAAAACAAAAAACCCAACCAAGATTAAAAAACAAAACAAAAAAATATATAATTGGCTGTGAAAGCCTCTCACAAAGTCAATGGCAACCAACCATTGAGTAACCAAGTGGCAACCATATTTCAATTTAATATCTTGGTATATCATGTCGGAGGATACATTCAGCAATATGGCTCACATTAGCTATCCACATAGGTGTAGCTCCTTCTTTTATACAGTGGCAGTGCAAGTAAACCTGTATATGAAATGCATTTGTGCTGTTTTTTTTTTTTTCCTTTTTTTTTTCTTTAAGTTCCTTCTCATTCATTTTTAACCATTGCATTTGCCTCCTCCACTAAGGTATTACCCGAAAGGAATGAGCACAGCAATGGAGGATAAAATAGACTTCTCTCACTCCACCCACCCCCATTTACTCTGTGTTCTTATGGGAAGTCAAACCCCTACATACCTTAATCCTCTACTGCTGCATGGACATTGACTGCATTGCAGTAGCAATGTTCTGCAGGCACCAGCAGCAGTCAGAGTTATGAAAAGTGCTTATTAATGACACAAGTGCTTTGCATTAGGAGCTGAAAGAAACTTCCATTATAGGAGTGAATGGCAGAAGGCAAAATCCAGTTAAGGGCCAAAATAATGCCACAGATGACAAGTTTACAATGACTATGTAGGGATGGACCCCACTACATTAAAGGATGGAAAAACAGGGGTACTTTGGCATAAAAATTTGCTGTGTGAAAGCAAAAAGGAAAACGCTGGGGATAAGAGAAACCCCTAAACAAAACCATTCCCATGAGTAATAGAAGTCAAAGGAATGGCAGCATGGATTGAAGGTAAAGCAGGCGGGGTAGGAAGGAATGGAAGTTTCAGGACAGCCCTGTAAACAATGCACTCAGGGAACCAGACAACACCTCTTAGAGCAAAATAATGCATCTTTTCTTTGCTTAACCACGCCTGGCCCCCTGAAAAATAAACACTCAATTTATTACTTAGAATTGTCAAGCTGTGCTGCCAAAGCACGCATTGGATTTGTTAAAGGAGAACAAGACATCGCTGCTTTCTAGGTGAAAGGAGTATATTGAAGGGCAAAACTGCTGCAAAATATCCCTACCAGTAAAAGGGCTTGAAAAGCAAAGCAAAGCCAGGCCAGAGAAGAGAATCTGCTAAAAAGCCCTTTTGACAGAACTTTGATTGTCTCATTTTCTCAACATGCAAAATGGAAAGGGTGGGCAGCAAGATTACTTGTGCAATGGAACACAAACACATATCAAACAAATTACATCCACCTCACCACAATGCGCGGCAACAAAGTGGACAAGGCAACACTTGTGAAATGATCCAACAAAAAGCACCAAAGAAGGGGCTTATATCATGAAATATCTAAAAACAGTGACATTATGATACACTAAAGAGCAGGATTTGAGGTCACAGGAACAGTGCTAGTGGGTCTAAACTCAGCTTTACAGTACCACATATCTTCACTCCTAACACTTTGTGCAAAACAATAGCATAATATTAAGACACTATTATCTATTCTTAAAGGAGGGAAATAATGATCTGTTTACAAAAAAATCCAGACAGGGCAGTGGACCTAGTGCCTTCAGATAGATAAAGTGTGCCCCATTATTACAACTTCTCAGCCCTTAGCACTACAAGAAAGCATCTTTGAACCCAAGCATTTGTCTGAGGCAAAGGCATTAATGAAAGATGGCAGCATGAATTCCATTATTCATCAGCTCCAAAGCGGTTTCATTTCAGAATTCTGGGGTTACTGTCTAACAGCTAACTGTACTCTCACACACAAAAACAGGCAACCGCACCAACCCCACTTCTGTAGAAATAAACAAAAATGTACAAATGCTACATTTTAAGAAGGCACACAAGAAAAGAACCAAATAGTGCAGATCACTACATACAAAAACATAATGCAAACTGGCCTGCTTGGCTTCCCTACAGAAAAAAAGATGCAGGGAAGTTGTTTCAAGTTTTCAAACACCAACAGCAATCTGAGGTAATTTGTTTTGACTGAAGAGGGTTAACACTTTTGCATTCACATATTGAAAGAAAGGGGTGAATTAACAGCATTTCATTGTAAATCATGCACAGACTATATAGGTGGCATGGTCTCTATGCGTCTGCTTGCAAGTACTTTTTTAATGTATGTATTTTCTTTCTAGCAGACTGAAAGATCAAAAGGCTTAGCTTTTTGTTTTATATTCCCCTGAATTCCATGGTACTCTTAAGCCCAGGTCATAAATAGTGCAAATCTAACATACACACAAACACACGCAAAAACACAAAAGGTAATGTCTGCCAACAGAAAAATAGTCTCTCTCATCTGGTTGAGGCACTATCAAATGTCAGTTACAAAAATTATGAGCACTGTTTAAAACAATTCTGCCTTTAACTACTTAGTTAAGGTGAGGTTAAGGGTTGCCTACTGCAATTGCTCTTAGAATTTTAGGGGGTGTATTTCGTTTTTAAATGAACTTGAATGAGTTCAAAAAGGGAGGTATATTTTCCCTATTATGCCTTATCAGAGCAGTCTAACTACATGCGCCAATGAGCACTGCAAATTCTTAGTATACAGGCTCTAAGGGGCACAATTCTACAATTTTTAGTTCTCCAGCAACACCATGTCTTTGTATTCAAAGTGGGCAACAATGAGCACTTAGCTAAGCATGAGACATGGGCCTTACAAAGTACCTCAATCACATCTGAGGTTATCAGTTTAGTCTCATATAGGGAGAACAGTTTATTTTCCACTATTTACAAAACTGAGCAATTTATAAAGCAAATAATTGTGTCAGATTATATTACTTATGCTGATGTGTTGGCTACAAATAAAAATTACAGGTGGCACAAGGGTACTACTATACAGTGTTTATAGGACAACTCCCTTTCCTTGGCCCAAGTTACTAAAAAAAAATTTAACTGATCAAAATCTAGTGTTAACTGACAAATGTAATTTAGAGATTTTTAACAAAATGCTTTATAAGGTTACATTCAATGCTTTTTAAAGCTTATAGGTGAACTGATGTAGTGGTTGTTGTAGGTTACATATTTATATTATGACATGCAGCCCCTGTCCATCTGTGCTTATTTGTCCTATAAATTAGGATTATGATTATGCAACATCTGAGTGTGTCTGTATATGAAGGGGTAGTTACAATTATGCAGCATGCTTCCAAATAGTCTCAACAGTGCCTGGTGCGATTTTACCAAAGCATTTACCAACACAGATATCCATTCTGCATAAACATAGCATGATGCAGTTTAAAGCTATAATATTGTGTGTTTTATCTAACTTTTTCTGTTTGGAATATACTTAGGTCTTTAAACCCAAAACTTAAAAATAAAGAGGCTACTTAAAAAAAAAACACCAGGGATAATTTATTATCACCAGCCCAAATTACTTCATTTTAAAATCTAAAATGTGGACTGTTTGACAACATGCTCCGATATTGCACTAAATCCCCCCACAACAGCAATGACAATATTCCTAAGTTTTAGTTTTCTTCTTACATCAAGAAGAATTACATGGTAATCCTTATTTGTGTTTAATGGTTTGGCAGCAACATACTAATATGAATTTAACAAGTCTGCTGACTTTCTTCTGAAATAAGAAATATTAGTTAATATTAAAATATTGCCCAAAAATGTTTTTTTTCCAATGAACTTTCTGGCAAATTAAGATTATGGGCTTCATTTACTAGCATAGCCACTAAAGTACCTGAGGAGAGCAGTTACACAGTGCTACCAATAAAAAATCAGTTCTGATAAGTCAAGAACAAATTTGAAACTAAAAGTAAATCTAGCACTGCTTGCTATGGCAAACTTGACCGGCGCAATTTAGCAGCTATGTTAATATATTAGCCCCCATGTGATCAGCTTCTGTAATCATTTTCCCTTAAACTTCCCAAATGACAATTTTGCAACACTATTCCAATAAAGACTACATTTTTAGCACCAAAAAGTTCTCGTTTATAAACTACTCTTTCAAGGCTTCCTTTTTTGGCAATGTTTTCAATTGCTATAACATGAAATGTCTTTAAAAAAAAAAAAAAAAAAAAATAATTATAATGATATATATAACAGACAGCCAGACTAAATTTAATAGAAAATTCTAAGAAGGCTGAAGGTAGTTCATCTAAAGAGGGGCTAGTAATTCTCTATGAAATCAATGTCCCCTAAAGCATTTGTAACAGTCTCTGAGACTTGCAATACTTAACCAAATCAAAATAATGCCTTTTTGCATTGTAAAGCAAGTTTTGGATCTGGATCAGGTTGCTAGTTTCGTGCTGAATACAAATATAAACTTGATTTACATTGCTGTATTTAAAAATTAAATAAAAATGCACAAACACAAAAGCACCATTCTTACATTCTTAAAGTAAACATTCCCTACGCAACTAAATACTTATATATGCTATTATACGTCTAGTACTGAGGTGCACATACAAAGGGTGCAGATTTAGATATTGAAGGAATTCAAGTGCAAATAGTACTTTGAAAAATGAGGAAAACTTCTAAATGCCAAAGATGAAAGACAAGATATAAAAAAAAAAAATATATATATATATATTTAACCCTTTCACTAATTGCATGGTCTAGTATGCAAAAAAAAAAAAAAAAAAACATGCTGTCCACAACAGAAAGGGTTAAAATAAATAATTAAAATACTGACAATATGGTATGTACCATTTAGTAAAGAAATGACAGACAAGAAGGGTGGAAGAATAAAGCACTAGATAACACAGAACCACTAAAGTGCCTAGCTGGTGGGGGTATTTTGCAGCAGTGCTTAATGGGAATGTTGGTTTCTGATGCATTAGACTGGCTAATCGAGGCACCTGTTTTGCATAAATAGGAAGTAAGCACAAGTTTGTCTCTGAATCTTAATCAGTAATCTGCAAAAAAAATAAAAAAGCTGTTATGCAACAGTCATGAACATCTGTGATAGTTTTAAGGTAATGGGTATAATAGTGCTACATGTCTGTGGATTTGAACCGACTGACAAGTCGCCACCTGCCTATCAGGTCCAGTCTTCCAGGGACAGACTTTCTAAGCTGTGCCTGAAATTCATTAAGGCCTGGTGACTCTTGAAATATATAATGGCTTAAAAGAAAAAAAAAAACAAAAAACTTACAGCAGCAAAGAGATGAATAATTGTAGTGAACTCATAAATACCAATGCCTCGCTCTCTTTTATCCTTCTGCAAGAGACACCATGGAAGCATTTAGTAAGGGCAGCTCACTGTGCAGATGGAGAAAGGGGAACCCTATCAGTTAAAAACTCCTTTCACCTAAGTAGAATCTCCACCCCATACGCAAGTAAGGTACAATACTACATAAGCTTCAGTGCAAGCCAGGGCAGCTCAAGAGAGCAGGTTAATGGGAGGAAAGCCTAGTAAGCAGCTCAACACCACTGTATGTTGTGTCTTATTCTCCTTTAAAAAAGTGCCCTAAAATTATCCTAAATAAATTAAATGTAAGGATGCATCACCCAGAGGGCAAAAGAAGCTACTCAGAGTAGCAGCCATCCATGGCAATAGAACCATGACGATCCTTTGTGTAGGGGCAGCTGCCACCATTAGGGAGGGCAGTCTTGGCAGCGATGCTGCAGTTTTTCAGAAGGTTGAAACTGAAGGGAAGGATGGCGTCTTTTGGTGGGAAAGGCTTCATGGTGGATAGGATAAGTGCCAAGCAGTCCGCTACGTCCTTGTTCGGTGCACAGGCCAAGGCTGGGGTGTGACCTGCTGTCAAGTGAAAAAGATAAATGCAAGAAGTAAAATTTATTAGACAATTCTAATGAAGTTTCTATTAAAGTAGCGGCGAAATGTACCAATGATTTAATACAGGGAGGGACTGTTGCGCAGTACAGAAAATAAAATTGTGCCAAGTACTTAGAGGAAACTGCTTCTGGAATAATATATGCATACACTACTGGCAAACCATCCTCAAACATCCATTAACAACTAGTTGTGCGGGTTTGTATCAACATATGCACAACTGTAATGTGAAAGGGGTTAATGCAATTTTATGGGTCAGACAACAGAACTCCCTTCATTATGCCAGATAGTTTGGCTAGCTGAAATATTAAACTGCCCAAGACTGCATTCAGATAAATTGGTTAAACCTTGCACACACTACAGCTCAATTGGAATTTTTTTTATATGAATTATATGGGTATGATGATCTAGAAGAAGGATATCAACTTAAATAAGAAAAACTTAAAAATTTGCCTATGTAAAACACCAGTTTCTTCTGGAAATTCAGACTAAATAGAAATGTAGGGGACTGAATCAGCTAATAATAAAAATGATTCTGCCATTTAAAACCACATCGCTTAATGTATGTTTGATACTCTGCAGTAGACTTTCAGCCCCGTTTCCTTGACAGAGTTATTACAGTCTGAAATACATTTCTGCTTAAAACTTGTTTGTTAAATATTAGGGCTTGCAGCTAAATATGCTGTGTCTGCTAATAATGAGTAGGGCTCATAATTTCTAAAAAGCATCTACCCCTGAAGAGCAGCCATGAGTAGGAATGCTGTTGCTCCTGCATGGGTGAAAACATGGCAAGAAACACTTGTCTTATTAAACAAGGGAATAAGAAAACGTGTAATGGTCTCACCTTCTTCATCCACAGCCAACACAGTGGCCCCTCTTGTAAGCAAAGCTTGGACGACCGATGCCAGCCCATTGCGAGCAGCAATGTGAAGAGGCCTGGGAAAGGATCAGAAAAATAAATATCAGGAGCGTACAATTTTACAATTTAAATTGTCAAAATCATTGATTACATCACAGCATAAATCTACTCAGAGATCTTAAATGGCTGCAAAACCAGCTTGCATTTTTGTACTTCAATCTTATTACTGTGGCTTTTGCATTTAGTTATGGCAAAATGTTTTTTTAATAAGATAACATAAGGTTATTTATTGCAATATTTAAACATGAACATATCACATACCTGTACATGAAGGCACAGGAAACAGTTTGTTTTACTAACTAAACAGAATTTTAGGGGAACATGCTAGATTATACATATTGTTCCTGTGGGTCCCTCCTCCAAGAAACTCACTTCATAATCTTAAAGGCTTTGCATTACATTATAAAATATAACAGATCAACCAAGAAAACTAATTGGAAAATAAGAAAAAAACAGGGAAAAAAAACCTGCATCATTCATTAACACAACTCACATCTGCAGCATGCTGTTTGTTGCATTGATAAGGCCAAGGTCCCGGGTCTCCCCTAGAAGCAGCAAAGCACACTTTTCATGTCCCTAGAAATAAAGATATTGTAAATAAGGATACTACAAAAGAACCTTTTTATATAGTTTAAAAGTCTGCCCTAATATCCGAACTGAAAAGAATAGTCAAAATGCATGTCAGAACAAGCCTTATTCATTTAGCCATTTTACTAAAAAAGGGGTTACATTGACACTTAAGTTTAGTTAGCAAGTGAGAGTAGTAACTGGAAATCATTCTATTAAAAGTCCACTAACATCTATTTTTTCACAGTAGCTTCAGAAAGGTGCTTTCCTGCTTGATGATGATCCTATGCACAAAGACAGGTCTGTTTTGAATTTGTTCAAATGGTAGGGAAAGAAGCTGAGAAAATTGCACAGGACACTAAACTCAACTGTATATCTCACTAATGCTGTTGTGATTGAACAGAACCACCAAGAAGAGTAAACACTATTATAGCAGCAAAGGGATGCCCAACTTATTAATGCTCATACAGGTATTACAGAATGAGGTTAGGCAGGTAGATACATACTCACAGTCTAAAGGTTACTCTAAGTTCTGTAGGAAAAATTTAAATATAAAAAACACAAGTGCTGTAAGATGAAAAAGTCAGTCTTTCCACAGGGGCAACACCTTTTGTTTTTGCTTACTGCAAAAACAAAAGGCATTGACTTTCTTGAAAAACAAGAAAGTCAATGCTGCTGTTACTTCTGAAAGCTGTCATTTAAGTTATAATATTGAACAGTGATATTTAATATACTAGTACCTCGACAGGGAGAAAGTACCCCATACGCAACTAGATAAGCATAATTACCTTGCTGCAGGCTAGGTGAAGCGCAGTGTTCTTGTTGATATCCATCACAGTTAAATCCGCCTTCATGTGAAACAGCAGGAACTCTACAACATGAATGGATAGAGAATGACATGATGTTTTAATCAAGTAAAAAGGATGAACATATTAAAGTGTATATATATATATATATATATATATATATATATATATATATATATATATATATATATATATATATATATATATATATATAGCAAGACAATGAGCCGCACACGCAGGGACTTTTTTAGAAAACAAAAAATTTCTTTAATGAAAACGATCCAACGTTTCGAGCACCAACTGTGCTCTTCCTCAGGGAAAAAAATATATATATTTATTTATTTTTTTTTTTTTTTTTATCTCAAAACACTGAGGACCTATATATAACACAAGAAGTACAATTACCAACTGCTGCAGTCCTTCCATTTTCTGCTGACATCATCAGAGGTGTCCGACCAGAGAGGTCTGTGGCATTGACCTCAGCCTGGTGGTGCAAGAGTAGTTGTAAACCGTTCACATTGTCAGCAAATGCTGCAGCATGAAGAGGAGTCCTGCGTCAAAAAAAAAAAAAAAAAATTACATTATGTGCTGCTGTTAGACTGCCTGGGAACCTCTGCTATAAGTGAAGAAAATTTCCCTTTAAAATATATAAAATGCCAACATATTCAGCAGCATTGTACAATAAATGGGTGTTTACATTAAACAAAAACAACAAATTAAAAAAAAAAAGTATATTGGGCCCTAATATGTATTAGTTAAGAGCTTATCTTCACATGTATTACAGCATTAACAGAAACCAGAAAAAAAGAAACTAACCTCCCTTTGGCATCTCTGCTATTCACAATCTTGGCACCCAAAGCTTCTACCAGTAGGTCAGCCGTACCATCTTGGCTGTTAATTCTGCAAGAAGAAAACAAATACCAGTTGGGTAAAGCCAGAAAGCAGAGCCAGTGGAACTCTGTTTATTTCCATTTTGATCAAGTGTCCTGTTACTGTGGACAGGAGCTTTAAACTAGAGCAGGGGTCCCAAACCTTTTATACACATGAACCAAATTCAAATGGAAGGTTTTTTGGAAACACCACAAAAAAATGTTCGGGGGTGCCAGATAAGAGCTATGGGTGGATATTTGGTAGTCCCTATGTGGACTGGCAGCCTATAGGAGTTTTGTTGGACAGTACACCTAGTTTTTATGCAACCAAAACTGGTCTCTAAGTAAAAAATCCAAGAATAAGCACCTTGCTTTGATGCCACCAGGAGCAACATTCAAAGGCTTTGTGAGACTCACAAGCCACTGGTTGGGGATAGCTGAACTAGAGGTACCCTTGTGTCCCCCAGTTAACACAAGAAATAGCTGCCAACATTTCCCAATTTCTTTGGATGCACTGAATGCATAATAATTTGAAATATAACAAATATTGATTTCTTTGCAATAAATTGTCTGAATGCTAAACACAAACCCTAATTTGCTTATTCAAATTGGCAAAATGAAAAAAAACAGAAAAAAAAATAGTGGTATTACATGATTTAAAGGAACAGTAACACCAAAAAATGAAAGTGTATAAAAGTAACTAAAATATAACGTGCTATGTAGCCATGGAGGCAGCCATTCATAGGAGAAAAGGCACAGGCACATAGCAGATAACAGATAAAATACTATTGTATTCTACAGAACTTATCTGTTATCTGCTATATAACTTGTGCCTTTTCTCCTTTTTTCCAGCTTGAATAGCTGCCCCCGTGGCTACACAGCAGCTTATTATATAAATTATAGTAGTGTTACTGTAGCAAACACACCAGTTTTACCAGTGCAGGGCAACAGTGCATTATATTTTTATTACTTGAAAGCTTTCATTTTTGGGTGTTACTGTTCCTTTAAGAGTTTTGATTTGGACCACGTGAACATGTAGGATTCATCTGATTCTGCAAAAAATGTGGGGACATGGCCTTAATTTGTCCCCCAGAGCAAGCAGCATTTTGCACTAAAGGAAAAGTAACACCAGGAAAGTCCAGCCTAACTGGCTGAATGCAAAAGAACAGACATAAAATAACACAAATTAGGGCTCCTTCTTAGATGAAAAGATTTTTACATGTACAGGAAATAAATATGTTCAAATCAAATACATTTTTGGTGTTGTTAAAAGCATCTAGTTTGGAGTATTAATCCAAACTAACTTGACATTACACCCAATTCCTGGTAAAACTTACTCTTTTCTATCCAACTCGCATCCTAAGGGTGAATGATATCAGTAGTATTTAAGTAGTGATGATAAAAATTTAGGGTGGTAATATGGGTTGCTTCTCACTATTGGCAACAGTAAGTCTTGATTAGCTCCCATGACCATCTGCAATACTTTATGGATCAAAACCTACTCCATCCCCATGAAAAGTACACTCATGCAACAAAGCATTTTATTTCTTATTATCGCTCTCATTCCCTACCATCATTAGTCAATCTCACTAGTTAAGGGACAAATACAATTTACCTTGCCTAATTTTACAGAACTACATCTGCTAGACTGTCATCTGAATTGCTTAAAGTGATACAGATACTAAAAAAAACAAACAAAAAACTCCCCTAAAAATATATAAATAGTTACATGAAGTTCTTAAACCTGACTTTCTCAACAAGTCAGTTTGAATTTCTAACACTGACAGACTAGTCCAGAACAAATATGAAAGCACCTTTACAAAGGAACATTGGATTGGAAAGGTAATGTAAAAGCATTGGTCAAATACTTGTTTGGCAAACTTGTAAAGCTTATGCAAAGACAGTGTTACAATACATGTAAAAAAAAGGTATACTTTCTGGTGTCTGTGTCTTTAAGGTTGTCTAGGCATGCTAAATCCAATCACATGATTAATTTCCTTCAGTACAGCTGAACACTGGCTAAAAAATGTATAGATCCAACTTTTAGTAGATAAGATATGTTTCACTATTTCATATGGTAGAAATATTTGGTGGTCCATAAGATCTAAAGCTTGGAAACATACTTAGCTACAAGTAGGCACATTAAATCTTTATGCTTGACATTGCACCCAATTCCTGGTAAAACTTACACTGCACAGTGCAAAGGGGTAAAAGGGTTTCCTTCGAGGTATGCAAATGGGTTGTGTTCAAGTAACAGTTCCAAACAATCTTCGTGCCCTGTCCAGTACAACACACAAAAAGAGCAACAGTTACAAAAAGTAACAAAGAATAACTGTAACATAGAAAACTTTGGTTATTTAATCTTACCATTGTAAGCAGCCCAGTGCATGGGAGTATATCCATTATAATCCACCACTGCATCCAGTGGGTCTGTTGAAAGAGCAGCCTGCAAATACACATGCACTAAGGTAGCGTGTCCACAAGCTGCAGCAAAGTGAATAGGTGTGCGTCCCTTGAAATCCCGACACAGCACAAAGGCATCATGTTCCATCAAGGCTCCCACGCAATCCTCACAGCCTGTAACTGACTGTTGAAGACATGACGGTAAATGTTATATTTAAAAGACGTAAAGCAAACAAAAGAGGCAAGCTATTACCACAGAATGGGTCATATCTTATTCATATATATCAGGCATTTTGCACAACATCTCATGTGCCATAAACTGTATAGTACTTAAATGAGGCACATGTGGTAATTTTGTGTTACTCTAAAAAACATTTTTTAACACAACAATAAACAGTTGGATTTCTAAAAACCAACAGTACTTGCTATTACTGCAAACTCAGTCATAAAATATAAATGAATAGCCAAAGGACAGAACACCAAATCATACATAATAATAATGTTGATGGTTTTTCGCTGAGAGGGCTGCTTTTGTAAGTAATTGTGATCCAAAATTCCTAAACCCGACTGTTTTGCCAAACTGACTGTCCCTTTTCAACTGGTCAGGTATAGCTTCTAATGCTAATGGCCTCCAGCTGGACAAATATGGCAGGCCCTTCATAGAGGAACATGGGGGGGGGGGGGGGGGGGGGAAATCAGACGGAATGTAAAAGCATGGGGCAAATACTTTATGGCGAAATTATGATTCCATTTATGGTGTCACTAAGGAGCGAGTTAGTCACCTGCAATAGATCTCCGCTATGGTGGATGACTAACTGCTTCAAAATGCCCTTTTAACAGCAACAATACGAGTTGCCAACTAACTCACTCCGAGGAACATTAGCCTAAACCAGGGCTGTCCAACAGGCAGCCCGCGGCACCCCTCTGTGTGGGTCACCTGTCTGGCTGCTGTGACTGCTTACCTTTGTGTAAGCTTTAAATGGTATCAGTACTGAGATTAACTGGCCCCCTGCATTGTTCACACCTCAGATTCAGGCTGTAATCCCCTGTATTGTTTCTACATGTAATACCCTGTGCTGTTCACATCTTTTAATTCGTGCATTGTTCACCCCCATACTCTGCCTGCCCTATGCTGTGTGTGTGTTCCATACAGGCAGAGTATGGCACACACAGGCAGCAGAATTGTGCCTGTGTGTGCCATACTCTGCCTGCCCTATGCTGCCTGTGTGTGCCATTCTTTTACAAAATTGCACAAAACTTCCTCCTGCAGGCAACATCTATGCATTGCTTTGTTTTTCTGAAGTTCTTTTCACCGGAGGTTTCCTTAATTGCAGATGGAAAGGCATAGCAGATTTTTTGTGGGGACATTGGCCTAGTGGTTTAACCCTTGCTTCTGGCTGCTCACCGCTCTGTGAAGTGTGGTCCTCCCCTTTTTATCTCCTGCATCCACAGTTGCCCCTTTCTCCAGCAGCAGATGAGCACAGTCAACATGACCATTCATCACAGCAAGCATGAGTGGAGTTCTGAAAAAGAGACTTTATTTATATAACACCCCATTGCAGTAGTATCATAAGAGAAACAAACTAGAGAACCAAGAGGATTCCTTTGTCAACTAGTCAACTAGTTACAAGGTGATTATTATGGCCTGAGTAAATCCGGTGACTTGAGCCTACTAATTTCAGGTCTTTCAGAATATTAAGCAAAATGCTGATGCATTAGGTGTGAAATTTCTAAAATAGATACTGGGGATAAACAAATCCCACAGGGTGGCAGCAAGTTCCCTCTGAATATATACTACTACCCTAAGAAAGTTAAGCAGAAGAAAATACAGTAATGCAGTCAAAGCAGACATTAACAATATGAAAATGAAGACTCTTTCTTACAGTTATCCCTATTAAGGTGTGATTGGTTGATCTCTTGGAATAATTGTAATGACCTAGTATTGGTGTCCACAAGTCTACAAGGTTATTATAAACAATCATCATGAGATGAAAGCTCTACATAGAGGCTGTATGATAATATACTTGAGGCCAGGCCAAAATATGAGTTTGCCATAAAAACTATTTTTCATCTGAAATCAGAATTGTTGCTCCATAATGGCAATATACAATATAATTAGCTAGAGAGCATGATATTTCTTCTAGACCCATTAATTACCAACCTATTAACTATAAAGATAGTGTGTTTACCCTCTGGTTCTAACCTAGAACAAATAATGCTAATAATTCTATATTCCTGATCTTTTCAGATCAGCTGACATTATCCCACCATGGATTTAATGAGACTTCCAACAATACTCTATACTAAATGACTAATTTGCATTGAGGGAGATGTTACGTGGTAAAAAGTATATACTGTAAGATAAGTAAACAGTTTAATATGCGTTATGCCTCTTTTTAGCCTAAGAATGGATTAACATTATCATTTTGCAAAGTAACTGCTGTCAAGCTGGATTTGTACAATAATAACTTACTGCCCATGAGCATCCATCACATCAGTAATATCCGGTCTCTCGCTGCAGTCAATCAGCAGGTGCAGGCAATCAATGTTCCCAGAGGCAGCTGGTAGATTGAAAATAAAAATGGTTTAAAAAAAAAGATTCTAAACGATATCTCCATTTCACTATATTGTTGTTTTCTTTAATAACATGGCAAATATTAAAGGAGACATATTGGATAAAAATGGGAAAAACCCTAATTATGTAGGCAATTATGAATAATATACGGTGCTGGTTTCACTTTGTGCTAAAAATTAATCCTATCTGTAACAATGGCCCCTTTACTGGAGCTCCCTATAGATCCTATCACTTCTCTGTCAGAGTTTGAAATGGAGAGAGGGCGTGTCCTAACGGTCCCTGCCAGAGGCACAGTAGGAGGGGGAGAGCCAATCATAGCCCTGCACTCACACAAGCAAAGACAGGCTTCAGTTCCCTATCAGGTCAGCCTAGCTGCTGATTGGTTCCTATCTTATAGTGCAGTGTACGGAGGGCCGCCGGCTCCCCAGCTCATCCAGAGAATTCAGCAAGCAGGAAGTGGAACAGATGGGCGGGACTAGTGGAGTTTTGGTGGAATTTCTCAATAAATCAGTCTGAAATACAACTTTTTTTAAGCTCATTCCTTCTATATCTAGAGGAGTATAATTCACTGGTAGATTCTTAATTTTTATAGGATAGGTCTCCTTTAACACCAGAAAAGATTTTTAGATCACAACAAAGGGAATTGCTTACTGATAGGTGCTTTTTAAGGATGTGTCTGAGTGTAATTTATTTTAATAATTGAAGAGTTTTAAAGGAACAGTAACACAAAATTTCCACTTTAAAGATATCAATTCTATATACTTTTATTAAGGTATGTAACCTTAAAAAAATGCAATATTGTAAGTGGTTTTTTAATAAATTACATTGCCACTGACTTACTGGGCCAAGAGGCGATATGGCGATGGGGTAGACTTCCGGTTTAATCCGGCAGTTGATTTAGTGCATTCTTTGAAGTACTTTTTAAAGTGATTAATGGGCACTAGTGATCTGGCACAGAGAGGGAAAGGAGACGGACCTTTTCTCCTCTTTTGATGCGTCTGCGTGCCTGTTAGGAGGAGCGCTGCCAGAGCCTGCACGGGGAAAGGGAGGGGGTGTAGGGGGAATTCAACAGAAGCAGGCTACGAGACTTGGGAGAGATGTGCTGCCTGAGCTCAGTAAGTCTTTGGTAAAGTCATTTTTTTAAAAAAAAAACCCCACATATACTATTGCAATCTTTCTATTGTATATTTGCTAATAAAAGTATTTAGAAAGGATATACTGAATGTAAACATTTTGTGTTACATTTCCTTTAAACTGCCCTTGCACATGCCACTTTTTATCTTTAGCTCAGTAACAGGCAGGCTGTTTGGAGCAAATGAGTTCGATATGACAAGCTTGAATGACACTTACACAACTATTAAACATTTGTGAGTATATGATTTCGGCTACTGTGGGTCCCTAATTTAACTTCTTGGTTTTGGGCTTTTCAACCTTTGAGAGTCTAGCATAGAGTACTAGAAATTTTCAGTGGAGGAATTAGCTAAGCTGTCAAAGGGGCATTTATAGGAAGAACTTGCTACGACCAGATTATCTGCTTCCTTATTGCATCGGGTATCATTTGAGACACTTACCTGCTGCATGCAGTGGTGTCCACTTCTTCCTGCGGTCCTTTATAAGAGGTGAGGCACCATGGCTGGTCAGAACACTAACACAGTCTGTGGATCCCCTCTCTGTGGCGAGGTAAAGCGCAGTGCGGCCCTTGTGGTCACATACGTCCAAATTCACCAGCGTCTCCGCCAGAGTTTTTAGGGCATCGCAGTGACCATTGAAGGCCTGCAAAATCAGTCAATTAAAACAAAATTACCTGTTTTTGTTACCTAAATTATCTAGTGAGTCTGTTGCAGCACTGGTTTCAGTTAAATTCCAGTTCATTTCAAGTTTCTACTTCTCAGCACAATATATAGACATTCTACATGATGTTCTGAACACCAAAATTAAACTTCATAGTTAAATACAACAACTTTAAAACTTGTGACATTATGATACATTATGATACATACAAGATATGCATATTACACAAATGCCATGATGTACTAGAATATTTAAGGACACACTGTGGAAAAAGTTGTAGCAAATTATCAGGAATGGCCAAATTCAATCTGAATGGTTAGAAAAGTTACTAGTTGATTGATCTAGCTGCTACAAGTCAAATAATGAAAGCTACTTACTCACTGGATATAAAATAAATTAAAATTGCCCATTTAAAACACTTTCAGGGGCCAAAAAACCCCACATATTTATGAAAGACTTACAGCTAAGTGCAAAGGGCTAACTGGTACAGTGCTTTCCACATCCTCCAGGCAGTTAAAGGACATCTCCAGGAGCTAAAACAAATAATAAAACAGGTACAAGTTCCAATGAGAGAAAAAAAAAACCAAATTATGAAAGATTACATAACATAATTTTTGACACTAATGACAGCATAGAATGCGCCTTGCATTTTTGAGTGACAGACTCACCAGTTCCAAATTCTGTCTGTTACCGTATGCAGCGGCATAGTGAACAGCACTATATCCCTGTTTATCACGAAGTGAAGGGTCCGCATTGTTATCCAGCAAGTATTCTAAGCAGCTGGAAAAAATAGAAAGCTACAATAAGTCCACTATTTTTTTGGCAATGAAGATTTCATCCTGCTCTAGGTCTTTATAGGCTACCCCCCCCCCCAAAAAAAAAAAAAAGGTGGTGCATACGGTCACAGATCTCTAAGCAAAAACCATACTACAACTGTGGGGCTCTTACCACAAAATCCCAGAAAAACACATTAGTTTCACTGAAATTAGAGGGGGGAAAAAGTTTGGCAAACATGACCTATTCATCAAATACCCTCTCATGGTTTGACACCATCCCCTCATGTCTACAGAGAGCCAGAATGGAAAGGATTTGTTGTCAAACTTCAAATGATTTATACATCAACAACATATTAGTCTCTCATACTAACCAACAACTGAAAAGAAAATCCCACACATACCAATTTAGATATTACGAGACAAATATTACAAAAACATTAAGCTCTAAATAACAATACTGGAAAACTGTGAATTATAAAAGCACAGTGCAAGGTTTTAAAGTAGTGATACAGAATCACTTAAAAAACTGGTTTAAAGATCTGGTTCAAAAAGGATTTTGAGGAAGGCTGCATGATACAAGCTTTATAAATAGTGCTCTCTGCATCACAACTATAGTATAGGCACAAAAGCGGAGGGGAATCTACATGCACAACTCACAAGAAAGCCTCCTTCTGGCGCGAGGCTTTCAGCAGCTCTTCCTCTGGCTCCTGGCTCGTTCCAGAGTGTGTATCCACTCTGAAGAGACATAGTGAGGACATGAGTGAGGAGCAATCCCCTACATAAATGTATGCACTGATCATAACACACCTGATTAATATGCCTATAACTCAGTATACATATTAAAAGGAGTCAAATGGTTATCTCCACTCTCCAAATCCCTTCAGAATCTACAGTCTATTTACACTGATGGAGATGCAAAGTCTGCTAATCACAGCGCAAGCAAGACATCATATGGTCATATTTAAGGGTAAAAAACAAACTTGCCATAGTTTGTGGAAGGAATATTTCACTAGGCTCTATAGCCTAGAATAGTGTCCTAATATATAGTGTTTTTACAGGCTTATGTACCAAGAGATAAAAATGAGTTTGGCCACTGATAAAAGGGAATGTGTACTTCTTGCCTTTTTAAATAACCCACATATTAATGTCAGATGCAGCCAGACAGTAAAGATAGAGGTGCCTGCAACCTGTTACCAGTGGTGTCAGTGATGCACTGCCAAGTGACATTCTGTGGCAGCTTAGCATGGACAGAGCATGCACAACAGCCCGAAACATGTTGTGTGCTGTGGTTTGAATAAAGGCTGAAGCAGTTCATCTGAGTGAAGGTGCTCTCTTCTTTTACTGTGATTGGGGATTGATGCATTGTGCAGTGTGAGCAAGTAAGGCTGAGCGTTTATATATTCAATTTTCTAGAGCATGCACTTGGACATTTACTCAAGGGAGGCAGACAAAGAGCTATGATAGGGGTAAATTATGGTGCACTTTGTGCATGCATATTTTACAAATTGTTGCTTCTAAGGAAGTAAATTGCCCTTTAAAATTCTATCATGTTAGGCAAGTTCTATTATACTCACCTCCTGTAGGTGTCTGAAGCAGCAGCATAGTGTAAGGGGGTGCAGCCTTTATAATCCGCTTCATTAATACTGGCTCCAGCTGTGACCAAACTCACTATGCACTGGTAGCTGCCATTAGCAGCAGCATAGTGCAATGGAGTCCTATGGAATGGAATAATAGTAATAAGTTAATAACACTGATGAAAGCATTTTCATCACGTACACACAATTTTATATGAACAAATGAGAATGCAGCTTCAGTTATGAACAAAAATCGGTTTGGGGCTAAGGAAATCAGCTTCAACTGCGCATGCTCAAGCAGGCTCAGTGTCAGCGGTGAGACCCTAAGCTTCTCTGACTGAACAGGAGACGGCTTCCTGGTACGCAGCTGTGCTGCTCTGCATTTTTAGGTTGGGGTTTGTGATAGGGGCAGTTTTTAAAGTTACAGAGTATGCAACAAGGGAGAGGTGAGGGGGGTGTCAAGGCAGGGCACTTAATGAGACTTTTATAACTGGGGGGGTGTAGTTCTCCTTTAAAGGCTATGTGGAGTATTCTCTGTTGGCTGCTAAGTACTCTTGACTTAGAACTGTGTAACACTGCAAGTAAAGGTCAAAAAATATTCTCTACTGCATTCTTTCAGGGTAAAATCTGACTAAACAGTGATGCCAGGCAGTTTCCAATTAATTCAATAAGATGTGCTAGTGGCTTATCCTCCAGTTTCCAGTTCAACTAAAAAGCAGAGGAAATGCCACAAATGGCAGCAGCCTAATGACAGCTGGAAAAAAGATTAAAAAAAATAGGATTCTTTATAACGCAGCTCCCGAAGACAAAGCATTTGATTCTTACCGTCCAAATTTATCCCGCCTCTTCAAATCAGCACCGCTGCTTGACAGTAAGTTAAGACATTCTACATTTCTGAAATTCAACACAGAATACAGTTACACAATGTGCAACAAAAGAATGTGACAGGTTAAAGAGATGTTGTTTCTCTATCCTATAAAATCAAAGCATATATCATGTACGTATGGGTTGCCCCGAATCCAAGCCTTTTTCGCAGGATTTGGATGTGACTTAAAGGAGAAGTAAACTTAAAAACTAAGTAAGCTTTATCAGAAAGGTCTGTGTAAATACAGCCATGAGCACTCACAGAAATGCTGCACTGACTTTTTTTTTACTCACTCCCCCCCCCTTAGGAATGCGGATCTGAGCCAATCAGTAGGAAGCTGACTCAGTCTTACAAACTGAGCATGTTCACTTGGTCAGGGTGTCTGTGCAGGAGTGAGGCATTATGGGAACTTTCTTTACAAAGCTCAGCGTTTTTTCTTCCCGTTTGGCTTCTGATCATCTGGACGGGAGAAATATGGGGAGACTTAAGGGCACTATTGAGACAACTGAAGGTATGCCTGCAGCTTGAGATTAACTCTTTATTAGCCTTTCCTTCTCCTTTAATCCAAGTGCTTGGCTGAAACAAAGTAGATTGGTTTATATGTGATGATGGTTCATGATATTTGTTCAACATGGTCTTAAATTGCAAACGAACTTATCAATTTGGAGTACTGTCAATTTGAAGAGATTGAGTCCCCAGCCTGTGTTAGATGGCCACATCGGCCGACATTTTTTGCAAGCCCTGCTCGTGCCTGAAAGATTGCCTGTCCCTCACTAGTCTTAATAAAACACTGACTGTGCACTTCTGCAAATAAACAATTGATTTTTTCAGACCCAGCTAGCTTTTCATCCAATTTAGTAGAAGATTTTATGGGGAGAACATAACCTTTTACTTTAACTCTCATTTCTGACAAACACCAATCTTGCTCCATTATAAGCTACTTTTATTATCAGTATGAAATTATTACTATGACCATGTTTAATAGTCCCAACTGCAATGCATTTTCTTTTACCCAGCTCTTACCCGCCTGAAGCAGCAGCGTGGAGGCAAGTCCTCCCGAGGTTGTCAGGTGTGTTGATATCAAAGCCTGCAGACAGCACATGTTCATTGCTGAGCGAGGACACAATGCTGTACAACTGACCTGAAAGAAAGAAAGTATACATATAAAAAGAATTGGCCATTATAGAAATTTTAGATTGAGTGAGAAGAGCCTAGCATATTTACCTGAGGAAAGCAGCTTACGACAACAGTCTGAGAACCCAAAGAGAACAGCTAAGTGCAGGGGAAACATGCCATGTACTCCACGCCTGTGAAGATAAATCAGTTACCACAAAAATACATACAGTACATTTTTGGAATATATTTGCAAGACCACAAATGATTTAAGAAATAGTGTCTTTCTGGCCCATGGGTGTTTACTATGCATGTCCATATTCTGTTTAATGCATCATGGCTGACAGGGAACACAAACGTTTCTAAACTTTTGTTTATAGATACAAAGTAATGGTGAAATTAAGCAGCCACAGACAGACATTCCTGGATGGTTTGACATAACCCTATATAGAATTTTGGAGCCCAAGAAGTGATTCAAGGGGGTACCTAGAAAAAAAAAACAACCTGCCAACACTTCACCCAAACAACTGTGTAATGCTACAAAAGAAAAGATGGCGTGCTACAGCTCAAAATATGTATATTAAAAAAAAAAAAAAAAAAAAAGGGAGGTGCATGTCCCATACAGAGAAAGTATTCCTCTTCACATAAAGCAACTGACCTGCATAGTCTGGTTAAATAATACTATCATGGTACATTATGGACACAGGTAAAACTTTTATATATACACCTCACAGCAACAACTTTTTCTTTAATCTGAGGAAATTCAGGTCAATCTGCAGCTATAATTGTTAAACTGATCACCCTTTAGATGTTGTTGATTTAAAGCTGAAATAATGCTCTTTTATCCCCTTCTTTCTTAGGGAACCAGGTCAGATACAGGCAAATGCTTGCGCTGGGTCACAATGCCTCCTATACTGGGGCTAAGGATGAGGCTTATAAATACAGTAGGGACAATAAAATATTGAACTTGTCAATGCTTTTCTCAGTAAATAAATTTCTAATGGGGCTACTGAAATGAAATTTACACCAGATGTCAGTAACAACCCAAGTAATCCACACATACAAAGAAATCAAAACAAATAAATAATAAAATTAAGTTATGTGTAATAAATTGGAACGATACAGGGAATAAGTATTGAACGCATGAAGAAAAGGAGGTGCAAAAAGGCATGGAAAGCCAAGAAACCCGCTGAAATCTGTCAGTATTTAGAAAGCAATCCTGCCTCCAATCAGTGCAAATTAATATTAGCTGGTTTAGTCCTAACTGATGGCCTATAAAATGTTTCTCATAATCAAGGTATCACATAAAAAGTATCTCATGATGAGTAAAAGCAAAGAGCTCTCTCAAGACCTTTGCAACATTATTGTTGCAAAACATACATATATGTTGCATTGGTTATAGACGTATTTCTAAGTATCTGAATGTTCCCGCGAGCACCGTTGTGGCCATAATCCAGAAGCAGGAAGAACATCATTTCACCCTAAACCGGCCACGACCAGGTGCTCCTCTCAAGATTTCTGACAGAGGAGTCAAAAGAATAATTAGAAGTGTTGTCCAAGAGCCTAGGATCACTCGCAGAAAGCTTCAGAAAGGCATTGTATAAGCAGGTACAGTTGTTTCAAAGAAAACAATAAGTAATGCACTCAATCGACATGGCCTCTATACTGCACCAAACTCCACTGCTGAAGAAAAAGCATGTTGAAGCTTGTTTAAAGTTTGCTGCACAACATTTGGACAAGACTGAAATTCTGGGAGAATATAGTCTGGTCAGATGACTCTGACTGACTCTTTGGATGTCATTGCACACACCATGTTTGGAGGAGAAATGGCACTGCACATCACCCCAAAAACACCATACCAACCAAGCTTGAAGGTGGGAACATCATGGCGTGGGGCTGTTTTTCTGCATATTCCAATTAAAGGAAGGATAAATGGAGAAATGTACCAGGACACTCGATAAGACAGTGATCCCAAACACACAGCCAATGAAATGCTCAACTGGTTTCAGAGAAAGAAAATAAAGTTGCTAAAATGGCCCAGTCAATCACCTGACTTGAATCCAATTAAAAATCTATGGAAAGAACAGAAGATCGGAGTTCATAGAAGAGGCCCCTGGAAACCTTCAAGATTTGAAGACAGTTTGTGTGGAAAAATGGGCCAAAATCACACCTGAGCAATGCATGCAACTAGTTTCTCCATACAGGAGGCAGCTTGAAGCTGTGATTACCAACAAAGGCTTTTCTACTAAGTATTAAATACATTTCAGTAAGCGTGTTCAATACTTATTCTTTGTGTCATTCCACTTTACTACACAACTTCTTTGTATGTGTGAATTACTGGGGTTGTTCCTGACATCTGGTGTAAACGTCATGTCATTAGCCCCATTAGAAATATATTTACCGAGAAAAATATTAACACGTTAAATACTTATTTTCCCTGATGTATGTGGGAGTTTTAGAGGAGCATTCTTGTTTTCAATCAGGCGCTATATTCATAACCTGTTACTAAATAACTACTACAGCAAAAGCTTGAAAAACAGATTTGACCCAACATTTTTTTTTTTTAAATATTTAAAAAACAAAAGCAAAAAAAAACAAAAAAAAAACTGGAGGCAACCACCATAGCTTTGCATCATTACAGAAACGGACAAGCAAGTCATCTTATTGGCCCATGTATGGTGCCCTCCTAACAATTATGTACAATCAAAAAGTTAAAAGCTAAAAAACTGTGCTACTTCAAGTGGCAATCATGTGATCCTTACCTTGCAGTATCAGCACCATTTGTCATCAATGTGCTAATTAGCAGCTCATGCCCATATCTAGCAGCGACATGCAAAGGGGTATTGCCATATTTATCAGCACAGTCAATTTCACCACCTGTAGGAAAAGACAACACAAGCCACATTAAATCAGTTGAATACATAGTCCCTAATCAAAGAGAAGAGCAGATGCTTGAAGAAGACACATACCATTCTGTATTAGAATCTGGGAGCGTGTAAACCTTCCATGAATTGCAGCCATGTGCAAAGGGCTTTTCCCTTCTTTACTCTGTACAAAAAAATACAAAGCAGAAAGTTGGACGAACAAGCTATATTATCTGTAGAAAAGATTCACTAAAGTCAGGAGGTATAATAGGAAATTCCTAAAAAATAAACCTAAAAGGTTTCTATCATCCCACACATCATATTACCTTTTCTTATAATCGGACCTTCTCTAAATCAACATTCCAGGATGCTCTTGACCCTTAAACATGCTTAAGTTTAAGGGTTATCTGAAAGTTAGGACAAGAGAGGTCTGCATGCTAAGGCCTTTGCTAGTCCATGGCTGGCACCTAAAAAGTTACTGGGTACTTGGAGCCCCTTGGAATTGTTCAATAAAACCATGCATGCTTTTAAATTACACTGGATTTTCTGAAATGCTGGTTAATTTTACTAAAAACACAAAGATGGTTGACAAGTCATTTGGGGTTTGGTCAATTAATTAGCTAAACCATGTATGTTTAATTTCCCAGGAAATAACACACACACACACACACACACAATCAACAGATCTTACAGCACATAACTGCTATATCTTAAAGGAGAAGGAAAGGTAAAAACTAAGTAAGCTTTACCAGAAAAGTCTAGGTAAATTCACAGAAAAGCTGCACTGTGTCCTCTATCAAAAGAAACACAGGATTTCTCGTCTCCTTTGTAATCATGATCTTTGATATCTGACTTTCTCTCTCAGAAAAAATCCTTCATTCCAGGGGCCAGAGTCTGGGCAGCTCTCTCCCTTCTCCCCCCTCCCATAAAAATTCATAAAAAACTCACTCCCCCCTCCCTTAGGAATGTGTAATCTGAGCTACGCACACCAAGAGCTATAGCAGGAAGCTATTAAGCCCAAGCTAAAATGGCAGCTGCTATCTTTAACAAACTGAGGGAGATCCTAGGGCTGTTTACTTGGGTATGGTAAAGCCTTCTGCAGATTAAATATAGCATTCTAGGTGGCACTGATGTGGCAAATCCTTTAGAGATACCAGAAATTAAGCTTTTTTTACATATATTATAACGTCTTTCCATGCTATTTATAATATTTGGCTTAAGAAGTATTTGCCAGATACTTTTACATTACACTCTCTCTCATCCACTGCCCCTCAAATAGGTCACCTCCAGGTAGTGCAATCTTTTAAATACCTTGGGATGGTTTTACACTGACTGGAAAACATTTTAAGGAAAAAAAAAAAAAAACCAAACACCAATAGTACGATCCTTGACTTCTAAAATAGAAGTCTGGCAGAACCTACTCCTCTCCCTGTCAGGAAGAGTTAATATATTTAAAATGGTGTTCCTCCCCCAAATTTTATACGCTCTACATAATTCCCCTATTGTACCACCCATTCCAAAAGTTTAATCATGTGGATTCCACATACACTATAAGACCACTGTACCTACACTTACAGTCATGCAAGCATTTAAGCAAGCTCTCAAACATGACAAAAATGTGTTCCCAGTTTGGCCGCCCTGAACTCTGCTGTGGGGCAATGGGTCCCTCCCACACTTTACCACTTTGACAGATACTAGGGTCTGGGCTATCTGGGGAATAAAACATCTGCAGGACATCATAGGGAATGGTAAACTAAAGCAATTTTAAGCTCTACGAGAAAGCTACCAATTGCTTGAGCAGATGTTTTCTGGTATTTACAGCTCAGGCATGCCACATTCTACGTTTCTGGGGAGAAGTGGTGAACTATATTTCTGTAGCTCTGGACTTTTCACACATTAAATCGCCTCTCGAGTGCCTGCTGGGATTACCTGTGACTCAGACAAAGCACTAAGCTTTGCTACCTTAAACTCCTTTACTATGCTACAAGAGCAATTTTGTTTTAGTGGAAGTTTACCGCACATCCTTTCCTTGTCTTCTGGCAAAAGCTTGTGAACGGCACTCTTCCCAGTCAAAAACTGATGTACTTGCTAAGAGGCTGTTCGAGGCCCCATGAATTAAACTATCTAATCCCCCACAGACCCTGACAACTGTATGCTATACAGGCTCCATTGGCAAACCTGTTCCTGTCATCTCTCTCTGTTTTCCTTCTGTTCTATCTTTTGTTGTATAAGTTTAAACCGCAAAAATAAAAACTTAAATATAAAAAAAATTATTACCTGGAAGTTGACATCAGCCCCATTGTTGACAAGCAGCTCCAGACATAGGGCCCCATTGGTGGAGACAGCAGCAAAGTGAAGTGGGGTGAAACCCTTTTCATTGGGCTGGTTGACATTGGAGCCATAATTTACAAGTTCATTGGCAACAGCATCTTGACCCATGTAACAAGCAATGTGCAATGCAGTGTTCCCGAAAGCGTTAGGCTCATCAATCTTAAATAAAGAACATTACAGGTTACAGAATACTGATACTATCTGTAGACTGCGCTCTCAACCAAACTTTTTTTACATGTATTTTTCCAAAAAAAAGGGATAAGAATTCAACTATTTACACTTTAGGCCATCAAGATATATTCTTTATACTTTAAAAGGGAAAAAAGTGTTTTTCCACTGCTTGTTATAAGGAGAATGTCACAATGGCTTTTGTATGTTTTGTTCAAGTAATTATTCCCAGGGATACAGACCTGACTGTCCCATTATTAAAAGCTTTTCTTAAAACGGAACTGGTCCACTGTTCTTTACTACCAAGAGTTTCAGAGAGGAAAAGATTGGCAAGTATATGTGTGTATCAAACACCATCTCTCTAGTGTGAGCCAACATAGAGAAAGCATCACATATTTTAACAATATGTCTCAGATCTTGAAATTCCTCAGTAGTAAACAGTTAATGTCATAGAAGATGGAACAATTTAATTTTTACCTCCACACCAAGTTTCAGCAGGTACTTCACCACATCAATTTGCCCACTAGATGCCGCTGCATGAAGTGGCGTGTAACCCTTCTTGTCCTTTGACATAGCATCTGCACCCCGGGATATCAGCAGCTTTGCAATCTCCAGTAGACCTACATGGGGAGAGAAAAAAAAAAAAAAAAAACAGTTTACATAGCCATCATTCCATAAAATATAGGTCACACTAGGGGACAGTATGTGCAAGACCCCCCTGACAGTCAGAGCAATAAGTAATTTGGGCATGACTGCATGAGGTGCAGACTAGTTGGATTTGGCTATTTATAGACAGAACCATGGCAAAAGATGCATCTGGTTAGTATTTTAAACACTCTCCATTTCACTTATAACAATGCATTATAAGTTTGCAGGACCGCGAAAAAAAAAAATGGTGTAACATTTGTTAAGCAGTCTATTGCTTTAATTATTCTTCCGAGGCAAAAAAAACCCACCAAAAAAAACCAAAGAAATAAGCATCTTTTTACTAAGTGACAGAAGCAGAATAAAACCAGTGAAACGCACTTGTTAGGAAGCAGATTTACTTAATTATTAAGGGTCTGAAGACATGAAAATGAGTTCGCCATTCAGACATCAACAGGAATGGTCCTTCCAGTGCCAACAACCCAACTGGTACTATCCCTTATTGTAATTGCTTTTATCCCCATCTAAAATGAATAAATCTGACCCGAAGACTTACCCAAGAATGAAGCATAAATTATGGGGTGTCGCTCTTTTTTGTCACATATGCTGTGATGGGCCCTCTTGTTCAAAAGCATGACCACCATCTGCAGAGAATAAGTGAATCACAGAGTAATAAATAAATAACAGCTCACATTATTGCAACACAAATATAAAGTTTTCCATTGTCAGTAGCCTTCCCCCAAGATATTACTAAGCTGTGTCCACTCTGTTTTGGATATGCCCTGTTTGTGTTCTATCAGCATCAGATGCAGAAGGCACAACTTCATGAACAAATGCCATAGAAAAAAAGGCAAGAACAGCAAGCAAGGAAATATTTGTGGTGTCACTAAGCTACATTTCCTAGCAGCACAGTAGCCACAGGCAATAGTGGGATACCGGAAGTTGGTGCACATCCCTCATACAAAAAGTAAACCAATTATTACATATGGTACTTTTATAAACTATTTTTTAATGTATATATTTATAAAATGTCAACATACTCAACAGCACTGAAAATCAATGAGATGACAAAACATACATTTAGAATAATAAACAATACCGAATTCTGTGATAGCAACGAATACTTTAACTAATTCATTTGATTACACTTCCCCGTGCTAGGGCAAAACTAAGTGACTTTTTTTTATTTATTTATTTTACACACAATTTTTCATGATAGGGTGCCTTTCATAACTACTTTCTCAAGTTACCATTTCTATACTGTGTCAATCTAATGAAGTATGACAAATGATGCTGCATATTTTACCAATGTCTCAAGGGTGCATTTTGCAGAACAACAGTTAAAGGATTACATACCTCCAGGTTACCACTAAGCACAGCATGGTGAAGAGCTGTGCGTCCTGTGCGGTCTGCTAGGTTGACATTTTTCACTAGCGGAATTAGCGTCTCTGCACATTTGTTTGCCCGGTTGGCAGCAGCGATGTGTAGTGGAGTTTGCCAGTGCTTGTCTCGAGCATTGACGTCAGCAGAGTGCTTCACAAGGAGGGAGACTGCTCTCTGGATAGCCCATGCAAAGAAAGGTTAGATTAAAAGCATAAGGGTGCTATAATCTACTGTCACCAAGGAAACACAATACTGAAAATAAATAGAGCTTGTTGTAAACATTCCAGAAAACATTCCAAGTATAGCTGGGACCTAAAATGTACAGCTCTGCTAGAGATGTTCAAACTCAATTTTTTATAACTGGACTCATGTGCTAATGCACTGCCTGTTTCATTTAAATAGGGCACCTACTTTTTATCTTCCTTATATTGGAGACACAGGCACCAGGAAAATCCTGCATTTGGAGAAACTATACTCTATCCCCTTCCTATTTTTCTCAATCCTCATTTTTTCCTTAGGAGGATGGACACTCCAGTGGCCCAAAGGAGAGGTACACTTTCCCGGAAAGGGGGGGGGGGGGGGGGCGCAAGGTGTGGATGTCTGGTATGGTGGCAATACAGCACTGAAAAAAATGGACAGCTTAGAAAACCGGAAATTGAAAGATGCCAGTGACAAGCCCATATTAAGGCCCACATGGAGAAAGCGGAGGAAAATTTCTGCACCCTTTAATAGGTTTTGGGAGATACTGGTTTCCTGCCAGCAGTCAAAGTGCAAATGGCAGCCATAGAAAAACCTTTGTGACAAAGAACCAGTGACTGAAGAAGAGCTATACTGTGATTGGCTATTTGGAAGCCTAATGTGGACTGCTAACCTGTAAGGGGTTTCTGCACTTCAAAAACTTGCCTTCGAGACATAAATTTAACAATGACTTTGAGGCTACTGGGAGCAACATCGAAGGGGGTGGTACACAATGTTGTTTCAGAACCACTGGTTGGGGGATCATTTGTCTAGATAAACTACATGGAATTCAGTATATATGATGGGTAGGTTGGATTTTATTAGAGGTCAGGTGCCCACCAGTCTTTGAAATTTGCATGGTGGTCAGGAGCTGCCATTGTGGGACCATCAGTGCAGTGAACCGCCTTTGGAAAGTTGAAGCCACTGTTTGGGTTTTTCAGGTAAGGGAGATTCACAAAGAAAGATCTTCTCGTTTTCACTGGTTCAGGATGTTCCATTGCAGTTCTCATAGGTGAGACCAGACATAAGGAACAGCCTTTATAATGCCACCCTGGACTCCAGTATCTTTACAACAAACTTGACAGATGGTTTCCAAAGATCAAGAAGGTGGCATACAAAAGACTAGATATGTAGGATCTTGTCTACGGGATGGAAGATCCTCTGTTTCATGGTGTTGAAAATCATGCCCATCATGGCACCCATTGACACTGAATCAGCCTAATCTTGGAAGTTTTGATAGTCAACCTTTACGAGCGAGTTGAAGGTTAGGGTCTACTATTCTTCGTAAGGCTAGTGTTACAAATTCCTGCCTAAGTAACTCTGATCCAGAGCCAGGCCAAAGCCAGAATGGGGCTTAAGGACTGAACTGATGCTGCAAAGACAGACTGGAGAAAGCCATCCATGTTCTTGCCCATGTAGTCCTTAACAGAGCTGTGTTTTTGGTACTGTTGCAATTAAATTGTCCAACCTTCAAAAGAGGTTTTACACAAATCCTCTATTTCTTCCAGATGATTCGAGGAAAGTTATCCTTCGCTAAGTAAGTAAGGGATCCCTCTCACTAAGTTCGCTAAGGGATCCCTCTGCTCCATAGTGGCAGAGAGTGTGCTCAAGCAGGGTTCCCATGGAGGAGAATTGTGCTGTTGCTGTAGGGCTGGCTCCAGCCACAATCAACAACACTGGCAGACACAAGCCTTCCACAAGCTTCTAACAGTATGCTGCTGGAATTTTTGCTCATTCCTTGAGACAAAATTTGTCCAAGTCATGTTTGTGGTGATATTTGCTTTGATGTCCATTTTAGTTCAGTCCACAGCTCAGGGTCACTCAAATACTTTCACTCTTGTCTTTAAGCCATTTTGTTAATATTCAGGAGCAGCAAGTAGAGCAGGAAGGGACTGCCTGTGACATTGCAAAGCCCCACCCACTCTATGCATATTCACTTTACTTAAAAGGAACAGTAACACCAAAAAATTCAAGTGTATAGAAGAAATTCCAATATAATGTACTGTTGCCCTGCACTGGTACAACTGGTGAGTTTGCCTCAGAAACACTACTATAGTTAATATAAAGAATGCAGCTGTGTAGCCATGGGGGCAGCCATTCAAAGAAGAAAAGGCACAGGCACTTAGTAGATAACAGATAAAACACTACTGTATTCTACAGAGCTTATCCCTTATCTTCTAGGTAACCTGTGCCTTTTCGCCTTTTTTCCAGCTTGAATGGCTGCCCCCATGGCTACACAGCGTGGTATTTATATAAACTATAGTAGGGTTCCTGAAGCAAACACACAACTTTTACCAGTGAAGGGCAACAGTACATTATATTTCATTTACTTTAAAAAGCTTTAATTTTTTTGGTGTTACTGTTCCTTTAAGTATCTGAGGTTGTGTCATTGAAGTCTATGGGGCCGGCGGCCCAGAGCCACATACTGAAGACTCTAAACCAGAAGCTGGCATAAGGTCTGGGTAGAGCAGTTTTCAAGCAGTTATGGACATAGTTGAACCCAAAGGTATTAAAATAAAATCACTACCTTCTATTTTACATGGTTTAGTACATTGTAAAAATTTATGGTATATATCTCCTTTAACACAGACAAACAGACAGACAGGCCCGGATTTGTGGCGAGGCCACAAAGGCCTGGGCCTAGGGTGGCATGCCGCCCCGCCGCAATGAAATTTTAACATTTAGTGGCCACTGCTCCGTATAGGAGTTTAAATGGCCGCGCATGCAGACCGACAAATCCGGCACTGCATACAGACAGACAATGTTTGGTACTTATAAGATAGAAGTTATTGAAAAATTGAGTTTGAACTTTTGGATTCAACTGTAAAGCATGTTCCAATATACATTAATCACAAATTGGGAAAGTGATTTGTAAAGGTATTGAAGGCCAATGAAAGCATTATTTGTTCCCTTTCTGTCGTGCTTGATGCTTGAAACAATGTTGCAGAAGTTACTGCTCCTCCCATTCTCGTAAGTTCTCCAAGTTTTAAATTAGCTGTATTGTTATATTGCTATATTGTTTCAGAAGACCCAGAGTGTGGAAAATGAAAAATGCTTTCAATAGCAATTTCTTGATTAGGGCATATAAAAGGTTTGCTAGAATTCATCATGCAGGAGCAGTTTTTGGGTGAGGAACCCCTTTAAAAGTACATTTATTCAAAGATGTGAAACATGGAGGGACAAATTTGTTGAAGGAACAAGATTAATAATTGATTGATTGAATATACCTCATTGCGTGAAGCCACAGCTCGGTGCAAAGGAGTAAGCCAAACCGAATCTTTTGCATTTACGTTAGCACCTAGAAATAAAAGTTACACTTACTAATTCTTGCACAGCACATTACATTTAATTACACTAAAAAACTATTTCGGTGTTGATCAATTTTGAATACTCTTCCAAACTTCTGCTTCTGTATCGCAGTGATTTCTTTTTTTAATGCAACAAAACTGCCACAAATCCAAAAGCAAAAATATGCCATCTAAAAGCGGTTAAGATCATGTAGAAGTCATTGGTTTTCAGTTTTTTTTCTTTGTGCTTTATCAATTTGAATCTTTTGATAAACGACTAGAGATGGGTCATGGTTTAAGTGGAAATAAGTCTAGTCGTGATGTAAAAAAAAAAAAAAACCTCAAAAACCATGAAAATTAGTTTTGATAAGTGGGCCTCATAGCAACATCGTATCTAGTAAAGAGAAGTAATTGTGCTGTGATAATGTAAGGCATCAAAACAAGGAAACTTAGCAGGAAATGCAGTATACCAACAATGGCATAGCTTAAAAAAAAAAGTATGGTTCTTTAACTGTACTGTAAGAATAGCAGCAAAATGAACTTACCTGACTGAATTAAAAGTTCAATAACTGGGATGTCTCCTAAGTAGGCAGCAGCATGCAGGGGAGAGCGTCTTTCTTGGTCCTGTTCAGTAAAGACAGGTAGAAGGTTACATACCAATAACTAACATGCAGTGTTATCAGTGCCAGCTGTAATGACAACTTCCCTTTAAGTCTCTGCGTTTACAGTTCCTGTAAGTATCATTTTTACAGATGTCCGCGTTTTTTCTGCGGCAAACTCCCTGGGGCGGCGTGAAAAGACGACTTTGTTGTTTAAGTTCGCTTTTCACTCTAATGCACATGCTCAGCGTGCCAACGTGGAAGGACGACGCACTCGCAGCTACCCTGGGCTGGTGCTGTTCTCTCTTGACAGGGGCACCAGCCCGGGGTACAAGCCCCTAACATTTTGGCACCCCCAAGTGACTTAGGCTTTCCTTCTCCTTTAAAAGCCCAGCATTACATACCTCAGACAACACACCAACACATATAAGGGTCCTATTTGATTTTGTCTGTCACACTGTGCTGCAGGCAGCACGATTCTTTGATAGGATCCAGCAGTGTTTTCATTTGTAATTGGCCTATGGAAGGATTGCAGTGCCTACAGCCCAGCATGACTGAAGAACAGTGCAGTGTCTGTCCCTTTCTTTCCTATTACTAAACTGCTGGGCTAGTGGCATTTTGAAACAGAAAAAAAATATATAGAAAGAATATATTCTGCATGTGTATATATAAACACACACACACATTTAGCCTTTATTTAATAATGATTGCACTAATTGTGTGATGTTATGAAGCCATGGATTTTGTTCTGTTACTGAACTATGTGCATATACACAACTTGTTTGTGCATGTAAAAAGGGTTGATGTGATTACAAACTAATGGTCACAGCTCAGCATGGCTATCTATTTCTGAAAAGCTATTTATACCTGCATCAGAACTATTTAAAGGGAAGCAGCACAGGCTAGATTAACTAGGCTAGTTTGGGGGGACCTGAAAGTAAAGTATCCCATCAAAAAACAGCTTGCTAACAAAGAGTGAAACTGATGCGGTTCCCTGAGACTTTGTGCCAGATTTATAACAGGGTTGTTTCTACAACACTATGTTAAATTAAAAGGTGCCCTTTAGGTCATGTAGAACAACTGTAACGTTTTTAAATAATTAAATTTAAAAAAAAAAATTTTAATCCCATTTCTGACCAACTAGTTTCTTTTGGGAAAAAAACAAACCTACAACAAATAAGCACATCTAAAATCTGAAAATAAACTGCAGCTTACCAACACGTTGACATTATCTTTCTGGCTTAGCAATGCACGTACTTCTTCTAGGTTGCGATTGAATATTGCTTGGACCAGTGGATGCTACAGGACAAAGAAAACAGAAGAAAAACTTTGTTAATGGAAAATTCAACTATGTCAACTAGTTACAGCACTGGGAAAACCAAAAAATAAAGCCATACATATTTCCTTCATTAAAACAGGCAACATGAATGTTCAGCACAAGCCCTATCCATTGATCTAATGTTAAAAAAGGGGTTATACTGCCTCTTTCAGGATGAAATCATAGTTCAAGATCCATATATTATAAAAAATTATATTATATTATATTATAGATAGATAGATAGATAGGCAGGCCTTTCCACAGGCGATTTCCTTAATTGTCAGTGTAATGGCTTTTTGGGGAGATTTGCCACACGCGGTAGCAGAGATCTATAATGGGCAACTAATCTCCCCTTGGGGCAGCAGCCTTAAAAAGGGAACTTAACCCTAAAAACGAATATGCTATATTTTATATACTGAACTTACTGTGTCAGCCTAAAGTTTCAGCATTTCAACAGAAGCAATGATTCTGGATTTCAAAGTTGTAGTAGCTCCCCTTCTTTGTCTGCAACACTCACATGCTCATTTTCAATGTGCTCTGAGCAACTGTTGGGAAACTAAGCCTAGGGGGTTGTAGCAAATTATTAAGAAGAAAATGAGGTTGGCCTGTCATTTAAGCTAATGCTACAGGGCTGATTATAAAAATTCTGATGCACAGGTTTCCGAGTTGCCATATAGTAATTCTATATAAATTACTAGTCAGCCTTACAGTATATTGCACATTTTATATTCTACATATAGTGCATATTGTCAGTTAGTCCCACAACTCAATAACTGACAGCAACAAAGAGCAAGTGCAGTGAATTAGTAGAAAAAGAAGATGGGGAGCTACTGGGGCATGTTTGGATTATCCCTGCTAAAGGGCTATGGTTGCCTTGGGCTGGTACAAGGACCAAAAGAAAATGTTCAATATTTCTGTCCTACTTCTTAAGTTAGGCTTTGCTTTTCCTTTAATAAGGTTTATACAGTATAGCATAACTCTATACAGCTAGCAATCAGTAATATCTAGAAGAAAATCTCACTTTCTGAAAGTTTTGTAAATCCATGAATGGCCAGTATGATGTTCCTATAATAAGTTCAAAGTGCGACTTGTTATAGGATCATCATACTGGCCATTCATGGATTTACAAAACTTTCCAAAATTGAGATTTTCTTCTAGATATTACCGATTGCTAGCGGTAGAGAGTTATGATCCTTCAGTTATTTAAAAAACAAAAAACAAATCTGGCGATATAAAAATAATGTAATACAAAGAAGGGAGGCCTTGAGTAGACGAAGGTCCGTAAAATTCCCTGAAGGGTCACATTTTGCAAGCTGGCCTGCAGCTGGACAGCCCTATCATCTATGCAGGTAAGGATATAATTGCCTAATAAATGTGCAACCACTAGAATGATTTATTGTGATCCAAAGATTTTCAGCATTACAGATTCCTTTGTTTACATGAGCTAAAATTACAAAACCAGAGGAAATAATGTAACCAATCATACAGACAATAATAAAGAGATAAAAATCAGGTTGCACAAATATACTTCTAGAAGCTGCACAGTAAGGATTAACCCATGCAGCTGACAGCACAGCTCAGTAATAATCAGGCTGAAGCACCAAGCAATTAAAGTATCTTTATGGCAAAACCACATTACTTGCTTCTTTATGCAGGCCCTCTTCTAGTTATCAACAACCCTGTCATTAAAGTCATTTCAAGTTGCTACTTAAATGGGACGCTAGCAACCAGATTATCTATTTTATTCCAGAACTAGGAAAGAAATGGAAACACTTTGTTTCAAGTGATTACATAGCTTCATGGGTAAATAAACTGCATCATTTACAGATGGAAGGCTAGGTATTCCTGAATATTTTATAAGGTTGTACCAGACCATTAATCTTTTAAGCCATTTCCCACTGAAGTACTTGGTAAAAGTGAAGAGGCAATTTCAGGTGAAAACCAGTGTGCCAAAGTTTTTAACAGCATTCCAGATGAGAGAGAGAGAGAGAGAGAGAGAGAGAGAGAGAGAGAGAGGAAAAAAAAGGTATTCTCCAACTAAACAAAAAGGTGCACATAATGACTGAAGACTCCATTAGGAAGAAAATAATTAAAATAACAAATAGCCCACAAGGCAACATTAACTATTTAAACAGTAAAGACAGCCTTTATGCGAGTTAAACATTTAATGCTAAACTAGCGTTAGTTACCTTTCCTTATGGAGGTAACTCCTAACAAATGCCAGAAGAGCTCTACCACCATAGACTATCATACTACTGTGCATTTACATGGCAGGAGAGGGTTACAGTCTTTTTAGTTAATGTTAGCACACATGAAAACCCATTAGCCACTTCTGCCGAAAGCAACCCAGTGGTAAAGTCACCTAAAAATGTTAGAGTGTATTTAAATAGGTACAATATATGTTGAACTCTTAGGAGTAACAAACTTGAAATTGCAAAACATGGGAAAGAAACTTGATTTTTTGGGTTGATCTCTCCAGCTGCCCTTCTCTTCCACCACACTGCTACCGGTGTTCCTTGCCCTTTCCAGCACTCATCCTAATAACCTGCTAGCTTTGGAACTCTTTACAACTAAACTCAGATCTTCCTTCTTGGGATCACTGGCAAAGCATCTGGTTCAGTCTTGTTGCTTTTGGGAACCTATTTTCCCTCATGTTGGCGAGTATAGGTTTTCCACCCACACAGACAATACTATGTATATATTTTATTTTTTTAAGTACTGTTTGTTCACTCTGTCTGTATGAATTCTGTACTGTATGGTAAGCTCTGCATAAACCAACAGCTCTATATAAAGATGTACATATAAGCAAGCTTTTCATATACTCTATCGACCGGCAACAGTTATGGCCTTATTTAGCAATTTTCAAGTTTGCAAATTCCAGAGTGTCATTTTTAAAAAAAAGAAAAATTAACTTGAATTTGTGAGTTTGGCAACCTCACCAAACAAAAAGGGTCTTACAGTGAATGGGTAGGTACATAGATGTATAAATTCACCTGTGGAAGGTCTGCTCTGACCAGCCATAACAGTGCCTAACAACCAGTGATTAAAAAACATTTCTGAAGTGTGTTCAGCAAAGAGACAGCACAAGCAGATACATCCGAGGACATGCAAAGGAAACAGAAGGAAAGACAGTACTGCAGCTGATTACGCAGTAATACATCTTTAAAAAAATTGGCAGCACACAACTTCCGGACAGACATACATTTACAGTAACAAAAATATGAAAGGTTTCCTTGCGGCTTTGCGCACATGTGTTTTAGATCCAAGCGCAACTGTTTCAACTGCTCCCACCAAAACCACTAAACACTTGTTGCAATAAAAAGGCTCACATCTACATATACTGAATTTACTGCACCATTTATATAAGGTAGCTTTTCACTCAAACCCACAAACTTGGTAAGGAAAGAGGTAAAGAAAAGGATCCTAATGTCCCCACAGTACTTGTCAGGTTCTACATGCAGTTTCCACCCTTTCCTTTCATAGATTTGAGGTCATACAGTAGTGCTAGAAAGTTTGCCATATTTTTAATATCTGTGCATAAACATGACCTAAAATGATCAGTTTTTAAACAAATACTAAAACTAGACGAGAACCAAATTAACTAAATGAGTCAAACACATAATTGTACACATATTTAGCAAAGAAAATGTTACACTGTGTGGGGGAAAAAGTATGTGAAGTTTGGGTAAGTAGTTTGGTGTTTTAAGGAAAGGGATGCTCAGGTGTGAGTGTCAGAGGCCCTGCATTATTTGAAGGGAATGTATTATTGTTTCCACCTTAGTAGCCCGCAGGTCTGGTGGGGGACACAATCTTGCTGGAAAAGTCTGGGTTTTCACTATCCAAATCTGATCTTAGCAACACAGGTTTGTGGTAGTTTGTCAAGGCTCACACAAGAGATTTCTGAAGACCTTCAAAAACAGTTATGATGCTCACTAGAATGGAAAAGGTTGCTATTCTGGACTTCACCATTAAAGGAACAGTAACAGGAATTAAAATATAATGCACTCATGCCCGGCATTCTTAAAACTTCTGTATTTCCTTCAATTAAATTATCAATGGGGGCAGCCATGAAAAAGGATAAAAGGCACAGGTTACACAGCAGAATACAACAGTGTTTCATCTGTTATCGGCTATATAACCTATGCCTTTTTCAGTGCCTTTTCCCCAGCTTGAATGGCTGCCCCTGTGGCTACACAGAAGGGTATTTATATAAACTTTAGCAGAGTTTCTGAAGCTAACACGACTTTTACCAGAGCAGGGCAACAGTACATTATATTTTTATTACTTTGATACACTTATTTTTTGGTGTTACTGTTTCTTTAAGCAGATTGTGTATAAATAGAGACAGCTGTTACTCTCCCCAAGAATGGTCAGTCTGCAAAGATCACAGGTTGTGTGAAGATCTCAAAGAACCCTTGGCTAACAATTGTGTACATGGCATGGTTGCAAGGTAAAAGCCACTTCTATTCAAACCAAATATTACTGCCTGTCTACAGTTTAACAAAGAACAGATATATCAGAAGACTGTTAAAATTCTCAGTCAGTGGATGAGAACAAAATAGAATCCTGTGGCTGAAATGATAAGCATCTAAGTTTGTCAAAATCCAAACCCTGCATTCCAGCATAAGAACTTTATCCCAACTCTAAAACATGGTAGTGTCATGGTATGAGCCTGTTTTGCTGCCTCTGAACCAGATTGCCATTGGGATAGGATTGTGAAATTTGAACTGTACCAGCAAATTCTGCAGGGAAATGTCATCTACCCATGAACTGAAGCTCAAGAGAAAGTGGGCCAAGAAACAAGGCAAGGGCCCTAAAGACACTACCCAAAGAATGGTTAAAGCAGAAGACAGTTAATGGGGAACTCCACCCAAACAAAACTTCCCAATATACATCAATTTAAAAATATGCAGCCTTTTTATGCTTTTTTTTATGTAATAATATGGTTTGGATGGATTCTCCTACTGACTACTTTAAGACTCAAAAAAAATGTAACAGAAGTTGACTGTCCTTGGCCTGGATCTTACAAATCCCACAATTCCCTGCACATGTGATGTCAATAAGAAAAGGAACATGACAGTGCAATGCATATTGGGTCATACAGTTCACGCACGCTGTCTGTAAGCTGTGGAGAAGTTGTTACAATTTTTAACATCAATGTGAATGTATAAATGTGATAGGTTGATTAGGGGTATCTGTTGTGTGGGGTTCTTTAACAAATTTTGGTTCTGAAGCCAGAGTTCCCTTTTAATGGGGGAAGTCTCTGATTTGAAGTTGGCTGAAATTCCTCCCAGCTCATGTGCCGGACTAACCAACAGTTAGTTCATATGTTTAGTTGCAGTTATTGCTGCCTAAAAGGGGCACAGAAGTTACTGACAGCAAAGGTTCACATACGTTTGTAGAAAAATAACCCTTCAGCACACCCTGTTCACTCATACAACAGAAGTCTGGTACACAATATGAGGAATCAATCCTTTACTAAGCACATACGGAAACAAAAAATACCAGCACCCCAGAAAGGATGCAAACAGGGATAACCTGTGCGAGTTTAATCAAATGTAACACATACTTTTGCCACAAACAAAAATCTAACTGAAAAATGATCCTCAATATATAAACAATTATGTATGGGATCTAGCCACCTTCAGGTTTGTACATTTTGGATCTGCTTTCTCTTGCTCTAGGAGACTTCAGTACCCCTATTGACAATCACAACAGTTCAGCAGTATCTCATCTTACTTCCTTCACCACCTTTGGGTTCAGACTCACTCCAACAGACACTGTCTTGTTCTACTATATACCCATTCTTTCAATGTGTTTTTGATTCCCAAACTCTCCCTTTGCTCTTTCTGATCACCATCTGATTTTTAACAAATTACTTTATGCCATATCACAGCCACCAAAAGCCAACTGAACTGCAAGGCACGCCATGTTTGTTTCACTAGGGGATAAATCGCCAATAAAGCCCACATTTTCCTAACACCGACTATACCTTTCCTCTGGAATCAAAAAAGAACCCTAGTGGAAATTATCATGGCCTCCCCCTACACCATTTGTGGTGTGCACTAACAAGACAGTAATGCGCCTGTCATTGCCCACAAGGAATGTATTTCAGCCAGAATAAAGACACTAGCATTATTTTCCCAAAATCTGCAGTATATGTTGGTGCTATATGAATATAACAGGCAGTAAATACAAATGTGCACACTAACAGATGCATTACTGTCCTGTCAATGCCCATATAAATGGTGCGGAGGGAGGCTATATCAGAGTTTTAACCCCCATTTCTGTCATGCTTGTGTAGCTCCAACAAACTTTGGTTAAAAAAACACAATTGTGAAATGACTTTTTTTATAATATATATATATATATAAAAATGTGGGATTGAACACTGACCAAGAAGCCCAAGGAGGGGCCTTGGAATAAGCCAGTTAAGTTAGGGAACTTGCTCTCCTGCAGCCTTAATATTGGGTGCAGCAGTTCTAGGGCAGCCGGTGGGTACTGGGTGCAGCAGTTCTAGGGCAGCCGGTGGGTACTGGGTGCAGCAGTTCTAGGGCAGCCGGTGGGTACTGGGTGCAGTTCTAGGGCAGCCGGTGGGTACTGGGTGCAGTTCTAGGGCAGCCGGTGGGTACTGGGTGCAGTTCTAGGGCAGCCGGTGGGTACTGGGTGCAGCAGTTCTAGGGTTACTGGGTGCAGCAGTTCTAGGGTTACTGGGTGCAGCAGTTCCCGGCCTGCAGGCTGGACCACCCTAATGCAGCCAAACGCTGCGATACCCAACACGGAATCGCCAGTCCATATGCCCCCCTTAATATAGTAGCTGAGGCCTAGCACTATACATGAAGGCCTGAGGCGCAGCTAGGCCGCACAATCCTCCGGCTCGCATAAAGCTGTGCAGCAGAGCTTGAGGCTCACCTGGTCAGTAATGCTGAGGATTCCCATGTCCTGCAGTCAGTCAGCATGGAGCTCCCGTCATGAGGCGGTGTCTCCCGCGGGCCGGAGAACAGGAGACAGCTGCAGGCGCTCAAGCTGCGCCGTTCCTCCTCGATCCTTTTTTCTTATTGCTGCGGGAAGCCAGGGCCCGCCTACTAGCCGTTGGGTCACAGCGCCGCCTACCGCACACTTTCGGAAGTGCGAAGCTACGAATCAACTTATACAGCGCGACGCTGGCTCTCATGTCTCCGTCTCGTTTCTGATAGGGGAATACTGACACCTAGTGGCGGCTGCACAAATCGCAGGGTAGTGCAATGTGACGCACGAGTGAAATCTAGAACGCAAGGTTGCATGGAACGGCGCGACTTTATCGTAACCTGTCGCTTACTTGTATCTAAATCAGTTACAGCCACGATTTGTTTAGTACAGAATTAAGCACATGGACATAGGGTAATGTAGGGATGTATAACCTGACCCATGTGCCGCTCATGTTGCACACAAAGGGGGACAATATCAGGCCTGGACTGGGATTCTAAAGAGGTAGTGGCATTTTAAGTACACAGAGACCCAAATAGCCTTCTCCCCCAGCCAAATAAATAATAATCAAGCTACTGCATCTTACAGCAGCATCTCTGGCATTTGCCATAATCTACAGATTGCCAGTCTGGGCCTGGACAATATTGCTGTGATAGATTTTGCTGACAGTACCAGGCCAGTTATCTGTATGGAGCCTGTCATTTCTGAGACATATGTAAAAATTAAGAATGTACCAGTGAATTATACTCATCTAAAAATAGAAGGATTGTGCTTAAAAAAGTTGTGTTTTGGAGCCAAACCTGTCTGTTAGTCCCTAAATGAAGAACTGGCCACATATCATTTGCCTCTTGGGCAAAAAACTGAATCACTTTAGAGGTCTGGTGGGCCTTTAGGGAGTGGTCCCAGTCTAATGAGATTTTTCAACAAGTCCAACAAATATTTTGGTTAAATGGGCCTGTAATCTTAAGAAATAGTTCAGCTTACATGCCTATAGTGTTGCTGTATCTGTTGTTCTGTACCTTTGCCTACAAATTCAAATGCCTCCATTTGAATATAAATTACAGCAACTGACCACATTCCCTGCCAGTTCACAACTCAAATGTTCTGATTCATCATATTATGACTAAAATATTAAACTATATTATGATGGTTTCTTTTTTACTTTCTCCCTGTTGCTTTAGGTGCTATGGCCCTATGGCCCTGTAACATGACTGGATATCTTTGTGTTGATCAGCTGTCAGTTTCAGTTCTAATGCTGGGGCGGCATAGTCCCTTCCAAGTGTATAATTGTAGACAGGAGATGTAGACTAGCAGTTCTCCTTGTATAAAGGAGTTTTACAGTTTTATACTATGAGAACTGCTAATCATCCTCTAGTTTTGTTGGGATCCGGATTAGTGCCTTTGTCTATGTTTTTCTCCCCTTTGCTAAAGGACTGGGGCATGTGCACCTAGACCCACCTTTACTGGAGGTAAGCTTCTACACTACTCCTACATTCTACTAGAATCAAACTGCAAATGATTAAGTGTATGATTATGTTATCTAAAACTGAACTTGGGATCCAAAATCCATGATGGTAATGGACCATGTTTCAATTCTTCCTTTAATTATGAACCCCTGCCCCCTCCAGAGGTAGTTGCTTGGTAATTGAGTGAGGTAATGCTGCTCTAACCTGCTGATCCTGTTTCTAATGAGTGTGAGCCTTTTTGGCCTGGCTTTTGACCTTGTTTTCTGTTTTCCTCCTTTCTATCCCACAAAGACAACTTTACACGCTAACTGGGATCTAGCACATTGCCACAGCCTTTTGGTGGGACATAGAACAGCTGTAGCCCCTGCTCCTCAGTGGTATTTATACTACTAACTATTTAATACTTTTATTGCTGGCTACCTTGGAACTCTGATTTCATCCTGCTACACAGTGCCTATTGTTTTTCCTCTTGTATTCCTGTAGAATAGAAATACACAGGTTATAATTAGCCAAGAAAGCCTCAATGTTTTTTTTTTTCTGTGTTGCAAATCTAGTGATCTAGGTGCTTAGAACTGATTTCCTTCCCTGCTTAACAAACTACCCTTTTTACAGGGAACTTTGATCACTGCAGAAGTCAAGAGGTTACTAAAGAATCTTTTTCTCAATAATGGTTTGCTAATTAAGAAGAATTACTGCATAAAGGGCTCACAGGAGCATTTTCATTTATTTTCATTTTTTACAAATTCATGAAGAAGAAACTCAGAAAGCACTTTTAACAAACTGCCATTTTAAAGCAAAATTGCAGCTGTACAAGTTTTACATACAATAGCAAGTGGCTATATAAACCCTTTCCCAACCAATAGCTGCATCTGTTGCATGTGGTTAGATGCGTAGGTAATAGTAATCAAAATCTCAAAACTGAATACTGCCACCTAGTGGCTTACTTACAAAATTGTGAAAAGTGAAAAAATAAACACTTCAGCTGGGAACCACTGATCAGATCGTGCTGCAGATCTATGGATACCCATCAATTCTAAGCCAGATATCTATTGAGTAGACCTTTATGACTGGTGGCAGTTCTTTATAAGTCCTATTCTGAGGGTCTCCTGGGGCTGAAGTCCCCAGGGGGCCCAGTGCAGTCAGGTGGGGGTAGGTGTGGGTGGAACAGGGGCAGCCCTTGAGCGCACAAGTTTAATCCACCTTTGTTTAGGAGGCCCCCATACATGTGGAAATAAGATGTCCACTTGATTTGTAGGGGTCAGGTTGGCAACTTATATCAGCCTGTGTATGGCCAGCGAAAGGCTTGTGGCACTATGCTTGTGTAACAGAAACACTTACCCACTGGCATACCATAAAGGAATCCTTTATTATTTCATTGTTATTTTCACATCTTTCCTGTCTTTCGCTGAGATTTCATCATAAAATGTAAGTAACATACAAGTCTTACCCACTTTCTTCAAATTTCTTTGAAGTCAGCACTTTTTCTATATTCCTCATTGCATTGATGCAAGTCTTTCAGACATTCCTGTGATAGTACTCAGAAGAAGGTATCTAGAATGTCTCCATAAATGATTCAGGTTCAGTTTTTCTCTGGATGTTTGTAACTCTAAGATCCTGATAATTGATATCCTTTATGTAGTATCAGCAGCCAATGTAACAAAATTGTGTTGCAAATAATATCTTGGGCCCGAGGGACTCAAAGCTAAATATCTTTGTCTAATATACAGTTGCAAGAAAAAGTATGTGAACCCTTTGGAATTATATGGATTTCTGCTCAAATTGGTCATAAAATGTTATCTGATCTTCATCTAAATCACAACAATAGACAATCACAGTCTGCTTAAACTAATACCAAACAAATAATTAAATGTTTCCATGTTTTTATTGAACACACCATGTAAACATTCACAGTGCAGGTGGAAAAAGTATGTGAACCCTTGGATTTAATAACTGGTTGAACCTCCTTTGGCAGCAATAACTTCAACCAAACGTTTCCTTATTTGCAGATCAAACGTGCACAACGGTCAGGAGTAATTCTTGACCATTCCTCTTAACAGAACTGTTTCAGTTCAGCAATATTCTTGGGATGTCTGGTGTAAATCGCATTCTTGAGGTCATGCCCCAGCATCTCAATCGGGCTGAGGTCAGGACTCTGACTGGGCCACTCCAGAAGGCGTATTTTCTTCTGTTTAAGCCATTCTGTTGTTGATTTACTTCTATGCTTTGGGTCGTTGTCCTGTTGCAACACCCATCTTCTGCTGAGCTTCAGCTGGTGGACAGATGGCCATAAGTTCTCCTGCAAAATGTCTTGATAAACTTGGGAATTCATTTTTCCTTCGATGATCACAATCTGTCCAGGCCCTGATGCAGCAAAGCAGCCCCAAATCATGATGCCCCCACCACCATACTTCACAGTTGGGATGAGGTTTTGATGTTGCTGTGCCGTGCCTCTTTTTCTCCACACATACGGGCTCATTTACTAATCCACGAATCCAAATGGGAAAAATTCGGATTGGAAAAGGAAAATTTTTTACGACTTTTTTGTAGCTGTTACGACTTGTGCGAATTGTCGCAACTTTTTCATAGCCATTACAAATTTTGTGAATTGTTGCGACTTTTTCATAGCCATTATGACATTTGTGAATTGTTGCGACTTTTTCATAGCCAATTTGACTTTTGTGAATTGTCGCAACTTTTTCATAGCCATTACGACTTTCGTGAATTGTTGCAACTTTTTCGTATTGAGCGCTCTAAAAAGTCGCAAAATACCAATCATTAAGAAAAAAATGCATTCAGACGCTTTTCGGACGTTCGTGGATTAGTAAATGTGCCCCATAGTGTTGTGTGTTTCTTCCAAAAACTCAACTTTGGTTTGATCTGTCCACAGAATATTTTGCCAGTACTGCTGTGGAACATCCAGGTGCTCTCCTCCCATGAAATCCATTCTTGTTTAGTGTTTTACGTATCGTAGATTCACTTACGGGGATGTTAGCAGATGTCAGACACTTTTGTAAGTCTTTAGCTGACACTCTAGGATTCTTCTTCACCTCACTGAGCATTCTGCGCTGTGCTCTTGCAGTCATCTTTACAGGACGGACACTCCTAGGGAGAGTAGCAGCAGTGCTGAACTTTCTCCATTTATAGACAATTTGTCTTACCGTTGACTGATGAACAGCAAGGCTTTTGGAAATACTTTTATAACTCTTTCCAGCTTTATGCAAGTCAACAATTCTTAATCGTAGGTCTTCTGAGAGCTCCCTTCTGCGAGGCATCATTCACATCAGGCAATGCTTCTTGGGAAAAGCAAACCCAAAACTGGTGTGTTTTTTATAGGGCAGGGCAGCTGTAACCAACACCTCCAATCTTATCTCATTGATTGGACTCCAGTTGGCTGACACCTCACTCCAATTATTGTTGGTAATTTTAACCAACCAGAACCTTATTATAGAACAAGACTCTGAGACAAGGTTCTTAGCATAACTGATGCTTTATTCATTAATCAAAGACAGTCTTGGGGAAGCTTTCAGCAACACAGAACAGTAACCTGAAATGTGTCAGTAACAGCTTCCAATGAGACCCTGAAAGTCTTAGCCTTTTATAGAGGATGACATACCTTATCTAAAAAGTATATGATACCCCTTTTACAACTTTCTGTGTGCTCTGTGGTTCCAGCTGTGCAAATAGCAAATTGCATGTAGGGTCTTAGCTACTCAGCACTATCATGTCTGACCTTTGTGATTTTATAAGATGGTATATTTGACTTTTATATTCTACTTTATACCTTGCATATATATTATATGTATATACCTTTATCTCCTACCTCACCTGCCTTGGGTTGTCTTTATAGGGGACACTGGGGGATTTTATGTGTCCCTTTATACAGAACTTACCCGTCATAAGTGAGTGTCTCAACATTATCTCTTGGAGATGTCAGTAGTCTAGGGGTTCACATACTTTTTCCACCTGCACTGTGAATGTTTTCATGGTGTGTTCAATAAAAACATGGAAACATTTAAATATTTGTGTGGTATTAGTTTAAGCAGACTGTGATTGTCTATTGTTGTGACTTAGATGAAGATCAGATCACATTTAATGACCAATTTGTGCAGAAATCCGTATAATTCCAAAGGGTTCACATAGTTTTTCTTGCAACTGTAGCTATCCTGATAGGAGCAGGGTTGTCTGTTGTAAGTGTCTCCTGATTAGGCTGTTTAAGATAATCGTAAAGCTATATTTGTCCAAACTGACTGTCTTACCTTTACTTCTAACAAGGCAGCCAGGGCAGTCTTGCAAACAGGGGACTCCGTCCATTTGTCTCAAATAATGTTATTGTATTATTAAAAAAAATGCTGTCCCAGTATCCCTACAGCTACACTTTGGTAAAGCCCTTATCCAAAGAATTTAGTAAAAGCAGTTATTGAGATAAAGTGAAATGGAACAAGTCTAGTCCAGCCACTTAAGGACCAAAGCCCAATCCTTGTGCATTTTTGCTCTCCAATTTGTACCTGTATGTTATCCACCCACTTAGACTGTAAGCTCTACAGGGCAAGGACCTCCTTTCTTTTGTCTCTTACCGTATGGCACTACATTTCTGTGTATTTATACTTATTTATTGTATTTATTATAAAACTTAACTGTGTGTACTTGTGTATATTGTAAGATTGTATACCACTGCAGATCACTGTAGCGCTTTATAAATAAAGTTCTAAGTACTTACAAAACCAAAAGGACAGTTGTTTTAACAGTTTTAACTTTATTTAAACTGGTTATCTTAATTAACAGAAAATAACCGAGAACCAATTCAGTGTATTTATCAAAACAAGTAAATAAGATTTATAATCTCAATAATAAAATGCACAGCAATTTGGCAGCTAATTTTAGAAGACCTGAGTTGGCTCTAGGAGACTCTTAAAAAAAAAAAAAAAAAAGTTTCCATATTCATATTAATTATATTTCAGAAAATATACATTTTGATATGGTACTTATATTTTATATGTCAGGTTTACAACACAACAATATAAAATGTTCAAGTATAGCAAATGATTTTGGATTTTTGCAACAATCTTCATAAAGTCATGCACTTGAAAAAAGGAAAATTCCAGACACATCCCAGTAAACAAGATGCAATCATTTATGTAAAAACCGAGCAGAAACTTTCCAACGCATACCATTGTTGAGAAAAAATATAAGGTAGGGTGGGGTGTGCTAAAGCATCAATTCAGCATTCTACACAATATTTTTCAGTTTCAAGCTCATTGGAAAGTACAGCACAAACAGGGCAGATACTGCCATACAGGCAGCAAGCTCATGGACACAGTGCTGGAGTCCAACTCAAGCTTTACCGGTGCCTACATGACTGTACAGGACATCATCCATTTAGCTAAGATCCTCCCATAAAAGTGCAGTCATCTGAACTTCCCTCATTCAGTCCTTTAGCAACTTAAGGGGAAGAACCCAGATCGTTTCCAGGTTCATCGTTAATGAACCTCATGAGCTCCATGGGGGCCTCCTGGCCAAGTTCTCGTTTGTCTTGGCAGACTCTTCAATTACCTTAAGAACCAGCTCATTACGTTTCCGCACCTCTGCTAACATAGCTGGATTGGCTTCAGGGAAATTCTGTAGCAAAATTATAAACATTGGTTAGATTTTCTATTAAGCAATTTGTGATCTAGCAACATTCATTGTAAGTCTATGTGGAGTACATCAGCCCCACTTACTCAGATTCTGCTCTAAAACTACAAGCCCTAATACAGGTATGTTGACTGAATAAAGGGGCAGTATACCCCCTTTTTATTATTATCTGTTATTTATAAAGCCCCAACATAAGCAACAATGCTGTATAATAAATGGGCGTACACACTGAACATACAGATTTATATGCAAAGGAGCCAATAACTAATACAAGAGGTAAAGACAGCATTGCCTGAAACAGCTTACAATTTTTCCACATTAGTTTAATGAGTAGGGCTTATGACATAATTAAAACATTAGGAAAAAAGAAATATCTAATGTTTTATTTTTCAGGTTTTTTCCCAGTGGGAGGGGGGGGGGGGGCAAGGTTATATCTTTGTAACTGTAAGAAAGTATTATTAGAAAATAGCTAAGGGATATAAATAGAATTGAAACTTATTGGGATTGCCTACAACAAAGCAGAGAACGGTGTTTTGACCTCAACTGTTCTCTCCCAGAGGGTAACAGCAATCAAAATGCCCAATATGCAGTTCCTCTGAGAGTTCTTTCCACAGATTCAGTGTAGGAAGAAATGTATGGGTCGAAAACATTTCGCTTTATATAAATAAAACTGATTAAAGTCTCACTAAGTATCTTTCTAATTTCTATTACTATTGCAATCTGCTCCAATCTGGCCTGAATATGCACAATTAAAACATATGCTTGGACAGTTCATAGGAAAATGGCAGATTTTCCTTCAGGGTTTTCTCCCTGGAGCAGCAAACACCTTGTATGCCATTAGCCACAGGGACTAAAACAGGTCCATTCTGGGATTCAAAATACACCATGGCGTTTTAAGTGCACAGGACCCCAACAGCCCCAATAAATAGTGACTGTCTGTGGCATCTTACAGCAGCCACTTTGTAAATTATGGCAAATGTCAAACTGCCAGTGTGGACTGGACTGAGTTGCTTTTCAGTAGATCTATTTTGCCACTCTAAGCATTTAGGAAATATTGAGCTGTCAAAAGGTATCTCCATTCCTTCAGTTTTATTACTCAGTATTACGGTTCTGTAAATGGGGGACCCCCATTTCCATTAGCTTTATGCACAGATTAGCTACAGCCAGGGTAGTGTGAGTACTGCACTTACTCATTTAGATAGCATGAATTTTATTGCTAGCCAATTAGACCATTGGAATGTTAAGGTGGCCATACACGGGCCGATTGTAGCTGGCGATATCGGTCTCTTGGGCCGATAAGCTGCCAAATCGGTCTGTGTAGAGGCACAAACGACAGGCCTGCCCGACAGATATCAATGGGGCAGGTTAAATAATTGTCGGATCGGGTACCGCAGCGGCTCATTGATGTGGTCCCTGAACCGACTGCGCCCATTACTGTTGTTCTAATTTGATCATTTGGCCCTGGGGCCAAATGACCGAATTAGCCTAAATTTACCCGATATCTTCCACCCGTAGGTGGGGATATCGGGAGAAGATCTGTTCGCCTCTAGCTAATGAATAAAGAAAGGATGGGGCACAAGTTGCAAGTCTAAGGGGCACATTTACTAACCCACGAACGGGCCGAATGCGTCCGATTGCGTTTTTTTCGTAATGATAGGTATTTTGTGATTTTTTCTGAAATTATCGCTACTTTTTCGTAACCAATACGATTTGCGCGAAAAAACGCAAGTTTTTCGTAGCCATTCCGAAAGTTGCGCAAAATCTGGCGATTTTTTCGTAGAGTTAAAACTTGCGCGAACATCGCGCCTTTTAAGTTTTAACGCTACGAAAAAATAGCGACTTTGCGCAACTTTCGGAATGGCTACGAAAAACTCGCGTTTTTTCGCACAAGTCGTAATGGCTACGAAAAACTCGCGTTTTTTTCGCGCAAATCGTAAAGACGCTGAAAAAAAATTGCAAAAAATACAAAAAAGTCGCAAAATGTTCGTTTTCCAATCGGAATTTTTCCAATTTGGATTCGAATTCGTGTCTTAGTAAATCAGCCCCTAAGTCTTCCTTACACTTGCAATCTACTGGAAATGCCAAGGAATTGAGAGAATTTTTTTTTAACAAGGGACTTTTAACAAGGGAAAACTTTCCCTAAAAAAAATAAATAAAATCACGTTGCTGCTATAAACGGATAGCCAACACCTCCTTGCAGAATATGTTCCTCCAAAGTAAAAAAAAACAGGCGCTTAGATCACTCAAAAAATAAAAAAAACTAAAATCTATGACATATATAAACATATAAATTTTAAAAATAGAACTAGCCGGCAAAGTGCTGTTCGCTGCAAAGTGCGTGCCATCACATATGTACAACGTGACAGTGCAGGTAGGCAAACTTACCCTACACATTTCCAACCTCTGTTGTTGTCCAGGAGCCACAAGCACCCACAGAACGCCACCAATACCTGTGCAGACGCCAAGCAAGAAAGTCCCCTTAACGATCTGCCGCAAAGTCTCCATTGCCACTAAGTGAGCTTGAGGAAGCGATGTAAGACCCAAGGTGACTGATTCATGGAGGGCTAATCAGAGACTGGAATGCTGCCTGGTGTACACTGCCTATCTTGCCAAGAAAGAAACAAAGAGTTGATTTGGGTACACAAACGAGATGAGGACATTTAATGGAAAGAGCGCCTTACGTAGCAAGATAAACTCTCCCTTTGCTCTTTCTCATCACCATCTGATGTTTTAACACATTATTTATTCCATATCACAGCCACAAAAAGCAAAATGGTGGGCTGGGGGTACTGGGTGCAGGAGTTCCCAGGCAGCTGGGGGTACTGGGTGCAGGAGTTCCCAGGCAGCTGGGGGTACTGGGTGCAGGAGTTCCCAGGCAGCTGGGGGTACTGGGTGCAGGAGTTCCCAGGCAGCTGGGGGTACTGGGTGCAGGAGTTCCCAGGCAGCTGGGGGTACTGGGTGCAGGAGTTCCCAGGCAGCTGGGGGTACTGGGTGCAGGAGTTCAAGGGCAGCTGGGGGTACTGGGTGCAGGAGTTCAGGGGCAGCTGGGGGTACTGGGTGCAGGAGTTCAGGGGCAGCTGGGGGTACTGGGGGCAGGAGTTCAGGGGCAGCTGGGGGTACTGGGGGCAGGAGTTCAGGGCAGCTGGGGGTACTGGGGGCAGGAGTTCAAGGGCAGCTGGGGGTACTGGGGGCAGGAGTTCAGGGGCAGCTGGGGGTACTGGGGGCAGGAGTTCAGGGGCAGCTGGGGGTACTGGGGCAGGAGTTCAGGGGCAGCTGGGGGTACTGGGGGCAGGAGTTCAGGGGCAGCTGGGGGTACTGGGGGCAGGAGTTCAGGGGCAGCTGGGGGTACTGGGGGCAGGAGTTCAGGGGCAGCTGGGGGTACTGGGGGCAGGAGTTCAGGGGCAGCTGGGGGTACTGGGGGCAGGAGTTCAAGGGCAGCTGGGGGTACTGGGTGCAGGAGTTCAGGGGCAGCTGGGGGTACTGGGTGCAGGAGTTCCCGGGCAGCTAGGCCGCACAATCCTCCGGCTCGCATAAAGCTGTGCAGCAGAGCTTGAGGCTCACCTGGTCAGTAATGCTGAGGATTCCCATGTCCTGCAGTCAGTCAGCATGGAGCTCCCGTCATGAGGCGGTGTCTCCCGCGGGCCGGAGAACAGGAGACAGCTGCAGGCGCTCAAGCTGCGCCGTTCCTCCTCGATCCTTTTTTCTTATTGCTGCGGGAAGCCAGGGCCCGCCTACTAGCCGTTGGGTCACAGCGCCGCCTACCGCACACTTTCGGAAGTGCGAAGCTGCGAATCAACTTATACAGCGCGACGCTGGCTCTCATGTCTCCGTCTCGTTCCTGATAGCGGAATACTGACACCTAGTGGCGGCTGCACAAATCGCAGGGTAGTGCAATGTGACGCACGAGTGAAATCTAGAACGCAAGGTTGCATGGAACGGCGCGACTTTATCGTAACCTGTCGCTTACTTATAACCTGACCCATGTGCCGCTCATGTTGCACACAAAGGGGGACAATATCAGGCCTGGACTGGGATTCTAAAGAGGTAGTGGCATTTTAAGTACACAGAGACCCAAATAGCCTTCTCCCCCAACCAAATAAATAATAATTAAACTACTGCATCTTACAGCAGCATCTCTGGCATTTGCCATAATCTACAGATTGCCAGTCTGGGCCTGGACAATATTGCTGTGATAGATTTTGCCAACAGTACCAGGCCAGTTATCTGTACAGAGCTGCTCATTATACAGTGTACTCACTGCTGGTCTGTGCAGGAAGCTAGTGGAAATGGGGGTCCCCATTTGGAGCTGCTGCCATGAGGGGAGTTGAGAAACTTGCCTTGGGGCAGTGCCCCACAGGTCACCAGGGGTGGCATCAATATTCTGGTAATTTAAAGAGCCAAATGTCCAAGCACAAGTGTGTATATTCAGGCCAGATTGGAGCAAATAGCAGTTTTCTACACAAGCTGAGAAACCCTCCATATAATGGGCCACTCCTTATTTTAAAGAGAATGGAATGGGAAATACTTTTCAGATTCAAAAATTTTACACTGTTTAATGCAAGACGTTATTAAAATAGATATTTCTTACTTTTTGCCCAATGTTTTAATTATGTCAGAAGCCCTACTCATTAAACAAATGTGGAAAATTTGTAAGCTGTTTTAGGCAGTGTTGTCTTTATCTCTTGTATTCAGGGTTGCACATAGGGGTGAGTAGTAAGCATACTTGGGGACAGGTTGGTAATGGAATGGGGAGGTAAAATAGGCAAGTGGGGTGGGGAAATAGGTGGATGGGAGCAGGGTAGAGACACGTTTCCAAAGTGGGGGGAGATTGCTACAGAGAGGGTGAGGGAAGAGAGGGATCTAACCCTAGCTGGTGATTTGCTGGCAAGGATGGTCAAACCCTAAATTAGCAAGTGGGGGTACTTGTTGTGCCTGTGCCTATAGATGCCTGCTAGGGCTGCCACCTTTTCTAGAAAAAAATACCAGCCTTCTTTTATGTTTATATTTTTTACCTATTAAAAACTTTGCCATCAAAATTTTTACTGGCCAGGCTGGTAAAATAGTGGCTAGGTGGCAACCATAACCTGCACCAGGAGCTTTCTGTAGAGTTGCCACTTTTTCTGGAAAAAAGATGCCGGCCTTCCTATATTTTAATCTTTCCTTCCTATTAATAACATTGGTATCAACTCTAGCTTCCTCCCAGCAGGGTCTGGGCAGAAGGGGTATTTGCCAAGGGTAGGGTTGCCAAGTGTCCGGTTTTCAGAAGGCCTGTTCAGGTGAAAACTGCCTGGCTGGTTTTCCAAATTAGGAAACAAGACTATCCTTTACTGACGCAACAATCAGCCAATCACTGATCATCATAACAGCACCACCCATAACATCATGGTCCTGCTCCCAATGTCACTGCACGCTCCCGCCCAGATTTTCAGAAGACAAAAGGTGGCAACCCAAGCCTAGGGCCCACCAGGACTGGGGGCCCACAGTCGGAACTTGAAGCATAGCATGACAAGACCTTTTATTTTAATCAGCTCAACCATTGCCATTTATTTTTATTTGCTTTAACTTTCTAATAGAGCAGGTGTTTTAAGGGATATTTTTTTCTTAAGGTGACATTTTTTCATTTGTTTTGTATCAAAATAATACTGGTAATATTGTCAACATTTAATTAACGTCATTATCGTTAGATGTGGCCATTTGTCCTAGGCCTTATTCCCACCAGGGGCTCCACAAAATTACTTGAGGTTGTAAAGTTGCTTCTGGGAATTGGTAGTTAACCATCCTATGACAGGGGATGGAGTAGGCTTTTAGAGTTGGAAGAAGACATGTTACACAAGGATGTAGTGTACCAAGGCAGACTTTTATTTAGCAGCACAGGGGGATGGCATCACAATATAGTGAAACCACAAAACAAATCCATCTTTGGTATATCAGTTACATACCTCCCAACTGTCCCAATTTTCAGGGACAGTCCCTCCTTTGACAGCTCAACCTGCAGTCCCGGACTTACTGAAAAGTCCCTCATTTCCCTTTTATCTCTTGCACTGAAAAAGACACAAATTTAATTAAAAGTAGCCTTTGGCAGAGAGCCCAGAAATCTTATCGAGCGTCACCTGCACTTAGATACATTGTTTCTCACATTTAATTAAATAAGTGGGCTTTTGGCAGAGAGCCCAGAAATCTTAACGAGCATCACCTGCACTTAGATACATTGTTTCTCACATTTAATTAAGTAAGTGGGCTTTTGGCAGAGAGTCCAGAAAGGTAAAAAGCAGTTGTGTGAGTGAAGTTTATTAGAGCACAGGTCACATGGCTATGGTACCCTGGGAAATAAAGAATATGGATAGCCCCTTTGAAATATCAAAATTAAATATAAAAAATTGTGTTTGCACTTTTAAAAAAACTGATTTCAGTGCAGGATTCTGCTGGAGAAGCTCTATTAACCCATGCATTTTGAAAAAAACAGATTTTGATCCTTGAGTCCTAAGGGATATATATATATACACATTTTTTTAAACTGGTATTTGTGATTATGGTTTATATGTAATGATCACTTGGTTCAGGGCAGTGTGCCTTCAACTCTATTCTTTGTCTATTTTAGTAAGCTTAGACTATTTCTTTATTTCATACCTTATTATGATCAAGTTATCATGCTTGAGGTTAATCCTCTTACCAATATCTTGAGATAGCTGTGGGGGCCTACCAATGAGATATGTGCCCTAGCAATCTGCAAATTCTTGCAAATGCCAGAGAAGCTGCTGTAAGCTGCCACAGACAGTCACTATTTAGTGGGCCTGTGTGGGGCTGTTTGGGCTTCTGTGTACTTAAATGCCACTGCCTCAGGTCTTCGTTCAGACCTGCTTGTGCCCACTGGTACTTTAAAACATCCCTGCCTCCTCATGTGGGCAGAATAGCACTTGTGATGGGGTTCTCTGCAAAAAATATGGATTTTGAGAGAGGAAGACTTAAAACCAGTTGTCTCTAGAATGCTATAGCTATAATGTCCTCTCTGAATGACTGGCTGCAGGTTTTGTTGGGTATATAACATCAAGGACAACTTGACAGTCCCAAGTGGGTTAATTCCGACAGGTTTCTGTGCATTGATGTACAGATATATACTGTTGGTGGATCCTGACTCAGGTTTGTTTTGAGAGGGTAACTCAGACCTCATAGATGTTCTCATCTTGTCCTAGTTTGATCTTCCCCCTTACTTGTGTCTGTGACTGTTTCTCCCTGCAGTCCCTGAGAAGCTAACAGGTAATCCCTGCAAAAGCTGCTTTACTCTTTTTTTATGAATCAGCAAATCTTAACATTTAACAGCCCCATGAGCCACTTATAACAGGGAGCATAACATGATACATCATCTGTAAAGGGGATTAAATGTGTTTTTCATGCAGATCAATATTTTAATGGGAGGAGCTTATAACCATGCTTCTAGGATATATTCATTATTACAATCAGAGATTGGTGCAAAACTCCAAATGTTTATAAATGTCAAATACCTGAGTATCATTAACTAAAATAGCCTATGGCTAATGCCTAATTTCTGGTGCAAAAATAAGGCTGTATAAAAATGTTATTGAATAAAATACAGTGCAATGCCCAGACTGTGGTATATATATATATATATATACTTAAAATATATCTGACTTATATCTGTAAGCTTTAGAAAAAATAATGAAATATAATCCCATCAGCTATTGTTGCTTTAACATTATAAAAACATTATTTTTAAAATGCTGCTTTTGTTTTGCTGAAGGGCATTTTCAGTCTCCAATTTCATTCTAGCTTCTCCAACAGCATTAACTCATAGCTGTTATCATTCTAAAATAGTTTCCACTTTGCATTGCTGTTGGCTCCTTTTGCAATGCAAGAATTACATACACAGGGGGGAACACTGTCTGGTATTATATAGGACATGCACTGATTTGTACTATAAGCACCCAGTTTCAGTATCCATGTGTTAGTGGAGTGCACTCACTGAAGAATACCCCTAGAAATTATTGATAGTTGGCATCTGACTTCTCAGATTGGAACTGTGCATTTGTTCACCAAAACACTGACTCTAGCACTCATACAAACTGACCTAATAAGAGTTCATACTGTCATCACTCAGCTCTGGTAGACCCACCCAATAAGCACAATAGTAATAATACAAATACAATTTACAGATTTTACTCTTCTCAAGTCAAATGTAGGTAGGCCCAAGGGAGCCAAATAATTGTTTTAAAATAGCAATCTAGCTAGAAAGATCTTAGTTTAGTATTTTCTTGTCCTTTAGCCAGTTCAAACACATACACACAATGGGTGAGTAAAGTACAGGATTGTGTGACTGTGACAGCACAGTGCGGCACAGAATAAGATTAATTAAATTAATAAAAGAAGATCCTTTTTGAGACAAAAATGAAAAGTTATATAAAAAGTTTTTTTTTATTATTAGAAACTATATGATATATATGAATTGTAATTGTTTTATTAAGAAAATAGCATAGACTAAACAGATGTTAAACTAATAATCCCTTAAATCTGTTACAGAATGACAATTTTCATACAAATTAAATAGTGGGTGGGGCAGGTATCAAAATGCATTACAAAATAACAAAATGTACAATAAACCATTGTGTACAAGTAGCAGAGCCGTGAATGACAGCTCAGGAATGATGGGAAAATGAGGATTAGGCCAGTCCAAGGACAGAGCGTCTTAAGGCAGCAAAGCAGCTGAATAAAGATCTCCAGCTTCGAGCATGAGACTGCACAACCGCTGAGAGGTACGCAATATCACAAAAATCCTATAATAATCTAAACATTAATCTAATGTAGACTGTATCACTGCTACCAACATGCACCACATCCTAGAGAAAGGGCAGTTATAGTGATAACTAAAGAACACAACTATCAGCACCTGATTGTTCAACAAGCTGAGGATAATGCTATAAACATATAATAAGAGGACAAGACAAGCAGACAAACATATAGGGGTATTTATCAAAAACTGAGCTTGATACTGCACACCAGCTCTTTATTAACCAGATTTTTAAAGGCATATTTGAGTGCTTTATTCTACCTATATATATGTTATATAACAGATTCCAAAGCCCATAGCTGCATGGCTGAAAACAGAGAATGTCTTACAGTGTTTACTGGGAGGTATTTAAACAGCAGTTATTACTAGCAGTTATTATTATCTGGTACACTAGTATGTGTGTCTTTTGAAACTAACATAGATCTGTGTACCTACAGTCTAGGAACTGACTCAGTTCCAGTATATGAATAAATCTGGCTATTTTGTAATAGTTCCAAACCGTTGTTTTTTGGATTAAGGCCCCCTATTGCAGTACAATATTTGGCCAGGGATCCTCTTATCATTTGTCATATCTTCAAGGGGTATCTAAGATAGCAAAAACTATGATTAGTCATAACCCCGGAACTCATAGCAAATACTTAAGTATACAGTAAAGGTAAAATGATAATTCGATGCTATAGGTTACAAGACATTGGCCAAAATTGCCTGTATTTGTGCTTATTCTTCATGAAATGCCAGAGGCATAAATAATTATTATATCAGATATGAGATCTATTATACAGAAAGCTCAGAATTCAGTTAATAGAGCTTCTCCAGTAGAATCCTGCATTGAAATCCATTTTGTAAAAGAACAAACAGATTTTTTTATATTTAATTTTGAAATTTCACATGGGGCCATTTTCTTCATTTCCCAGGGTGCTACAACCATGTGACCTGTGCTCTGATAAACTTCAGTCACACTTTACTGCTGAGCTACAAGTTGGAGTGATATCACCCCCCTCCCAGCAGCCGATCAGAACAATAGGAAGGTAGCAAGATAGCAACTCCCTCTAGATATCAGAATATCAGTAAGAAATCCAAGTCTGGCTTGGGACTCCTCTAGTAACATGGGAGTAGGAGAAACAATAGGCTACCTGAAAGCAGTTCTAATGTGTAGCGCTGGCTCTTTCTGAAAGTTCAGACTAAAGGTGGCCATACACGGGCCGATTCTAGCTGCCGATATCGGACACTTAGACCGACGGCTCGGGGACCGCATCAACGACCCCGAACCGACTTTGCCAAAACCCGTCGTTATAATTCAATTGGCCAAACAACCCGAATTAGCCCTGTAGGTGGGGAATATCGGGAGAAGATCCGCTCGCTTGGTGACATCGCCTAGCAAGCGGATCTGAAGGTGTATGGCCACCTTAAGGCACAATGCACTGAGGTGGCTGCCTGCACACCGATATTACAACTAAAAAAATACATTTGTTGGTTGAAGAAGGCTAGGATTTTTACACTTTCGGGATCATTTACAATGCCCTGTGTTTGCAAATGCAATTACAAAGCCCTTGGGTGCAAAAGCCAAGTGCCCTCCCCCAGCCCACCCTTCAAAGCGCTGTATTAGTAAGGGGGGCCGCAGGTCTCTGTGTTCCGAAACTAAATGAAAGCCATGACACATGGCTAATTGGCATCTAACTCAGATTCACTTGGCAGCTCATAAACCAGTGCAATCTCCATCACTCCATCAGGACTGCATCAGCTTCTAAGACAGAAAAACCTAATTTTCTGCTCCATGATTGTGATGACCCCTAAGCTTCTCAAAAGCTGCCCAGAAAACATAGAGCATGTGCAGTGTCACAACTCAATTAGATAGCCGGCTTTAAACACATTTAGGGCAATGGCAGACGGGGAGATTAGTCATCCCGCAACAAATCTTCGTTGTCGCAGGCGACTAATCTCCAATGCCATCCCACCGGCTAGAATGTAAATCGCTAGAATGGCACAAATTAACGCAACAACTTCTTGGCGCTATCTTAGCATGACTGCAACTGTGGTTGTGCTTTCTAAATTAGCGCTATAGGGTTTCCAAATGCAGAAGGTTAAGGAAAAATCCATCTTTCTTTTAACTTATGCAGGATAGACCATGAATGAGGTGTCAGTTCTCCACCTGCCTGTGGAGGAGGCAGTGAATGAGGTAATTCACAGTCTGGATGAGATAGCTCTGAAACACAGTGAAAGTCGTCTGCCTTTCCAGGTATTTAAAAATATTGCAGCAGATGAGCCTTGACATTAATTTCAGAAGTGGGGAAATGCCTTTGATCTAATGTGATACTGTAACTTCCTTGAACCCCACCCATTCACAGACCATGCAAGTTAGGAAAGGGAGGGGGTTACTCTTAATGGACCAGTAACAAGAAACATTAAAGCACTGGTAAATTATGGTGTTCCTTCAGAAAGACTACTATAGTTTAAATAAATAAGCTGCTGTGTAGCCATTGGGTCAGCCAATCAAACTGAACAGGACAAAGGCTACAGCTACACAGCTCTAATTCAGCACTATATGGCATTAGGGCAAAGTCAGACCTGGTATAGGGTCCACTGTGCCTACATTTATTTAGGCAGGTAAAAAGAACCGGATCTGCTCTCATCAGCAGCTCCATGTATCTGCACTGACAGGCACAGCTTTGGCCTGAATGCAGCTTCACAGAGCATAGCGACAAAATGCACAAAAGCAGGCATTTCAGGCTGATTTCTACTCTGCTTCATATAGCTGCACACAGGCCGAGGCTGTGCCTGTAAGTGCAGCTACACGGAGCTGTTGATGATAGCGGATACATTTCTCTCCGCCTGCCTACAAAACTGAGGTGTAGAGAAGCAGACCATACGCCAGGTCAGACTTTGTTTTAGGGTAAGGCCCCACAAGGCGGATTTTCAGCCCATACATTTGAAAAATCTTCTAGCTGTGCCAGCACCTGGAAGAACTGAATCCGCCCAGATGCAGGCACACTCAGCCAATATCCTCCAACAAATGCAAAATCTTGGCCTTATTTTTGGCCTTACCCTCAAGGCAGTGGTACACGGGGAGATTAGTCGCCTGCGATAAATCTTCACTATTGCGGGCAACTAATCTCCCCGAAATGCCATCCCACCAGCAAGAATGTAAATTGTAGGTGGGATGTACAACACACATCTCTTTGGTTTTCCGAAGTCTGCCAAAGTTTCCTTGCAAGGCAACGTTAGGCGACCGAAACAATCCGTATATCTTCCCACTGGTGATTTACATTCTTGCCAGTGGGATTGCATGTGGGGGATTAGTCGCCCGCAATAGTGAAGATTTATCGTGGGCGACTAATCTCCCTGCGTGCCACTGCCCTTAGCCAAAGAGCTCATGTTTCAGAGCAGATAACAGATACATTCTGCATAATGCAATGGGCTTAGTCCTTACAAAGGAAGATACACAGACTTGAAATGCCATTCATGGCTTTTTATAGGACTACAGAATGAAACCCAACTTCTATAAAATAGGACATTTGAAGCCAAGAAATAGATTATCTGAAAATTGTTATGTAACAGATATAACATATATAAAAGTATATTTTACTATGGTGTTACTGTTCCTTTAACTGCCATAACAGGTGGAGATGGGAGTAATATGCAAATAAAGTGACAGTCTGATCTATGATCCTTAACCCGATATCCCCACCTACGGGTGGGCAACGTGTAGGGGGGTGGGGAACGTGTAGGGCCAAACGATCAAATTATCACGACGGGTATAGGTAAAGTCAGTTAGAGGACCACATCAACAAGCCGATGCAGTCCCCGATCCGACTAGATTTTTTAACCTGCCTGATCGATATCTGGGCGATTTCAGGCCAGATATCGGTCGGGCAGGCCCGTCGGTAGTGCACATACACGGGCCGATTAGCTGCTGAATCAGTATAAGGGACCAATATCGGCAGCTAGAATCGGCCCGTGTATGGCCTTTAGGCCAGAGGCATGTTGAGTGGAATTTTCCCTTTCCTTTGCCTATGTTTTTGTACTCAGGTGGAGGAAAGCAGATTCACTATCATGCACTCCTTTCTGTAGCTCCATTGACAGGCATGTTGTTATCCTGTCTGGAGCTGCACTGAGCACATATATGTGTGAAAATGCATGATTTTGTGTAACAACATCCACTCAGTGTAGCTCCACACAGGCCTATGCAATGTGTATATCGAATGCTACCTCTACAAAATCAATATAACGAAACAAGGGGGTTCGTATGATATGCGGTGCATGTATGGTGGATCAATGAGACAACCGATATGTATGTAGGTATAACTTTACACAACGCTGTACAATCTTACAATATACAAAATTACACACAGGGAGGACAAGTGTTATAATACATACAATAAATAAGTATAAATACATGGAGTAAGTGGTATGAGACACAGTAGGAAGGAGGTCCCTGCCCCGTAGAGCTTACAATCTAAGTATCAGCAAAAGCCTTGGATATCGATCAGCTCATCAATCAGACATAAGATTTTGCTCGGGCATCTAAGCAAAAGCTGCCTTTAGGGCTGAATCGTCAGATAGGGGTAGAATCCCTATTGTTTCTACCTCAATATCTAACTATCTTTCCTGCAAACTTAACTGTCTCTTTAAAGGAATAGTTCAATGTAAAAATGAAACTAAGTAAACAGATAAGCTGTGCAAAATAAAAAATGTTTTCAATATAGTTAGTTAGCCAAAAATGAAATCTATAAAGGCTGGAGTGAACGGATGTCTGACATAATGGCCAGAACTCTACTTCTTCCTTTACAGCTCTCTAACATGACTCTAAAAGTCAGTAAACAATCAGTGACTTGAGGGGGGGGGCGGTAATAAGATTTTGCTTTTGAATCTTACCTGTGTGCTAAGGATCAAAAGCAAATTAACTGAACAGTCATATCCCATTTAGCACCCCCTAAAGCCACTAACTATCTATTTACACTGACACTGACTGTTCTAAGCTTTTGTTTTACCCATTTACCTCAGATTTTCCCAGACCCTTGTGAAGAGGAAGAAGTTCCAGTAAAGATGAGGGGAAGGTTACCATCCATAGTAGTGGAACCAACTGATTTGATTGCTGTAGAGAGTGGGGAGTTACGGTGGCCACCAGATTCTCTTAGAAAGTCAAAAGAAGAAGCTGGACAGGAGGAAGATTGTGAAGAAAATGAAGCAGGAGAACAAATTGGTATGATATTAAAATTTAGCACTCATACTAAATTTTTTTCCCCCTTGCTTTAACTAGGCCTGATGATAGCCCTGCATATATGAATAAGGGGGCTTAAGAAGAAAAGGCAATCAAAAAAGAATTCAAATGAAAAATAAAGAGAGCAGAAAGGAAAACAATAACAGAAGAAAGAACATAAGAGAGGAAGAGGAAGAGTAGAAAAAGACTGAAAAATGGAGAGGAAATAGAGACGTTTAAAGAGAATAGGAGAAAGAAGAGATACGTGAAGGGGGTACAAAAAGCTATAGACAATGGAATTGAATGGAGGAATAAGTTTAAGAAAGGCGAGAACAAATATATTTTGGTTAGACTAAATATATTATAAAACAAAAAGCCAAAGTATAAGAAAAGTAGTAGACATAGCATAAAAGAAGAAAATAAGCAGAAAAGCAGAAAGTGTGAAGCAAGAAAAAAGAGGTTGAGTAGAGAAGTACACATCATATGTATGGCTATGGCAGTAGGCTATTGTAGGTTTAATAATGAACCAGAATGAAACTTTCATTTAGATGTTCACCCTTACATTACATTTTATTATGTTGTAGGTGGATTCTAAGCAACTTTTTAATTGGTCTTCATTTTTATTTTGTGTGCCTTTTAAATAGTTGTGGCTCGTTCCATCATACAACAGAAAATGCTGTCTAGGTGTCATAGGTCACAGGAAAAGGAAAGGTAAGTTACTGGGGGGTGCCAATATGTTAGGCACCCCCAGTGACTTTTACAGCACCAGCCCGGGGTAACTGCAGTGAGTGTCTCCTCTTCCTTCTTCTGTCTTTGCTTGTGTATGCGCAGTAGAGTGAAAAGTTGAACCTTAACAAAAAAGTCGGCTTTTTCACTCTACAGCACATGTGCCGGCCCTGAGATTCAGAAGGAATAGGGAAACACTCGCTCCTCGATATTTTATCAGCTTTAATCAGTTAGCTTGCAATATAAAGGGTAATTTACAAAGTTTCCAGAGAAAAGTGCAAGAGCTCTAAGGGATGCAAAAGCACACCCCTTAGCAGAGACGGACCAAGCTTTGGCCAATTCCCCCCCATGCGCATGCATGAACACGCACATGCGCAGGGACGTTGTGGATGGGGGGGAACGAGGTGTGCAAGTAGTGCAGACATTGTGAAGGGAAGCGTGCCATAAAATAAGTGGCGAGGGTAAGAGATCCTGGACTAGAGATTGGCAAAAGACGTACCTGCCTAGCGCCCCCTCACTATTACGCTCTAGTCAGGTGCTTCTTCTGCTTACCCCTAGTTCTGGCCCAGCCCCTTAGTGCTCATTCTGGGAGCACTTCTGTCAGGGTTCTGGTTCCAGTGGTGCAAGTCTTTGGCAGGTGTAAGACAGCCCTGTCCTTAAAGGAACAGTAACACCAAAAAATGTAAATCTATTAAATAAATGAAACTTTAATGTACTGTTACCCTAAACTGGTAAAAGTTGTGTGTTTGCTTTAGAAACACTACAAGAGTTTATATAAAAACCCTGGTGTGTAGCCATGGGGGCAGCCATTCCATGGGAGAAAAGGGACAGGTTAAATAGCAGTTAACAGATAAACCCTGTAGAATACAATGGAGTCTTATCTGTTATCTGCTATATAACCTGTGCCTTTTCTCCTCTTTTACAGCTTGAATGGCTGCCCCCATGGCTACACAGCAGCTTATTTATATATACTATAGCAGTGTTCCCGAAGCAAACACACCAGTTTTACCAGTGCCGGGCAACAGTACATTATATTATACAAATATATATTTCATTTTTTGGAGACACCTATGTGCATCCTCCTTCCCATCCCTTATGAATACAGTAGAGCCGAACACAGGAAGCACTGTATTCATGGAGACCATAGGGCTCTGTGCTCTGAATTATGTAAATTATAAAAAAATGATGAACCCCTAATTTAACAAAAATATGGATATTAGAAGTCCCTTCACAGTTGTGCTGAATTATAAAATGCGGAAAGTTGCAGTAACAAAACTGATGGAAAGTTAATATTGAAATTAACAGTAAAACAACAATAATTGAATGCTTCCTGCTGTAACCTATATAGCACACAGTAGGAAAGAGTGAAGGAACAGTAACACCAAAAAATGAAAGAGCTTTAAAGTAATACAAATATAATGTACTGTTGCCCTGCACTGGTAAAACTGGTGTGTTTGCTACAGTAACACTACTATAATTTATATAATAAGCTGCTGTGTAGCCCCGGGGGCAGCAATTCAGGCTGGAAAAAAGGCACAGGTTACATAGCAGATAACAGATAAGCTCTGTAGAATACTATGTTATCTGCTATGTGCCTGTGCCTTTTCTCCTTTGAATGGCTGCCTCCATGGCTACATTGCAGCTTATTTATATAAATTATAGTAGACTTTCTGAAGTAAACACACAACTTTTACCAGTGCAGGTTAGCAACACATTATATTTTAGTTACTTTTATACACTTTCATTTTTTGGTGTTACTGTTCCTTTAAAAGAGTCTAAGATTTGACCATATAAAAATATTGTGTTGATGCTGCCCATTAACAGACCATATATCATTAAAGGATATGATGCTTCATTCATTTGTCAGACGTAGTTTCTTATTATGAAGGAACTGACTACACTAGAAATCTATGTAAGTTATTCAAACTTGTTACAGTTTCCTGCAGAGTAGGGGTAATCTAATACTGTAGATGTTTGCAGACTGTGTTAGTATTGCAGTCAATTAGCTGCAGACGTGCTACAAGAGAAACTTTTAAGATGAGCCAAAAAGATGTGGTAATTTAAGTTATTTTTTATTGTTCATATTTTATTAATCATTATGACAGTGGCTATACTATTAAATATATTATATTCTCAACTCCTCTCTGCATTTAATCCTTTTCTGTGCCTATTAAAATCCAGAAAGGAACTAATTGCTTGCAGGGTTGTGGTTTCTTCTTCCAATGCCTTCCCCATTCAAACTGGCTTTGCAAACAAAATAAGAGATGGACCTATAAACTCACAGTATGCACCTATGAGCACCTAAAGATTGATAATAACGGGCAGATTGATCAAAAAGTCTACAGCTCAATACATGAAAACCCACATTCTATTCATTCCTAAGGGATTTTTAGAAGTGTATCTATTAATGGGTAAAAGTTAGAACGCATTTGATAATTATGCTTCTAAAAATTCCATAGGAATGAATAGAACATGGGCTGTAGACCCATGTTTTGAAAAATCTCAAAGTATTTTGAATAATTAATGATTTTTGAAAAATGTGGTTTTATTATTTCTGGAAATTGTACAATATTATTTAATATCAAGTGTCAATCAAAATCTACCAGAAGAAATTCTATAGAATCTAGGATGGGACCCCTGGCTGCGATACCCACCCACCTCCTCTAGAAGAGTGCGGTATTACCTATCTCCTTACATTTCTCCTCCTGTCTCTATCTGTCACTTCTCTTTTCTTCTTTTATAAGACCAAAGAATGTGTCAATAAAATCTGTAAAATTAATTATACTGAATAAGGCACAAGTGCAAAAAAAGATATCATGCTGTTGTCAGACTGAAAATAAGCATTCCTGCCAAAATTCCACAATTTTATTCAACAATACACCTAACAGTTTAAAGCTAAATATCATTGCTTTCCATAATGTTACAAAACTTGGAAAAACAGTATTTTGTGCTAAATATTCAATATTTTATTTTTTAGATACAACTAATGAAGAAGTTGAAAACCCAGAATCGGAACAAATGTAATATTTACAGAACTGAAGCCATTCTTCACAAATCTATTTTTGAAATAGCTATTCTATTCATTTTAAATTTTATTTAGATTGAAACATGCCATTCGCTATGACAGTACCACTATACAGGGCCTCTTGGTTTATTTTTATTTTATGCTTTGTTTTCGTATTGTACAGCTCTGTGAAATCTGATGTCAGATAGAGGAGATTATGCCCTCGCAGGAGGCCAGTGCTTCAAAATAAACTGTTCCTATCATATATCCAAAATGTTACACTCAATTAACTTTAAAAATATACACTTTTTACTGCCTTAATGCATTTCCTGCAGAAAACCAATATCAGCATTTAAATGGTAAAGTGGACAAGGGCAGTCACCTTAATCAATTATGTATTTTCTGTTTGTAGCACTTTTGCTACTGAGTTTTCAAAAGCAAATAAAACTGATACACTATTTGATCTAAAAAGAATTAAGAGACTTCATTTCATTAAAGTCTGAAATTTCTGCAGAGGGTTAGGCTTGAAAACCAGAGTAGCATGAATATTTTTTAAATCATCCCCATCCTTTAGGGCCATGGCCCATGGGGAGATTATTTGCCCTAGATTAGGCTGATGCCCCACGGAGCATATACAGCAAGCCGCCCATGATAGATCTCTGCTATCACGGCGACTTATCACTCCAAAATACCTTTCCACCAGCAACAATAGGAGCCACCGGTGGAAAGGCCTACACATCACTTTGGCTTTCTGAAGTCACACAAAGTTGCCTGCAGGAGTAAAGTTTGCGCGACTTTGGAAAATCGAAGTGATGTGAAGGCTTTTCCACCGGCAACTGCTATTGTTGCCAGAGGAAAGGCATTTTGAATAGGTTAGTCGCCCACGATAGCAGAGATCTATCGTGGGCGGCTAATAGCTTCGTAGGACATAAGCCATAAATCTCACCTACCATGGACGACTAATCTCTCTGAAATGGCTTCCCACCAGCAATAAAGTGAATTAGCAGCGGAAAGACATAAGCGGCACTTCGTTTTTGAGGTCGCCTTTGCATACTTACTTGCATAAATAAAGTTATACATACATACATTTAAGAAAAAATTAAGAAATATGGGCTCCTAAAGACAGAGTGTAAACAACAAAGGGCCAATTACTGAACCCTGAGGAACCCCCACATTAAGCTGAACCGAGGAAGAAGATTGTTAGCAAAAGCAATTGAGACAGAGCAGTTATAAAGGTAGGGAAAAAAACAGGAAGCCTGTTTAGAACGTTAGGGCCAGCTTATGGCTAATATACAAGGTGCATTTCAGCTGGCATATTTCAGCCATGATCTTGCAATGTCCATTCGCTTGCATTGGAAACATATGGAAGATTAAGTATAAAGTACTTTCTGGCCTAAAAAATGCTAATTTTGGTATAAGAATTTTAAGTCAGCAGGACAGAGTATTTAGCAGGGCAATTAAAGCCCCATCTCTCCAGATAAAGAAGTTACTGTGAAGAATTACAAATAAACAATTGCATGTTATTGCCCCCCCTTATAATTTATATTCAGTATAATAACTATTGCACTTTTCCTCCTCAGTTGCTGAAGCTAACAGAAGCAATTGTAGTTCCTTCGCTTTTCTGCTGCTCTACTCTTTTCCACTCCCTGTCTAGCCTGTTGTATATTACAGGCTGCTGGCACTGAAATTATATCCACTCACCCTGACTGGCTGGAGAGATTACAGAAACCACATGAGAATAATCATCTGACTTGCTAGTGGCTCTGCAGCAAGATAAGGTAGCACTCCATGCAGTAAAAGGGCCAGTAACACCATAAAATAAAAATTCCCTATACAGCGGCCTGCACATTATCTAACACAGCATGCTCATGTTATGACTATACAATCCTGCCACAGCTAATTATTATTCACAGATATCCAGGTGGAAGTATTACTCATCTGTCCTAGTTGATGTATTGTTACAAATGATAAAATTCTAATTACAACAAGCAGATATTTTGCAAGCATGATAATGTACATATATTCACTTTATCATCATTCTGTGCAAAGACTTTCCTTTCATTGGCTGGGCAACATGTATGGTTGCCAGCTGTTTGGTTTTGACACAAATAGTTTGGTTTTACTTAAGACTGTTCGGGTGACAACTGTCTGTTAGAAAAACCGAACAATAATCTGGCCAATAACCACCTCTGGTGTCATGGCCCTGCCCCCACAAAGCACTAACACACTCCCAATATTGTGACCCCATCCCCATATGCCACTGCTCTGCACCCAATGTCATCATCCCACCCTTTTGTCAAAGGTGGCAACCCTAGTAGCATGCTCTCCAACCAGAAAAGGTAGCTAAAAAATTTGTTATTCTTCTATACTTGGTCTGGACAGGCAAGATAGATTCTTCATCTGTGAAAATAATGAAGATCAAAGACATCATTGGTTTCCAGCTCAGACATGGACATGCACCTTTGGCGATGTTGCCAAACAAGCTAACCTACCTGTGAATGATGTAAATCCATGTTTACCAAAGGGTGAAAAAAAAAGTTTGCAATTTGATAAATATGCTCCCAAAAATCCTAGGCAAGTGAAAAAAGAGCTGTTGGGCCAGCACTGTGGTACAATGATTGGCACTGCTGCCTTGCAACACTATGGTCCTGGGTTCAATTCTGGGTACTATCTGCAAGGAGTTTGTGCTTGTGTGGGTGTCCTTCCATACTCCAAAAGCCATACAGGCAGGTAAATTAGTTCCAAATAAAAATGATTATAGTGTGTGTTAATATCATAGGCAGGCCTGGATTTGCATTTTGGGTGCCCCTATCTTGGGGCATCGCCCTGCCCCCTCGCCCTCTTCTGCGTGCATGCACATATTTCCCATATCGGGTACGGAGCACTGAAGATCAGTGTGCACTTCCCCAGTGCTCCCCAATTTACAGGCAGCTGGCCAGCATGCTGCCCATAAAGTCCTGCTGCCCTAGGCCTGGGCCTTTGTGACCTTGCCACATATCCGGGCCTGGTCATAAGGACTGTTAGCTTCACTGGAGCAAGGCCTGATTTATAATCTCTGTAAAAGTGCTGTGCAATTTGATAAAACTGAAAAATAATAATAGTGCCTCTATTTTACTTTAGCCTGTATTATATTTCAAAACTTACTTCCAATTTAGGTATACCTGCATACAATGTTCCCTCTTGTCCACGTGCACACAAATTTTAAACCCAGCACATGCAACAAATTGAGGTGCACACAAGGAATTTGGCATTAAAACACATCATTTTGTACTGCGCACACCAGATTTTCAAAAGGGGATTTCTTTTAAAAGAAGTTTTTGGCATACACAGCCAAGCAGAAATTAGAAGGAACATTGCCTGCATATATTACAGCCCACTGGAATTTTTTCCCCTAAAGCTATTACACTCAGCAGCTAATCCTCCACTCCGATCATAAAGTACTTTCAATAAATGCTCTTTTTTCTCATACACGCCTAAAGAAAGATTATTCATCTAAATACTACAAAACTCAAAAATTATACAGAGTACCAAAGGGGTGAAATTCTGTGCTTTTTTTTATACCCATTGTACCTTGACATAGCTGAATAGCAATAGCATTGCCAGTTCAGAGAAGGAACATCCTCCTTTATCTGGATTAAAGTGGATCTGTTGTGTTTCATGGCAGCGCTTTAGTGCTTTTATTGATTTTGCTTTCTGAGCTCAGGTGGTTCTATGACTCAATGTACATTTGTCAGAATGATTTCAGCTATATATATTGATCCACAAATGGTAAAGCAAGCATACTGAAAAACAATAGCTTTTGGTCTTGTTCATTGCTAGTGGTATTACAGTTCCATTAGACATATGCACTAAGGAAAATAATCTTTTAAAGATGTTCTATTGTATATGTATATATAGTGAATTATTTCACTTCTTGAAATCATGACTATATACAGACACAAAGCTGAAGGCAGAGTGCTTTTATACAGATCACAAAACCAGGGGTGACTTCTAATAGCCTCAAATTTGGGATACATTATTTATTATAATACACAAGTTTTAGTAAATCATGTGACAGCAATTACACAACTAAGCACTGATTATAACTTATGACATCACCAAGCACCATTTATAAGGATATAATTTAGGGGATAATCATAGATCTTGTGCACTGATACTTAGAAGACCCCTCTGTGTTTTCATTTTTTTCTGTATAATGGTCTCCATATTTGCATAAAATAAATTGTTCATTAACCTTTTTGGGAGCCAAACTAAGTTAAAATTGATTTACTGATAACCAAGCCATAAGAGACACCATCAATAAATGTACGTTTCTCTAGCAATTAGGTCAGGTTGAGGGTGTGGCTTCGGCTTCATAAACATGGAAATATGTTGGTTATTTTTTGGAAGAACTCTGAAAATCAAAGTGGTCTGATTTTTAAATTTTTCTTGGTAAATACTGTAAAATAAAGTAAAAAAGAGCTACAGGACCCACTAGTAGTAAAAATAACTCAACCAAAACAAGTGTGAGTAGCTGATAAAGGATATATACTTATTGGCTATGGCACATGTGGAGATAATTTGCCCTTAATAAATCTGCTCTACCACAGGTGCTTAACCTCCTGGAAATGCCAGGAAATTGCCAGTGGGAAAATGCAGATGTTTTACATTATGGTCAGTTGTGCTTCACAGGAATGCACACCATTGTGTGGGGCAGGGAATGCACACCATTGTGTAGCTAGTAGGAGGCACCTGAGGCAGAAAGCAGAAGCCTAGTCAGGTTTTACAGTCAAGGTTTATGAACCCCAAAAGGGGTGGGAGTTACTTGGGAGTGGGTAGAATGGAGGGCGTTTGGGTGTATGAGAGCATGGCAGGTGCCTGTGTCGGTGTATACCATTTGTGTATATGGGGCTTGGGCAGGCAGTGGGCGTATAACCTGCTCCCAACATAGGGAGGGCCATACAAAATAAGTAGCAGTATATAACGCTGCGATTCGTTTTTGAATACCCTTTTTACTGCCTTCAAATCAGACATTGAAAAATGACTTCTACCCGTGAAATGACAGAATTACTTATTTGCAGTTGGACAGTGTTTAATAAATTATTTTAGGGTATATAGTCAGAATGAAAGACCACCCGAGGGCACTTCTAGCTGTAACACAGCTATTACACATAAAGCAGATAATAAACAGAGAAGGACAGGACGTTCCGCCGCGGCGCGCATTCTAGCTCCATTACACAAGAGTAGGTACTGCACGTAAGATCTGTTTCTATGACAGCAGAATCGGCTAAATATTATGAAACAACGTAAAAACTACAAATCCCATCAAGCCATTCGGCATCCTATTTCAAACAATGTGCCGCCTTCTCCCTTGATCTCACGTAAGACGTCACGTCGGGTAGCTATGGTAACTGTATGACGTAGGCGCCTATGACAGTGGTGATCTGAAACCGGCTTCTTCTCTGAGGTCAGATTGCGAAGGGGTCCGGCAGAGAAGCGGACCTTTTCCAGAGGGAATCCAGCTTACACGGTACTCCAAGTCCCCTCTGGTTCTCCTCTCTACATTATGGCCGCCTCCGGTGCTACTCGCTTCTCTGGCCTAGGCGCGCGTTCCTTCAGCGACTTTGTCGGGATCGCGACATTCCAGGGGCTCCGGGGGTGCCGGACGCGAGCGCACCGCCACCCAATCAGGTAATAGGGCTATGGAGGGGCCGCGCTGCGGAAGGGCGGGGCCTTCGGGTGGTCACGTGTGCCTAATATATTTCTATATATGTTGAACCTCCATATGGAGATATAACCTTATAGTGAAGTGTCGTTCTTCGTGTTTATGACGCTCTCTATTATTTAACGTGTTTGCTTATGGATATTAATTATTGCCTGTATTATATTCTAGTGGGAGGAGGCCAGTGCTTCCGCTTAGTATGGAACTGCCCCTGACAATTTTGAGAGTTCCTTTAGATAATTGGTTAATGAAGGAGGTAAAAAATGAACCTCCAAAATGCTCCCCAAGCTGTTGATGAATTCCCGCTCCCCGGCGCAGCTGCTGGGGGCCGATAACGCAACAAATGGCAGAGCAGCGGCATGTACCGAGTGTAACAGCGGGCCGGGCCCACGATTCCTACAGAAACCTCTGCCAAATGGCAGCATCTCGTCATTGTAGTTTGGAAAATGTAACAGGAAAAAAAAAATATAAGGCCGACAGGACGAGGCCTGCATTGCTGCAACTGACTTTGGGCCTTGCCAGTATAAAAAGGCTTTGTTTTGTAATGCAGCCTTCGGGCTTGTCACTACAGAGTGAATACATAGGTTACTGTATCAACCTGCGCTGGATATTGGGTGGGTAGTACTAGTCGGGTTGTCAGCTCTTATGGCACGCCCATGCCAGCATTCCCAGTACACAGAGGCCCAAATAGCCCCCACCGTCCCACTAAATAGTGACTGTGGCACCTTCATCATGGCAACTTCTCTGGCATTTGCCAGAGGCCACAGATAGCCAGTCTGGGCTTCTTGCCACCTCTAGGGGTGGAACTGTAGCTGAAGCAGATGTGTTTGTTGTACTCTGGGGCAGCCTAAAATTATTTAGCTAGGATTCAGTAACATCTAGTTACATTGCCTCAGACCAAACTCCAGGGTTGCAGAGCTGTCAACTAACCCCATGCCATGAGGGGAGATAATGATCCACTCCCCTGGCCCTTTTGAGATCTTTTTTCATGTTATCATTTAATGTGAAACAGGAATCTAGACCTGTGGGTCGGGACCCCTTTGGGGGTTGAATAACCCTTTGGAAAACACACATTTCCGATGGTTTTAGGAATAATTTTATGGTTGGGGGTCACCACAACACGAGGAACTGTATTAAAGGGTTGCGGCATTAGGAAGGTTGGGAACCACTGATCTAGACCTTTAGAAACCTGGGACTGGGTCACTATCTCCCTCATAACATGGGGTTGGTTGACAGCCCTGGGGTGGCCACCTGACCTGTAAAAGTGATGCTTGATGCCAATGTTATTAATAGAGCGAAAAAGTAAAAATATAGGAAGACCAGTGTTTGGTTTTTTTCCAGAAAGGGTGACAACCCTACCCAACCCCCACTACCCAAACATTCCTATCTTCTTTTTAGTGGAGCTGGCTACAGGGGGGAAGGAATGTAGTGCATGTGAGGTGTTGGAGGAGAAGGATCAGAATCAGTGGCTGGAATTTTGGAAGGCAGTGGATGGCAATGAACATTACATCTTTAGTGCCCTCAGATACTCCCAGTGCGTATTCTCTGGGAAATACATGTTGCTGAGAGACCAAATAGGTGCAAATGACCACTACTGTTTTATGGCCGCCACTAGGACATGACTGATGCTGACATTGGTGTAAGCCTCCCTGAACTAGCTACATCTTATTTGAACCTGGCAGCACAAACCCAAAGCATTTATGCAGAGATTGGCAGCTGGTATGAATCTCTTGCAAGAGCAGTGCAGTTTTTATTGCTACTGTGTTTGCCCAGACAGCATCCACCCCCTTCTGCAGCATTGATCTTAGCTGCTGGGCAGTAAGGTCGGTGCTAATCATGCGCAGTATGGAAGAGAGACAGATTTGTCCTTCCTGAGGAGTCCTATCATCTGTCAATTGTGCTATTAGTCTTCATTATATATTTTCTGCAATATTTGGATTATTTAGCTTTTTGTCCAGGGTCCGATTTACCATAAAAAACAGGCATTAGTTTGAATGAGAGACTGAATGGAAAGATATGTAATAAAATCAGTTGTTTGTGTGCATGAATACATGGTTTAGAACATTGCATGGCACTTTTACATTATGGTACAGAACAGCAAATGATGTACAAATAACTTAGAGAGGGCCAACTCTGGCAATATGTGAATTCTGGCAAATGAGAGGGGCTGCTTTTAGATGCCACAGACAGTCACTATTTAGTGGATTTGTGGGGGGCTGTTTGGGCCCCTGCCAGGGCCTATTTTGAACCCCAGTTCTGACCTAGATAAGGGGTAGTGAGCCAAAAGTGCAGCAATACTATGCTATGCTTTATTCTAATGAACAGAGAAAAATATTTAGAGGCTGCAGCAGTAATAACTGACAGCAGTCATGGGGTTTGTTAGGACTTGCAAATGTTTGCATTTTGACTTCAGGCTTCTACATACATTTAACAAATACATTTGCAGACATTCAGTCCTCAGCAGCAGGCAAGAGGGCCTCATTAAAGACACTAAGATGGAATGTTCTGTGTCCTAGCACAATCAATATAAACAATGAAAACAGAAATCACGGATATAGGATATATGTCCGTGGATATATGATAAATCTGCCCTAAATATTGTTAATTACATATTTATACCCATTCACATAGCTGTTGCTGTAACTGCAATCATGCTGATCATATTCTCTACAAAAATGATTGACAAAGTTTTAAGTATGGTGTAATACCACAGTTTGCCCAAAATTGATGTTTTCTATTTTTATATGGCATTCATTGAATGGAAAGAGGCAGTAAGCATGGCCCATCTGTCTCACTATCAAGCATGAGATGCGAAGGGTGAAGACACACAGAGCTACTAAGTAGCAGCTACTTGTAGTGGCTACTAAAATAGACAATGCTGATCATTTACTGATAACTGTCTATGTTCTGGTGTTTCATAGCCATGATAATTAGCTGCTACGAAGTAGCTCCATGTGTCTTTGGCACACCAGGCACAATCTCTGCATGTGGAGAGGCACCCCTGCAGCCTGTCATTTAGTTAAATGGATTCAAGTCACCTGCAAGTGACAGGTATTCCAATCAATAAAATGCCAGGCTGCCTGGGTGCTTCTCTGGCTGAAAATTACAGGTAGAGAATTTCTTCTATATGCTACAGGCCTTAGGCTGGGGCCACATAGGCAATTAGATTACTAAACAAGGTTCTAATTTATTTTTCATCAGGCCTGGATTTGAGTGCAGGCCACAGAGGCCTGGGCCTAGGTGGCAAAGATCTGGGGGCTGCATTCTGGCTGCTGGCTGCAGCTACAATAGAGACTTGACAGCTGCTTGAATCTCCCACCCGCCCCAGTGTAGAAAATTCCTTTGGAGCTAGTGGCTTCAGACTGGTGGGGTTGTTGCGAGCAGCTTGAGGTTAGTGTGGGCTAGAGCAGGGCAAGGTTGGGTATGAGACGTGTGGTTGGGTTTGAACAGGTTGAGTTCTAAGGGGGAGGCCTAGGGACCCACAAATTTTAAATCCGGTCCTGATTTTCATGATGCTAATTACACCTGTGTTCGTTTTTTATGTTTGTGTGCAAGGGACAAGCCCCCCAGTCACTTTAGTCAGTGTACTGACTGTACCTTAAACTATGTGAAAGGTAGCAATTGTCATCTTATTTTATGATTATTGTTCGTCTGGCTTATGAATAACTGCATTATGATCCTAAGTTATTAGTAAGTGTTGCTTGGGAAATGCAGCCTGGTGACACACCCATGTGGTTACAACTTAGCTGAAACTATAGGGAGACTTTACAGAGCATGTTCACATTCTCCTGTGGTGCTTTTTAATGGCTATGCCAGCTAAAGCCTACATTTCAACTTTTTTTTTAGTCATTATGTAGGATTGTTTGCCTTTTCTTTTTGACAGCAGCCCATTGCAGTAAAAACTGTAGCCCTCCATGCCTCCTTGCTTAACTTCCAGGTCCTTTCCTGTGTCACTGCCCCCCCAAGAATAAAAGTAAAAGTGTGGGAATTAATTGTACTGTAGTTTAGAATGTTTTTCTTACAGGGCTGCAGTACACCGCAAAATATACTGAATCAATACTAACTGTAGATACTTCAGATTTAATGTGGATTTATTATGTGCATAATACAAGAGCCATTAACAGCCTGTGATGTTGTGGGTTCCTTGTACTTGACTCACTCAATCTGATTTATTAAACAATTATATACCGCCTGATGCAAAATGTAAAGAAATTAGAATTTACCACAGAGTTCCAGGACCTGTTTAAAAGTTGTTGGCCTGTGGTCCTGAAACTCCTTGGTGATGTCTAATTTCCTAATATTTTTGCAATGGGGAGAATATTTTTGTGTTGGGGAATGTAGTATGCCATAATGACTGCTCACTTTCCCTTCTTATGGTTTGTAAACACCCCCAACTTTTGTAAAACACAGACTGATGAACAGCGAACCTGAAGGAATGTGCAAACATGCTAGCAACAATGTGTACATGTATGTTTAACATACTTGCCATTTTGTTCTTGTCTTTTTTTGATACATTTCCTCAGCTATAAAGGGATGTATACATAATAAACCTTTGTTGTAGAGCAAAAAAATAGCAATATTTTTAAGCTGTCTGGGACAGGGACCTTCTTCCTCTTGTCTGCTTACTGAGAACCATTTCACCCTTCATATGTTTCTCATTGATGTCTGAAAGGATAAAAGCAGTTTAAATCAATAATTTCAAAACATGTTGTCTAAGCTAAACATAGCTAATTTGTCTTGCCTTTGTAATTTACACTCCTATTTGCTGTATGATCCCCAGCCCCTTTCTTTTAAATCTGGAGTACGCACCCCTCAGTGGCAGCAGAATTTCTCTAAAGCTCCTGAAAATACTAAACCACTTTATGCACATGGGGTTGTCAGGCCATGTGACTGTTAGGGGAACATTCTATTCATTTGGAAGAGCTGGCACAATGTAGTTCTGTATGCAACTGGAGCTTCTTTCTCTGCTGAGGTATCATGGGTCACATCAAGGTGAGAGCTCCGTGCCTGGCTACCTGCCACGGTTTTGCCATGCCCTTCTGTTATGTCACATAATTCCGTTTCTTTGGTAGTTACTTAATATTGTACTTAATATTGACAGTGGCTTTTTATTTGTTGCTAGACACACTTAATATTTGCATTTATTATTTATTTTCAGATAATCTAGAATTGCACTGGGTTTCCCTGCCGTCCTTCCAAATGGCTAAAATAATAGTTATGAAATACTTGTTTGCTGTCATTAATGGGAGGATAAATATCAATCGTGCCTTTATATTTTATCTACAAATATAATTCATTTTGTGGAAATAAGGAATTATATAGATAAAAAGCAGGTACCTCGGAACCTCTGTATGTTTTGAGTTTAAAGGTGGCATATACCCACCCACACATCTTAATGCCAAATTAAGTTAGTGATTCTAATTATAACATTTTTCAGTTTTGTTCCCTCTCTTACATTGAGCTGCCTTTTATACAATATTTTACAACCCCGTGCAGCATTATGTATTAATTAAGGCTCACCCCAAGGTCACCTGCCTGACATCTTCCCCTGAGCGCGCATTAGTGAAACGCGTCAGGGGAGGATATCGGCGGCAACAGGGTCTGGGCCGCCGCCCTGTTCAACCCTGGTGACCTACAATGTATTTCTGGGGCATTTATTATGGTCAAAACCTCTGATTTGTTATTTTTAGGAGCGTTTGGATATTGATCGTACGTTAAAATGCAATGATCTAAAACAGACATACAGACTGAAACTGAACGATCAATATTCACCTAAACCCTGTCCAAACCCTTACCCACTGAAAGTGCACAGTTCTAGCAGCTTCTTTAAATAGTGTTCTATTAATGCTGGAGAGGTTGGGGGAGGCTTTAAGGGGCATTTCACCTGGAAGGCACTTTGCTAAACCCACCTGTTGGAAAGCAGGTTAACATAAAACTATAAGTTCATTTTAAGTATTTTTTCAGCAGAGATTGCGAAGATTTGGTGTGTGTACTCCCAGCTAGGTGTTTCTTTTTAGTAGTTTAATAATTACAGTTAGACACAAAGCAACACCGAAGGAACCACCAACTACTGTAAAACAGCATATGGTTTATGTAATCTCAAATGTCATCCCCTCAGGAACTCTGTCCAGCAAAACCTGTTTGGGTTTAATGTTTAAAGAAGCTCTGTTCAATTGGTCATTCGCATGAAAGCTTTTGAGAGGACTGGAACTTGATTTGACAACAGCCATCGCAGGCGTGTATATGTGTCAATATTTTTAGGCCTAGAAATGAACTGCAATGATAAATGATGGTTTTTGAAGAATATCCATTAGAGGAATAAAATAGAAATTTGTACTATTGTTATGATATACAATATATTATTTAATCCTGTATGACAGGAGCAAATAAAACTTTAAATGTACTACTGAATGCTGTTTTATGTTGCTAGCATTAAAAACAGGGCAGCACAGAACACATCTAATCCTTAAATCTATAAATAGTCCGTAGTAGAGTATTATAAAAAAAAAAAAAATTGGCCCATTTATGAGATGTGATAAATATGATAATTAACACTTTCTATATCTTGATCAGTGTGATACTAGCCATCGTAGGGCCCACCAGAGAACATGACATCCTGGGCGCCCACTATTACAGCTAGATGAAGACAGTGCCAAATGGTATAGAGTTTATAGATAGGTTTATCAGGTAAACTGCTAAAAATGACATGCAGTGTGTTAACTTTTAGGGCAGTGGCACACGAGGAGATGAGTCCCACGATAAATCTTCACTATCGCAGGCAACTAATCTCCCCGACATGCCATCCCACCATCGCTTCAGTCACCCGAAGTTGCCTCACAAGGAAACTTCGGGCGACTTCAGAAAACCAAAGCGACGCATGTGCCATCCCATGGGCAATTTACATTCTTGCCGGTGGGATGGGATGCCGGGGAGATTAGTTGCGGATGACTAAAGGTGCTAAACACCTTCAGATTTGCTCGCTTGGAGATGTCGCCAAGTGAACGGATCTTCTCCCGATATCCCCCGCCTACGGGTGGGCGATATCGGGAGAATCCAGGCTAATTCCATCATTTGGCCCTGGGGGTATAGGCACCGAGCTGATGCGGTCCCCGATCCGAATAGATTTTTTAACCTGCCCGATCGAGATCTGGACAGATATTGCTCGGGCAGGCCCGTCGGTAGTGCCCATACACGGGCCGATTTATGTCCCCATGTGCCACTGCCCTTAGGGTGAAGACACACAGAGCTACTAGTAGCATCTACTTGTTGTGGCTGCTAAAATAGACAATGCTGATCATTTACTGATAACTGTCTCTTTATGTGTTTTAGCAGATGCAATTCTCAGTATTGTTTATGGCAGGGTATTTTCTTGCGAGTAGTACCCGTGAAATAGTAGCTGCTACTAGTAGCTCAGTGCGTCTTCAGCCTTACACAATGCTTGTCTGTTGAGGTCTTGGAAAACTGGTAAAAATAATTGGTGGTTATTCTGAACATTTTAAGTAAATCAAAATGGTTCATTTTGTTTTACAAGCAGTAAAAAACAATTTGATCAAAAACTGCTCCATATTGTGCAAAATTTATATGAAGGGTTCTGCCTAATAAGTGGACAACCTAATTTTTTTGAATGTGCCTGTATTTTTTTTCGCAACTTCACTTCTGGAATAAGATATATCACACTTAAAACCTAAATACATTCCATATGTTTTTATAACTTAGATACATATAACAGAAGCACATGTAACCGTATGCAAGACAGTTTGGAAAGCCCTGAGTGTGGCCGCCATGCTGGTACCAAAGAATTAAACATTATGGAGATTTGTGACTAGATAAAAAAAAAAAAAAAAAAAACCCCACACTATTATGTACTGACAAGATAGCTCATCAGTCTTCTGTAATAAACTGAAATTATTATTTCTATGCCAACTTAACAATGTTTTTTTTAATCATTTTGTCTCAATCTCTTGTAGACATTTGTCTTCCTGTGGCATTGTCATGACCAGAGCTTCTAAAAGGGATGTACAAGATATCAGCAGTCCATGTATGCAACCGTGCCGCAGTTTTCTGGGCTTCACTGGACCATTAACTAACAAGAGGAAGGAATACTCCGAGCGTAGAATTATGGGGTAATAATTTTTGGATTGGATGGAAGGCAGCGAATCTGAGTTCTCAAATGCCTGTGGGAAAAAAACTGTGTGACGCTTGCTTAAATCTAACAGATTCATAACCAAGTATTATACTGTCATTGTATCACAAAATATTTAGGTAGATTTGTTATCATTAGCCTGCCCAGGTGGTCAGTGATTAAGACTAGTGTGGTAGCTGTGTCGGAAAACATGGCTGGATAGTTAGGATCCCTCAAATTGAGGGTTTTTGAGGTGACTGGCAAATGCCCGAGGGGCTGCTGTAAGAAGCCATAGACAGACATTTGCTATTGGGCCTGTGGGTTGAGGGGGGGACCTATTTAAATCTCACTCCACATCATGTGGACACTGAAAGGGTCAGTATCCTAGCACATCTGACTGCTATCAAGGAGCCATATGCGTGCACATATTTTGTTTAAGGATTATGGCTTAGATGTGTTAATTCCTTTCTAGGCAAGGAATTGTCATGTCAGTGCTTAGCTTTGTTACTACTCCTTTTACAGTAAGAGCAAGTTGGTAATAAGCTATCCTGTAATATGAGCTTATAGTTACTTTGGGATAGTTTAAATGGAAGAGTATGCATTGCTGCACCCAGCTTATGCCATGGCTGGGAGGGAACAGCTATCGGATAACAAATAAAGCTGATCATACACTGGCTGATTTAGGCTATATTCAACCAAGTTGGCATTACATTGTTCAGTGTGTAAAGCCAACGTGGGCCAGTATTTTAGTGGAATAGATTTCAGTAAGGCATGCTGCAGACTGGCTGTTGATCCCTTACCAGTTAAACAGGATGCCAGCTGCTCAGATATCTACAACTGGCAAAAGCCTGGATTGGTGTCATATTGACCAATTTGCCATTCACATTTGTGGTGTAGAGATTAACATAGTGTTTACAGGGTAACCCTTTTGAAATACAAAATAACAAAAGTGGTATAAAGGTAATACCTTTAGGGCTCTGGCACACGGGGAAATTAGTCGCCCGCGACAAAACTCCATGTTCACGGGCGACTAATCTCCCCGAGTTGTCATGAGCCGCCATCCCACCGGCGAACATGTAAGTCGCCGGCGGGCTGGCACACGCGGTGGCGCAATTTCCCGAATCGCCGAAAAAGACTCTCGAGGCAACTTCCGCGATTTCACTGAAATCACGCCGCCGCATATGCCATCCCACCGGCAATTTACATTTTCGCCGGTCGGATGGCATTTCGGGGACATTAGTCGCCCGCAAACAGGGAGATTTGTCACTGGCGACTAATCTCCCCGTGTGCCAAAGCCCTTAAGGGTGAAGACAAACAGAGCAACTTATTAGCAGCTACTTGTCACAGCTACTAAACACCAGAGAATACCCTTCCATAGACAATACTGAGAATTGCCTCTGCTAAAACACACATAGAGACTGTTATCACTAAATTATAAGCATTGTTTTTTTTGGTAGCCTTGACAAGTAGCTGCTACTAGTAGCTCCATGTATTTTTACCCTAAGGGCTGTGGCACATGTCGCGGGCGACTAATCTCCCCAAAATGCCATCCCACTGGCGAAAATGTAAATCGCTGGTGGGATGGCATACGCGGCGCTGCAATTTCCTGAAATCGTGGAAGTTGCCTTTGAGAGGAAACTTCTGCGATTTCGGGGAAATCGTGGCACCGCGTATGCCATCCCACCGGCGATTTACATTGCAGCGACGTGTATGCAATCCCACCAGCGATTTACATTCTAGCCTGTGGGATGGCATTGAGGGAGATTAGTCACCCGTGACAGCGACGATTTGTCGTGGGGCGACTAATCTTCCCGTGTACCACTGCCCTTATACAGAACAGAAAAGCTGTGTAAAAACAGTGACTTTTCTACTTTTTCAGCTTTGAATGGCTGCCCCCATTGCTACACAGAAGCTTGTTTATGTAAACTATAGTAGTGTTTCTGAATCAAACACACTAGTTGTACCTGAGCAGAGCTGCAGTAAATTATATTTTAATTACTTTGAAACACTCTAATTTATTCAGCTCTTAAAATATAGCTAATATAATAACAGAAAATATCAAATGAACCCTGATCATAGAAAGCAGAGAAGAATGTGTTTGTTGGCACTGGCTGGCTAGTAGATTTAAATACATAGCTTTAGAAATTATTGTTCTGGTCTGTGATATTTGCTGTTTTTTATACTTATACATGTATGTATGTATATAAATATATGTGTGTGTAAATACAAGCGGAGTCAAGCAACTTTAATTTAAAGTCAATGACAGGCACCCAATCAGCAATTGGTTTAATCAGTGTCCTGCAATATAAACCAAGGTCTGATTGCTATGGGTGACTACACCAGTGCAATTTAAGACTTACTTTAGCCCCATACAATATAGAGAGACTGTTGTGATTGAATATTTGTGTTATTATATAGGTGTATTCTAACCCACAGGTACTCCATGCAAGAGATGTATGAGGTGGTGTCCAATGTAGAAGAATATAAACTGTTTGTGCCTTGGTGTAAAAAATCTACAGTAATTTCCAAGCGCACAGGATATGCAAAAGCACAGTTAGAAGTTGGCTTCCCTCCCATATTGGAGAGATATACTTCTATATTAACTCTAGTTCGTCCACACCTTGTTAAGGTAAGCTTGTTCTTTTTCATATAAAAGAATATATAGCTCATAATATTGTGTGTGTGTGTGTGTGTGTGTGTATGTATGAAAATATATGTGTAATATAGACTTTCAGATGTGCCTTATTGACAACAAAACTTTGAAAGGACAAAAAGCTCCATTCAGTAAGTATAATAATGCAAAAGTTTGCTCCTGAGAGCAGGTATGAGCTTACATGTAGTGACAGGCCTGTATTATATACTGTATGCAGAAAGGATGCTTTTCCCAGATCTATAGTGGATTGTCCAGCATGTTAAAGCACATTATCTGACCAATTGGCCCATTGGCCAGACAGGCAAGCGGCCATACACACTATGTCAACCTTTCTGTTGTTCTGATTGTCCAGGCTAGTAGCTCTAGTGATCAGAACAGCAGGATAATAAAGAGAAGCTGCACTTTCTCATTTACTGATACATCGTGCACTGGCCGACAACCAAATAAGTGCCCAAAACCCTCCGTACCTAGACATTGGTTAGAATCATCCCGCCAGCATACATATATACGAGTATTAGATGTTGCTAATAATGAAAAATTGTATCACTTATTTTTAATAGTAGTTTTTCTTGTTTGGTGGGAATATGCCTTAACGGGTAGTTGCCTAGTTGTCAGTAAAGGTAGCCATACACGGGCAGGTTTTAGCTGCCGATTTGGGTCCTTCAGACCGATTCAGCAACTTATCTGCCTGTGTATGGGGCTGGCTGTCCTCACATATGGGTGTGCTCTTTCTCTTGAGTTTGCTTTTAGTCATGGGAGAAAATAATTTAAAATCTGTTCCGTTCTTCAAGTTTTCTGTTTAAAATATTTGTATTTTCCAAGTCACTGAGATTTGTACCGTACTGAGAACTTGTTTGTGCTCGTTTGCTTCTTGCGTGCACATAAATCTAAATTGGCCTTTCTACTTTGGAAAGCGTCCAGCTTGTCTTACCCTTTTTAAAGTGGAAGGTATATTGCAAGGTCACATGTCGTGGGCCAAGAATAAAGTACATGTGACTGCTGGAAGCAGGAAAGTGACATACAACAGCTATGCTTCCCTTCCAAGCTGGCAAATTCTGTGTAACTGATCTAAATAAGATTACCCCTTATAAATGTATAATTTGCTAATGGGTATGTTGTTATGCAACAGCTACAGTATGTCTGTTCCCATTTACACTCATCCCCCGGGAACAAGGTTTATTGTTGAGAACTTACTTGGCAAACTGAACTCTGTTTCATTATGTAATTCTCATAGGTCTATACTCCTTTACAGTTGTTAGCTCACACTGTATATACACTTATGACATATGTCGGCAAATACAGGGGATATTAATATTTCAACACCTGATCGTGTAGGATATTTTTGGTGAGATTTTGACAGATAGGACAAAGCTTTTTTCTTTCTTCCTCACAGTCTTTAACACTTATCCCATGAAGCATTTGCTATCATATTAATTTCAGATTCTTGTGGCAACCTATATAATCATATGAGCCTACAGGCCCAGATATGTGACCTGGCCACAAAGGCCCAGCCCAGGTTGACATTAACATTAGACCCTGTGCCCAGTAGATCTTCCAGTGTAAGTTCCCTCACACACACAAACAGCAATTGTGCCACTGTACTACACCCATGCTCATTTCTACCTCTTATGTTGGTCCCTACACAGTGAGCAGTGGTATATGATATTTGTTAAATAATTTTGCACTTATTTTGACCTAAAGGTTTCTCTGATTTGAGAAGAGGTGTCACCAGGAACATAGATTCTGCCTGTGGCATTTTGGTTCAGAGCTTTCTGGCCTAGTGGGTTCGCAGTTCTATTAGGACCTCTTTCAGGGATATCCACTTACATCTTACATAACATTTTTTAGTATTGGGCTGAATGGAAACCATTAACATAATAGTATTAATGGAAACTATTAACATACTATTGAGGGTCATCAATTAACTCTATAGCGTCCTATTAATTTTTTTTATTTTACTCAGGCTGTCTGTACAGATGGACGTCTCTTCAATCATCTAGAGAGCATCTGGCGATTTAGCCCTGGCATCCCTGGATACCCTCGCACCTGCACTGTAGATTTCTCAGTAGGTTTTGGTTTTGCATTCAGTCCCACATCCTTTTGACTTTGCATGTGTGAAGACAAATATATAAACACAGTGGGTGCTACAATTTTAAAAAGTGGTGTCTAATTAGTGGGATGCCTCTTCGATTATGTTTGCAGCCATGCTACATTGTTGCCTTGTGGTCACCACCAGACTGGTGCTGTAATAGAGTAACAGGAGGCTAACAATGAGAATTTTCTGGAACATCCATGGTGATATTTTGATATCTCTCTCCAGGACCACACCAATAGAGCTGTTACAGGCATAGCTTTGTAAAGCAGCTGTTTAGTTCTCACTGGAGCAGATTTGTTCAAGGGATTCACATACAGCAGCAAATCTCCTGAAGTGACCATTTGCGAAAAAAAAAAAGCGTATTTATCCTTGAGTATTGGGGCTAGAAATGGTCCATATTTATTATTTTCTATACCATCTCATGCACAGTCAAATCTAGTCAACTGTAAACAATTTTACATTTTTTTTAATGGATTCTCACCCTTCTCTTTTCGTGCAGATATCCTTTGAATTCCGCTCACTGCTTCATTCCCAGTTGGCCACGGTCTTCTTTGATGAAGTTGTAAAGCAGATGGTTGCCGCCTTTGAGCGGAGAGCAGGGAAAATGTATGGCCCAGAGACCCCAATTCCCAGAGAGCTCATGTTTCATGAGATTCACCAGACGTGATGACCGCTGCAGGGTTACATAGTATGGGGAGAGACAGAGAAGCATCTTCAGCGCCAACCAGCCAAGGACACTAAGCAGTGAATACAAACATGAGCCAAACCGCCTTGTGCACTCATTGGGACTCCTGAGCTCAGAACCACGCTGTTTTTTGTTATTTTTTTTCTTTTTTTTGTTTTTTTAAAAAAAAAAAACAACAAATATTTATTTAATTTCACATCTTATTGTGCTGCAAAATATATGTCTAAGTTATCAACAGTCTATCTAGTCCACAGAGCAAGGCCAGTGTGTTGCACAGTCTCAGCTCTCATAGTTGCCTGAGTCATTTTAAGAGTTCTTGTTTTTCTGTTTCTGTTCCTGTTTTTTTTTTTTCCTTTGTTGTATTTTAAAAAAATGTCTGAGATTAAGTTGAATGGGAGGAGAAGAAAAGAGACTGCTGCATGAGAATGCTTATCTTTCTATCACAAGGGAAAAGGACTTTTAACTTTCACATGCAATAGTAACCTTAGACAGAGGGCTGTGTTTGGATCAACTAATTTTAATAAGAGGAGGAATCGCTTGGTCATTACCCAATAGGATTTATTTTAAACTCGCACACATCTGCCCGCTCCTTTTGTTCTAGTGGATTTTAATCTAAATATAAGGTGGCCATCCTTGTACTGTAAAATCGGCAGAAGCACAAAACAACTCAAGTTTGCTTACTCTTCATTCTATGGTTTGGGTTGTGTTGTTCAGGGGTCTAGGCTAGGTCCTACAGGCCTAAGCTAATAACAAGGTGCCGTTGCGCCCTACATCATTTCTTGGGTGCAGTCTTTATTCTATGTAGTATTATGTTTAGTTCCATTAATATAACATTGATCCAGCCACTTACACACACTGAATGTTGCACATGTGTATTCATTACTTTTTATTGTCTTGGACAATACACAAACCTGACTTTATTATTATATATTTTTAATTTGAAAACCATTGGAAAATTAAGATTTATGATTCGAATGATTTGAGATTTTTTTTTTTTTTTAGAAAGAGGAAGACCCTGAAAGAAAAGCATACTTAGGCTGAGAGAAAATTAGAATTAGACATTTTCTCATCAAACAGACCTTGTTTACGGATAATGAAGTGCAATACTGCCCTGTCCTTCACACAGCTGCTTTATAAACTGCCAAGAGACCACTGACTGGAAATGCATTGTAGTTTGTGAGGTTTGTGTTTCAGTGTGGTAACAGGGAACATGAATCCCCTTGTTGCATTGTAGATTCCTTAGGCAGCAACAAGGATAAATTCTACCAAGAACTTACTTTGTCTATTAGGTACGGGCAGATCGTCTGTTAATATGCTAAAGATTGGAAGAGAGGTGGCCACATACTCTGGGGCTATCTGAGAAGAAGAGGTACGGCCCTACTGCATTCTCTCACTGCCTTCTGCCTCTGAGTCACTGCTGTTATTTTCCTTTCTTCAGCTTTAGCAATGCAAATATGCCTTCTGGAAGATACTGAGCTGTATGGACAAACCAACAAAAAACAGGGACTTTTAAATACCAATAAAACATTTGTAAAGGTGCGCACACACAATGTAGCTGTTATTTCATATGAACTCCACTTTCTGATGTGCATATTAAGGTTTTGTTTTAAGCACAGCACCACCAACCGACCACAACTGGCTTTTAGGCATGGAGATATATACTGTAGATCAGTGCTGTCCAACTGGCGGCCCGCGACCCCCCTCTGTGTGGCCCCCCACCTGTCTGGCTGCTTTGATGGATTACCTTTGAGTAAGCATTAAATGGTATCAGTACTGAGATTAACTGGCCCCCTGCATGGTTCTCACCTCAGATTCAGGCTGTAATCCCTCTGTATTGTTTAAAAATGTAATCCCTTGTGTTTTTCACACCTTTTAATACCTGCATTGTTCACCCCCTGCAGTGCTCACACCTCAGGCTCAGACTGTAATCACTCCCATTGTTCACTTCTTCACACCTCAGACATAGGTACTGTAGGCAGAGTATGGTACATACAGCCAGCATAGGGCAGGCAGAGTATGGCACACACAGGCAGTGTAGGGCAGGCAGAGTATGGCACACACAGGCAGCATAGGGAAGGCAGAGTATGGCACACACAGGCAGCATAGGTCAGGGAGGGTATGGCACACACAGGAAGGGTAGGGCAGGCAGAGTATGGCACACACAGGCAGCATAGGGAAGGCAGAGTATGGCACACACAGGCAGCATAGGTCAGGGAGGGTATGGCACACACAGGAAGGGTAGGGCAGGCAGAGTATGGCACACACAGGCAGTGTAGGGCAGGCAGAGTATGGCACACACAGGCAGTGTAGGGCAGGCAGAGTATGGCACACACAGGCAGCATAGGGAAGGCAGAGTATGGCACACACAGGCAGCATAGGTCAGGGAGGGTATGGCACACACAGGAAGGGTAGGGCAGGCAGAGTATGGCACACACAGGCAGCATAGGGAAGGCAGAGTATGGCACACACAGGCAGCATAGGTCAGGGAGGGTATGGCACACACAGGAAGGGTAGGGCAGGCAGAGTATGGCACACACAGGCAGCATAGGGAAGGCAGAGTATGGCACACACAGGCAGCATAGGTCAGGGAGGGTATGGCACACACAGTCAGGGTAGGGCAGGCAGAGTATGGCACACACAGTCAGGGTAGGGCAGGCAGAGTATGGCACACACAGGCAGGGTAGGGCAGGCAGAGTATGGCACACAGAGGCAGCATAGGGAAGGCAGAGTATGGCACACACAGGCAGGGTAGGACAGGCAGAGTATGGCAAACACAGACAGCATAGGACAGGCAGAGTGCTGCCTGTGTGTACCATACTCTATTTGCCCTATGCTGCCTGTGGGAGATGAACCTGGCAGGGGTTTGTTGTGGGAGTTTGTTAGCAGTTGGAAATAGCCATTAAATGGTCGCTAATGTGTGTAATTATGTACTGGGGGTTGCTCTGCTACCCCCAGGAGGAGGAGGCATATGGAATTTAAGGGTATATCTTAATATGACATAATTCTTTCACATATGAATGATGGTTGATATCCCCACAGTAAGGACCAAGCATTTGGGATTTTGCTGTGCTACCACCATTGTGATAAAATAGGTGTGGTTTGAAGTGGGTGTGGTTTCAAAAAGGGGAGTGGTCAAAACTGGCTTCCATTAGCGGCCCTCCACCATGTATGCTAGAGAAATTCCGGCCCTCGGCACCGTAGAAGTTGGACAGCACTGCTGTAGATGATGAAGGTGATTTATTCTTAGGGCATTTGTGTTAGGACCAGATCCAGCCCAGACTGGAAATGTATAGATTCTGGCAAATGCCAGAGGGGCTGCAGTAAGATGCCATAAACAATCACTATTGGGCTAGTGGGGGGGATGTTTGGGCCTCTGTGTACTTGAAATGTCAGGGCCTACTTTCAATTTTGGTGAAGACATGCTCAGCCCTGGACTTCCAGTTTGAGATTCTGGCAAATGCCAGGGGTTGTTCTAAGATCCCATAGTCATGTGTGTGTTGGATAAGCAGAAAGGCTTGGTGCCAGTTATGTTCCTTAGGCTAATGCCAGACAGCGCTGAATTATCCCCTTTTCCTGTGCCTGTACCCAGAGCCATTGCTTCAGCCCAGGTGCGGAGCAGATTGTGGCACCAAAAACTACTCGGTGTGCTTGCACCCAGGCCGATGCTAGTGTAGGGGGATGATTTATGGCTTACATTTATCCACAGTCTGAGAATCAGCCCTGTCTGGCATTAGCCCTATGTGCAGCTATTGTTTGTGATGCTTAATGCAAATAAACAGGGATTAAATGAAATTGAAGTAACCCATTTACTTTATATTTCTTTTCTAACATCTGCTTAATCCAATGAGCCGCCCACAGGCCAATCCTTCCTGATTTTCATCAAGGATAAGGCAACTAACCCTTTCTTTATACTATCTGTGTGTGTTGCACATTCAGCTTACAGCTTTTGCTGTAAGAAGCCTTCCTGTATGTTTAGATTAAAACTCTTTATCATCTCAATTCCTGCCCTTCTTTGTTTCCTCTGCACAGCTCTATTAGTTAATAAAAAGTTAAACAGTAGCAATGTAGGGGTATCATATTCCCCATTAACTTCCTGTTCTCCAAACTCAGTTGCACTTTGCCAGTTTTGCATAACCACTTATTTGCCAGCAGAATTTCCAATTCCATTCACCTGCTGTGTTTTGTGCTATTTCCTGGGTACGCTTTTAGTTTATCCAGTATATATATATATATATATATATATATATATATATATATATATATATATATTATGTCTGTATGAATTTTATGGCCATAGCCTCATTGCACCCGCTGCTATGCTTAAAATTTTGGGGCGAGCACAACTTTCCCTTTCCTGCACTAAAATATATAATCTGAAAGCTGCACTCCCTTAAACAAATATTATACAGTTTGATAATTTCCGTGTGATCATCACTTATAATCTAAAACTTGTATATTATAAAAAAAAAAAGTACCCCGTTGTAAAATATGAGGATATTAGAAGTCACTTTGGCGTTCCATGACCTCATCCTTCGGCCTCATTTATTTATGTTATATATGTTCATTTGCTCCAAAATGTCCAATGCAAAACTGTGACTATTGACCAATTTACCAAGAGCACAAGAAGGAAATTTGGGCTAGAGAAATACTGAATTTCCAGCTCCAAGCTGTCATTAAGCCAGAGCACCTCCTCCATGGTAACATCTCTTGCACGTAATTTCTTCATGGTAGCAATCCTCTAGGGCAGGGATCCCCAACCTTTATTTAGATGTAAGAAGTATTGGTAAACTACACAAGCATGAAAAAAGTTCTTTTGGGATACCAAATAAGGGTTGTGATTGGCTATTTGGTAGCCCCATATGGACTGCTGGCCTGCAGGAGGCTCTGCCAGAATGTATTGTCTTGCTGTTGCTCCTTTAGAGCGATGCTAATCTGCCTGTGAATAGGGCTGTATGATGGGCCTAACCCTGACCAAAAATCAGACAGATTTGGATTGTGGTTGGATTGATTCGCTCACTTGGTGAGGTTGAGATACCATTGGACCTTATAGTGTATGAGCAGCTTTACACACAAGAAAAGGATTTTTATGTGTTTGAGACACAGGTTTGGTGCATCTAAATGCTAACCTTATGGCATCACATTTTTTTTGGCTACCAGAAGCTGCATCTGTCTTGCACCTGATGCACATTCAGAATAGAGGGCTGCCCTTCGAATGGACTAAAACACACTTAGCCACTTTTTGAAAACTATATAACATATAGTAATATCTTATATCATATATATATATCATATATCTATATATATATCATATATCTATATATATATCATATATCTATATATATATCATATATCTATATATATATCTATATATATATCTATATATATATCTATATATATATCTATATATATATCTATATATATATATATATATATATATATATATATATATATATATATAGATATGTTTTTATATGCTCAGCATGCATTTCTAAACATATACAGAAAACAGCTGTGTGTAAGACCCCTAAGACACATGGAGTAGATTTTGCATACTAACTGTATACTTGTGTTTCTGGCCCAAAATCTGCTTTGTGTACCTGCACCCAGACTGATGCAATATCTCCGGGTGCAGTCACAGGGAAGGCCAATGTGTAGGGGCTGACACTCGGCTTGCTGTCTGACATTAGCCTAAAGCCGACCATACACGTTCAGATTTTAGGCTTCTTCCGGCAAACGCTAGGATATTGATCGTATGTTTAAATGCAACTATCTAACACTCAGACTGAAATTGTAGGATAAAACCCTAAAAATAACAAACCAGAGGATGTTCTGAACATGAAATAGTTGGAAGACACCAATCGTTCAAAAGTGAAATAGACCCCCCCCCCCAAGGATATTGTCTGATACGCAATACAAGCACAGATTTCATTTTAAAATTTCAACCCCACCCCCCCACATAGGTTACCTGAAAGCAGTTCTAATGTGCAGCACTGGCTCCTTCTGAAAGCTCAGACTCAGGCACAATGCACTGAGATGGCGCCTACACACCAATATTACAACTAAAAAAATACAATTGTTGGTTCATTAACATTTTAAATGGGAAAGGGAATTACTTGCTATGTAACCAGTAATTTAGAAATAAGAAAAAAAATACACCATAAAAAATCAGTATCCCTTTGGGGTAAAGTCAAATAGTTTTGGAAAGTACATATTGATGTATGCAAAATGGGTCAATAGGGCTTTCAGTGGCATCACATTTTTAAACTCGCATATAAATGGCTTAGAATGCCATTTTCTTGTATTATTTTGAAAAAAAACAAAAAAACAGTTTCTGATCCCCTGTAAGCATGCCTACTGGGCAGGTGCAGGTCTCACACTGTGCCCAGGATAGTGGTCCTGGCACACACACTCTCTAGAAATCCTGTAAGTGTCACAGGAGAGGCTGGAGACCTATACTTAGCGCTGAGTGTACGTCTGCAGGACGCACTGTACAGTAACATGAGACTGGCACAAAATGGAAGGTGGCACGTGGCTGGGTCACAGAACTGTGCTGTTACTCTTAAAGGACAAGGCTACTCCCTTATGAATCCCTTTACTGTTTTGTGTTAGAGCCCTTACTGTATAGCATTTCACCACATCTCTGATCAAGGCTGCCATCTTTGATCTACCCATGTCAAAGATAGCCGTTGGTTGTGTATTTATGGACATTATTAACCTGCCCACTGCCCATGTCTTGTACACCATGATTAGAAATCTTTGTGCATCTTAAATTATATTATGCTAACCAGCATCATGGCTGCTCCTACTCCTATAAAAACAAGGAAAATTCGGCTTCCCTTCAGAACTGCACATCATTTCTCTGCAACAATTAAAACATCCAGTGCCCCGGATATCAGGATAAGGTCCCACAACAACACTCTAATTGTGTTGCTGCCAAAGGTTTCATACAAGAGAAACCCCTCGGCCCTGGCTAACATGACGGGGGAGATATCACTAAAGCATCAGCAGAGGAGTGAGGATACATACAGTACATGATACAGAGTGTAGTGTGGAACTGCCTCAGAAATTAGAATTGGGTACTAATGCAGTTACCAAAGGCAACTAAGAAAATAAAGGTTGGATTGGCAATATGGGTATAAATATGGTAATTGCACAGGGGCACTTTAGCATCTTTGTTAGACTATCAATGTGTTTATAAGAAAGAGGGGAGGAAAGGCAAGACATTACCTTTAAATGGAATTCACCTTAAAACCATACACAAAGCAAATTCATGCTTAAATTTTACTTTCCCTTCCTGCTGCAAACTCTTGCAAAGCTATCAGGTCACACATCCTGGATATGCACAGCGTCCCCTGTTGTTTAATCTGCAAGTAGCAGGGCAGATAGAATGATTTCAGCTGGCAATTTCCCCGGGGCAGAGAGAAATTCAGAGAGAGAGCCACATATGACATTCCCTCCTTCCCTACTGGGGTGTCATTTCCTCCTTCCCTACTGGGGTGTCATTCCCATTCTGTTCTGCACAAAGCAAGAGACTGCATTATATGCAAAGCTTGGGGCTGGCACACACAGGGAAGCTTTACAGGAAGAAGTAGTGACATTTACACAGCTTTTTCCCCAGTAAAGCCTCACAACTTTAGGTCAGAAAAATTTGCAGTTTTATGCATGCCCAGTGAATTTTTATGATCTCTGTAGGCCAGTGACCTCCTTACTCTTTACACTTAGCAATCTTCAGTAGTATTTTTGTTTTTATTTCTATTCCATTATAACACTGCTCCCCATCTGTTGCTATATATACACTAGGTATTGTTTCAATGTACAGTGCTGTGCACAGCTAGCATTATTTAATACAAATATGCATATACAATATAAATTAAATCCATATTTGTATTTTAGATATAGGGTCCTTTATGTCATTAGCATGCATCAGTTTAGAATATATTTGGTGTGTGTGTGTGCTCTTAGCATGATCCTTAGAGGCCAACAGATATGTAGGTAATAAAAACATTTATTTTGCATTTATACAGAACAACCTTAAGTCTGTTGGTAAGTTGGGATATCAATCCATAATTTGCAGAGCATTTGATGGCCAATTAGTCTGCACTGACAAGAACAGGTTAGGCAATACCACATGGGAAAAGGCTGACAGGTGGACAGGAGTGTATTAACAAATGGGTCACAGGATCCCTTTTTGGGTCTCTAGGTGGACAGTCATGCTGTAGAGCAGAGATGCCAAACTGTAACCCCCAACAGCTGGGAATTATGAGTCCTAATATCACTAACTAGACTTTGCAAAAGGGCTGGCAGCCTGACATTCCTGCACAAGAGGAAGACAAATTAAGCAGCTTGGGAAAGTGCACTTGCAGATCTCTGAGGATTAATGAACTAGTGCAGAAGGAGTGGGAAATGCACACTAACAAGCACACCGACACTGTATAATGAGCATTTATTCAGTCCAACTGTGGCCTTTGGATAGCAGAACCCTGTAATCAAACAAGACCCCATAGGGTAGCAATGCTTAAGGCTCCCAGGCTTTTGTAGTCCTTGGGATGATGGGAGCTGATCACTGCGGCAAGAATTGCTAGACTGCTGCCACAAGCAAGGAAGGGGCTAAAGTAAAGGTAGCTTTAAAAAAAAAAACAAAAAAAAAAAAAACAAACCAGTAGAAACTCTCTCTAACTGAATCCTTTGAATTCACAGTTGTGTTTGTAAAGCACTAAAAGGTCGTTAGCAATATTTTAAGGCCCAGTACAGCACAGGAGGATCCAGAGTGCTGGAACACATAAAAAGAGCTGCAAATAAAAGCATAACGACAGTAGAGCCTTACTTTAGTAGGGGGACATTAAAAGCAGCAACCCATCCACAATAATTCTTGCTCATGGACATTTCTACTCCCTTATAATTTCACTGTGGTCAGCAGGCAGGGTTATCTGTCCACCTACATAAAAACCTACATGTTAAAAACAAAAAGTGATAGATGAGGAGCATCCATGGGATAAGAACAAGTGGGGATGATACAATGCCAAACCCTTGCCTGACAGTATATTCTGATGGCCTCCAAAGTCCAATACTGCTGACTTTAATCTTCTCCTGCCCTGCAGGCCCTTCAGCCAACCTACAGCAGTTAAATGGTTGCAGAAACATAATCACATTTCCCAGTAAGAGAATGAAACCCATGCTCCTGAAGATATGAAGCCAGGCGCAGTGTTGTGCTAAGCACAGGCAAGTCTATAGCAGGTTTTGCGTTTCACAATGGGACATATAAAGGGGGCTGCTGTGCCATACAAGCCTGTGTATGAAAACCTATGGGCCACTGCTTCTGCAGATTAGTAACAAAATTAGGAGGCACTGACTGCCCGTGGCTGAATTATAAATAAGCAGAATGATGGGGTCTGTGAGTTAACAGATTGTGACTGAGGGGGTTCCAGAGTTCTGATTCTAACCAGCAGCACAAGATCCCATTTCCTGATGGAGAACTGAATACAGATCTCTTCAGCAAGAAAAGGGGCTGAGACTGAGCTGCAAGATGGATTTTCAGCATAAATAACCAGACATGTTTTCTCATCGGAATTCAGAAAACAGTGGGGTGCAAAGCAGTCCGTTGAAACAAAAGGTGTACTGTCTTTTTTTAAAGAGCCCTCTATACAAAATGGAGGGGCCCTGGCGATTCCCGTTTTGATTAGCCAGACTTTGATCCGACCAGCTGCATGAGGCCATCTGTGCTCATTGATTTTGGTCTTTCCAGGGGGAATCCAAGAGCTCGGCTCCAGATAAGCTGAGCCAGAACACCAAGTGCCCGCGATACGCCAAAGAGAACTGTGTAGTAGTTCATCTCCTTCATGCCGTAATACTGTTGGGGCGAAAAAAATGTAAAAAGGGTTTAAGCAATGAGAGAATTTTGGACGGATTCAAATGCATTTGAGTTTGGTCACCCTTGTACTGTGCACATGCAATGTTATGGTCCTAACACTCCCCAACTCAAAGCCGGTTTGTATACAGACATGTAGAGAAAATGTTACAATAAATGCTCCCACTCCAATGAGCAAAATCACGTTTTTTAGCTTAGTTTACCACCACTGAACCAATCAAAAGTGGGCTTCCGTAAAGCCAATGACAGAATACAATTATGACTCAAATGTGTGCTTTTGATGACATCTGAATTACAAATCTGGATTTATTAGATTATCCCTACCTGCAGGAGGACCCCACTATGAGCATCCACATTAGGCCATGGATTCTTGGCTTTGCCTTGTTCCAACAGTACATTGGGAACAATCTTGTAAAGCTGAGCCACCAGTTTGAACATAGGGTCATTTGGAAGATGTTTAAGTGCAAATTCTCTCTGGCACGTGTAGCGCGGGTCGGTTTTTCTCAACACAGCGTGACCATATCCAGGGACAACCTTGTATAAAGAATGCAGAATAATGGGCATTAGATTTGTAAAGAAGCAATATTTCTGCCAACAATGGATTATGTTAAAGAAGGTCCATACCCTGCCAGAGTTCAGCGTGTTCCAGATGTAATCTCTCAGCTTCTCATCAGACACCTCTCCACCAAGATCCTTCTGCAGGCTTGTGAGCCACACAAGAACTTCCTGAAAATGACAGTGTCAGATTAACAAGAGATAAGGAGCACATGCTAAATACCAAGAGATCAAAACACAAGCACATACCTGGTTAGCCAGGCCGTGAAGAGGTCCTGCCAATCCGTTCATGGCCGCAGAAAATGAAAGGTAAGGATCAGACAATGCACTACCCACCAAGTGGCTTGTATGTGCACTGACATTGCCTCCTTCATGGTCACTGTAAATGAGAAAACATGGGGCTTAGAAATATTCCCAATTTTCCTGCAGCAGTGTGAATCTGCATTGAACAGGACAAACTCACCTATGGATAGTCAGGTAAAGTCTCATGAGCTCTGTGAACTGTGGGTCTGTGTAACCCAGCATGTTAGTAAAGTTGTGAGACCAGTCTAGATTGGAATCAATGGCGCCAATGCTACTCCCCTCACGGTAAAGATTGCGGTAGATCTTTGCGGCAACACAAGGCAGCTTGGCAATCAGATCCATGGAATCTTCATAAATTAACTGCAGTAAGAGTTACAAAATAGTGTTATAGAAAGCTTAGAGTCATGCCTATAATTTCAAAATATACACAAATATAAGGACATTAGCAACTATAGACTGTCTATAGGCACATACTATGGTATGTAATTGAGGCAGTGATACAGTAAGACTGATTTTTTGCCTGAAACAAAACCAGTATATAGTATATATTGGCCCAATGGGCAGTTAATTCGCAACCTCTATGGCTGGGTTTCTACATCTTAAAACTTACTTAGTCACTGTGGGATAGTGCAAATAATACACCTTAGAATCCCAGTAGGATGCCATTGCACATGTAACATGAACGAATAGAAATGTGTGCCCTCAAGACCTGAAGAATACACAGTGCGCACAGCAGGCACCAACAATTCTCTCCTCTCAACACAATTTAACCTTTAACTGGTTCTCTCCTGTGTGAGGCTTCCTGTCTGGCAGAGTTTCACCAGGCAGTGTTTAGAGCTATTCTTGGAAGATTCCTGCTTTGGTGCATCAAGCGTAGCTGCCCAACTCATACAATAAATGCCTTGCATGTCCTCTTGAGCTCGTGCATAGCAAGTCATGTGGATGGATTTCATCTGCTTAGAAAAAGTCCTTAACAACCTTGAAAACTTACAGGCATATCTGGCTCACTTGCATTTACAAACGGTGAGCTTATGCTATGTGGTTTCCAGTACTATAGAAACTGCTAAAAATTCCACTAGCGAAAAAAGTGTTAATGCCAAAGAAATCCTCATGCGCAATATGGGTATGTGTACAAGGTTTGTCACTCGGCCAAGGACATTAATGGGTGTAGCGGAAACCAGGGATGGAAAATCCTAGCCCCACCCCCAAACCAGACAGAATTAGCCCAAGGCAATCCAAGGGCAGCTCAGTGTGACCTTGAGATAAAAAACTGTGTAATAGCAGCACAGGGCAAAGAGGCAGCCCAAAAATAAGGGAAAGTATCACCTGAGTTTATCTAGGCTATTTCTCGTTTGCAACAAAATCATGTCAGCAACTGTCACATTCAGAATGACAAGAAGCTGGCTGGGTAACTTTCAGGCATGGCACACATTGTCCTGTAGAGGGCAGGATTCCCCAACAAGCTTGATTTATTTTCCATTTAGGTAATGCTAGCTGGTTCTAAATTTATGCTACAAAGCAAATATTGCATTGATACAAGTTCTGAATCACTGGACTGCACTACAGCTTTAAGGGTAGGAAATATGAATTTCTCTGTAATCTAACAGGATTTTTTTTTTGGTGTTACAGGCTGTTAAGAGTCCCCTACAAGAATTATCCAGCATGAAAAAAGCTGATATTAAGGGCTTTGTCACACATGGCATTTCTCTGCCAGCAGAAAAACATCTCATGCCTGTTCAGCACAGACATGGCATCTCCTTGCCAGTGTGCACAAGGCACTGCCCCAAAAAACTCATGCATTTTCAATCTTCCCAACTTCAAACTGAATGAACACAATGGGGCAGTAGAGGCGTTTTGTGTCTGTTCATTCCAAATATAAAAGAAAGATGTCTAACAAAAAAGTACCCAAAGGCCTTTATGGAAATATTTAGAAGGGATTCTGTCACTATGGCTAAAACCAACCATCCTCCAAAACCTATTGGTTACTCAGCTGGCACCTTTAGGACATGACTGATCCCCTACTGCTACTGGGGAACAAGCCAATATTGTTTTCTGTTGACCACAGGGTGAAGCACCGAGCAGTTTGCAACTGAACAATTTGGAGAAAGGAGAATCAGAGGCCCTGCTTTCTATTTTAATCTGATAAAGTGATTCCCAGGCATTCCCCATAGTATCAATACTTTCTAGGTGCAGGCTACAAGACTGGTAATGTGAAGCAGGGGATGCACCAAAAGTGTCATTTTTGGATTTGGTGTGCTCAGATATCCAGAGCTTTCAAACCACGTTTGGATTTGGTTCAGGATTCAGCCCAATCCAAAACCAAATGGATTTGGTTCGTTCCCAGTACTGACAAAATTATTTCCATTTAATGAATGTATATTGAAATGTAGCTTAAAATGCATTTTTAGAAAAAAAAAAAAGTTTTTGGGTGGAGATGCCCTTTAAATATAAAATGGTGTCCAAGGAGTATGCACATCACTTACCTCCCAGTACTTGGTTTTGTTGACCCCTTCAGCATAGCCCCGAGCAAAATTACTCTCACTGTTCAATGCTGTGATGGCAGCACTGAGCTGTGACATGGGGTGCAGGTTGGTAGGGAAGTTGTCCAGCATGGTCACAACATGGGAAGGAAGAGCAGCCCTCTTTGCCCATTCCTTGGAAATCCAGTTCACCTGTAAAGGGAAGATAGATAGAATGGTCAGTTTTTCTGTATTATGCATTTGAAAAATTATGGCCAACTTTCTGTGCAAAGATCCGAAAAGCACTCCAAAAGATCCCACACCAAATGCTACTTGCAGCCAGTAAAAACATTGCATCCGGTCATTTCAAATATTCAGATCCAGAATCCACTATGCGACAATCGATTGATCAATCCTAGCCTTCCTTCTGTATAGGAAGGAGTCAGGCTAGGAGGAGATGTCAACCGTCCCATAGTGGATTCTGCATCTTCTGGATCGCCGTATCATTGTATTTGAAATGACCGGATGCAATGTTTTTACAAGGTATTTTCTAATAAAGCATTTAAAATAATAAATGCTGGGAAGGATAGGGCAATTATTGGAGCAGGGTAGAATAGATGTTTAAATTAAAAAAATGTTGTGTTACTTTTCCTTTAAAACTAGGGATGCTGACAACTGCCTTTCTCTGAAATAATCTGAATATCTGTCTAGATAATCTGATGTTGCTGAGAAACTAGAGCAGGACTGGCCCAACTGGAAAGCTCATGGGTCAAATGTTGTCTGACAATGATTTTTAAAGTCACGACAGCCTTGCCATATGCTACACAGACTTCATTTTTTCCCCCTTATGTGGTGTCTAGCTTTCATTGCTAAACAGAGCGCCGTTTAGTAAATATGCCTTTGCTTGAGGAAGAACAGGGTTTATGGCTACAGAAACAGAAGCGCAAAAGCCATTTTTGAACATTATTTTACAAACAAGGAATCAATGGAAATTCAAGGGCTAAAAAAGAAATTTACATGTCACTTGTGTCAACTGCCTGTGCTTTGAGGAAGAGTAATTACACCCAGTGCCAGGAAACAGATGAGGCAAGGACAGTCATAAAGAAAAACGTTTAGGCCTTAATGAAAGCTACTCTTAAAGGAGAAGGAAAGGCTAAGTTACTTGGTGACTTTAATCACATACCTTGTACCCCGGGCTGGTGCCCCTGTTAGGAGAAAATTGCACCAGCCCGGGGTAGCTGTGAGCGCTTCCTTCTTCCGTATTCGCGCTCCTGGCAAATTCCCGGGACAATCGCATGTGCAAGTACAGTGAAAAGCCGACTTTATAGTTTAAGTTCAGCTTTTCACTGTACTGTGTATGCGAGCGAAGGAGGAAGCGCTGCAGCTACCCCGGGCTGGTGCTATTCCCCCCGAAAAGGGGCACCAGCCCGGGGTAAAAGGTAGGCGATTTAAGTCACTTGGGGGTGCCTAACATTTTGGCACCCCCAAGTGACTTATCCTTTCCTTCTCCTTTAAGCTGGCCATACACGCACTTTGTTTGGTACGATTTTCGAACAGTGTGTGGGCTTCAAATTATTGTCCCGATAATTTTTGCACCATGGCTGTTTAGTTGATCGCAAAGGTTAGAAAATGTCGGATAACAATAAAAAAAGACCCCCCCTAAGATCAAGTGTTAACGTAGTGGCCAACAGTGTGCACACAATGACATTAGAAGGGCTTTTCTGGGTCCTGGCCTCTTTTTGTAGTATTTTTATGGCTAATACTGTAAAGTACTGACAACTCTCCAATGTACCTGGGTAGTTTCCAATGGAAATCAAAAGGGCAACTTGCAGCAATCCCTAGCAATTTTATTGCAAAGGAATAAAGAAAAGTTTATAGCACCATTTTACCATTCTGTGCTACACTGGATGGATAGGCATGCTACTCGCCGTTAACAGACAGGGCTGAAACAGTACCCCACCATCATTCTAGCAGTCAAATCAATGGGCTGTAAACAATATTCAATTTAGCACTATAAATATACAAACATACTTATATCATTCACCTTTTGGGATGGTGTGGCACATAGTCAGTCATTTTATTTAGCAAGCTGGACCAGTCATGCCAGTTGTGCTAGAATCTTTCACTGCAGATACTAAACAGAGGGCACTTAAAGACTGTGCTGTTCACTAGGCTTATAAGGCCTGTGTGGCCTTATAACACACAACTAAGCTCCATCCTTAACCGCAAGCTATATCCTTTATAGTCTATTACAAGACACGACCCTTTACATTCCTGGGCTTCTTTGATCCAAATAAAATACAGGGCTACACTAATTCCTGGGAAATCATTCCAAAAATATCTGCTTTCAGCACAAGCAATTGCTTCTTATAAAATGCAACAGACTTTACCTGTTCTTGACTAGGTGCCTCCCCGGTCACCAAAAGCCAGAAGAGTCCCTCAGGTAATGGCTCTTCTCCACCTGGAGCCTTGGGGAGCAACTTCTGACACTCTGGAATGCTGTAGCCTCGGAAACGGATACCCTAGGGATAAACAGACCAATAAGTGACTGAGTAATCTAAGTGGCATTTTTTTTGCATAAATAGTGATCATATGGATTTTCTTATTACCTCATCAGGGTCAAGCACAGATGTTTCATAAACCAAACCCTTCATCCCTCGCATACCACCGTACATCTGAAAAAAAAACCAAAACAATAAAAGTTATATATTCAGCAATTAAAATGAAAAAGCATTAAATATATAACCAAGTTATGGAATGGAAATAGATTGCTGCATGTTTTAAAAATAAATTGTTTTTCATTTTTGCAAAGCTTTATTTCAATAACTCAAAATTCTGCACAGCAAGGTCCCTAGCATTGTAGCATGGCTGATCTGCTGCTTTGTGAGAGGAAGGAAAGCATTTAAAGGGGTTGTTCACCTTTGAGTTAACTGCTAGTATGATGTAGAGAGTAATATTCTGAGACAATTTGCAATTGATCCTTAGTTTTTATTATTTGTAGTTTTTTTAATTTTAGTTTTTGTTTAGCAGCTCTCCCATTTGAAGTTTCAGCAGCTATTTGGTTGCTAGTATCCAAATTACCTTAGCAACCAGAAAGACTGATACATAAATAGGTGAGCATTTGAACTGAAAAAGTAACAATAGCAATTGAACTGTAGTTTCACAAAGCAATAGTTATTTGGCTGTGGGGGTCAGTGACTCCCGTTTAAAAGCTGCAAAGAGTTAGGAGACAAATATTTCAAAAATTATAAAAAAAATAAAATAATAAAGAACTGAAAAATTGTTTAGAATTGGCCATTCTATAACATACTTAAAGTTAACTTAAAAGTGAACACCCCTTTAATTGTCATTACATACACAGCGATTGTGACAAGGTACAACAGGTTGAGAGCACTGTCAGCAGGCACAGAACTAGTTAGGGTCACTATGACCTCAGTGGCAACACTTCAGACCACACAGAAGCAGCAGCAGATGTAAATACACAACCATTTCCCAGGCTGCTCAGATTAACTTTTAGCATCTTCTAGACAACATTATGCAAAGCAACACTGTCCTCCTCTTTACAATCTCTATATTGCTATACAGTTACTAGGATCAATGACCAGAGAAACTAGTGAAAAAGAGAACATATACCACACTTATTGAAATGAGCTCATTAAGTTGGGCTAATGTAAAAATAAATTTTAAAAAAAGTGCATAAATACAGTCAGAATAAATATTTTTTTATATTATAGGCAGACTATTTGCCTCTAATTTTGCAGTCTATAATGCAAGTCGCTGAGCAGTCAGTTTGTTAGTATAAAGTCTACCCAAAACTCTAAAGATGTGAGAGTTCAGAAATCTTCTTATAGCACAGAGGTCAACATTGTCCCAAGCTGATTTTATGAAACCTCTTTTAAAGGAAAACTATACCCCCAAACAATGTAGGTCTCTATAAAAATATATTGTAAAACCCTGCTTCATCTAAATAAACCATTTTTATAAAAATATACTTTTTTTTAGTAGTGTGTACCAATGGGTACTACTAAATAGAAAATTGCCATTTTAAGAATTAAAGGCCGCCTGGAATCACAGGATTCATGGCGCATACAAACAAACCAAGGGCACACACACACACACGCTAGCCAATAGATGGACAGAGCTCTGTCTTTTACTCCCACACTTCTTCCTGTTACAATTAGAGCTGCATTATTTCCTGTCAGGTGATCTCTGAGGGAGCACACAGCCCTTCACAAAATAGCTCTTCAAGGGAAAAATTATAAAAGGGCAATATTTACGGATATAAAAATTCCAGTTGAACAATTCTTTAATAGGTTACCTAACAAAATTTAAACAGGTGGTTAAGTATTTATTCTGGGGGAATAGTTTTCGTTTAAGTAAGAGTTTTAAACGTGAAAAGGCCTGATAACTATATATCACAATTACAGGCCCTGAGAGGGAACAGATTCATTCCATGATGGAAGTCAGCTGATATAGATGCAAGGAATTATACCGCATACCCTTCCTTTTTTAGTTTCCTGCAAGGCACATGGTTTCACTAGGCAACTAGAAAGCTGGAGCCGAAAGGAATGTAGAAAATGCTGACCCAATGATTATATTCCAAGAAAGGGGGATCACCAAAAACCTGTTTCACTTTCAAAGCAAACAGGATTGTGCATTTAACCAGTATTACAGCAAAACACTATAACAGAATTTATAGTATCTAGCAGGAGACAAATGGAATTCAGCAGTTATGCAATACACAACTGAATAAACTGTGTTCAAACCAGGGCCACAGCAATAGGGATACCAGACCAGGGAGTTGCTAGGAGTAGATTAGGGTGAAGACACATGGAGCTACTAGTAGCAGCTACTTGTCACAGAAACAGAAATAGACAATGCTGATCATTTACTGATAACCGTCTCTTCATGTGTTTTACCAGAGGCAATTCTCAGGCTATTCTCAAGCTATTAAATGCCTTTTCAGGCATTTAGTAACCGTGGCAAGTAGCTGCTACTAAGTAGCTCCATGTGTCTTCACCCTTAGGGAAGAGCATACTGTAGGGCCCCATCTGCTGATAGTTCCATTGTATGACTGCAGAATAGTCATCCACCCAAAATTAATTGTAACTTGTAACTTTTTAGCTATGTCAGAGCTATAAACAGACCAGCCTTACCAGTAATCATTATCTACTATTTCTGCATCAACTGGGTAATAGGTAGTAAGGCAATAATACTGTTGAAAAGGTTATGATTAGGGAAGGGGCGAAATAATTTGCATGTCGCTTTTTGTGATGTGTGCATAGTTGTTTTTGTGCGTCATTCTTTTGATGCAAGCGGCAAAGAAAGCGTTGCACGCGTCACACAAAACGCCGCGCCAAGCTTTGTCACGCTGCTAATTTGTCCGCCACACAAATCCCTATGAGAGGGGGTTGAAAAGGTTCATTTAAAGGGGCAGTTCAGCAACAAAAAATTTATTAGTTTCAAGCAGCATTCCACTTCTCAAAACGGAATTCTATATTTTTTTTTTTTTAACATTTTAAGTTTTAAAAATATATGTTTTCCAGTAGCAGCTGAGTGCACTGCCCAAGCTTTACCAAGTCTGCTGCAGAGTTAAAGTGGTCATACACAGGCTGATAAAAGCTTCTGCACGGAGTCAGCAGATTGCTGGTCTGTGTATGGGGCAATCCGGACCGATATCTGCCCAAAATTCAGCCAGATAACGATTAGAAAGGTTTAAAAAGCAGGGTGAGAACTGCAGGGGCTTGTTCACATAGTCCTCACCCCCAATGGCCTACATTCCTATTGCTCCTTGGTGTCACGCATTCGATTGACCATCTGCCTGGCTCAATGTATAGACAGCTTTACGGTTACTAATGATACACTAGTTGCTGGCAATTCTCTGATACTGCAGAGAAATGTATCACGTTTTAGACATGAAACAGTTTAGAAGGTCAGTGACCTGGCCTTTCGGGGCACATATTAGAGGGAAGAAATATTCAAAATACATTCTGTAGCATTTATGTGAAAGGAGTTTATACTCACCATGTCAACAGTGATCTGTCCTATCACGTTCTTGCCATACTGCTGCCGAAAATTCTTAATTCTAGTTTGTTCTTTGGGGATTAAATCTGACAGGACATCTTTTAGATTCTAAAGGAGTATAAAAAGTACAAGAAGGAATATGGTCAGCAACTGATTAAAGCCTGCCAAGTGGAAGCAATACATCACTGAGCACATTTAGTTTCACACACACAAAACAAGAGCACAAAGCACCCAAGTACTTACCGCAGAAGAGCTAGCCTGCCGGGCAGCAATCAGAGCACAAGGGGAGTTCTGTGTGGAGAAGAAAGGAGATATTGTGGTCATTATTTAGATGTTTAGACAACAGAAAGGAAAAAGTGTTGCTGCTTGCCAATGTGCTTACATAACGAGCACTCCACAATTAGAAGCAACCCATGGAATGGACAGATTTTAATATATATGCATAAATTTAAGGCTCTGTTGTGTCCAGTAGAGCAGTACACTGAAATGCCCCACAAAGGAGCAGAACTTAGTAAACAATGAGAAGTGTTCTTTTGGTAAAAGGATCTTGGCAGAAGTTGCTGGCAAGGATGGGATTACCAACCAAGCCATTATCTAGATGAAACCGTACATGGGATAATCCAGCAGGGTACTGATTTGCCCCATCAACAAATGACTGTTATCCATTGCATATAGTTATTGGTCAGGAATGTTAAGCCACCATACATGTACCAGAGAAGTGTTTTATTGGTATTAGTGTATCCAGCCTAGGAGTTTAATTGCAGGTCTGTGTCACACACAGACCATCACTCTGCTGTAATACCAAACTCTGAAAAAAAACGCAGAATGTTAACCGGAGCTCACCTTTGACTACCCTAATAATTACAAACTCTGCTGTAATGTTACTTGCATCTATTCCACATTTCATCAGTGTCATCCAGCATTTCTATGGTATTTCAAAAAAGATTACAAGGATAATGCAAATAGCATTAATAATTAATTTTACACGTACTTTCAACCCTTTGTGAATTAGCTTAACTCTGAAATGATATCCTATCACACCACCACTGGGTCCAGAGGTCACAGAAAATTCTGGCACCAAAACAAATATTAAAAAGAAAAAATATTAGGTATTAGATACAAAGCTATTGCCTGACCCTGACAAAGTTTTTATTTAATCACAGACCTCATTATCAGCTAACACACAAATCTATAGATTTATGATATATTATAGCAAGAATGGTTACAAACACATCTATTACTATAAGTAATAAAACTGCATTGTCAAAACAACTTCAACCAAATCAAAGAAAAGTATCAGTTGTAAAAAACTTTTGTATTCAGAACTGCAGAAAAACGAAGCCAAATATGCAAACTTATTTATATAAAATGTGTAAATATTATCTTTTGGTACCTTTACATACAGCAATACATGTGTTCTAAACCACACTATAACAGAATGAGCCATTCCATTATCATATGCGGTTAATTCCACATATGGAGAGATACCTGAATCTGCCAGTCTTGCCTCCCATAGGCTTGTATGGAAGCTGCTGCAGACAATTTTAGGCCCACAAACAGCATTTTAGACTGAAAGCCTCCAGCAGCATGAACCCACCTAACCTATAAAACTAGACTAAAACGGTCAACTAAAGAGCAGCGCAATAAAGGATCTTTCCATAATTTAGTTCTCCCTAACGTTAGTCTGCTAAAAATCATTCAAATATTGAATAAACCCAACAGGATTGTTTTGCCTCCAGTAAGGATTCATTATATCTTAGTTAGGATCAAGTACAATGTACGGTTTTATTATTACAGAGAAAAAGAGATGGCCTTTCCATAATTCGGAACTTTCTGGATAACAGGTTTCCGGATAAGGGATCCCATACCTGTATTTCCAAAGAACTCTACACTTACATCTTGATGAACCTTCTCCCTCCTAGGGTTACAAAGCCAGAGCTACTGAAATATGCTTAGAAAGGCAAGGATCTGGACGGTTTACATTCTGACAGCACACACACATAGTTGCTTAGAGAAGCAATCATGTGACTATAACATACATGAGGGTGTACTGTTGTTGCTAAAGGCATGAAAAGGTAGCTTGACAATTGTTTTACTGGTTCTTGCTGCACTGGGCAGCTTATAACAGGCCAGATCGCACATGGGGATTGTATAAACCAGAAAAAAAACCTGCTTAACAGATAGCAAGCTTCCTAAGTTTAGGTACCAAACAAGGATTTGTGGTCATTAAACCAGGACTTATAGTTTCCCAACCCCCATATGTTGTTTCTAAAGGAATGCATCTGTTTGTCAGAGATTCTATAGCTACTAAACTAGATAATGTCATTTGGAGCGACTAAATATTACTTAGAAGATTTCACCGTTCTGTGTATGGGACCAAAAATTATAGTCTACCCAATCATATCTGATTGGGCTGGCAGGAAAACCCAACTGGCCAAAGGCCATATCCACAGCTTAACATGGTCCTTGGCCATCAGGATTTCCAACCTGCAAAACAGATGTCTACAAGAACACATACTGTGATCATTCCTGTGTATGTGCAGCTTGAGATGAATGTGTACAGTGAAAATGAGGATAAAGTAGTGCTAAAGGCTTGATCTTCTTGGGAGCAATATGACTTGAGAGTGGCAAGGTTATGAGAGGGTGGCTTCCGTTATGTACATAGGACAGAGATTTTCTCTCATTCACAGATCCCCTGAATATCTATAACCATTCTTATCTTGTACATACTGTCAATTAAACCAATACATTAAGTTAGCAATACAATTAACAAGACAGTGCAAAATACCGACAGCTCACACCCGCCTGGCTACCCAGCCCTTGCTTATACCACTCTGGGCTCATTGAACTCACACTAGCAAAAACTAGTATATATATATATATTTTTTTTTTTAATGTTAGTTCATTAGTATTCTCTTCCCCAACCACACTTTATTCAGCCCTGCTGCCAACACACTTTCATGTTTCCAGCATTTGTCTGTCCCTTTCTATTTGTACAACTAGTAACTCCTGAGACAATTTATCACAAGTCAGCTGATTGAGTGACCTGCTGGAGAACTGACATTTGCAACAATGTTTCTCAAAAGTAAAAACCAGGAGTAAATGCAGAGAACTTAAAAGGATAACAAATACTGTTTTAAATTGCAATGACATTTGCAAATAACTTTGGCACAATTAAAAACATTTACTTAATATGTGTGGGAAAGTTGCTTTGAAATTCTTTCATTACCCAAATATAGTTTTTGGACGCATGTCTCCTTTTAACATGAAGTGAATGACTGTTCTTGTCCACATATGACTATTTTTATTATCTGGAGGAAAGGTTATTCAGGAGAGAACACCATTATCTCTAAGCTGGAAGGCAGGATCACCTTTCATCTATGCCTGAAATCATTCACTTGCCATTAGAGAGACGTGTATATGAAAAGTGGCAATATCAAGCATGTTCCCACCAAAAAAAAAACCAAAAATCACATTTACAAACCTAAACGATGTCAGAGAGACAGAATGACTATACAAAACACTTTTTTTCATTTTTAGTGTTTCTTATTTCACTTTTTGTTCAGCAAATCTCTAGTTTGGAATTTCAGCAGCTATCAGGTTGTTTTGGTTCCAGTTACCTTAGCAACCAGGAAGTGGTTGGAATGAGAAACAGGAATATGAACAGAAGAGGGCCTAAATAGTAAGATACGTAATACAAAGTAACAATAAAAGTGTAGCCGCACAAAGCAAAAGTTATTGAGCTGCTAGGGTCAGTGACCCCCATTTGAAAGTCAGAAGTTAATTTGAAGGTGAACCGCCCCCTTTAAAGTTCATGTGTGTGCCCTAGAGCTATAATAGAATTCTGTTTGGGCCAGCCACAGCTATACTAAAAGTTGTGGTCTCAAAAACCATGTAAAGTACTTATAGTCTTAAAAAAAATAAAACTCACGTGCAGAGCAAAACTGCAATATAAGCATATGTAGTTATTTATCTAAGCATTATTTAAGCATATTTCTTCATCTTCTTTGACAACCCATTTGCATTAGTAGCTTGGTGCCTGGATACAGTACCAACTTTACCAAATCTGCACAGCTAGGATATTGTGTTTTATCTCAATGCAAAGCCACACGGCTGGCATTTATCCAGCATGAAATACTGCCTATTAGTAAAGATCAAGTATCAGAAACTGTCTCCACCCAAGCCTTGCATTGAAACGAGTGCTCATCAGAGGAAAAGTCTGGCTCTGGGTGGAGCAGCATCAGATGCTTAAAGTTACTCTGATATTTCTTACGAAACTTTAAGAGCCAATGACCAACATAAAACTACAAACATACTAGAATTTTTGCCCCCTTTTTTTGTTGACCATAACTGGGTTAGCTTGGTTGGGGCTCGCAAATTCATCACTGTAGCAGATCATGGGTCTTCCCAGTCCCCACTGCCAAAGTCACCCTATTGCCAAAGGCCTCCAACAAAGATTCCCCATGCCCTGTTCAGCCCTCACCAATGCTCTGCTCATCCCTGACATCACCAAAGGGTGCAGAACAGGTTGGTTTAAATGCCCTGGCAGAAAACTAAGAAGGGTTGGGACTGGGTGGGTAAGGGCTAGTGCAGGTAAATAAAATATTTAGCTGCACTTTATTGCATATAAAGAGCGTGAGTTCTGTGCCTCTGTACCTCGGAGGTTGCTGCCATATCGCCTGCATCATCCATGGCATACACAATATATGAAAGAACAGTACAAGCCAGTTTTGACAGCTACATGCTGATATCCAACAAGTCTGTAAGAAAAATAGCTCACACACATGCTATTTGCATACAACCAACATAGCACCACAGTGCTTTGGAGAGATTAAAAATCAATCCCTGACACAGAACCTTAAGGTGGCCATACATGCACCGATATTATCGTACGAAACCTCGTTTCGTACGATAATCGGTGCATGTATGGCATGTCGGCGAGTCGACCGATATCGCAGGAAGCTGCCGATATCGGACGACTCGCCGATCGGACAAGTTTGAAAATTTTGATCGGGCGCCATAGAAGGCGCCTGACCAAAATTCTCCCTTCAGAGCTGAATCGGCAGAAGGAGGTAGAAATCCTATTGTTTCTACCTCCTTACCTGCCGATTCAGCCCTGAATGGTGTGTGGCGGATCTTACGATGTTTTGTGCGACCAATGGTCGTACGAAACATCGTCGGATCGCCACGTGTATGGCCACCTTTACACACAATGCAAATACAATACACTGATAAGAGGTGCTAAGCCTCCATTCCTAGTACTCCTCTGCTACAGTTCACCCTTCCCACCATACACAGTGCTGCTGCCATAAGGCAATAACCTTCCTAAGGAGGCAGTGTGCAGCTGACATTGACTTTCAAAGCAATTGCCTGTAAGCTAGGGTGACCAGATCACTTGAAAATTCAGGGACACAGCTAGTAAATGAATGTTGAAGGGCTTTACTGATTGCAATTTTGCATTTTCCAGACGTGTCCTTGAATTTTCAGTGATCTTGTCACCCTACTTTAAGAGCTTGTGCTAGTGTTTACCAGGTGATTGATGCCTGGAAACCCAGCAGTCACCGTTTTCCAGGCAACTATTGCCTGACAAACACAAGCAAAAGAAACTAAATATTGGCTGGTGATGTAAATGCCAAACACCACGGTTCCATTTGGGCTAATAGGACAAACAAGCAATCAGCCAGTTGTACCTATCCCCACCTACCCATCTGACAGATCTGTAAAGCCAGCCATACACGCACCAACAATATTGCATGAAACCTCGCAAAAGGCTTGGTCGACTCGTCGATCGGCCAGGTTAAAAGATTTTGATCGCCATTGAAGGCATCAGAGCAAAATCTACGTTCAGGGCTGAATCGGCAGAAGGAGGTAGAACTTCTATTGTTACTACATCCATAACTAATGATTCAGCCCTGAACGTCAGAGGAGGGTGGGAACGATCACATTGCTATGTGTATGGCCATCTTAAGGAATCTACATGTCAATGGAGGAGGCCAAAGGCCTGAAAGGCACAATGCTATTTTACCAGGTGGAAAGCTCTTCTTAGTGCTGTATTTAAGCAGTTCCCAAACAATTACCAAAAAATGGCAAAATGTTTGGTTGGATGGCCAAAAGAAACAGATCTTGATTTGAAGTGAACCTATGAAGTGGACCCAACTGGGCTGTAGTTGTTTTGACCAAGGGTGGACTACCTACTAGATAACAAGAAGGACTCTTGTGGAACCATCACCTTGTTGCACCTTTAGAGCCTGATATGGTCCATGACAGACAAAAAAATCCACAAGTGTCCTAGTGCTACCCAGCAGCATTTGAGTGCTGGTAGTAGGTGTCAAGCACCCATGTATATTCTTAAACAACTGAAAAGCAGTGGCTTTTTTTTTTTTTTTTTAATTTGGTTATAATGTTTTCCTTGGGGGAAATAATTATACCTACAGATACAGGAAAGCTGTTAGCGAGCAGGTTTGAAAATATAAGATTACCCTTTCCAAAAGAGTCATATTCAAATAAAAAAAAAAAACTTCAAGTTAAATAAATCTGGTTTAAGTAGGTATGAATAGGCCAGTACCTTGATATTTGATAGCAAATTAGAGTATAAATCTATAATGGTGGGCAAACAATCACAGTGGTTTGTATTTACTATAAAAAATGTTGCTTAACAGCCTTAATCACAGTGCTCCATATTATGAAAGGACCAACTGTACATAAAACCCAAGTTCTCATGCATTTCAGATAACAGAGCCCATTTTTATTAATCTGAGAAATAAAAACAAAAAGCATTTTTGGGTATAATTCTAGCATATAATTTCGAGCAAGGAGTAATTCCAATGCAGGCTGGCACTTTGTAGTCAATCCAGGCCTAAGCATAACTGCTAATGGGCCTCACATCTGCCCTATCTTAGAGGGTCACATTCAACCTGCAGGCCTTCAGCTGGACAGCCCTGCTGCAACATTAACGTTTCAATACAAGGTCACAGAGTCCAGCATTCCCTTTTGTTCAGATAGGCACAGTCATTTATATAATAAAATGTTTCTTAAGCACAACTGCCAGCAGCCCACTAAATTTATGGTATATAGTAGGTAATCCTAATTTATGGAGTCAAAACCCAAGAAATGGCCTCTGGTGCCCTTTAACAACTAGATTTTTGTCCTACAAAATGCAATAATAATTGGTGCAGGATATGTATGAAATGACTCTATGCCCTGAGAAAAGCAGTAAGCAGCCCTGGTGTAGAGGAATGCTATAAGGAGTTGCACAGTAGCTAAAGATATGTCATCTGCCTGCAACCTGTAGTGTCCATTCCTGGGGCCTGTACCTCTCTCTGTGTGGAACCATCTGGCCCAGGGGCATTAGGGTCAAACCCACACATACCTCCCTGCTGTAGTATTAGGGTCATATTATAATAACAGGTTATAGGTTCTGCTGCATATCTTGTTGCCCTACTGGTTCATCTTGTGATTTATTTCCGAACAGAAGGCAATGCTTAGGCCGGGATATGCATCAGAAGCCGCAAACTACTCTTAGTAATTAAAGAGACAGCAGGTCCTGCCAAGCTTAGGTACAAACAGGGCAACTGGCTGTAATGTGATAGGGGGTGAATGAGCTAGGCCAGACGGGGGAGGGGATGCGTTTTTGTCCCATGAGGAGCAGAGAGGACAAAAGGAGAGATAATAGTATTTTAGCCACACAACCAAAGGAAATATAAAGAGGTCTATACATAGAGTTAGCAAATAGGTTACATGAACACATTTCTATACAAGCATCCACACTACCATAGGCTTCTACAAATGTATATATGTATGGGGAAGTTCGCCCATACGGCCAATGTGATGTGCTATAGAAGCCGGTCACAAGCTACAAGCATGACCGCGCCTCATCCCCTCCCAGTATTCTTCCGCAGCTTAATACCTAAGCCCTCCGGCGGGACTCACCTTGGCTCCGAGGATACGGGCGCACAGGCGTCCAGCTGTAATGAGAGACATGACTCTACAACGAGGATCTCCGTATGGCGAATGAAAGGTCTGATAAGAGCGGCCGCAGCTGAGCGCTGTCTCCTAGAGGAACCGGCAGAGCCGAAGGCGCCTGAAAGGCCGGAGCCGGGACAAGGTTGAAAAAGGAGGACTCTTGCCCCGCCCCCTAACTGCTGATGTCACGCCAGCCTAAGCTTTGCGCAAGCGCAGTAGCGTTTGCTGCCTATGTTCCCTCGGTGGATTTACTAGATCTTACATTACTAATTGCTATGAAATATGTCGATAGTTGTAGTTCCAAGCTAACTGGAGCGTCACTGTATCATTCCCTTTAGGCAAGCTTGTGGGTTCTACGCATAGCACAAGTTTTTTTTATACATTATGCGCAAGTTTAGCGTGGGTAACTGAGGCCAAGAGCAAATCTAAAGTTATTTGGTAGGAAACCTTTACAAGAAGACAGCTCTTGTTATGTTTGGGATTTCCTGTATCGGAAGATTGCTATGAAATTATTGGTTCTGGTTCTGGAGAAGGTGTAATTGGTGGCGGGAAACTGAACCATTGTTTGAAACAAATGGCTTATATCCGGTCCCTGGGGCACTGTTTGAATAAGGAGCTACCCCCACTGTCCTTTTGTAAATCCCATTATAATGAGCTTTTTGTTAGCAGACCCATCATTAACCATTTCAACCGAAGAATGATTACTGTAAAGACAAGGTTTGGCGTAAAATGGCCACAACAATCACTTTAGTTTAAAATCAGAAGCAAGAGGCTGGTGTGATTATAGAGCAACATAAAGAACGTTCAGTTAAGAAAATAAACTTTAGAGAAACTAGCTATTCTTAAAATTCCGCTGGATAGATTTTGATATACATGCCTTTATATGAGAGGCATCCAAGAGAAGGCAGTACCTGAGAATTGGCCATATTAATCACATATCTGTGATGGTGGCATATGATAGAAGGGATAATTAAATTATCGGTGTTGCTAAATCCTACAGGCTGTGGGGTAGCACCAAAAAAGCTATTGTACCTTACTACTGTCCTAAATGCAAAATGCCAGTTTACTATACAGTAAACAATATAGGTAAATATGGCACCAATGTGCCCACTTAGCTTGTATTATACTTCCGTGCTTTACAAGTGTTGTCTCTTCTTTTTCCCGCTATTCTTCTACCTACCCCATATTATAAAAGTGTTACTGATCCTTTCTGAACATTTTTGAAACTTTATGTTGCCATTTAATCTGAAGAGAAATTAGGTGTAAAAAAAAATCCAGACTATGGGGTTAGCCCACCCCTGGCAGGGCATGGAGCAATTAGAATAGTTAGGAGAAAGAATTCGGGAGAATGGCTATTTACATTTCTAGTTGCACCTGAAAATCCATCTTAAAGGTCAGTTAGGGTGAGATTTTGAATGAATATATTTACTAGATAGTTCTAGATATAGTTCTAGATATTTACTATGACAAAATGACTGCTTAATCAATATTTTCCTGTATTTGTAATCATTTCATGAGCGAAGGGGGCCCTGCTCAAAGATTGCATCTTCAAGAGCTGGGTAAAGGTTGGATGTGTAAGGGGTGCTTTAACTGACTAAGTTTAACCAACACTGCATTTATGAGATTTCTGCATCTGTCTTCTGACTTTCTCTTTGCCCATCTCTTTTTACCTCCTTTTGTCCCCATACTTTCTGTCTCTTAAGTTGGCTATACACGGGCAGATTTAAGCTGCATGCATCCTTTAGACGGATTGGGCAGCTTATCTGCATCTGTCTAATGATTTTCTCTTTGCCCATCTCTTTTTACCTCCTTTTGTCCCCATACTTTATGTCTCTTAAGTTGGCAAAACACGGGCAGATTTAAGCTGCTTGCGTCCTTTAGACCGATTGGGCAGCTTATCTACCTTGTATGACCCCCCCCCCGATTGATATCTGGCCAAAAATCGGGCCTTTATGTATCGGGGACCGCATTGGCTCATTGATGTAGTCCTTGGTCTGACAGCAGCTATTCCCTCCGTTTTAATTCCAGCCTTCGGTCCTAGAGCCAAATGATCAACTTTGCCCAATATTGCCCACCTTAGGTGGGGATATCTTGAGAAGATCAACTCGTCTGATGAGCTCACCAAATGAGCATATCACTATGTATATGGCCATTTTTACCATTTCTTTCTCCTGCTCTCTCATTTCCAGTTTAAACCATGAGATGAAAGGTGAAAAACCTTGCCTCAGGTGCCACCTTACCTAGGGGGAGCAAAAGCTGCCTACCAAAAACATTCTGTGCACACCAGAAAACATACTTTGTGTTATTCAGGCAAGAATTTGTATAAGGAGCACAAGGGCCTGGACCTAGGGACTTTAGGGGCAGCATGCATCTACACTTGCTTATTTGTTATTAAGCACTGGGCATGTGGTTGTTTGAATCTCTTGTGGGGCTAGTGCTTTGTAATGAGCATACAATTATGTGCAGGGATGGGGATGTTGTGTCAGCAGGAAGAGCTGTGGCAAGCTTAGGGATGCGCCTTTTGGAAATCCAGCCCTGCCAGTATGAGCCGCTTATCGCTGGACCAGCTCATCTCTACTAACTCTTCCTGTGTCAGCTGGCTTGTGTCCACCTCTAACTTTTTCAGACATGGATAATTATAAGTTAGCATGAAATGGCTTCTATTGATAGACAAAACAAACATGTTTACCCTCCTACCTTGGTTATTAACATACTGAGCTTAAGTGTGTCTTATATATAAATCCAAAAACATTCTTTCTGCATAAAATGAAATTGTCTCCATGTTCTGGTCCAATGGTATATGATTATCTAACATTGGGTGAAGCCCACAGAATAAATTAGGTATTTAAGCACAGTAGTGTCATAGCCAGCATGTTATTACTTTTACTTAGCTTTCCTTTAAAAAAGTGTTCTTAATATATTAACTGTATTTACCTCCTCTATGTTTTTAAACAGAATCTGTTTTACTCACATGATATAGGGAATGTCTAATGATATACAAGCAGTTAGTAATTTACAGTCATGTGCTCACTTACTTGTAAATTATCTTTACGTTTGTTGGAATTTGCCCTCTTTGGTCTACATTGATTGGAATTTAAACACTGTATGTGTAATTTTTAATTATTTATTTTTAATTACCTTTGTTTAATGCCACCCGCAGCCTGATTTATGACTCAAAAATATGTCTTAAGCTCAAATACTCAAAGCTAGAATGCTAACATTTTTTGAGTAGTTTAAAACATTAATTTCCTATGCAGAATTACTAAGCAGTAATATCCAGCCAAATGGTTTATTGCATGTAGGGTTCAACACTTTGTAAAGTGCAATATTTAAGGACAAGGCAACCCTGCTAAACACCATTTCATCAGGTTGCCACTCCCCTTTTACCTATCCCATATACTATGTTTGTTTTCTGCTAAAGATGTTACTTACTTACTGAAAATGCAATGAAAAGCATATCTGCCGTATTCCACCCGGCGACATTTCAAAAAGGCTTCTAAAACACTTTAGTACCTGTGACTTACTGAGCCTGCTTGTGTTAACATCTGCATGCACTGTAATGTAACATTAGCTATTTGATGTGCAAGTCTTGTCTTGATGTTTGTGCGTAGAATCACAGTTTATCACACAGCTTGGCGATATTTTTATAGGGATAATTTGACCAGATCCAAAGCCTGCAAAAAGAGCCGGGATTTGGCTGAAACTCTAAAATAAAGCTGGTCATACTCTAAAGATCAGCTTGATTTGTGATGTCACTAGACAAGTGGATCTTTTCCCAATATGCCCACCTTAAGGTCCCTGACTCGCATTGCATCAACCAGCCAATGCAATCTTCCCCCAATTGGATTTTTAATCCTGCCCAATCAATACCTGCATGGTTTTTGAGTTATATCTGTTGGCCAGGTGCATTAAAGTCTACAGTGACCAAATTGGCAGTCTGCATTGGCCTGTGTTTATCAAATTAGTACTAAGGACCAGATAGGCAGAGCAAAGTGAGAAGATATTGGTGTCATTGTAGTGTGCATAAGGGAAGAAATATATACTACACTGCCGCTTTAAGGTAGAGAACTTTCACTACATCAAACATCTCCAAAACAAAATCTTCACCAAAATAACACTTAGACCAACATGAATATTCTTCATAATTTCAAAGTACATAATTAGCATCCAACAGACTTCCATAGTAATGCCAGTTAAGTACAAGAGGACATCACTGACCCTGTCCTTAAAAACACGTGGGTCAAATCCAAATACATGAAGTGTTTTCAGTGGTATCAAAGGCACTATTCAACTTATCACCATACATGTAAACTGTTCTTTACTTACTAATGCTAATAAATGTTCAGAAAAAAGTGGCAAAGTCTGTGTATTGAAAACATTTCACTCAAAGAAGACCAGTTAAAGGAGTTAGTAATGAAAACATATCAATAACTATTGATAACTGAGAATGTAAAAATGTAATTGATTTCAATGAATGAATATAATTACATTTTCATATGGTTAAAATTATAATGGCATGTTATAAAAAAATCAGAAACTGGTGATATTCAAGTGAAAAGAAAACAGAAAAATTAAAGCAGATAGAAAACCCCCAAATAATAATCTATCTTACATTGTTACTGAATCCAACAATGTAAAATACACGCACACCTACTTGATAGGGTTAAAATTAGGTATGCACCAAATCCAAAATTCCATTCAGCATTTAGCATTTTTTTGCAGGATTTGGGTGAATCCTATGTGATAGATTTATCAAAGCTTGAGATTTAATAGAAAAAAGAACAGTTCTTTATTCAGTCTTTTTGGCATTTATCATTTTTTTGAGTATAGCTGTGGTGTTTTCTCAAAGAAAAAAAAAACACTTGCAAATCAAGTTGTCATATTTTTGTGTTGTTATCGTATTTATTTTTTTAACTAAAAAGTTGCAAGCTGAAATCTGCCGAGACCCATTTCTTGAGGGTTTTACATGATCAAGAAACTTTATGAGTAATAATAAATCCGTGGGTTGAGAAATGGTTGATGAGAATTTTTCAGGGTAACATACTGTGAGAATATTGAGTTTAATATTCAAAGCAAATTGCCCCTAAAGTTGGCAAAAATTGGGCTGCTGACTCCAGACTTAATCGGCTTAATTGGCTGCTTTTTGGCTCGTTTAATGGGCCCATCAATGAATGTGCCCCACCAGTAACTAATACGAAAATCATCCAGATATCAGTAAGGCAGGTATGAAAATCCCTTTGGAAGCAGAGCATTGATGCAGTCTTCATCTAATGTGCCTTTGTAGGCCCCAGTGTGTGATCCAATTGGTGTCAACCCATCAGGCCCTGAATGTGACCTCACCAAATGAGCAGATCTGGCAGTGTATGGCTTCATAAGTGTGCAACTGAAGTGCCTGCAAATCCAAGTTTCTCAAATTTAAATGTGTAAATTAAGGATCAGATTTGTTTTGGTATTGTTACATATGTTGCAGAGCATTTAGTATTCAACCAAGTCTAAACAGACTTGAGATGGGTTAATTTAATGTTTCAGTGATTGATCCAAATTAAGGAAAGATCCCTTATTTAGAAAACTCCAGGTCCCAAGCTTTCCATATACCTGTATAACACTTTGCTGTATCATTTAAAAAAAGAAATACCCATCAGATTCTTCTCTTATCTGGCTTCTCTGATCTGACAGGGCATGATAAGAATCTCTGGAGCAGACAGATTGTGAAATATATAAATAGAATAGGAACTATTTATTTACAGAAAAGGTAAAATACACAGAAAAGGCCCATATTTATAACCTTATTTTTTAAGATGATAGTACTATTTATTTTCATTCATATATCTTTTAAATATTTTGGTTTATTCTTTTCTTTAGACTGCTGTCTTTCCAATGCACATTGAGACACAGACCTCTACAATTAGTAATGTAAATGTAAGTATTTCTGTCAAACAGGTAATTTATCCCGCTATTACTTTTGTGAGACAATTAGGGTTGCCACACATGTGAAGATCCGCTTATTTGGCAAGGGGCGATATCCTATTAAATTACCTTGGCGATATACAGGCCATCGGGATGAGGGCCGCATCAACATGCCAATGCATTTCTCGTCCCAAAAGGATTTGTAAACCTGCCCGATCAACATAAGGCCAATTCTTGGCCAGATATCAGTTGGGTGGGCCCATCTGAATGCCCCATACAGAGGCCGATAAAAGCTGCAGACAGTCTAAGTCAGCAGTTTATTGGCCTGTGTATATCCACCTTTGCTCACTTCTATCTATAATCCCTCCCCAGCCCAATAAATAGTGACTGTGTATAGTATCTTACAGCAGCGCATTTGCCAGAATCCACAGATTGTCAATCTGGGCCATAAGGGTAAGAACCCACAGAACAATTCAGTCGCCCACAATAGATCTCTACTGTCACGAGCGGCTAACTTCTCCAAAGTGGCTTTCCACCAGCAACAATAATAGTTGAGCCCTTTGCATTGCTTCATTTACCAAAGTTGCTGGAAGTTGCCTGCAGGAGGAAACATTGCTCGACTTTGGATTACCAAAGTGATGCAAAGGGCTTTCCACTGGCGACTCCTATTGTTGAAAGCCATTTCGGATCGGTTACTCGCCTGCGATGGCAGAGATCTATCAGAGGCGCCTGAACCGCTCCTTGGGTTCTTACCCTAACAGGTTTTGTTTTCTCTTTTTTTGGTAAAGCCTCCTGAAATGTATTGAGCTGCCTCATTATGAGCCCCTGTGTGCCATCATATCTTGTTCTCAAATGACCAGTTTTCTCTTAGCAGAGGTATGAGCCTCACCTGGTGCTGGATGCTGCTTCTTTGCCATTGCCTCTGCTTTCTTTGGTGCTCAGTGCTAACAACAGCAGCTGCAATACGACTGGTTTGGAGTCAACCCCCCCCCCCCCCAAGGCAGTGATGCAACCCCTTACCAGCTGTCAGTTGTCTAAATAAAGCTGCAAGCTACAGATACCAAGAAGAATGGCAGTTTTCTTAGGGACATCTATATAGAATTCTGGATAACAGATTCCATACCTGTATCTAATTTCTTCAGCCATCATAATTGTTAAAGGGGTGGTTCTCCTTTTAATTGACAGTATGCTGTATGCAGTATTCATATTCTATTTCCAACTGGTTTTCATTTTTTATGGTTTTAATTATTTAGATTTTCTTTTCTGCACAAGCTCTCCAGTTTACAATTTAAGCAGCTCTCTGGATGCTAGGTTCATTTTACCCTAGTAGCCAGGCAGTGGTTTCAATGCGAGACTGGAATATGAATAGAAGAGGACTTGAACAGAAAAATAAATAGTAAAAAGTAACAATAACAACAAAATTGTAGCCTCACAGAACAATAGCTATTTCAGTAGCGGGGTCAGTGCCCCCCATCTAACAGCTGAAAGGAGGTAGAAGGCAAATTAATAAAAAAGTACTGAAAAAAAAAAAAAAAGATGACCCATTGAAAAGTTCTGTAGAATAAGACATTCAGTAATATACTAAACGTTAACGTAAAGGTGAACATCCCCTTTAAATAGATGGCAGTGACTTTTACCTCCATTCCTAATTGATAGGTATCATAAATATTTGATACATCATTTTTTGATAAAGGCTGACTTCAATTAATAATTAAAAAAAACTGTTGTTTGAATTAGGCTGCAAGTACACTTGGACTAACAATAGCAACCAATAAATAATTTGATCATTTTAGTAAATACTGATGGACATCATTTATAAAATTAATTACATGTTAATACCTTTGTCACTTTACAGTAGTGTCAGTTGCTTTATGTATGTAAAAGTTGTGTTATTCATTGTTAGAGGTTGGTTATTTAAAAAAAAACAAAACTACAACTGAACAGACCATAAAATGTTCAGACATGTTTTTGCCATAGACAAGGAAAATTAATCACAACAGCAGTACAGCAGCAAATATAAATCAGGTTTCTTGAGGTCTGTGGTAGCCAGGGAAGCTCCAATAACCTTGCAGCACTAGCTCAAGAGGCAGAATGTGACAAGATGCTCAGACCAATAGGGGGTTTTCTAATAAAAGCAGTAAAGCGTGCTACAGGTCTAGTCACCTATGGCAACTAATCAAAAGGTAGCATTTACCCAGTCACCTTTTCAAAAGCATACATCTTATTGGTTACTATGGGGAACTGGGCAAAATTGTGATAAACGGAACAAAGAAGGAAAACTTGTGATTCAGTGATGTAAGGAAGGAAAAATCTTTGTAGAATAAATACAACCTTTGCCCTGTTACCTGATACCTCTTGTAGAGTTTTTTTATGCAATCTGTATACAGCCATTTATTGTAGTGCTGCAGTCCCTTATACTTGGCACTTCATAGATTGAAATCTTCTTACAGTGGCATACGTGCCTCAGTCATTATACGTTAAAGGCACAGTAACACCAAAGAAATGAAAGTGTTTTAAAGTAATTCAGGTATAATGTACTTTTGCCCTGAACTGGTAACACTAATGAGGTTGATTTAGAAATGATGTTATTGTATTTATAAATAAGTTGCTGTGTAGCCATGGGGGCAGCCATTCAAGCTGGAAAATGCACAGGTTACATAGCAGATAAGAAATAAGCTCTGTATATACAATGGTGTTTTATCTGTTATCTGCTTTGTAACCTGTCCTTTTTCTCCTATTTTACAGCTTGAATGGCTGCCCCCGTGGCTACACAGCAGCTTATTTATATAAACTATAGTACAGTTTCTGAAGCAAACACACCAGTTTTACCAGTGCAGGGCAACAGTACAGAATGTTTTAATTACTTTTATAAATTTTCACTCTTGGTGTTACTGTTCCTTTAAGATAGCAATTCCCTGCAGTTGTCATCTTTTAGAGGTAAAGGACTGTATACATTTCTCTTCTTTTCTGCAAAAACACATATAGTGTATTCCCCCCCCCCCCCCCCATCGCTGTATCTATTAAAAGGGACTATACATTCATGTTTAATATGTCTTTATTAAAACTAACTCACCTGACTACAAGGGATGTACAAATGTGCCCTAGGGGAAAGCAGCAAGAGAGAAACTCACAGCATGAATCTCCCTCCATTTTTTGTTTTGACAAAGGGTTGGAAACAGGTATTGGAGGGGGCTTTTCCTACCTTTTTCATTTGGTCTCAAACTCAGTATTGGCGTGTCTTGGCTGCTTTGGGGCAAGTATATCACTTCTAGGTGGTGACATTGTGAAAGTCAGTAAAGGAAATTACTGTAAGTTTAATAATATCCTCTTTTATGATCTTGTCTTATTCTTTCATAAACTGAACATTTAACTAGACTGAGCGAAAGTAAAAAAATCCAGTAAAAGAAGTTATGTGGTGAGAATAAAAAGTCTGTGTCACATGCTTTTTTTGTTATTAATTTTAGCTACAGATTGTAAAGCTTCTACGTGCCTTTCTGATAGGTCTATGAACAACGTATCCAGTACATTGAAGTAAAGTTAATGATTAAATCTACGGAGCTTTGGAATGCAATGGGGCAGGTTTAAATGTTTAATGGGCACATATTTCAATGTATGCTCATAGCTGATAAGAAAGCAATAGCTTCTTACTACACAGGCTGCAGTCTAATTTGGTAGCTGTCATTCCATTTTGTCAATGTCACATATTTACAGGTGACCTTTAAGAATATGGTTTGACTTTGCCACAACGCCCATTGATTTTTATAGAAACTTTTTACATTCGAGTTTTTTAATTGCAAAAAAACTTTAATTGAGAGAAAAATATCAAACTCTAATGTTTATAAATCACCCCTTTAGGGTGCGATTATAAAATTAAATTCTTGTTTGACACATTGGAGGGGACATACTTCAATATGATTGAAAGCATTCAAATGTTGTTCTGACCAGGAAAACTTTATACAAAGAGTTTACTTGCTCTATGTAAGTGTGGGTTTTTTTTTTTAAGGGTGCTCCAGTTTCCTCTTGTGGTCAACAACTTATAGTGCTAGATTAATTGGCTTCTGCTGAAACTGAAGAAGGGTGGTGGTTCTTTGCTTGAGAACAAGCAAGCTTCATTCTATGACTGGTTGCAAGTGGGTCTTAAAGGACAAAAAAAGGCAAAGTCACTTGGGGGTGCCAAAATGTTAGGCACCCCCAAGTTAGCCAACAGCCAAAGCAAATTCCTAAAGGAGGGGGGCAAGTGGGTTACTTGAGGAGAAGGAATCCTAACTGATTAAGGGGATGCTACAGCCTTACTACTAATTTTTGAAAGGCTGTTTACTGATTTTTGTGGAGGTTTACACAAATTAAAATAAATAATCTAAAGCTTATTGTACAGTGCTGCGGAATATGTTGGCGCTTTATAAATAAATGTTAATAATAATAATAAAGCAATGCTGTCCAACTGGCAGCTTAAGGACCCACTTTTTTGTAGCCCCTCCCATCTGTCTGGTTGCTGTGACTACTGCCAATTCTGGTTGCACCTTCTGTGGATACATTTTATTCAGTACATTGCCCCTCCATTTTATCTATAATGGTTATGCAAAAACAGAAAATTGTAGGTTTAACATCAAATGAAATATATATACTCCATCCATTCTGCTCCAGTTTACATTGTACATGTCTTTATAATAACAGAACTAACTACATTTGAAATTGTATTTGTACGTTTAAATGCAAAAGCCCCATTTTAAGGCTAATGTGCTACCAGGATTTTGCCAGTAGAAAATGTCATGCATGCATCTTCCCTTTCAGTATAAGGGAAACCAACTGCCAACGCTGGTACAGGCGATTTACAGCCTGAAATGAAGTGTGCTCCTGTATTAGTGCTGAAAGGTGGTTTCCTTATACTCAGCTGGGAGTGGTATGTTTCCATTCACAGAAATATACTGCCAGAGAAGCTGCCTGGTCTGACATAAATGTAAGAGAAGGGTCCACATTTTAACTTCTTGTGCTGCAAAGCAGGAAGTTTTCATTGTACTCTGAAACATTTTGCAGCTGAATAAAGTCAATGTTAAGGGAAAAGATGGGGAATGTTGGACATCTAAGACCCCTTTATCATTGCATACTTGTTACCCATGGCAAACTCAAGACAGCAAGAGATTATTCCTGACCACCCCAAACATTAGATGAGGGCAAGAAAAAAAAGGATTAAGGGTTCTGGAACCGGGGCAGTTACATGATAACATCCTTTTGGCTGGGTTCAGACATATGACCATGTTTTTGTCCAGAAAAAGTTGGAAGAAAACTATTTTATACAAAAGAAGCATGCACTTTTTATTTATAGCTACAGTCAGCCCTAATGTGTACCTAACAAAATAAGTTTTATGTATGTGACAGCAGCTAAGAAGGAGACACCATTTGCCTATGTTAGTGCAGAGCCCTTAAAAGTTCCACTCACAGGAAGCTTGAAATCAAATGAATAAAGAAAGAATATACCATATTTAGAAATAGGATACATTCACTTAATTTTCCTTTAAATCTACAGATTTCTATGTTTTTAAGAGGTATCGCTAAAAAATAACATTAAAAAATAGGAGAATTCTTTGTAGGAACTTCAAAGCTATTACTAATGTTATTTAAGGTTTCCAAAATTGGCTTTAAATAGTCACTCATCACTTAATACCTACCTCTTTTGTTTTTAAACTACAAATGGCAGTAATTGGAAATGGAAATCCTTATTCTTCAAGGAGCACAAACATCCACAAGTTGATGCAAAGTACTTTAGTTTTTTAATGTAAAAAATATATGAAATTGTTCAACATCCCTGTTCACATTAGATTCCTATTGTGTCCATTGTAAACATGTGAAGCCCTATGGTCCAAAAGAAAAGCATAAAGCCTACAGCAGGTCAGAGTTCATCGTGAGGTATATGCACTGCGTGGTCACATAAATCTGTAAGCAAAGAGAGGACCATCAAGTTATTAGTTTGTTGCAAATCCAATTATGTATTTAACCCATCCATCCCCCTTGACTGCCTGTGCATATCCCTGCACTGAATATATATGCTTTATCTTTATTCATTGCAATATTGTCATATTTTTTTAGGCAGACAAAAAAAAAAGTAGTTTTTGTGTTACTCACCTTTAAATCTTTAAATTTCTCCTCAATGGCTTGAGGTATAGCTGTGGACACTAGGAAAAAACAAAACTCCTCCCTCTTCAGCTATACCCCTGAATGCCTCTAGCCACAGGGTCAGTTTTGAATAACAAAGAGGTACCGTAAATTGAAACTACATACATGTAAGAAAGCACCAGGCAATAGGGCAGCAATGAGGATTCTACTTCTGAGGGAGAGAAGTCCTGTGTCCCCCAAGCCATTGAGGAGAAAGAGATGTGTGTAACACAAAATCTTCTTTTTTTCGCACACAGTAGCTTGGGGGACTCAGTAACAACGGGGACATACCAAAGCTGTCCCAGGAGAAAAAGGGTGGGCAGGAAAGTGGAGCCCAAATATCAAACTACAGCTGTCTGCAGAACCTTCCGACCCAAGCATGCGTCAGATATAGCAAGGGCATTAAATTTGTAGAATTTGGTGAATGAATAGAAGAACAAGAAGTGCTGACAGCTCTGGTGGAGTGAGCATGAGCATAGGTACAGCAACAGAGTCTCAGATGTTCTTTGTGTGGTGTACATAGTATTTGAGAGCAAATCCACATCCAATAAAGTAAATGTGACCTCCTTTGGATTTCTGGGCTTGGGGAAGAAGGACAGAACAATGATTTCCTGGTTGAGATGAAACTTGGAGATGACCTTGGGAAGAAATAAAGGCACAGTGCACAACAACTCTTTGTCCAGATGAAATATCAGGAAGGGAGACTTACATGATAGGACAATGAGTTAAAAATACCCCCCTGTCTGATGAAATGGCCATGAAAAGACCACATTCCAAGTAAGGCATTGCAGGGGTTGCTATAGGCTCCTGAAGTGCAGCCATGACAAGGCTGTGGTCCCATGGTGGACAGGGATGCTGGAATGGTGGAATGATGTATATTACTCCCTGAATGAAGGTCCGAACATGAGGAGTACTGCCAATCTTTTCTGAAAGAGAACTGAGTGGGTGGAAACCTGAGCTTTTAAGGAACCCAGTGTGAGACCCTAGTTGAGACCAAACTGGAGAAATTTCAGAATGTCCAGAAGGGAAAATTCATTGAAGGGATAGTTATGCCTATTGCACAAGTCTTGGTAGGACTTCCAGACCTTATGGTATGCCAACAGATATACAGGTGGTCGGTAAGGTCTTGGTAACCAAATCAGAGAAACCCCTCTTACGAAGGATCAAGGATTCAAGAGCAACACCATCAAATAAAAATCTCTAAGATTGGAATGATGGAAAGGGCCCTGTGAGTAAAGGTCCTGATGCAGAGGGAAATGCCATGGATCCTCCCAGGCCATGGACAAGAGATCAGAAAACCATGTCTGACGGGGCCAGAAAGGCGCAATGAGAATGGTCCTGACCTGTTCTCTCTTGATCTTTTTGATTACCCAAGGAAGCATCAGAAGGGGTGGGAAAACATAGGTAAGCTGGAAGAACCAGGGGGTGGCCGTGGCATCTATGGCCTCGGCCAGAAGGTCCCTGAAGCAAGCAAATAACCAAGGGACTTTGCGTTTTTGTCGGCTTTTGCGGTTTATGCCATGAGGTCTACCTCTGGGAGTCCCGAACACTACCACAGTGGCATTGCATTAAATTGAAATTCTGTTTTTTTTTTTAGCAGTTTCTGATATATTAGCACTTTGAGTGACCTCAAAGTGTGTGCTGTTAGTGGATCTGAGCCAAGGGAGCGGCAGGGAAGAAATAGAAGAAAGTAAGTGAACGCTTGGATCTGCTGCACTTTTACCAGTGGACAAAGATTTGCTGTGTTATGGTGTTGAATGTCATTCCAAAAAAGATCATGACATGACTGGGAACAAAAGATGACTTGGTCAGGTTGAGAGACCATCCAAGTTGTTGTAGAATCGACATGGCGAGTTAAACACTGTCATGAGTTTGTTGGTAGGAGGGAGCCTTTATGAGAAAGTTGTCTAGGTAGGGGGTGTTTGATATCCCCCTGGACCTGATGACCATTGAGGTGACCGCCATCACTTTTGTGAAGATGCAAAGGGCAGATGTGAGCCCAAAGAAAAGTGCTGCAAACAGGCAGTAAAAGTTCCGGTAGGCAAAGTGTTCCGGAGGGAATCTTTGGGAGCCCTGCTCATGAAGAATCAGGTGGAAAGGGTGGACTGCACTGCTCGGCTTACCCTGGCTGTGGCAAATATATGACACAGGGATGCACCACAGGCAGAGAAGGCCAAACGTAGGAAACCTAGTTTTTTTATCCATGGCATCTTTGAAGGAGGATGCATCTTATATGGATAGAGTGGTGGTTTTTTTTTTTTTGACTCAAAGTTGAAAGAGTGGTGGTTTTTGACAAGAGACTGGAGCATCCACTGCTGGTGGATTGGAATCCTGAGGGAACAGGCACAGGTGTTGGAAACGCTTATGACCCTGGAAGCACTTTTCAGGGTTATCTCATTCGGACTGGACAATGTTGTCCAGTTGGGAATAGGCTGGGAACATTATAGCCAGTTTCTTGTCTCCTGAAGAGAGATCTGGAGTCAGCTAATTCATCTACAAATTCCTTTAGGTCAGTGGTTCTCAACCTCGCGACCCTTTAATACAGTTCCTCATGTTTTGTTGACCCCCAACCATCGAAAAAATGTGTTTTCCGATGGTCTTAGGCGACCCCTGTGAAAGAGGGGTCGCAACCCACAGGTTAAAGGAGACATATCCTATAAAAATGATGAATATACCAGGGAATTATACTCCTCTAGATATAGAAGGATTGTGCTTAAAAAGTTGTGTTTCTGACTGATTTATTGAGAAATTCCACAAAACCCCCACTAGCCCCACCCATCTGTGCCACTTCCTGCTGGCTGAATTCTCTGGATGAGCTGGGGAGCCGGCGGCCCTCCATACCCTGCACTGTAGGATAGGAACCAATCAGCAGCTAGGCTGACCTGATAGGGAACTGAAGCCTCTCTGTGCTTGTGTGAGTGCAGGGCTGTGATTGGCTCTCCCCCTCCTACTGTGCTTCTGGCAGGGACCGTTAGGACACGCCCACTCTCCATTTCACACTGGAGGGAGAAGTGAGAGGATCTATAGGGAGCTCCAATAAAGGGGCCATTTTTACAGAGAGAATTTATTTTTAGCACAAAGTGAAACCAGCACCGGATATTATTCATAATTGCCTACAAAATTAGCGTTGCTCCCCATTTATCCAATATGTCTCCTTTAAGAGTCTGCAGTTAGTTAGTCTATTGCTTTAGAGGAGGCTTTAGAGATTTCCTCTCCTTCAGGGACTGAATCGTCAGACAGTTCTCCATTGCTCAGCGCTGGGCTGTGTCCATAACGGTGCAACATGTGCAAAGTTGGTCTTTATGGCACTGCTGGAAAAGAGTGTGCTATCAAGAGATATGGAGGGAGCGAGTATACCTCCCTGAAGTCAGTGAAGTGTGCACTCTCAATGCGCCCTGTGAAGAGAGAGAGAGAGAGCGCGATGTGATGTGGCGGGGAAGGCAAGAACAAGTATCCACCCTTAGGAAGGCATACGTCAGCCATTTAGGGCTGAATTGCACTTGGCGCCAAACTTTGTGCCGTGGGTGGGCAGAACTTCCAGCGTGTTAGACCGTGAAGTGTAAGAGGTATAGCTGAAGAGGTAGGAGTTTTGTTTTTTCCTAGTGTCCTCCTACAGGTGGAAGCTATACCCTATTGTTCCTGTGTCCCCTAAACTATTGTGTGAGAAATTGTTTTTAAAATGTATTAAAGCACAGCACCATCAGGAATGATGTGTTTCCTTTGCTTTGGACTTAAAGGTCAACTGCCTTAAGAAAAGCACACTTAATTTCTAACATGACACAGAGCTGCTGTGCTACTTTCTGCCATCTGAAGCCTTTATAAATAAATAAAGCCTTCCTCTTCCTTCAACTATTTTTGGGTTCTAAGGGCTGTTGTACACGAGGAGATTTGTTGCGCAGCGACCTATCTCTCGAAATGCCATCCCACTGTCTAGAATGTAAATCGCTGGTGGGATGGCATACACGGTGATTTGCCATAATCGGCGAAGTTGCCTTGAGAGGAAACTTCGGCGATTTCGGTGCCGGTTATGTCATCCCACCGAAGATTTACATTCTAGCTGGTGGGATGGCATATCGGGGAGATTAGTCACCCGCGACAAGGGAGATTTGTCGCGCGGCGACTAATCTCCCCGTCTGCCACGGCCCTAAATGTACACAATCAATGATTACAAAAGCAGTATTTAAAAGAGGTGTGTCTCTTTGCAGCTTGTGGAATTAACAGAAGCTTCTTTGCATGAGACAGGAAATTGGGCAATTCCAAGACATAAGGCAAGGGTGCTACTGAACCTCAATTAGCACATGCAAAATGTGAATCATGAATACGCAAACTGATATGTACAATCTGCTTCACAGACACAAAGGCTATGAGCATATATATCTGCTATGTCCTGCATAATATAGATGCATACATAACCTTAACAAGCAAAAAAGCCCCCACCAAAAATGGATGATAATTGTGACAATGATTAGCGAGGAATTAGGAACTGTAAGAAAAACAGCAAATGAAGTCAGTCAGTGCTTCAATACCTTTAGCAGTTGGGTTTCTACTTCTGGACAGAAATGGAACAGCTGATTGTCTGTGTCTGTACGACATCACTTTGTGACTGTCCTTTTCTGACACTATCCTAGATGCCAAACTGCTACATCCTGGAAACAGGACACTTGTCGGAAGGATTAAGTCAGTAGCAGAATCAGGGGCTGGGGTATGACTGCGCCAGGGCATGCCCCTCAAGGGGGCAAGGAGAAAGGACTCTGGGGATGTGGCATGCTGCAAACTGTGATATCAGTAAGGAGTCTGGAGGGCGGTGCAGTAGGGGTTTGCCCCCAGGCTCGTATAATTCCATTTTTGGGTAAAGCAAAGAGTGGAAAGTTCTTCGCTCTGCAGCCAAGTTCCTACCTCCTGGCACGAGTTTTACTAAGGTTTCTTGTCTCTCAAGAACATAAAGAAATTGTGTTAAGCACCCTAGGCATATAAGCTCTCTAGCTCTGTCTATGATGAAATACTAAATAGCATATTGTATTAAGCCAATGTGTAATTGGCAACTACATAAAGGCCTTCATAAGCAACATGTACATATTTTGTATTATAAAATAATTCCATGTTAAAACAGTAATTATCCTTCTAAAATTATACACAAGTCCTTTACACAGTATATCAATAAACCAGCCCTTATATCTGGGTATAAACCTTTAGAATAAATTGGCAGTTACCTGTACGTTTGCTACACAATTTGTCTTTTACATTTTCTCTTTCATGAGAGAAAAATTCAATCAGTTCATCCTCATATTCCTCCACAATACGTTCACACTGTAATACAGGAAAAAATAATCTTAATAGGAAAAGAGAAAACACATTTGCCAGGCATTACACTTGTGACAAAGTAAATCAATGGGTTCTATCAAATGAAACAAAGAATACAACGTTACCTACTGTGAATAGACTTTCTTTACCTTAAAAGTGAGGATTTTCAACATTAGTTTAGGTGTATGATTTACAATACAGGTATGGGACCTGTTATCCAGAATGCTGGGGACTTGGGGTTTTTCATAAGTTGAGTCACCATGCCTTTCGTCTTCTAAAGCATAATTTAAAGATTAAAAAAACCTTAAAGGACCTGTCAACCCCAAAAATTATTTTTTGCCTAATAAAAGAAAACATAATTCTCAGCAACTTTCCAATGTGAATTTATTAAAAAATGTAGTGCTTTAAAAGTTATTTGCAAATGTAGTTACTATTCAAAGAAGCATTTTCCGAACTCCTGGTTGTTGCAAGTGCCAGGCTCCTCCAGCAAGACAGGTCTGTCAGGCTGCTGACATTGTTTCAAATGCCAGAGCCACTAGGGCAGAGAATAGGAAAGGACTGAAAAACACTACTTCTCATAGCAATTATATATATATGTATATACGTTGTAAAAAAAATAGCGGCACTCGGATAATTGCAAAAAAGTATATTAAAAAAATGAATCACATCACATATGCGATGTTTCAGGCAAATCACATACCCTTTATTGGCTTGATAAAGGGCATGTGTTTTGCCTGAAACGTTGCATTTGTGACGTGATTCATTTTTTTAATACACTTTTTTGCAATTATCCGAGTGCCGCCATTTTTTCTACAACGTCTATGATAATGGGATGATACGGCGTCCTGCGGTGGCTGAGCACCGGGATACACGCTAAAGGAGTGCGGTAACGTTCCTTGCACAAGAGATTATATATATATATATATATACACACAAATAAGTAAAAAACCATTACAGATATGTAATGAATGTATATTGCAAAGTTGCTTAGAATTATGTTTTCCTTAATTAGGCAAAAAATTATATTTTTTGTTGACTTTTCCTTCCAAAGGATTGTTTTGCCTCCAATAAGAATTAATTATGTCTTAGTTGAAATCAAGTTCATGTTATTGCTTTAGTGAAAAAGGAAATCATTTTAAAAAATTAAATTATTTGAATAAAATGGAGTCTATGGGAGATGGACTTCCTGTAATTTGGAGCTTTCTGGATAACAGGTTTCTAGATAATGTATACCATACCTGTAGTGTTAATCTAGGACTGCAAATGAGTGCAACAACCAACTACAAGTCAGGCAGAATATATGCCAGTTACATAACAAAAATACTATTTCTTGGGATATGACTTTTACTCAGTTTCTAAAGGACAAATATGTGCAGTGTGGAGCAGTTCAATTGATGCTAACTGAAAGCATTACTGGTTTTAACTAACCAAATAATCAAGGAATATGTCCTGTCCTGTTAACCTGTTATTTGGTTTTATGTGGAAACAGTAATATTCAGCTCAAGTTCTAGCAGCCAGACTTTAACACATCTCCCCAGACTCTATTGAACTTCCTAGCATAACTCACAGGTAAATTAACATCAACACAGAGTGTTAACAAATACCCAACAATCACCAAGGGATTGGATCCAGGGTCATGACTTCTATTGATTCTGTAAAAGCATCTGATTCTGTTCAATGAGAATACCTCTGGGAAGTCCTTAATGTGGTTTGGGGATACAAATTATTATCTGAGTCAAGGTGCTCTATAAGAGAATGTCAATAACTGCTATGGTTAATGGGATCATCTTTACACCCTTCCTTTTGTTTAGGGTGACAAAACAACACTCTCAGCCATTTTATTTAGAGAATACCCACATGTTAGGGACCTCACATATAGCACTACAGTTGATCTTTGCTGATTATCTCAAAATTTCCCCAACACTTCTTTAAAATTAAACCACATTTTCCTACCTTGTAACAAAACTGAGTGCCATGACTGGAATTTCCAAATTTTTACTTATACTATCAAGCCTCCCAGATTAGCTACTGTCACTAGTGTATTCTTCCAAACTAATATAAACTCAATACCTTGCTATGAACTTAAGTTATGATTATCATTGAAAGTTTCCACAACTACATTATGCGCCCCTAACAGAGCACCACCCCATCCATCCTCCTTCACCAATCTCTTCTCCAGGCGAACTCCTATCACCCATTTCCACAGCATCCTGGTGAACTTGACCTCTGCAATTTATTTACATTTTCTGTCTAAGTGATGTAACAGCTGGCCTGATACAGGTTTGGGTTGCTGCCTGCGCATCATGATAAGGTTCAGATACAGATTGCTTAATACAAGCAAGAGCTCACAGTAACTTTTAACTGTAAACTGCAGCTGGTCTCCCCATGCAAACCTATTTATTGGTGGGACAGTGTGGCGCCAAGCCCACTCCATCTGACATCATAGAACAGGGGTGGGCAAACTACAGCCTGCGGGCCACGTCCAGCCAATTGGTCTTTTTAATCCGGGCCGCCGACTTCGCAAGTCTCATCATGCGAGACTTGCCGTCTGGGGACTGACGAGCGAAACGGAGTAACGCTGGCCTGGCCCGTCAATGTGGCCCCTGAGCCAAAAAGTTTTCCCACCCCTGTCATAGAAGGTGGGTTGTCGTGGGTATAAAAGCTCCTTCTTAAGTCCAGTATGGGTTGGCTGTCTATTGAGGACCCAGTTTTAACCTGTTCATATATGGGCTATAGTGATTCACAAGTTGACAAATATTTAGCCCACATTTTACCCTAACCCCACTCTTCCAACCCCAAACCATGCTAACCTGATGCTCTATCATTACAAATATACCCACCCCTATTTATATCACCAGAGGGGGCAGGACAGAAGGAAAGGGAACTGGAGCAAAATGTTGGTGATGTAGTGCCATAAAGAGAGTCTGGCCCAGACTCTGGCCTCGACACCTCCACAATGACTCGGTAGCTGATTGGTTGTCACATTTTATGCTTCTTGTCACATGAACATAGGTATTGAATAATGTATATGGAAATAATCTCATTTGATGGAACTATCTGCGATAGAGATAAATTATTTAAAACTTTAAGTTGTAATTACTGTATGCAGTTGTTTGGCTGGCGTTCGTTTAACTTTCAGGACAGGGAAGTTTGGCAGAGTTCAAACATAAATTTACTCTCCAGATGGGACAAAGTTTTTCCACTATAAAGCTGTCCAGTTGCTGACAGTTCAGGCTAAATGGTGCCCAATGGCCCTTTTAAGAAGTGTCCAGCAGATCTAGGGTATGCTGTTAGTAGGTGTAATCATGATGAATCATTTGAAAAATTTAAGGGGGAGCAAGATGTAAGAATTCATCCAGCAGCTTAGAGGTAGATAAGGTACTAAAAGATATTGCTGCTACTGTTTCTTTAAATCAGGGGTCCCCAACCTTTCTTACTCATGAGCCACAGTCAAATGTAAAAAGACTTGGAGAGCAACACAAGCATCATAAAAGTTAATGGAGGTGACAAATAAGGGCTAAGATTGGCTATTAGGGAGCCTCTATGCACACTATCAGCTTACAGGAGGCTTTATTTGGTAGTAAATCTTGTTTTTATTCAACCAAAACTTGCCCCCAAGTCAGGAATTCAAAAATAACTACCTGGTTTGGGGCCACTGAGAGCAACATCCAAGGGGTTGGGGAGCAACATGTTACTCACGAGCCACTGGTTGGGGATCACTACTGAGCTCCAACTTTCCCCAGTAGTTGCTTATGTCACTTTTTAACAGATAAAAAGGTGGCTTTGCAAAGGTTATCTGGCTAGGGTAATAAACTGCCTTCTCTCCCTCCCACAAATGGTGAAAAGAAAACAATGACAGTTGCACTGTTCAGTGCAGCAAATAAAAATAATAAATATTTCAAAATGAAAACAACAGGCAGAAAATACAGCCCTGTTCTTTCAAGTTATGTTGATACAGATGTATACTGCACCTTTAAAATATGAGTAGGCAAACTCGAGTAAAGGCAGCAATACACAGCGCAGCCTTTGTGCCACAGATGACAAATTGCACTGATCAGTTGGTTAAACTAATGTAATGTAGCAGATGTGAGCAGAACAGAAGTGCAGGAGCTGGGCACTGGTGTACCAGATTATTTTTTTTGACCGATCAACTAAATTGCCTCTAGTGGTGTCCATGCATGCTGCACTAATCAGGCAATAAGGCCTAAACCACCCAACTGTATTGGCAAAAGTCACTATAACTGACAGCCTATATCATCTTAACAGAGATACAAAATATTTTCTCTGCTCAGCACTGCACTGGGTATAGACCAGTTTTTAACAAATGTTTCACTTACAGTAAACTTCAAGTTTGATGTCACTTCTATGTCAATGTTGGTCCCAGATGCATCCATTTTTTTGCCATCGCGAGACACAACGCGAACATAAATTTTGCGGTCCGTTGATGGGTCTATTTTCTCCCCATACTCTGTCATTTTCTCACATATTTGTTCAAGTACTTCCATCAGATGTGCTTCTGACCTTGCATACGGTACCTTTAGGAACAACAATAAGTGCACCCAGTATTTATAAATAATCTATATATTATCCTTCAGAGTATACAGAACACAACAAAACAATACAAAATGTGAAAAAGGGCCTTACTGGTAATCGTTTACAACCAGAATTAGCCAAGCAGTCTCTTCTTGAGTGGGTAAGCTTGTATAGGGGTCGAGTAATATTTCAAGGGCCTTTTGCACAGGGGAGATAGATAATCTCCAAATAAGTACTATTACCTTTCTAGAATTAAGAAAAAGCCTCTAGAATTAATTAGGGTAAAAGCCTCAGGAGAATACATTGCAAAAGAACAAATCTTAGTAATAATGTATCAAACAAACTGATAATTTTTGAACACAATGAATACCAAATTTTTTTTTGCAAAAGATTGTTTGAATAAAGAATGAGAACCCTAATTTTCATACTATAAATGAGAATAAAAATGAAATAAAAAAGTTGCCTCCAGTTGTACATTGCTTCAAAAACACTTGATATTACAAGGGTTTGGCTTTGATGTGGCTAGGCAGTCAGGATGCAGCTAAACATGAAGCTTGCAATAAGGGCTGGGATTCAATTCCCAAACTGAATTTTGGATATGATGCATCCCTACTCAGACAAATGTGAAAAAGGCAAGGTAAAAACTCCTCCAGGAATAGCTGATAATTGAATATTCACTGAAGATTAAATGGTCCCCAACCTTTTTAACCTGAGCCACATTCAAATGTACAACCCATTGGGTAGCAACAAAAGCATGAAAATAAGTTCCTAGGTGTGTTAAATATGGGCTATAATTGGTTATTGGGTTTTTATGCCTCCAAAACTTGCTCTCAAGTCAGGAATTCAAAAATAAGTACCTGCTTTGAGGCCACTGGGAGCAAATCTGAAGGGGTGGGTGAGCAACATGTTGCTCCCGAGCCACTAGTTGTGGATCACTGGTCTACAAGATAACATCTTATATCACTTTTTGGAAAAAATCCACAAAAAATAAACAACTGTTTGTTAAAGGGGACCTGTCACCTTGAGAAATAATTCAACATCCTTTTTAATCATGTTACTTGAGCATCTGTCATTTAATTCAAAATCACAGCAAGGGGGCAGACACCATTTTGTGGACAATAAGACATGACATGCTTTGTATTATCCCAAAATCTTGTCTATGCACAAGAATAGGGGCCCTGATGCTAATGCCCATTCACAGGATACACAATTATAGTCTGTGAGGAGGGCAGGGGAATGTGAGGAGGGCAGTGATGCATTGAATGGAAAATAATTTGCTGCCCTGTCTATATGCCTGAGGCATAAAGGTGGGGGCAAGCAATATATGATTGACAACTCTGATTTTCAAAAAAGTTTTTAACATGTTTGGGTTTTAATCAATAAAATGTCATGTTTCATTTGCAAAGGACTTTTATTATAGAGCTTTTTATGTGTGGGTGACAGGTCCCCTTTAATATAGGACTTTTTTTGAAAAAAAGTTTTCTGCATAGCAGGTTTTCCAGATTACTGAACTTTACTACAAATTAGCTCATATTTCTTACAAGGTCATTACCTCAATAACTGACTGAGTGCCATCTGGGTTTATACGAAAAGATCCTTTTTGGATTGTCTTTTTGGGATCCACCTGTGATATTTCCCACTCCAGCTCATCAACAAGAGCACGGCAAGCTGACAAAAGAGAAAAAAAAACAAACATGCTTTTATTTCAGATAAATAAATGGCACTTGGGTTACTAAACTACAGAAAGTTCACAAGTACCTGTATAATAATATCAGTAAGAACAATGTAAGATTTATATTTAAGATAACAATATTTAGGAATGGTTAGGGTTAGTGTAGTTCAAAACTTAATTTACCTCCACAATGTACATCTTGGCCCCTCCTAGCACAGGCATAGCCAACAAGAGCAACCAATGCAATCGGGAGTAAAAGGCAGCTGAATGTTCGGGAAGTCATTGTAACACTCTCCCTAGAAGACAGTGCATATATAATGTAACACATATCAAGATCTTTAAAAGTCTGCTATTCAACAGTCACTTGTGACACTTTATCTAATTTACATTTTTATCTAACTTTTATACCATCTTGCACCTATTACATTCACAGTTATATTTTCCAGCACAGAGCCATTTTGCTTTGGTATATGCCCTTTGTTTAAACCAGTAGCCATACTAGCTTCATTTCAGAATGAAATGTTAAACCTGGTCTTGCACTTTAATAGATAGGAAAAAACAAAGGGATGCATTGTGAAGCAGGCATAGCGTTATAGCATTTTAGGGATGCACCGAATCCACGATTCGCTTTGGTATTATTTGGCCTTTAACGACAGTGTTTGGATTTGGCCGAATCAAATCAGAATTAGCATATGCTAATTAGGATTTTAGAGGTTTAATTTAACCCTTCCAAATCTTAATTAGCATATGCTTATTCAGATTCAGTCCAGTATTTGTCTGAACCCGAAAAACTGGGTTCAGTGCATCCATATAGCATATAAACTGGGTATTTTAATAATAGAAAATTGTATACATGCAGGATTCCCAATAAATTTTCAGGCTGTATACATTCAAAATATACTCTGGCAGTTTAAGTACAATGAAGTCACTACCCTATGGCATTTTTCATATCTAGGATTGCCAGTCCAAAACTGGGGTCCCCCACACAGTGAAAAGCCCCATATCCATCTATTCTTTATGTAAAGACAGCCATACATTAATAAACAGACTAGCTGACAAGGTTGCCAAACAAGTGTATCTTTACTGGATTTGGTCACCCAATTGCTGACCCAAATTGGGCCAGTCTGCCTGTGCAGACAGTAGCTATTGGGCAGGTTCGGAAATCTATCAGGTGGGGACCACATGGACATGTGGCTTATGTAGTTCCTACATGCTGTTTGTAAGCTGTGGAGAAGTTGTTACAATTTGTAACATCAATGCTTTAGTCCCTCCTCCCCTGCCAGGATTTCAAATGATGAAGAACTGTTTTGCAGCTTGATTTCAGCGTATAAAATAGTATTTATTCATACTTTTTTGAAGGAACATAAAACAGTGATAAGAATAATAGGAGCTTCTGTGTTTTATATTGGGCACTTAACAAATTTTGGTTCCAAAGCTGGAGTTCCCCCTTTAAAAAACAGTTTTCAAGAGTACCCTTTGCTGAAAAAAGAAGAGCTGTATTTAGGTCTAGCACTGCCCTAGGCAATGGAGCTCAGCCTAGCCTGGCCTGGCCTTTACTAACAGGGATGATGGTATATAAAAAAACCTGAGGGTATCACTACAAAAACGGTATGGTTTATCAGTCTGTTAAATGGGATCCCCAGCCAAAAGTGGTTCTTGCATACAAACGTAATTCCAAGAAACTTTCCATTAAAAACGTCAGTGGTTTTAAAGTTATTTGAAAATATAATTGTAGCATTTCTGTATCACTTTCTACACTGAAACAATGTAACAACAGGTCATTCCTCCAAAGCTGTTAATCAGCTGGCTTCTGCAACATCGCTACACCAGTCAGAAGCAGCAGGGCAGAGAACATGAACAGCCAGATACCAATCAAAGAACATTTAAAAAGGTTCCTGAATGTATATATTGACATATATAGGAACATTGCTATAATTACATATATTAAGTGATGCAGATCCCCGTTTAATCGGTATTTAATATAGGTTTTGACATGTGTAAGTTTATAGTTAATGACCCCCAGGTAAGTAAAGAAGCCATGAACTTGAGGCAGGAGTGGAGCCCCCAGAGTAAGGCTGATGATGGCAGGATGTAGGGAAAGCTGTATGGTCTCATCCTGTGCTGCTTGTTTCCGCTAAACCCTTCCTCTCCTACACCCGTACATTCCATAACAACTAAACCATTAGCCAAATGCCTTCTATCCATAATATCAGCCCGCTAGCTTGTTATCATTACCTGCGATCAGCCCGCTTAGGCAGCTCCAACCAATGTAAGAACCCGAGGCCCCCACTCTGGGCCGCTTCGTACCTTGCCTGTGTGAGCGTTACATAGCTAAAGCACAGAAATTCCACACATCATATTTGACATTTTTCTAAGCATAGTCTTTCTTTGCGAATAAGATAATAGACCTCTTTTGGGCTGTCTTTAGAGATGATTTAAACACAAACAGGCATATAATGGGCAGCTAAACCCGGTTTCAATTGTTGCGTGGCGAGTTTTCCACGTGTGCTACAATAGGGAGTGGCTACAAATGCCAACTATGAATTCACTCATTTGACAGCGTGACGTGATGCTAACTTTAGGAGAGCCGGCCTACCAGGAAGCGGCTTCATTGACAATCGTATTTCGCCAAACGCAATATGGCCGCCATAGCCAATCGCTAGTACTTGCTGTCGTCATCAAAGCGCGACTTCTATGGCCGCGGGGAAACTTGGAGACTAGAAACAGCAACGAGGATTGTATGAAAGCTAAGAAAAACAACAGCGGAGGTATCGCAGAAGAGCCTGCTGTTTGTTGTGTCACTAAGAACTGCTTGTGTTTATTAATATCTAATTCTGTATTTTACTCTTGCGTTCTAGTTCCTGGATTATTTCTCACTGTGAGCTGCGAATATGAGTACACAGGTAGGTGTGTAGGGGTGTCTATACCAGTGTTTGTTTACAGATGGTATTCAGGAAATGGCCAACTTGCAGTGGTTAGATGATCTGATGTAATGTAACTGCTGATAGGCTGCTGGAAGTTTCTTGTCTGGAGTAAAGTTACACTAGTTTTGTGAATTTCCCTACAGAGTTACTTACTCTTTGCTTTGCAGGCCACAAACCCATAACTAATACTAGTCATGGCTAGACATGTAAGGAGGGGTCCTTGCTCACAGTAAGAATTGGTGTAAATACAAGTTTGATTTTATAAACCATAAGGAATAATCATAGGTCACTTCGCTTTTACTATACTGAGTAGCACATCAAACGAACGATAGTTTGCATTTAACACCCAATAAATCACCCACCTATCACTCTGAATGTTATCCTAAGAAATATGTTAATATAATCTGCTCTTCCTTTTTTCTCTCTACAGTACAGCATTCTTTTCAAGCAGGAACATGGTAAGCTTGCATTCATCCTATTTCTGTATTCACCACAAACATATTTAATCTTTTTTTTAATTTTCCTTTTAAAAAGAGCCTGTAATCAAAATTTACAGGAAAATTTAATGTAAAAGCATACACAATAAATGATCTTTGGCCTTGGGCTGCCTCAAAGATATTCCTGTAAGGGCAATGGTACACAAGCAGGCCCCAACTGGCAAGCTGTAGATTCTGGCAAATGCCAGGGGGGCTGCTGTAAGATGCCATATACAGTCACTATTTAGTGGGCTGTTGGGGGTCTGCTGGGCCTTTGTGAACTTGAAATGCCAGGGCCTATTTTAAATCCAGTTCTGGACCTGCACACAGAGAGATCTGTTGCATGCAGTAATTCTGTGCTACAGCTGTTGACAAAATCTATTGAAAATGCCCTTTCCTTGCCGAAGCTCCTGACTCCTGTAAAATAAAATGCGAAGAAATGCAATTTTCCATGATTAGGAAGGTGAGTAATGTGTTTTACTTGCGGTAATGCAAAGCTTAGGCTAATGGTAAGCATTTTCAGGAGATTTGTTGTCCACGTTAGCACAGATTTACAATGGGTTACAAATTTTGTTTGCCAGCTTCCTAAAAGCTGATCTGACCTGCTGCCTGCAGTGGTGCTTGCTGATTAGTACTGCTATGTGACCGTTCTAAGATAACGAGGCATTTGGATTCACCAGCACTGTTTCTGTAGAGCTTAACTCTACAGAAGGAGGAGGATGACTTACTCTGGGCAGTGGGGATATGGTGTGTTTAAATGAGGGGCAGGGTATTTCTTATCTTACATGGTTTCCTTGAAAAAAATGTATTTATGACATTACATTCTATTTCACTTTTCTATGCACTTTTTTCCCACAAAGCCAGCTGAATGGTTATTGGCCAACATATACCGTATGTGCAATTTGGCCATTCTCTGGAATCACTAAATCTCTAGTATGTATGTGTGTATTCAGTAAATATATCAGTTAGCTGTGTAAAAGTCCTTTGCTATTATTGCACTGTAAAAGCAGTCAAACATGGGTCCCACTGCATATTTTACTTTTTTTTTTCTCCAGCCCATGAAGATGCAATATGGTCAGTAGGATGGGGGAAAAACTCAAATGATGGGTCAGAGCTGGTGATCAGTGGTTCCCTGGATGATTTGGTCAAGGTGTGGAAATGGTACGTTCCCTGTTATACTCTAAATATGCATTGTTTTATGGCACAGTACCATAGTGAACCAACCTATTGATAGAGCAATGTAACTCAAATTATTATATGTATTAAGGGTATATTGAAATGGCAGGGCTCCCATCCCCCACCCTCCAGAATCTCTGATCTGCATCAAGTGACGCAGAAATGTGTGAGAGCAAAGTAAAAGCTGATTTGCTGTGGCATGTCACAAGGCCACACCCCTCAACAGCAAATGTGCAGAGGGGAAATAAAGAAATTGAGCTGTACTGGGTTGGGTGCTGATAAAGCTTCATTTGTACGTATAACAGTAAAGCAGCTTATTGTTTAAATCCACATATACACAGCACTTCAGGCTCTTTTGCATTTGGGTTTTGTGCTGCTAACCAGCAGCCTGATCCACTGCCAGTCAACCTCCTGCAATTTATACATGCATATACAAATCTTAGTTCAATAGCCTCATACAGGTGTAACAAAAGATTGTGTAAAAGAGACTTCCTTCATACCAGTGATGGTGACACATTGATTGCAGCAATATTCCAGACCTATGCACAGGCAACTGTGTGTGTACAGGCACATAGATTCCTGTTTGTTGGATTCAAAGACACCTCTCTGTCTCTGTCAGAGCTCTCCTGTAGGCTGACCAGCCAGGCTTCTGGTCAGTCTGTAGCATTTACTCAGCTACAGGTATTAATGCCTAGCCCATGGGCCATGGTGAAAGGCTGATCTATGCCAGATGGTATAGAAAGTGATATGTGGCTTCTTTCATGTTTTTCTCATAAATAACCAAGAAATACCATTCTTGGGGGCACATTTACAAAAGCACGAACGCTCCGAGCGTATTTTCGCCAATTTTTTTCGGGCGTCCGCACAACTTTTTCGTACGGCGCACGACTTTTTTGTACGGCGCACAACTTTTTCAGACATTTGCACGAAAAAATCGGAAAGGTTTTACCGCTGTTTACAATTGTTCGGTACGAAAATTTAGTGACTTTCAGATCGCCAATACGATATTATCGTGACTAATACGATTTTTTCGTAAGCATTTTCGTGATATTTGCAATCTTCCGAAATTTTCGTTTCCAATACGATTTTTTTCCATTCGTGATTCGGATTTGTGGATTAGTAAATGTGCCCCTAGGTGTTTTTTAGTGACTCAGGTGAGTGAGACAGAAAGTGTCAGGGTGAACTGGGTTGAATTTTTAAATCTTCTTCAAAGTATTTCCAGGTTTTCTATCAGATAGGAAAGATGTGCAGATGGGGTTGAACTTAAGATGTCGGTCAAGATTTTTTGGACCCTCCCACCCCTCTGTGCTCAGAACACAAGCTGTCTGTCAGAAATGAGCCAAGTTAAGCAGATTCCCATTTATGATAGTTTCCCTTTAAGTAGTTTAGTATAAATATTTTCACACTGTACAAGACAATATTTGTGTTGTATTTTTTTCAGTTCTACTGATTACTACTTCTTGTAGACTGTTAGAGCCAAAGCCCTCTGTTGCCTGACATATTAAAGGAACAGTAACACCAAAAATGAAAAAAAAAAATGTTTTAAAGTAATTATTATATTATGTACTATTGCCTTGCTCTGGTAAAAGTTGTGTGTTTCCTTCAAAAAGGATAGTGTATATATAAATACACTGCTGTGTAGACACGGGGGCAGCCATTCAAGCTGGAAAAAAGGAGAAAACGGGTTACATAGCAGATACCTTATTATGCTGTGTGCATAATTATTTAGCGCCCACAGTAATATTTTGTAGAGGTTATTTCACATTCATTAGGGAGTAGCAAGAGTATAATAGAAAGTAGATTCTTCCTCAAAAGGAAACTTAGTACACCTTATTTTATCCGTATAGGTCTGATGAACGGTTGGAGCTACAGTCTACACTGGAAGGCCATCAGCTAGGTGTGGTGTCAGTGGATGTCAGCCCTAGTGGGAACATAATGGCTTCCAGTTCCTTAGATGCTCACATTCGCCTGTGGGATCTTGAGAGTGGGAAGCAGATCCGCGCCATTGATGCAGGACCAGGTAATCCCTAATGAGTCCAATTAGAAACTGATGATCCGTAAATAAAAGTACAGGAGTAAAGTCATTATCTGGTTAATGTTTGCTGAATACACAGGGAAACAATTCTGCTACAAACTCTTCCCTGGTGATTTGAATGAAAGGTGAAAGTTGTCACAGGGGGAGGTTTTAAATCTTGAGGCTTTATTATTTCTGAACCTTTCCTCACCATTCCCTAATTCTCCCCTAATCTAATAGACTTTTCTGATTTGCTCTATTTGTCTGTCCTACTTTGATTCAGGTATCCTCTAAGGGTGAATATACACTGAACTACTAGTGGCAGCTTCTTTTTCACAGCTACTAAATTCCAAAATATACCTTGCCATAGACAGTACTAAAAATTGCCTACTAAAACACATGTAGAGACTATTTATTAGTAAATTAAGATCATTGTTTATTTTAGTAGCTACGACAAGTAGCTGCTACTAGTAGCTCTGTTTCTTCACCCTAAAAGCCATATATTGCCTTCCTTCTTGGGCTACTTCCATAGCTGCCCAATGTCTACTGCACAGTCTAATTGTGCTTAAAGTAGGAACAGTTTTTATATTTTCATAATATAACCATAATGCCTGTTTTCTGTTATATAACATGACATGATACTGTAGTAACACTGGCGCGCTCATGTGAAAACACTTTTCCCCCCAAAAGTAAAACTAAAATATTGGATTTGTACAATCCTGCACATCTGCCTGGTGCTTTGTAAATAAGTTACTTAGCAATATTTGCTCTCTGTCCATAGTGGATGCTTGGTCTGTAGCTTTTTCTCCTGACTCCCAACACCTTGCAACTGGAAGCCATGTGGGAAAAGTAAACATCTTTGGTGTGGAGACAGGGAAGAAGGAATATTCACTGGATACAAGAGGGAAATTTATCCTCAGCATTGCATATGTAAGTTTCACTGGAAAAAAAATATAACAAACCATTTTAAAGGTTATTGCCATCTTCTGCACAATTCTTGATTGGTTAGTATTAAGGGGCAGTAGTTCAGTTTGTTAGCTGTAAATTTAGGAAGGTTTCTTTCTCACCCCAACAGAGCCCAGATGGGAAATACTTAGCTAGCGGAGCCATTGATGGAATCATAAACATATTTGATATTGCTACAGGGAAACTCCTCCACACGTTGGAAGGTAAGAAACACACATTGTTGATTTATTGGAGCTTCCAACATTAATTTGTTTTTGTATAATTCGTGCTCTACCAACACATGTAATCTTATTAAATTCTAGGAATGTAGAAAAACTTGATTTGTTATATATATTCTAAACATGTTCTGTAATATATATATATTTTAGCTAGTATTTCTGAAAATGCTATATTCCATCTTTCTATATTTTTTCAGGACACGCCATGCCTATTAGATCCCTGACTTTCTCCCCTGATTCCCAGCTGCTGGTTACTGCATCAGATGATGGATATATCAAGATTTATGAAGTGTAGGTGTTTGTACTAATTGCAGTTGACACTGTGCAGAGTGCCCTGCTTTAGAAATCAGTGCTTTTAAGACTTTGGTTTGAAGCATGCTTTGAGTTCCAACATTTGGTAAAAATCCAGAGTTCAATATACCACACTCACATGACTTACATACAAGTTCATAGCTCACTAGTGTTTCTAATTTTGTTGAAACAATTTAAACGTCCGTTACATATTTAAATAAACTTAAATTAACTTATTTCCAAGTCCGGTGAGTGTTGTATATTGATATCGAATTGTGTATATAATTTTTTTTTTAATAGTTAGAATACATGGCTGTTTCAGCAATTCATGCACATCCACAAACATCTAGGACACCAAATGCATATTCACATCAGCACTTTTTTTAACTGACCATCATCCTTTAGTTACTAAACTTTATTAAATGACAACATTTTAGAGTTTCTTTAGAGTTGATAGTTTCCTTAGCAACACCATAACATTGCCACATAAAGTTTTGTCAATGCATTCCGGTGCTGCCCTAGTTTATTTATCAATACTGTTTACAGTAGATTGTGGTGTCATTTAACCTGGAAGCACACAGCAACTGCTGCCATTTATAAAAACTTGCAGAGTGAAGGCAAAATAAGTCTGGATCTGGCCCGAATCCGAGATTCGGTGCATCCCTATGTAGACGCTCTATTAACTTATGTGTTTTTAAAAAAAAATGTTTTCCCATGACCCCATGACATTATTCCTTTAATGTGTTTCTTCTGACAGACAACATGCCAGTTTGGCTGCCACCTTGAGTGGGCATGGCTCCTGGGTGCTGAATGTGGCATTCTCTCCAGATGATACTCATTTTGTTTCCAGGTAAGAGGTTTATAGAGCAAGCTTCTCGTTTGTACTAGAACAGTAGCCAATCTTGCATCTTTCATTGTATTATGCCTGTGAATCTTGCATGGTTTCAGTCAGGAAAGTTCTTTCGATGTGTGTTAGTTATCAAATCAGTTGTCACTGTCTTTGACACAAGTTGTGGCCTGTGTTCCAAGCACGTAGTATGATGTTTGAGCCACATTATTTATTGGCTTGACTACTACCAAGGGCACAATGTAATTTTTCCAACCCACTTGGTAACAGCAGTAAATGACCAAGAAAAATAGCTTATGCTGATGGCTGAGCAAGTTTTTCTGTGACATGTTAAAGGAGATCTAAGCACCCCCCACCAATCAGAAGCCCCCATATAATGAGCCCCACTCCCTTCAGAGTGTAATTCAGTGAACAGTGTCTGATAGTAAAGCTAACCTGTACAAGCAGAACAGTGCAGCGGATCTATCAGGCACGGCTTTACTATCAGACACTGTTCTCTGAAATGGACTCTGGCAGTGGATGGGGTCTTTTGTCTGGGGGTGGGGGTGGTTTGGTGGTTCTTTAACATGTTTAAAAATGTGTAGTCTCTCAGTCCTAATCCTATAGGGTCCAAGACATATTGCAGTGCCTACCCCATCACAAGTAACATCTTCTTGAGTAGTTGAAGTTAAAGTAACAATTGTTGTTGTTTATAAAATGCCAATTTAAAATCTGATATAAAGGGCTATGTGCAAGCAGACTCTATAGAAGTGAACGGGATGTTATTCTTTCTATCAAAGAGAAAGTCAAGTCAAATCAAAGTTTTAGTATAATTTGTGTAGCAGAACACACAATAAGCATTAAAGTAGAGCACAACAGGAATACATTATGATGTTGTCATTGCATTTTATGGGCTGCAGCTTGCCTCAGAGATCTCCTCTTTACTACTTTTCTATTAGACATTTATTAGTATATTAGTATTATTAGTATTTATTAGTATATATTAATATATAGTATAATATTGTAAATTTACTGGTGCCATCTGTAACACTTTCTCCATAGCTCTTCTGATAAAAGTGTAAAGGTCTGGGATGTATCTGCCAGAACATGTGTGCACACCTTCCTAGATCACCAAGACCAGGTGAGATACAGGGCTGATTACTTTTTCGCTATAGCAAAGTATTATAGGTTAACATAACTGATACACTTGCAGATGTTTTGCCCCATGAATTTTTCTTTATAGTTTATAAAATGTAAAATCCATAGAATATAAAATCTGATTTTGTACTGGGAGAGAATGGGACATTAAAGCCTCTCCTTTCTCTTTTTTTAAAAAAAAAAAAAACCCCACTCAGATGCAGATTGATCCTTTTTTGTGTTATAATGGTCATTTTATGGCTACTGTGATTGCTTTCTACACTTTAAAGGAGCAGGAAACTTCACTGAAGGGTGGCAAAATGTTAGGCACCCCCCAGTGATCGATTACCTGATATCACGGGCCAATGCTCCTGTTAGCAGAAAACTGCAATGGCCTGGCATACCTGTGACCGAGTGATCCTCTTCAGTCTTCTGTCTTTGGCCAGCCCTGGGATTCAGAAAAACAAAGACAGAAGAGGAATGCTCAGTTACAGAATACCCCAGGTTGTTGCAGTTTTCAGCTAAGAGGAGCACCAGCCTTGGGTACCAGGTAAGTGATTACAATCATTGTGGGTGCCTACCATTTGGGACAACCCCCCAGCGATTGTTGTCCCAAATTGTTTAAAGACCCTTGAGTTGAGGGTGAACTGTGCACGTGAGGTTTCCCATAAACTGCCTAATAAGTTTTCATTGGAACAGCGCTGACTCTGGTCTTTTATGCTCTCTATCTATAGGTTTGGGGCGTAAAATACAACAAGAATGGATCCAAAATTGTCTCTGTCGCCGATGATCAGGAAATTCACGTGTATGATTGTCCTATTTGATACTCGTGCTCCAAAGGAGGAGATTTGCGCACACACTTTCCTCTTTAAGAGACACTTTTACTTATCAAACTGTATGTTGCTGTTAAGCAACAGGTGCCCTCATAAGCAAGTTATGTCATTTTTCTTTGCACCTTTAAAGTGTTACAGCTATGCTTGTGTAAATATAATTTCTGCATTAAAGCAGAATATATCACTAACAATTTGACCATAGTTTATCCAAATAAATCTGGATTTTTAAGTACATGTTGAGATTGAGTGAACCTTTTAATATGGCATTTAGCGTGTCTGGGCTAAATGTTACCTCACACTGAAAGGTATGTTTATTTTTTCAGCTTTGGCAAATTCTATTGGTTATCTACTGTCATCCTTACAGCTTTCTCTATGGCTCATAATGTTTCAGTCTGTGGAGATCTTCACTGAATATGTTAAATGAATATTCTATACTCATTTTAAAGGGTGAATATACCCTTTATATCCATTTCCGTACATTATAGATTGGCCTGTTGTGAGCAATCTTCATTAAAGGGGTGGTTCACCTTTAATTTAAATTTGAGTGTGTTATAGAATGTTTTATAACAGGTATAGAACCCATTATCCAGAATGCTCGGGATCAAGGGTATTCCGGATAAGGGATCATTCTGTAATTTGGATCTCCATACCTTAAGCCTACTAAAAAAATCAATAAAACAATAATTGAACCCAATAGGATTGTTTTGCCTCCAATAAGAATATATCTTAGTTGGGATCAAATACAAGGTAATGTTTTATTATTTATTGTTTTAAAACTCTGAATTATTTGATTAAAATGGAGTCTATGGGAGACAGACTTTCCGTAATTCGGACCTTTCCGGATAACATGCTTCAGTCCAGGAACAGAAAACTACTTTCCCCTTTTCCTTTCCTTTCACATGGGCACCAATGGGATACATCTCTTTAGTAATAGTAGATACAAGAGAGGAACTGATAGTGACTTAATATGCAATTACATATACAGAGCAGAATATATCTCTTAATGAGGAAAGAATTCTCTTTTAGCTGCTTTTACATCAACCTTTTAGTAAGTAAAAAATGGAGAACCATGTTGTTGCATGACAGATCTCTTCCAGTGTTACTGGAATTAAAAGGCCCAGGGAGCTGCTACAGCTCTGATTGGGAAGTTCTTACACCCCTTGATCCAGATTGTGGATTCCTATGCCTGCTGGCCCATTTTAAAACCTTTAAAGATCATCATTCTTGTTGAATAATTTTGCTCTCTTGATGTAGGTTGAAATGCACCTCATTAGGTCCAGGCTGTGTCAGTTGCTTCTGCTACCTTTCAGCTCCAAGCGAGACAAGGTGGCCTTCCAGCACAAAGTTTATTTCTGTACTAACTGGCAACGTGATTGGTGATTGTTTGGCGTTGGGCTTCCCCCTTCTCGCAGAGTGTATCCACAGTCCTAGAGGCTCAAGTGATTGGCTCCCTCAAGGAGCTAGAAAAACTGACTTAATCGAGGCACCAAATATTCTATTCAAACCACACCACTGATAGCAGCAATAATCAAAGCGTGAAAGGTGGCCTTAACTTTCTTCCCCAAGATCGGGGATTCCGAGTACAATACCTTATGGCGTAATCCAAAACGGAAACATTTCAGCACTGTGCCTGACCTGCACCTCTGGGCCTCCTATAGTATTAAATACATTGTAGATATACTGTGTATATATATATATATATATATACTTGTTTTATGTAATAGTACAGCACCCTGCAATAGAACAAAACGTGGTGCACGTCCCCAACAGGTTCCGATATCCTTGCACTATTTTGGACCTGGTGATTTCTAATAATAATGAACTTATCTCTAACATTTGTGTGGGTGAGCATTTGGGGAACAGTGATCACAACATGGTCTCCTTTGAGATAATGCTGCAGAGACAGCGCTATAAGGGAGTAACTAAAACACTCAATTTTAGACGTGCAGACTTTGCCAGTATAAGGGCATCTCTGCAATGTGTCAACTGGGAAAGGCTTTTCATGGGGTTAGACAGAAGGAAAATGGAACATCTTTAAAACATTGCTTTGTAGGTATACGCAACAGTATATCCCCCTAGTAAGCAAGGAGAGGCATCGCAAAGCAAAACCTTTATGGCTGAATAAAAGTGTTATTGTCGAGGTTGGTAAGAAAAAACGTGCTTTTAGGGCATTCAAGTTAGCTGGGACAGCAGAAACTTTCATCAGGTACAAGGAAGCAAATAAAGCATGCAAAAAAGCTATCAGGCAAGCTAAAATAGAGATGGAAAGGGATATTGCTGCTAGGAGTAAAAAGAATCCAAAATTATTTTTTAATTATGTGAATAGTAAAAAAATGAAGCAAGAAGGGGTGGGAACTTTATTATCACGGGGGGGTACGTTGGTTGATGAAAACGGGGAAAAAGCTGAAATTTTGAACTCTTATTTTTCATCTGTCTATACATCTGAGGAGCCAGATAATGAAGGCTTCCCTTGTAATATGCCCAGTTCTAGTAATTTAGCTACTGACGCATGGGTCACTCGGGAGGAAATTCAAAAGAGACTTGAACATGTAAAGGTAAACAAAGGTCCAGGGCCGGATGGGATTCATCCCAGGGTATTAAATGAGCTGAGCGCTGTGATTGCCAAACCTCTTCACTTAATTTTTCAGGATTCATTGAGGTCTGGCATGGTGCCGAGAGACTGGCGGATTGCTAATGTGGTGCCGTTATTTAAAAAGGGATCCCGTTCTCAGCCTGAAAACTATAGGCCTGTTAGTCTGACATCAGTAGTAGGAAAACTTTTGGAAGGGGTAATAAGGGATAGGGTACTTGAATACATTGCAGTTCACAATACTATTAGTTTGTGCCAGCATGGTTTTATGCGTAACAGATCTTGCCAGACTAATTTAGTTGCCTTTTATGAGGAGGTGAGTAGGAACCTTGATGCTGGAATGGCAGTTGATGTCATCTACTTGGACTTTGCTAAAGCGTTTGATACAGTACCTCACAGAAGGTTAATGATCAATTTAAGGAATATTGGCCTAGAACATAATATTTGTAATTGGATAGAGAACTGGCTGAAGGATAGAGTACAAAGAGTGGTTGTAAATGGAACATTTTCTAATTGGACCAGTGTGGTTAGTGGAGTACCGCAGGGGTCAGTCCTTGGGCCTTTGCTGTTTAACTTGTTTATTAATGACCTGGAGGTGGGCATAGACAGTATTGTTTCTATTTTTGCTGATGACACTAAATTGTGCAAAACTATAAGTTCCATGCAGGATGCTGCCGCTTTGCAGAGCGATTTGACAAAATTAGATAACTGGGCAGCAAACTGGAAAATGAGGTTCAATGTTGATAAGTGCAAAGTTATGCACTTTGGTAGAAATAATATAAACGCAAACTATCTACTGAATGGTAGTGTGTTGGGGGTATCCTTAATGGAGAAGGATCTAGGGGTTTTTGTTGATAACAAGTTGTCTAATTCCAGGTGTCATTCTGTGGCTACTAAAGCAAATAAAGTGCTGTCTTGTATAAAAAAGGGCATTGACTCAAGGGATGAGAACATAATTTTGCCCCTTTATAGGTCCCTGGTAAGGCCTCACCTTGAGTATGCAGTGCAGTTTTGGGCTCCAGTCCTTAAGAAGGATATTAATGAGCTGGAGAGAGTGCAGAGACGTGCAACTAAACTGGTTAAGGGGATGGAAGATTTAAACTATGAGGTTAGACTGTCGAGGTTGGGGTTGTTTTCTCTGGAAAAGAGGCGCTTGCGAGGGGACATGATTACTCTGTACAAGTACATTAGAGGGGATTATAGGCAGTTGGGGGATGTTCTTTTTTCCCATAAAAACAATCAACGCACCAGAGGTCACCCCTTTAGATTAGAGGAACGGAGCTTCCATTTGAAGCAGCGTAGGTGGTTTTTCACGGTGAGGGCAGTGAGGTTATGGAATGCCCTTCCTAGTGATGTGGTAATGGCAGATTCTGTTAATGCCTTTAAGAGGGGCCTGGATGAGTTCTTGATCAATCAGAATATCCAAGGCTATTGTGATACTAATATCTACAGTTAGTACTAGTGGTTGTATTTATAGTTTATGTATGTGAGTATAGATTGGTAGGTGTGGGTTAGGTGTGCTGGGTTTACTTGGATGGGTTGAACTTGATGGACACAGGTCTTTTTTCAACCCTATGTAACTATGTAACTATGTAACTATATACAATAAGTTCAAGAATGGACAGCACACACTTTAAAGTGCAAAAGGTGTATTAAGATATCAAATTAATACTGTACACAAAATGCAACGTTTCGAGGCCGGCCGGGCTCTTCCTCAAGGCATGTGGGCAGTAATTCCATATACAGATTCCCAAAGAAAGCTAATTATAGTCTACAGAGAGGAAATGACCACATAAGATATTATACAAACATAGTACAGGGTTCCATCCCCATTTCAGTGATACCATTTATGAAATATACAGAGTACAGAGTTTCATCCCTGTTCGCATACATAACTTATTAGCAAAGTTATAGCATCTCATTGTACAGCAGCACGATGCGATCTCAATTATAACAAATCCTTAAAGTTAAACAAACAAATATAGATTATAGTCCTTATTCAATCCATTTGGATGCAGGGAATTTAATATCTTAATCCAACATACCTCCCTCTGTTTAAGTCTCAATTCCCGGTCTCCCCCCCCTCTTCTGTGGGGGAACTCCCTCCAAACGGTATACCTCAACTGTTTGGGGGTATGGCCATGTTCTCTAAAATGTTTTGATAGTGGTAAAATATTATTCCCTACATTAATTGTGGATTTGTGTTGTGAAATCCGCAACTTCACCTTTTGAACTGTTTCTCCCACATATATCTTTTTACATGGACAGATAATGGCATAAACCATATATCATATTGTGATAAACATGTGAAATGTCCCCTCAATGCAAATTTTTCACCTGTCGTGGGATGTTGGAATATCCTCCCCCGCATCACATATTTACATTGTTTACAATCTAGACAAGGGTACATTCCACTCCGGGAGTATCCAAATACTCCTTTGGTTTCCATGCAGCCTCCCCTAGTAACAGAGGAGGTAACCAACTTAGAACCAATAATCCTACCCTTTCTGTAAGAAATAAGAGGGGGCAACCTAAACTCTCCTATTTGTGGATAGGCACCTCGTAGGATATGCTATATATATATATATATATATACACACACACACACACTGGCTAAGCTTATGTAATTCCAAGGTCTCAAAACCAAATTCTTAAACTCAAACTGTATGCTACTCAGATATCTGCACACTTTTGGCTCTCAATTTCACAGATAAATTTCACCCCTAGAAGGCTAGAAGTTGGTGCCCATACAACTGGCTTGCTAAAACCCCTCTCCCAATTCTGTAAACCTGATTCGAGCTGGGAGCTCCCGCTATCCAAAGTATTTGCCAAATGGCAAACAGATATGCCCACGCTGGATGCAGAGATGTGGTAGGAGGCTTTAGAGCCTTGCTTTGAAGGCATGATCAGTAGCAAAGATAAACTAACTCACTTGAAATCCATTTAAAGGATCTACCTTACCCCACAAAGGCCAAACAGAATAAATCCTAATATAGAACAGGCCTGTTTTAAGTGTTCCACAGATTATATCCATGTGGCCTTGCACTTAGTACAATCATTTATAAAATGTGGGGAGATGGGCTAGATCTGGCCAATGCCGGTTGAATTTCCAGCCCTGTACAGTTATTCATTTCTTGCATCCATACACCCCCAGTGCTTTCCTACTCAAAATGCCTTCCTTTTCATCATCTAAGACATTCTTTAAAGGTAGTTCTAGTCTAATTACCCCTGTGAAATAAGACTCTATACCACTAAGTGCAGTGGCACACGGGGAGATTAGTTGCCACACGATAATTCTTCGTTACCCCCATAGTGCCATCCCACTGGCAAGAATGTGTCATACGCGTCGGTTCAGTTTCTCAAAGTCACCCAAAGTTTCCTTAGGGAAACTGGCGATTTACATTTTTACAGCAAGCAAGGTTGTGTTGTAAATTGTAGCGGCACACCCCACTACCAAAAGTACTTTTCTTTGCATTCTCTGAGCCACTAAGGAGAGTTTTAGGCCAGGGGCACTCCTGCCATGAGGCTAGTTGAATATCTCATAGCTGTGCCCTGCAGGTTAACAGGGGTGACAATAATCTACTTCTTGTAACTTTAATATTGTTAGTAAACCAGAATTTTGTCTCTTCTAGTGCAGAGAGTGCTATTGCTTGACCCACTCCAATGCTTATTTTCTCACTGTTTCCGGCTGAAGAGCGGTGGCATTGGCAAGGCCACTTCAAGGAGGTCTGGGGCAAGGGTTGCCAGCCTTTAGGTTGGGGGCAGGCAGTGATGTTACTTGGAGGTGGGGAAATGGGTGGGATAGGCAGAGGAATGGGCAGAAAAGCAGGGAATATTGGGCAGAGTAGAGGTTAGCATCTATATAAAAGGGCATTATCTGCTACAGAAAGAGTCAGGGAAGGGAGGGATTTTAGGTAGGGTTGCATTTATGTTGCCTGTAATGCCGGCCCCAGCTGGCAACCCTACTTGGGGTCCCAAAATACCTCTTGTTCAGGAACTAGTGGAAAATCTATTGGAAGGTACAGACTAGTGTAGGGCTTGGGGGGTTCTTGGGGGGACACATCTATGCACATAGATGCCCCCCCTCTGAATCCAATGCTGTTAATCACAGGAATAAATACATTCAGAAAGAGATGCAAACTATGGTCCAGTGTGCAATAGTCAGGACACAGATCATTTTCACATTATACTTTGTATTAACTTGGGATGCCAGGGCTATAAGGCAATATTACTAATCACTAAGCCTACAGAGATATCCTTATACAATTGGTAACGCTTTTCTCTCACAGAAACACACACTGAAACAAGCAAATCATTCTCTCTCTCTCACACACAGCTATTTTGTGACGCACACTCTCTGTCTCTCGCACAGCATCATGTGACAATGGGAGAGAATGACTTGCTTGTTTCTGTGTGTGCTGGTGTAAGAGATAGTAATTTAATTCACCTATAACAGGGGCGGGCCAAGCCTAGGCAATCCGGTTGGCCACCTCGCCCCTGCACCTCCCCCCCCTTGCATGTGCGCACTTGCACAGTTCCGGGGAGCGAGTCACTGCCAACCTGCGGGGGCAAGAGAAGGGAGCGCGGGCTAGGGATAAAGCAGGAGAGGTTGCCTGGTGCCCCCAATCATTGCATCTCATGCAGGTGCCCCTTCTGCCTACCCGTAGTTCTGGCCCTGACCTCTAAACTGGTGTAATGAACTTCTGGAAAAAAGTTATTACTCCAAATTCTAGAATTTGAGAAAAATTGAGAATTTTACTTTAAAGTTTGCAAACTAAATGTGACAAGACTTTTGTGAATTTGTTGTTCTTCACTATTATTTCTTTCTCCAATTTCTATTTACTCCAGTTTTGTCAACTCCCTCCTACCCAAGGCGCTGCCATTTTAAACAAGGATTTTACCTCCCTTTTATGGGGTATATTAAAAACCATGTACAATACATTAAAAAGCTGTTGTGGTAATTTAACATGGGATATTTTGTTACCCACATGAAATGGCTTCCCATGCATACCACAAATCACTGGATAAAAGCTATCAGACTGTCTGAGAAAAGTAGTCAAGCCATCATCCAATTTCTCAAGTAATACATATTAAAAAATGCACAGTCTGATAGTTTAAATGTGTGCATTGAAATAAACCATTTATTTTAACGCACACAGTCAAACTATCAGACTGAGCTTTTTTTTTTTTTTTTTTTTTTTTTACCTTTCTCTAGCATATATTACTTGAAAAAAATGGATGATGGCTTGACTGCTTGAACTATGCCAGTACAAGCAGCTTACTGCACTACAGTGACTTACTTCTCAACCTGGAGGATAAACTGGTCACTACAATACCCACCAATAGAGAGGTGCAAACTTCCAGCAAGAAGGAAGGCCTCATTTAAATCAGTCTCTCTATCCTTAGGAATTGAGAGGGGGATTAACACATTGGTGCCTACTGCTATGAAGGACAGGAAAGTTTGTTCTTATATTGCTTATATTGCTGTAAAAAATGTACTGTATCTCAGCCATTTTCCCTTTCCCTTATACCTGCTGGGCTGACTGGGTCAAAACTAGCAACCCTAGTCATATGCATTTTCCAGTGTGTGTGACTGCAGCCCCTATTCTAACTGATAAACACAATATACTTTCCTATTACAATAGGGAAAATCAGCAGTCTTCAGAAACAATATCAGAACACAAATCATAGTCATTTATCTAAGCCTCTTTGACACAGAGATCTTTTTAATTCCCTTTCATTTGCTGATTTTATTGATTACAACCCTCTAATGTTTTTTAAATGAATTTGCTTACATTGCCACCAAGGAATTCTGTAAATAGGTTTGTTCTGCCTGTAATGAAATGTGAGGAGTTTGAATGGATTTGCTGGTCTCCTTGGAGAGGCTCCACTGGTTCAGGCCTGTAAAATGTGAATTCCAAAGTTGTGCCATGTAATATAATGTTAATTTCAAGTGATTCATTACTTTGTGATTAAGTGTATCTGACTATACATCTGAAGTAAAATTAATGAGGGTGAATGATATGCTAGAAATATCCTGTCTCAAAAACTGCAGTCGGTTATAATCACCAGCATGCTCCAAGAGCTCAGTGCACTTTCCTTCCTGAAAAACTAAAGGAAATATTTAACCATTTTTGTGCTATTGGGGAAAAATAAAATCATGACAAAGTAAGTGTAAGGAAGAGAGAGGAAGGATGATGCTGCAATCAAGACTTCTTAATATAAAAATAGCAAATGAAGAACATGTGGCCTCAATTTTTAATATTATATATGGCCCACCTGGCTCATACTAGCACCTTACTTGTTCACTTTGCCAGGATGAGGCACATGATTATTCAGTTTTGCATTTTCAATGCCCCCTGATGACAGCGCTAATGCTGTTATGTGTTCTCTGTTCTGGGACATTAAACACAAAGTGGGCACTGTATTCAAATTGCTACCCCAGGGTATGCACTGTCTTTTACTGTGTATAGTGTGCTTGAGGGACCAATAATCACAAAATGGTCCCAATTGGGCCCTGCAGTTTATAAGACCGGCCCTGGCAGCATGGGGATTGGACAGGCTGGGGGGTGACGTTTGAACTTCCCTTCCAGCCTTTCCAATCCCTACATGACTGGAATGGGACTTCATGAGTTCATGAGATAATGAGTAATCTAAAAAGCTATTTATGGGTAAAGAAAATGATTTCACTACAGCTCTGCCCTTCCTACCTGATTCCGTAGTGTATGCAAAATTCCAGGGGGATGGCATTTGCTCCCCCTTGCCCCTATTTGCAGAGGCCAATGATGTGAAATATAGGCAGACACTAATATTATAAGGGCCAGGGAAGAGGAGTGTGCTTTCACCAGTGGAAAACCCCACAGAGCTAAGCACCTTTCCCTTTCAACCTTTATGTCCAGCCAGTGGTGTAACTTTAGAAATCTCAGGTTGTGGATGTCCCACAGCATGAGCAAAATCGTGGACTGCAGCAAAGGTCATCTGTCATTTTATGTAGGGAGTCAGGGAGTTTTGAAAAAGATTTCTTGCGGGGGTGTCTGCCCCCAAGGTTCACCCCTGTGTCCAGTGTATTGCCATCCACAGTAATTATAATAACTAATAATAAGGATTGGGACCTTGGATGGTAAGCTCCACTGGGGCAGGGACTGATGTGAATGAGGTATAATCTCTGTAAAGCATTACAGGGTACTGGCACTATATAAATAAAAGATCATAAATAATAATAATTAGCTGCCATATTCAGAATAAAGGCCACATAGACCAGAGACTGCTTCAAGCAAATAAGTCAGTTCATAGATAAATTGTAAAAATGAAATTGAACAAAGAAATAGTTTCTCAGGCAACGTTGTCATGTGGCATATGTATCGCATAGAAATGTCTTGGCAGCCAGAGTGGAACTGAGCTAACACAAACAATTCTGCATGAAGTCTCATAATCTGCTCAGAGCTTGAATGGGAAATAAAGGTTAAGCACAACATTACAGTACCTTCCCTGTTATTGTAACTCAATAGATTTATTTTCATTGTCAGAGGTCAGGGAAATGTCCATGAAATAACCACTAAATAATACATTTTTACATTTTAAAATTCAATTAAAGTACAGTAAATGTTGAAAAGTTATCAATTAAAACATATAATGGTGGCTATATAAGATATCAGCATGATGCTTGGCACAGAGGCATAACAGGACTGCTCTGGCTTCTAAGCATGGTGCCGAGAGACTGGCGGATTGCTAATGTGGTGCCGTTATTTAAAAAAGGATCCCGTTCTCAGCCTGAAAACTATAGGCCTGTTAGTCTGACATCAGTAGTAGGAAAAATTTTGGAAGGGGTAATAAGGGATAGGGTACTTGAATACATTGCAGTTCACAATACTATAAGTTTGTGCCAGCATGGTTTTATGCGTAACAGATCTCGATGCTGGAATGGCAGTTGATGTCATCTACTTGGACTTTGCTAAAGCGTTTGATACAGTACCTCACAGAAGGTTAATGATCAAATTAAGGAATATTGGCCTAGAACATAATATTTGTAATTGGATAGAGAACTGGCTGAAGGATAGAGTACAAAGAGTGGTTGTAAATGGAACATTTTCTAATTGGACCAGTGTGGTTAGTGGAGTACCGCAGGGGTCAGTCCTTGGTCCTTTGCTTTTTAACTTGTTTATTAATGACCTGGAGGTGGGCATAGAGAGTACTGTTTCTATTTTTGCTGATGACACAAAATTGTGCAAAACTATAAGTTCCATGCAGGATGCTGCCGCTTTGCAGAGCGATTTGACAAAATTAGATAACTGGGCAGCAAACTGGAAAATGAGGTTCAATGTTGATAAGTGCAAAGTTATGCATTTTGGTAGGAATAATATAAACGCGAACTATCTACTGAATGGTAGAGTGTTGGGGGTTTCCTTAATGGAGAAGGATCTAGGGGTTTTTGTTGATAACAAATTGTCTAATTCCAGGCAGTGTCATTCTGTGGCTACTAAAGCAAATAAAGTGCTGTCTTGTATAAAAAAGGGCATTGATGCAAGGGATGAGAACATAATTTTGCCCCTTTATAGGTCTCTGGTAAGGCCTCACCTTGAGTATGCAGTGCAGTTTTGGGCTCCAGTCCTTAAGAGGGATATTAATGAGCTGGAGAGAGTGCAGAGACGTGGTGAGGTGAGACTGTCGAGGTTGAGGTTGTTTTCTCTGGAAAAGAGGCGCTTGTGAGGGGACATGATTACTCTGTACAAGTACATAAGAGGGGATTATAGGCAGTTGGGGGATGTTCTTTTTTCCCATAAAAACAATCAACGCACCAGAGGCCCCCCCCCCCTTTAGATTAGATTCAATGGAAAGGACACAGAACAACATATTATATCATTGGTGTAATACTATATGTTCCATTTAGAGCCGCTTCCATTCTGAGTACTGTACACCCAGATTGCAACATGTTCACTGACACTCATTTTCTGCTTCTAACACTGCGATAGGCACTGGCCGCCTTTATATAATCAAGTATTACAACCAACAGTTATTATTCCACAACACGTTAGGCAGAAAGGGCTTAATTTCCCTGCTCTATGGGCACTTGCTTCTATGTTTATACTGAGTAAAAGCTGTGGAAGCTTTGATACCACTTGTCTGCAGTGACACATTCCCTATAGACAGTCTAATAAGTCTCATTATTCCTTTGCTGTCACTTCTGTTGTACAAAGAGAAGGCCCCTGTTAGGGCAAGCATAGGCACTCAGTATGCCATCTCCTCATATTCTGCCCAACATTTAAGGAAGTTGTTCACCTTTGTACAACATTTATAAATCTGGAAATGGATTTTCTACCATATTGAGAGCATTGTTGGTGGTTTAATAAGACTTGGACATTGAAGGTGAATAACCCTTTTAGGAGACAATAATAAGGGAAAATAATCTGAGATCATTATTAGTTCCCATGTACACAAATTGTAATGGAATGAAACAGGCACTGAAACAGCACAAATGGTAATGGAATAAAACAGACATCAGATATAAACATAACTGCCATCAACCCTACACAAGGCTACTTAGTAGAGTACTGGGAGTTTGAGCTCCAGGCTTGTGGAGGCCACATGCTGCCCATTTCTGTAATAACATAAATCTCTGTAACATTTTCTAAGATAAAGGGCATTCTGGCTGCTTCTACAGCAAATGTGCAGAAAATGGTTTTTTTTGTTAACTGAGCTGGAACAATGATATTTCAGTATTTTATGAAGGGGTTCTGTAAGGCTAACAGCATAGGGAACACTCCAGTGAAGCAAGACGTACCATCTGCATTTCTTGCATAGGACTCCACATTACAAAATCCCTTGTCTCATTTCTTGATCACTAAACCAGTACAGTTTTTGATGGAAAAGCAAAGCACTTTATATGTTTCAGTAGTTATCCATTAGAATCCATCTTCTTATCTTACAACATTTGAAAAATGCAAAGAGGGACGAAAAGAAATGCCACGAAAATATCTGTCCACACCCATTTTATGACCACACCCCTAAATGCCACCCCCATTTTACAAAATTTGCCAAATTTGCAAAAGCTGCAAGTCTCAGTTCCCCCAAGAGACCTGTTTAGCTTATTAGTTACAATTGTATCTAAGTGCAGGTGTTCTGGGCTCTCTGCCAAAAGTTACTTATCCAAATAAGTTTAAGAAACATTGGGGCTGATTCACTAAAGTGCGATAAAATTTATCGCACACGTTTTTGCGTTAAATTAGTCGCGATAATTAGCGCGCGATTCACCACAGTATTATCGCGTGCGTTAAGTCGCCATATCGCATGCGTTATTTTTCACGCGGCCGCATGCGATAGTTTTAATGCATGCGTTAATTTCCACGCTGAAAAGAATACGATCGCATGATTCACAATCACTTAGGTGCGCTAAATATCACATTAGGCTATGCGAAAATTAACACCTACTACAGGCAGGCGATAAATTATAGAAAAGTACAGTAAATGAGTTTTTGGCAATAAAATATGGACTTAGTGTTATTTATTCAAGTATGTGTCTTTTTACTAAATTTTACTAAAGTCTTGGCATGTATGGAATTTCGCTACTAATATACAGTATTTACAGCGGTAAATCTTTAGTCGCCAAAATATACAGTACTGTAGCGGTAAATCTTTAGTCGCCAAAATATACAGTACTGTAGCGGTAAATATTTAGTCACCAAAATATACAGTACTATAGCGGTAAATCTTTAGTCCCCAAAATATACAGTACTATAGCGGTAAATCTTTAGTCGCCAAAATATACAGTACTGTAGCGGTAAATATTTAGTCGCACAAAATACATTACTAGGTATAATAATTATAGAAAAGTAGAGTAAATGAGTTTTTGGCAATAAAATATGGACTTTGCAGTGTTATTTATTCAAGTACGTGTTTCCCCTAGAGTGACGCAGCTGCCAGTTTGCAGGGAAATGGTCATTTTTAATACAGTAATTTTCCGCAAGTATTGGCGTGTGTGCGTTCATTCGCACGACTATTTATATGCGGCTACAAGTGATGAAATGTTTCGCCAGGCATGGATTCACAGCAAATTTTTGGACGTGCGGCGAATTTTCCGCGGCTAATTTTTTCATGCGTTTCGCAAAACAATCTGCCAATGGCAAAACGCATGAAAAAATTTGCCACGCAAAAATTCACCGCACATCCAAAAAATAACAGTCAAAAAATAATAGTCGCGGGCAACAATTTTTTTGCCCGCACAACATTTTTGCCGTTTCTTTTGAAAGATTTGCTAATTTTTCAGCAAAGATAACCAGAACACATTTGCTCATCACTAGTGGCTACTATTTATAAGCATCTTCTATTTATATGATACCATTTATATGCTACCATTTATATGCGGCGACAATTTATATACACTATTTCTAAGCTACTATTCATATGCGGCGACTATTCGCGTGCGTTATTTAGCGCATGTACCGTCAAATACCGCTTGAAAATAGTCATCGCGAGTACATGTAGCTACAATTGAGATGAATTGAGATGAAGCAGGGCTTTACGTACGAGCAATATATTTTTATAGAGACGTACATTGTTTGGGGGTATAGTTATCCTTTAACGACTTGGTCCCTCTAATGCTAAGGGGGGCCTCATCAAAGGTTCAACATTCAAAGTACACTTAAACCAATCAGTGCCCTTCTCGGTCCTTCGCCTGTAGTGCATAATTGGTGATATGATAAAGGTCCCAGTAGGGGCACCAAAACATTAACCCCGGTTCATTGTACATTTCCATTATGTTTATCGATTGTGGTTATTGATCAAACAAAAAAGGCTTTAGGAACTGCATATGGACTTACAATATAATTACTTAATGATATAAGGGTACTATGAAAACAAAGACATTGTTTTTTATTGTTACTGTTGATCTCTTAGTATGTGGGTGGAACAAGCTGTAGTTTGTGTTTCAGTCCACAGCTGGGTTTCCCTTGTCTCAACTGTGTGTGTTCAGCCACAGCCACAAGCTACACATGAGCAATATAAGTGCCATGCACTGGCCATTTCTTTACACAGGCTAATGGCTGTAGGCAGCACTGGCTCCTCTCGTGTGTCTCCTCTGTGCTCACTGGGATGTCTTCCTTCCGCCTCCGGCTCGAAGGCAGTTGTGCAGGTAAGAGGTAAGAGATCGCTCTAAGTGATGCTGACTTCCTCTGGACATAAAAAAATGATCTTCATCAGGGTAAACCTGCCACATAAAATGACATAAAAATATTTTTTTTTGCAGTCGCACACCAGTTTATAATGCATTTCAATAGGTGCTTTTCCCAGATTTTACACGTTTTCTCACATTTCCCACAACACCAACATTTTGCCCTGGTTTTCTTGAAAATGCCTGTAAATATTGTATTTCCTGTGCGTATTATCTTTGAATACTTGAAGCATACTTTGCTTTTACATATTTCCCTGATTTTATATTACCTTGAATTTTAAACTTTTTTTTTTTTGGTTTCCTAGATAACATAAAATGGGAGATGTACTGAAGTACCTGCATTAAAATAATATTGTACAGAACTTAAAAAACTTGTTATTCTAAGATGTAGACACTGAATTTCAGCTTTAGTTCATTTCTTTATTCTTTTTTTTTTCAATAAGGTGCCCCTATTTAGTCAGTGCCCTGGAAATGAAATATCCACGGGCAGAACCAGGTAGTATCTGAGTCCTCCTGCTGCCTTGGGCCATACTGTGCTGCCCCAATGCCTAGCCAGCTATGATCCCCCACTTACCTGAGTATCAGTTTAGGGTTTATGTTGGATCAGGGATTAGCCAATACTGGAGAGAGCTGCAATGTTTAATTCTTAATATGAACCAAACTAGCTTTTTAGAGCAGAAGGTGCCACTACAAGCACACCCATGAAGGCCATATAAGTTTCCTCTGGAAGGCTCTGGTGAGATTCTTAACTTGCTTCATGACTGAAATCATCTTTTAAACACGTTATAACGAGTTATAACGAGTAATTCAGGTGTGGGATCCCTTTACCCGGATGGCTTGTTACCCAGGAAGCTCTGAATTATAAGAAGGCCATCTCCCATAGAGTATATTTTAAGCAAATTATTCTTAATTTTTTTAAATGATTTCATTTATTTCCATGTCTACTTGATAGTAACTAAACTGCATTGATTCATATTGGTGGCAAGTAATCCTACTGGGCTTAGTTAACCTTGATTGTTTAGCAGATTTAAGGTATGGTGATCCATACCAGAAAACCCCAAGCATTCTGGATAATAAATACCTGTATAATGAAAAGTTCCCTAAGAATAAAACTGCTGCACTTACCCTGCTGGTAACATTGGATCCCACGTGAATCAGGCGACTCAGTAGTTCTGCAGTGTGCTGGAAATGCACGTGGGCTTTTTACAGATGCATTGAAGGTAAAGATACACATACGCAGGAAAGAGAGACATACAGTGACTGACAGAAGTGAGTGAGATACGCTCTAACAGACTCAATGCGAGGGTTTGCTGGGTGGTTGACTTTGCAGCGAGAGACGAGCAGAACATGTAGCTTATTTTGCTGATTTACATGCAAAATATTTAATTTTGTCCACTCCATTTGGAATGTCGTATATTTTTCAAAGGGAAAAAATATTAGACAAGAAAGTGGGGCTTGAACCCAAAAGTCTGAAAAACCATTTCCTTTAAAGTGATACTGACACTAAAAAAACTTCTCTTTAAAATATAAATGTACATTAAAAGTTACTTATAGATCATGTTGATCGCTTTTCACTGATAGAGCTGCTTTTGTAAGTAACTGTTACTTAAAGTACGTAAACCTGATTGTTTTGCCAACCTGACTGTCCCCTCTCAACCTGGCAGTTACAGCTCCTAATGCTAACGGCCTCCTGCTGGACAAATATGGCCGCCCCCTCATAGAGGAACTTGGGGTTCAGATAGGTAACGTAAAGGCATCTGTCAAATACTTTTATGGTGACATTATAAATAGCATGCAAAGACAGTGTTATCATAGATGTTAGAAAAAGATTTTTTTGGAGTCAGTATCTCTTTAAGTATGCAGTTTAAGGGCTCTGGCACACGGGGAGATTAGTCGCCCGCGACAAAACTCCCTGTTCGCGGGCGACTAATCTCCCCGTGTGCCAAAGCCCTAACTGTCAAATGGCCCTCACCTCTCTGAGCAGTTTCAGGAATAGGTACATATACTGATTTGCTCGTCTGAGGTTGCATGTCATGAAAGTGTGGGGGACAGATATTGCTCATTATCCAGCTCTATTGTAATTGGATATAGCTTGCATGCAGCATGGCTCCAGATGCACATTATTGCATTCCACTGGCACAATCAAGCAAAAACCCTCAAGAAAATTAGTAGCTCTGAAAATACAGGCTCTTTACAACAAAGCATTGCCTCTGTTATCTATCATTAACGGACTCTCCAGTGTCCTTTAATAACCACCCAAACATTGGTTACAAGGAAAGAAGGGGATGTTGCAAAAGTGCAACATAAAAAAAAATGGTTTGGATTTTGTTTAGCACGTACTCAGGATCCACTATATTGTTATTCCAGTGAATTACAACTACAAAAGGTTTTTTATACTCTATGGATCTATCAACAGAATTACTCCATTTAAACCAAAGCAAAGTTTGGATGGATGATGGTCCAAGTTGGTGTAATGGAGGACCTTAAAGGAACTGTAACACCAAAAAATGAAAGTATTTTAAAGTAATTAAAATATAATGTACTGTTGTCCTGCACTAGTACAACTTTAAAACTTTACTATAGTTTATCTAAACAAGCTGCTTTGTAGCCATGGGGGCAGCCATTCAAAGCTGAAAAAGCAGAAAAGGAACAGGTTACACAGCAGATAACAATGGGATTCTGCACAGATATCTAGCGGTGGCAGGGCCCGGATACCCCCCTATAGATTTGCTCCCCTGCCCCAGAAAAAGCACACATGAAAATTGCACCCACGATATGTGTATTTTGTAGCTTCACCCAGTCCCAAAGAGGTGCGGGCCCAGGTGCAATTGCTCCCCTGGTAGTTATGCCACTGGCAATGGCCCTGTCACTAAGTTCCTTATTACAAATTTATGTAACCTGCTTGTGTTGGTGATATGACTATATTCCATAGCATTATACTGGCAGAACTTCTGTACTAGAAACACATTAAATTACTTGAACCACCAAAAGTTTTAGAAGATTAAATGGCCCTGTGTTTTGTGAAAAGTCTGTGCATATCACATAAATAAGGGCAGTGGTACAAGGGCTGATTTCATGCACTTTGAGAGATATGTTTTGGGGCTACTTAAAAATGTCTCCTTTTCCAGGCAACTATCAAATAACAAGTGCTTGCACAAGGGCTGGCAGGCAATTTCCATTTTGAGCACTTTGGCACCACATTTTTTGGCCTGCTTAAAAAGGCTGCACTCGTGGCACTTAATATCACCCCGTGTGCCCCCTGCCCTCATGCTACTTTGCACTTGACACTGCATTGTTACTCACAGTACCTCACCACAAGCGCATGTAGGAAACGGGGAACATTTTACTTATACTGAGTAGAAGATTTCAAGCAATTTTTCACAACCACAACCACAAAACATTCTCTGGTCAAAAACAAATCTTTGTTATGTCATGCCGTACAATCAAATTGGATTTCACTTTATACCATGCAGTTTGTATCATGTTATTCCAAACTCCAAATTGACCTCCAGCCTCAAGAGTGCAGGTTTTAGGAATTTTTTGTATCAGAGTGGATCAGCCACATTCTCTGTATCAGTGGATCAGCCACATTCTCTGTATCAGTGGATCAGCCACATTCTCTGTATCAGTGGATCAGCCACATTCTCTGTATCAGTGGAACAGTCACATTCTATATATCAGTGGATTAGATCAGACTAATTAACACCTGTCTAATATGGATGCATCCTTAAATCCTGCATTGCCAGTGAAGCTTGAAGCCCAACCTTTAGAACCTAAGCATATGCATTGGGCTGTTATAATAACCTTCTGATGAGGTTGTCCTACATGCAGCTGTGCAGTTCATGGATGGTAATCTCACCATCTGCTGTGCCATGGACCAGGAGAAAGTGCTGTTCCTGAAGCCTCTGAACATCGTTCAGTACAGAGGCCATCTGAGAAAAAGGATTGAAGAGAGCCATGTGGGAGAGTCATATACCCTTTTGGGAGCCTGGAGTTTTAGTTAGTTACCTCTTGAGCATTTTCACTTGCAGTACTAGATAAATTACTATATGTGCAGTATAAAAGAAGAACATTGTTTTGCTGCTTAATACATATGGAATCTGCAATAACAGGCAACCAAACAGAAATTCATTGGCTGTATGTTCATTTTCACCTTCCATCTACCTTGACTATCACTAAACTTCCTCATGCCGTTAATAGAAGTTGCTCTACAGGTGGCTAACAAAACAGAGCATTATTGGGCTAAGTTATCTAAAGGCTTGTTCTGTGTATATGCCTGGCCTATACAAAGGCATTTGTGTTACAGGTTCACTTGAGCACTTCCATGCAGTCTCTAATGAAACTATGAAGTGTAAATATTAACCATTACCCCGGCCAATGAAATGGTTTGAGTAAACTGCCTTAATTTATGTGTGGGTGGTCATCTGTTCATCTGACTGCATTCAAGTCCCAGTGCAGCACAGTATAATATAGTACTAATTCCAAACCAGATTCTGGACTTGGTACATTCCTAATAGCATGATAGAAAGTACCTTAGGAATTGCTTTATTTTCTGTTGACATACCGTATAGGCAGAAGCCTCTTGGGATGGCAGTCCAAGGTACCGCTCGGAAACCACTGCAGCTGTGCCAAAAACAAACAGGGTATTTGTGTATCTCAGGCATCAGACATGAAATATTTCATTCATTCTAGTAACTTACAATTATAAGTGACAGATATCAAGTCATCAACCAATTTGTAAGAATTGTTAGAATTCCTGGTAGCTGGCACTGGTGAATTTGTGAGAATTATTCCAATTATACACATATCTATGTCACTGAGATTATAAATGTTTTGCTAGTCCATAACTGTTCTAGCTATTCAAGTAGAATATAAGTGATATTACCAGGTCTGTTCTACCTGTACTGCCGATACAGAGGTTTAGTTACCCTGTATTACAGGCAGTTCCTCTAGGTTTTAAACAACTAATAGGCATATTTATTATAGTGTGTAAGACAACATTATCAGAGACCATTTAAATGTAATTGCTGATTGGTTTCTATAGGCAACATCGCTAGTAATGTTGGCTGACACACTATAATGAATATGCCCCTTAATGTGGTCATAATTTACAGTTGGGAGGGGAAGCTGCTTTCCTATCCTTGGTTAAAGTATTTTCTTGTTAGTTTAGAAACTAGCCATGATATGTCATAAATGTAATCTTTAAAAGGGGACGCCAACATGTGCCTGGCCTCTTTGGATCCCACCTGTTGGAGGGTGTGGATTGAACTCAGAGCCTGGGCAGAGGTAGGCCCAGTGGGTAAAGATATTGGGATGATAGTTCTATAATAGCTTGCTGTAGGAGAGAGAGTTAGGATCAGGGTAGCTAGTGATGCTATGACGGAAAAAGCAAAAGGATTAGTAATCCTGAGTAACACCTGGCAGATTAGGGACTCAAGTGTACAGACCTAGGGATAGAGATATTATTATTAGGGCATGTACTTGGGGCTGGGCACTCCAAGTAAGATTACATCTGCAGTATGTCATTGGTAGCTGATTAGAGCAAACACTGCAGGAAGCTGTATTTATGAGTAACTGCATCTATCTGTGATTGTCCTCCAAGAGATTGATCTACATTTATGTAAATAAAGAGTTCATCATTTGTTTCAAGGAACACTGGTGCCCAACTGATTAAATCAACCAGTGGAATGTATGTATGTCAAGCAGGAAATTTCTGAAGCACCCATTACTCCCTTTAACAATAGGCTTACACGTGCAATTGCTATTCATGCCAATGACAGAAGACATGGCAGTATTGGGGGTTGGTCCTCTGGATAAATATTTATGCTTGCCGAGACATTACACTTGCCATTACACTGCTTAAACTGCTGCAACAGCAACAAAGCCGTCCCTCCCTCACACATTTACTGAGAGTGCTCTACAGAATACTCACAGTGCAGGTGGAAGCTGGTGATAGGAGAGACAACAACACCACATGCAAACAACTGCTCAGGTAGAGACAGCAGCTTCAGGGCCAAAAATCCTCCATATGCCTGAAAGGCAATGAGACTGTTGAACTCTATTAAATTACTGGTTAGTTTCACAAGCTTAGATTCAGAGCAGAAAGCTGGGCATATGCACAAAAGCTGAGTTCAGAAAAGGAAAAGATTGACAGTTGCCTATGACCTCCCCCTTTGATATTTCATGTATGTGTTTAAAGAAAAAGGAAAGGTTAAAACTAAGTAAGTTTATTTTTAGAATGGTCTATATAAATACAGTCACAGTACTGCTGCTCTGTGTCCTCTGTAAAAGAAACACTGCATTCCCTTGCTTCTATTTTGTACACATGGGCTTCAGTATTATATGTATATAAATTTTGCTAAAACGTAATGCCCCGGGCAGCCTGCCTGTGCAGCTTGCTCCTCTCTCCCCCTCCCTTCTTCCTCCGCCCCCTCCCCTCCCCTTCCTGATGTAATTTGAGCAGAGAGCTTCCAGGCAGCAGCATGCAGGCAGGTAAGTGACATCAGACCAAGCTCAAATGGCAACTGCTATGTTAAAAAACAAAGAGAGCTTCTAGGGCTATTTACTCATGTATGGTAAAGTATTCTGCAGAACAAATATAGCATTCTAGCTTGCGCTATTGTGACTAAACTATTGGCAATAATCTGCCTCAGTAGCTTTCCTACTCTTTTAATGGGTGTTTAGTAATAGAATGGGCATTAACATTGCATTTATTTGATCAGAAACAACAACAAAACAAATTGGTTATTTCAGAATTTAATTGCAGTGCTTTATTATTAGTTTTCCCAAACCTCAGTAAATACTCTACACTTTTCTTGTTCTTTATGGCAGACAATGTTCACAGCTTAATTGATCAAAGCAAATCAAAACCAGCCAGCACCATCTATGTTGCCATTGACAGTAAAGTTCCATTGTTTGGGTATCACAAAAAAGTTAAAGCTTGCAGTACAAAGTAAAATTTTAATGCAGTTGTGTTCATACATACCACATTATATATTACTGTAACCTTGCCAGTGACTAAAGGAGTTTATAGGTGACAACTTTCAGACATGTATGAGAACAAGATAAATGGGGCCCACTAGTCAGAATAACTAATGAATATTTTTTACTGAATAGTTTTGCATTTCATAAATACAAAAATATAAAAATGACTCTTGAATAGATCTTACCCCTGCACCTAGGCTCAGTTCAACTTTACTAAAAACCTACCTACCTTACCAAACACTCCAATACGATATTTATCCACAAATGGAAGTTGTTTTAGGTGCCTGCAAAGAAATGCATGTTAATAGGTTAAGGTGTGTTTGCATTGTTAAGCCCAAGGATATAAAGGAGATGGCCATGATAGTGGAAGCAAGCAATACATTTTTAATTGAGAGATTCAGGGGGGAAGGGGTTCAGTATTACGTATTAAATATTATATAATTTGTTGCCTAAACCTACAGATATACCTGAAGGAAACTCTTACTGTACAATGGGTATGTAGTCTTTCATCTCAATAGAGCCCAGTCTGCGATCTGTTTCATGGAGCAAATGCAGCCCCTGGTTCCTTGATCCTTTGCCATCGATATGAGCTAGAATAATCTGGAAGGAGCTTACAAGTGCAGATTCCCATCCAAGAGAAAATTCTTCTGTGACCTGCTGATATCCTGGAACTTCTGGTCTGGATAAGGAAAAAAAGTCTAAAATCATCTTTTGCTTGATCATCGGGCAAGCAAAATGTAATAATTCTGCATTCCTATTATTCTGCTAACTCAACAGTATTCTGCAGTAATGGTAAATATTGGTATCTTCCTTTTTCAAATATTGCAGGGGGCCAAAATGGCAGAAAATAAATTGATTGTATAGAATGAGAAGATGTCACTTAATTCAGGGAATAGTATGTGGAGCCATTTTTGGGTACCGATCAACCCAGAGGTTAAAAATCCTTGAATTTATGTATCAAATTAAAAGAGTTTAGCAGCAACCTGGCCTACAGAGCGGAGTAAAATAAAACAAATGTATTTTTAAAACCTAAATTTTAAAAAACAGTAAAAAATTAGAGATTGGAAAACAAAAAAGTAATTATTTGGGGTGTATGATATCAAATCAATAAGGAAAAAAGAACAAAATCAGGAACTGAACCAGCTCCACACTGGGAGGGCACAAAATGGTAGACAGGGGCCGAGCCATAAGGCCTGTTAAAAGTGAGCTTAGTGTATATTGGACACTCCTTAAACATGTATTTGTTACATTGCTGTGTTAAAATCAAGTGCAGGAAGAAGTATGAAATCATTGCTTTCAAAACACATTAATTAACCATATGCCAAGTCAGCCAAACCATTACATGTAATCTAAAGCCTATAATAATGTTTATTAATTTCATCCTTTATTTTGGCAACTATACTTGGCTGAAGGACACACATACACACATATGTACTCTGTATTTTACATGAGATACTTACAGCCACAGAACCAAAGGGAATTCTGAGTTCTCATAGTTGGAGGGAAGGGTCAGGCGCAGTGGGAAGTCTGGCAAGTAAAGAAAGGGAAAATACACTGGTTTTTTTAAAGTCTTGCGCACCCCACAACTCCATGAGGCAGCCTTCCTAATAGTGCCCCCATGCTTAATTTTTCTGCTCCCTGAGAAGGAAGAGGGGGTCTGCATGACTAGCGCAGAAAGTGCAACTATGCCACGCACTACCAACTTAGGCAAAATTCTGCCCCATGGCAGGAGCAGCCCTGCCTCCAGAAATAGCACACCTCAAATAAAAGCCAACTGGCTTGCAAAATATATGTTATATGCAACTGATGTAAAACATGCTACTTACCGTATCCCTCAATATGAATCTTTTTATATACAGTCTCGGGCATATCATTTTTGTTAAGAGAAGCCTTCAGTATCTTATTTTCCTCCAGTATTATAAAATCTATGGCAGGGAAAAGAAACAAGGGTGACCAAACTGAGACCTGCGTCATTTATCTTACTAATTATTCACTAAACCCTATACAAAGTATTCAAAATAACCAAAAGTATCTACATATTAAAAATAAATAAATTTATATATATATATATATATATATATTTCCTTCACTTGTTGTCAGTGTCCTGCAGATGGATAATAGATGAAGCACACACCTTGAGGGTTTTGGGTTTGGTGCACTGAGACTTGAGGGACTCCTGGGCCTGGGGTAGATAAAAAAGAAAGCATTGTAAGCTGAGTAACAAGGATGACCCAAAGTACCAGCAAATTGCTTAACATAAAGGAACCAAATGTCACTGTTTAGGGGACCTCAGGATCAAGCGATGATATAGGAATTGCTTCCGCTTTGCATAAGAATAAGGACATCTCTCTTAAACCTAAATGCTTTTTTAGTAGTCCTCAAGGCTGTAGCCTTAAGTGTTGCAGGATACTCACTGATGTCACATCATTTTATTACCTCTAAAACTTTTTAGTTGTGTTTGACTGTGGCAAAGCATCTATTTAATTGTACTGGATCACTGAATTATCCACACTCAATATATTTATACTTTTCTTCCTGGACATGGCAGTGTTATGCTTATGTTCATCCAGCTAGAGACTACACTTCCAAGCTAAAGATAAAAGGAGCTTTTCTATTCAAAGTGACTGGAGGGCTGTATATTTAATATCCATCTCTGTACTTCATGGTTTGGATCGATTTATAAATGACACCTATAAAATCATAGGTAATAGAGTTTTGTATGTACCTTTGCAGTAGAGGATGAAGTAGCTGGATCCAGGGCTGAATTCTGCATCCACAAAATGACAGTCAGGAATAAGATCACAGCTCACACAAGTCCGGTTTAGAGTCCCTGATGTTTCTACGCTACATTCAGGAAAAGGAAAACAAGAAAGGAACTAAGAGACATAATAGAATAAAGACTTAAAACATGAGTAGTTTTTAATACCCTAAATGCCAGATTGGCTTTTTGCCTCTCTGCCCTATTTTTGACTCTTCTTTGACTTTCAGTTACATGCAGCCTCTGATTAAGGGCCTTCATTTATGATTTAGCAGTAGAAACACGGTTTGGAGTTATAAAGGCAGACACTGAAAGATGAAGTTAGTTTCTAATGTTCTAATATCAGATTTGACTTTGACATGCCTGCCCTTACTTGTATATACCAGTACTAGTACCATTACTGTATTGCTGTATTAGCTAGCAATCCCATTAGGGGCAGTATTGTGTAAATATCTGTACTTACCTGTAAAGGTGTCTTCTCCTGGGCATATCCTCGGTACTCAAAAAGTAACTAAAATTAAAGGACATTTGCAGTAATTCAATTTTGATGTTAGCAATAAAGCATAATAACATCTAAAGGCCTACTGTGATCCTCCCTATATAGTGCACCATATGGATATTTAAAGTTATTCTATTAAAAGAATTAAGACTGAGCTCCCTTCTATACTAAATAGTTATTATCTTTACCTTTTACCAGGTACTATTTCCATTTTGTAGTAACTCACACAGTCTTGTTTTCTGGATTATATGCCACCACCTTTGTCACATCCCAGTTTCCAGAGGTCAGTATCCGTAAACTGGTCTCCATAGAACCAGCCTATACAGAAGCACATTATATATATATAAATTTCAGTTAACATTTTCTAACATAATAGTGGGGAGGAGGAAAGGAGAGAGCAAAGGAGGAGGGTTGTTGGGTATATTAGAATAAAGGTTACAACAATGCTGGACAACTTTTTTATTGTATCCCATCTTCAAGGGCCAGATTACATTGATAATGTCAGCAAAATAATAATTAAACACTCTTTATGATGAGTCCATCAGATCTCCCTTAATCATTAAGTACATTTTTAGAAACTATGAAGAATATGCCTATAATGCCTGCATCAGCTAGAGAGAGGATCATTACCTGAGTGGATAACATGGCAACATGGAGGAACTCCCCGCTTGCCCCTTGTTTCACAGAAACAGGAAAGAAAGCCGCCTCTGAAGAGAACAAAGTCTCTCCCTGTTCAGAAAAGGCAATGAGATCTGTAAGAACATTTACTAAAGGAAACAATCCCATGCATAATAAGGGAATTATTGTACTAGTAAAAGGGATGAAACAGAATCAAGTAGTGAGTATTGTCTATAATACGATGGGGCCACATTCAAAACAATTTTGATGGTTAAAAACCAAACTAAATGTGTTTGAATGAGAAATAATAATAATCTTATCACAAGCAATCTAGATAACTAAGGCTCTTGCTTATCTTGTGAACATAGTAAAAATGCTACTTGAAGGGTACAGTATATTTGTACTTCAGATCTATCAACTCTAAATTACATATTATTCAATATATACCAGAAAATAAATATTCAGTGGAAGTACCACAAGATAAAAACAGAATGCTGAAGACCCTTGGAAAAAGTACATGTGTTTATTTTGGATTTTGCATTGTCTTTTACTTGATACGCAAGTTACTTGAGTTTCTAGGCAAGTTACGCACTTTGGGTGAAGACACACAGAGCTGCTAGTAGCAGCTACTTAACTCCAGAAAATACCCTGCCAAGGCCAATACTGAGAATTGCCTCTGCTAAAACACACATAGAGACAATTAGCAGTAAATGATCAGCATTGTCTATTTTAGTAGCTGTGATAAGTAGCTGCTACTAGTAGGTCTGCATGTCTTTACCCTTAGGCTCCTTTAGGCCACACTAAGGTTAGTCGCCTATGATAGATCTCTTCTACCACTGGCAACTAATCTCTTCTAAAAGGCTTTCCATCGGCAGCAAAGGAAATCACAAGTACAGCGGCAACAAAGCAATCGCTGGTGGAAAGGCCTATGCATTACTATGTGCAACTTCTGAAAACCAAAGCAAAGCATAGGCCTTTCCACCAGCGATTGCTTTGTTGCCGCTGTACTTGTCATTCCCTTTGCTGCCGATGGAAAGCCTTTGTTGCTTGCGGAAAGGCATTTCGGAGTGATTAGTCACCTGCAGTCGCGGGCAACTAAATCGCTCCATGGGTTATTATAAGCAGAATTGCTTCGATTGAAATAAAGATATAAACATATAAGTGATAATTACTGTACCTGGATAGTGATCCACACATCTGACAAGGATCTGTACTTCTAAACACACAACAAGGAATGCGGTTATTATCTCAGCTGTTAGCATAGCATGCACACAGATATCTGTCCTATGGAACACTGGTGGCGTTGAGTCTCTTGCTTACAATAACTTTGCTTGTGTCATTCTCCTTGGTATAACCATGGGTGAGGTTTTTCCACTGCTGATAATGAAGGCAATGGGATAATGGTTCTGTGGATGGTAAAGCTGCTGGTGATAATGAAGAGAATTAGCTGTTGCCCAGTATTATTCATGGTTTTCAGTGAACAAAAACAGATTTGCAGAGGCAGTACAAATTATAATACTAAGGGTTTGGTCAAAGACTTCAAATAGGTGTTTTTGCAGTGTCTTTCGCCCCAGATAAATAGCTGCTTCGAATCCTGAGGAATTGTCAAATTTTCCATTTTGGATAATAAGAGTCACTGTGAGCATGGCATCTTTGCCTGACTGTAGAAAACATGGGTATTGCACTGTGCCGCCCACTGTCCACACTATTGTCACTGCCCAATATAACATGGCTGGAGGAACAATGATCAGATAGGGTAGGGCTGGCTACTCAAAGTATTTTATTGGTAAACTTATTTATCATGAATGTTCAATGTATGTCCTTGTGCTGTTAATTGGCTACATATTCCAGAAACTAATTAAACCTTCAGCTGTTAGGGGGGGTGTTAGGATTGTAACAACAGGCAGAATACCACAAGACGGATTTGCGTGGTGTATGTATTTTGTTTAAGGTGGCTATACACGATAAGATCCAAATGAGCGTATCTTTCCCCTGATATGCCCAACTAAGGTGGGCAATATCATTTTAATTCAGTCATTTGGCCCTAGGGTCAAACAATCGTATTACAGTGAAGGGGATAGGAGCTCACTGATGCTGTCCTTGCTCCGATGGGAAAATCAAACCTGCCCGATCAACATCTGGCCAGATATCAGTCGGGTAGGCTTGTCAGAGGGCCCCATAAATGGGCAGATAAGCTGCTAAATCAGTCTGAAGGACCTTGTGTATGTGCCACCTTAGGCTAATGCCACACAATGTGAGAAAATGCAAAGTCTTGTGTTTTTATGCAAATTTCGCTGCATGTGCCGGCACCCAAGCGTATTCCATTCATTCGAGTGCAGGCAAAGGTAGGAGCGTATGGCGCTTATTCTCAGCAAGTGTTTTTCAGCTTGCTGAAAATATACGCCATAAGCATTGTGTGGCATGAGCCATAAGTTCCCATCAAGTACAAGGCACTGCTTTATTATTACAAATAAAAAGGAAATCACTTAAAAAAAAATGGGTTTTTTTATTAGGGATCCCATACCTGTAGTATTTATTGATGTGCATTGAGTTAATTGTTATTATTGTAGGTTAGGTGAAATGAATACAGAAAAACAGCTATTGTTATTCATTTTTTTAAACAAGGGCATCTAAATATTAGACTCATTTCTATTTGTTACTATTTGGCTACTTATGTTTGGTAAACAGGAAGTGTGGTAAAAAGAATGCACAGAAAGTTGCATGGAAAGTTGCCCTTATAATACCAGTTCTTGGTGCACCTGAGACATACAATCTCCCCCTCTCTAAGCAGGAGATTTAGTGGCAGAAGATTGCCCCTTACGATTTCTGCTTTCATGGCAGACAGTGACAAGCAGAGCAGAGCACTGTATAACCTGGGTGCCTCTGCTTCAGTACAGTTCCCAGAATGGAATAATTGCTAGATGCACTGCATAAGCAAAACAGTGGAACTCTATGGTGGGGAATGTAATAAAAATTGCTTGTGGTGTGTAAAATGGCACTTTTGCTCATTTTTAGCCCTGTCTGTGTCAATGTAATACTCTTCACTAAACATTTATTACATTGTAATATAACATTGTAATGTTGATCACCTGCTTGAAGAATGTGTAATTGTGAGCGTAATTTTTTCATTAAAACGTTTTATTACATTAACCACATGTTTTTTTTTCCCACACAAATGCAAAATTTGTCACAAAGCACCATTTTGGTCCCATTGTGACCGTTTTTTTCCATTAGCGATACATATTACATGCCCCCATATGTGTGTAGATAACAATAACTCTGCAAGGGCATGCAATAAATAGGGACTGTATACCTCTATACAGGCTCCTGTAGTTGCATCACAAAACGTGAGGACAGAGAGATTCTGCGATCGATTTAACCATTTCACAGCAAGCCGAGTATTTGTAACCCAGATTACCATTGTGATATAGAACTCCCTAAAAGAAAATACAAATAATGCTGTCGATAGGGATCAAATTACTACAATAACAGACATATTTGAGTAAAGCATTGATACAAAGTACATGTAACTTCCAATATAAAGTTGGTTTGTGCATGGTTAGTTTCTTATTTCTAACTAAATGAATGGGGTAACAGTACTTTGAGAATAAGCACTAGGGGGTGCAATTGTGAGCTCCTTTGTGCTACTGCACTCCTGGCAGGGACTTACTGTATGGAAGTGACCCCTATAGTGCTCACTGCTTACTGTTTCTGCTGTGGGTGCCATGAGTCTTAGTACTGGTTCTAATGCCTAAATATTTGGTTATTGCTTTAAACCAGCGGTTCTCAACCTGTGGGTCGGGACCCCGTTTGAAAAGACCCTTTCACAGGGGTCACCTAAGACCATCGGAAAACACACATTTCCGATGGTCTTAGGAATAATTTTATGGTTCGGGGTCACCAAAACATGAGGAACTGTATTAAAGGGTTGCAGCATTAGGAAGGTTGGGAACCACTGCTTTAAACCATTATAAATAATTATCATAATTACTTGAAATCATTGTACCCTGTGCACAAACCAATAGATTTATCTTGTGCTCTGAATCCTTTCCACTTGCTCCAAGCAGAACTGGGCCAATGCAGGTTGTTCAAGGCCAGCACTCTGTATCGTCTGCCCTCTCCTCTCACCCCCATTCCCTCCACCGGTACCCACACACTATCCCCTCAGCCCAGGGTAGTTTCTGACCCCTGAAACGCCTAAGGATGCTCCTGCAATGCCGCCCCCACACTTACCTTTACAGTGTCAGAGGGGGTCCAGGGTGGGCTGCATCGCTAATTTAGAGAGCACAATTGCACACAATTGGAACCTGCCTATGTAGAGCCTCCCCAACTGGACATGTGTCTCCTTTGCCTAACCCTAGTTCCAGCCCTGGCATCAAGAAATGTTAAAAGTAACATAGTAAATGATGTCTTTAATATTCAAACTTTGTTTTGTAAGTGACCCAGCCTATGGCCCAAGTGCTAATTATACCTGTATTGAAAAGTATCAGGAAGAAGCAGCTCAAGTGTGTGGGATGGGCCATACAGGTTAACAACAAGGACTTTCACTGTGGGAATATGCTGTCCGGCCTGAAAAAGAACAAGAGGACCTTGTGCAAAGTAAAGGACATGTGTGAGACATAGGCAGGCCATTGTATTTTTTACTCTGATTATTACCCAAAAGCCTCTGAGGCAATGAAAATAAAATATTCTTTTTCATGTAATCCATTTATCTACTTTCTTAGTTGGTTTGTTTTCGTTCCTGTTGCTACTTGTGCACTAGCAAATATTAATGAATAATCTTCATTTTATAAAAGTATTTTGCATGTATGTATTTCTATTATGACATAGCTTCTTCTGCACACAGTGCTGTGAGTTTTACAATACAGTAATAGTAACAGTACAGACAGGGGAGCACAATAACATACTGAGTTATATTCAGATAAAATTATTATTTATAAAGGAAAATGCACTTATATGGGTAATATGGCCCTAATCAATCTTTGGCTAATCAGAGACTGTCTCTTTCTGACTATTAATGGAGGTCAAAAAAGTAAAAACAACATATTCAAAAAGATAATTCTAGGCATGGAGTATTGGAAACCAAGAAGAAAATAAAGAGCTGTATACATGAGAAAATAAAATGACAGACCTTAGGGTAGGCATATTTCCTGCTGGCAGGGTAGTCAGAACCCAAGAAATATGTCAGTTCCATTTTGGGTACAAGGGTGTTGTTGATGGAGAGATAGGCAAGCCGTGTTCCATCAGGAGACCACCAGTGAGCAGCATAAGAATGCAACACTTCCTCTGCAATAAACATCATAAATCTTATCTATACCTATATTTAGCTCTGTATAAATATAAATACCAAGTAGCTTTAGTGACAGAGGGTCAGATTCAGTTTGATCAGAAAAACTTAATTCATCTCTAATTCAATCTCAAATTTCCCCATAGACTTCTGATGCATTTTCATGACATCATAAGATGTAAACATTGAACTAAATCTGTCCAAATGCCCCACAACTTCAGCTACTGAGGATCTGAAGTTTGCTTCATTGCCCAAGAACCCCAAACTCATATGGCACCTACATCAAATGATTACATTAGAACTTGCTTGTCTATTATTAGCTAGGGTCACGATCATTGGAACACCCCTCTCCCTGCTGTGTGATTTGTGTAACATGTACAACAAATCCCAAGCAACATTGTAAGATCTGTAATGTGTAACACGAGTAACATTTGTAGTGTGTAACTTGTAAGATGTGTAACATGCAGTGTGCAACGTGTTGACTGTAACATACAACCTTTAACATGTAATGTGTTTGCGTGTGTATAACATATACAGGTATATATAACATTTACACTGAGCACATAATAGGCCAGATTCAATTCCATGAGCAAATGTTAATTTATGGTTTATCATATGAAAACTTATGGACCAGAATTTTTTTTTCTCCCAATTCAGGACATGAATAAAGTTTTCACAGTATAAACAGTGAGATAAGTTCTTCTAATTATGGGAAAATCTGGAATTAAATAAGGAGATAAGCTTTTCTCATCAAATTGAATATTGCCCAATATGTGTAACCTGTGTATTAATGTAAAACGTAATATAAAACATGTGTAACATGTAACAAGACATGTGTAAATGTTGAATTGTTTAATGATTTTAGATTTTTCCCACACATCTAAAATGGTGTTAGTAATTCAAAAACAGACTTCTATGGCCAACTTGTATTTTCTTTGTTTTGCTGTGCTCGCTTAGATGTCATTTGGGTGGAGGATCCCAATTGCTGGGTGCTGCATTGTATGTATGTTGCCTGCAGTTGGTCTGTATGCACCCCCTGTATGAACCATTGGCCCAACAACCAAACACCTATATCAGTGTAATGGCTGTCACCATTTTGGTGCTCAAATCAGAAAAAGCTAATTTTGGCAACTTCTTTTTTCATTGTCATAGTTTCTTGGTCCCATAATGCTTCTTGCTTCCTTCCAGTACCTCCCTGCAAATGCAAGTAATTGTGGAGCCTGGCCTAATGTGGGGTTAGGGCTGCTGGCACTGGGGTGTGACTGGGTCTAGTATTACTGAAGACACATCATAGAAAAGACAAGACATTTCCTCTGTGTATGTGCGTAGTGATGCAAAGAGAATCTATAAACTGTCTGCTAATTTCCCAGTCTGATTATGTCAGCACTTCAGAATTAAACTTTCCTAACTAATGCAAGGACCATTGCTTTGCAAATGTTGTGGAAACTACACCTCCCAGCATTCTTGTGACTGTGAAACTAGAAGCTGTAGTTTGGAAACACATGTAGAGCCAGCAATTAATGCTTCTTCACTTCTTCAATTCTATCCTAACCTTGATAAGTCCAGTCAGTGATGCCATTGAGTACAGTCTCGGGATCTCCAGATGAAGTGAGCCGGAGAGCAGGGGCTGAAGCAGACTGTTGATAGTAAATATCATTTTGAAAGATGAATACCTGGGAGAAAGAAACATACATTAATTGAACATATTTGGCACTTGTATATAAATGCTTTTTGGATTAGTTGAATTTGGGACATAAATTGATCCCACTTCCTAACTAAAGCTGGCCATACACACTACTGTACAGCGCTGCGTACATAAGTAGCGCTTTATAAATAAAGATATACATACATACATACACGCACCGATAATATCATATGAAACCTAGTTTCGTACGATATTCGGTGCGTGTATGGCAAGTCGGTGAGTCGACCGGTATCGCAGGAAGCTGCTGATATTGGTCGACTCGCCGATCGGCCAGGTCAGAAAATTTTGTACGGTCGCCATAGAAGGCGCCTGAGCAAAATCTGCCGTCAGGGCTGAATCGGCAGAAGGAGGTAGAAATCCTATTGTTTCTACCTCCTTATCTGCTGTTTCAGCCCTGACGGTGTGTGGCGGATCTGATGATGTTTACACGAAACATCGCCAGATCGCCACATGTGTGGCCACCTTTAGAAGAAATCCCCCAACCACTGGTCAATCATTATCCAATTGCATTGCTCAGCCTGACTAAATGTAATAAGGCTTACAGTAGATGCAATGCATTGCCAAACTACACATGACAAATTGGATTGCAGACAGGCCTAGATCTGAGGGAAGGCCAGAAAGATTTTAGGGTCTGCATGTAGCCTGGTAAATGCATTTGCAATAGGGACTGGGCAGGAGATTCAAACAGCTGCAGTTACTAGTGATGGGCGAAATGTATTGGCAGGTATGGATTCGTGGCGAATTTCCGCTTTTCGCCATTGGCGGATTGTTTGGCGAAATGAATGAAAAAATTTGCTGCGGAAAAATTCGCAGAGCGTCCAAAAATTGTCGCCCGTGACAAAAAAATAGCCGCGGGCAACAAAAGAATAGCTGCGCGACAAAAGAATAGCCCTGTGACAAAAGAATAGCCGCGGGCGACAAAAGAATAGCCCTGCGACAAAAGAATAGCCCTGTGACAAAAGAATAGCCCTGCGACAAAAGAATAGCCCTGTGACAAAAGAATAGCCTTGCGACAAAAGAATAGGCGTGGGCGACAGATTCACAGATTTTTCGGCGAAGCGAAACGGGACAGATTCGCTCATCACTAGCAGTTACAGCAATGGGACAGGGGACCCAGGGCCTATTCAGGGCAGGTACCGGTTCACTAGGGGCAAGGTGTGTCTTGGGGGAAAGCAATTAATTATAAACTTAGGGTGAGGGTTTAGTTTTCCTTACCTCTAACATGATAGAAAACAGACAAATATTTATTTTCATTTTATTCTAATATCTTTAAAGAAAAGAAGCAAATAATCTCGTACACAGCTGGGTGTGGCTACACATTACTGGGGCGGGTAGGGATGGAAGGAACTAGTTGTAAAAGAGAGCAGCTTTCCAAAAGGCACCCAGAGTCAACTTTGTTTGGTCACATTTTCTAATGAAAGATCTAATACTGGTGTTTTTTAATTGAATACCTGGGTTTATATATCATTCCAAACTTCCAATTACGGATGCACCAAATCCACTATTTTAGGATCCGGCTGAATTCGGAACTCTTTGCGAAAGATTTGGCCAAATGCTGAACTGAATCCTAATACTAATTTGCATATGTAAATTAGGTTAACGAGAACCACACATTTTGCACATGGTGGAAAATTTTCAATTTACGTGTTTATGTGACAAAAGCACCTCTTAGTTAGTCACTGACTTTGGGGGGGGGGCACATGGGACATAACTGTTCAGTTAGTTTGTGAGCACGCAGGTCAGATTCAAATGCAAACTAACTGAACAGTTATGTCCCATGTGGCCCCCTCTCAAGTCACTGATTGGCTACTGAATGCTAACAGCTTAGAGTGCTGAAAGCAGGAAGTAGAGTTCTGGCCATTATGTTGGACATCTGCTCACTCCAGCCTTTATAGATTACATTTTTGCCTAACTAACTATATTAAAAAAAAAATTATTTTGCGCAGTCTATCCATTTTACCCAGTTACATTTTTACACTGAACTGCTCCTTTAAGGATTTGGATTTGGTTCAGCCAGAGGCATGGATTCGGCCAAATTAGAATCCTGCTGAAAAAGGCTGAATCTTGCCTGAATCCCGAACTGAATCCTGGATTCGGGGCATCCCTAGTTCCAATGCACTATGCCAACTGGAAAGGCAGCAGCAGGATAACAAAAGTCTTGTTGGTCAGGGATCCTCTCATTCCAACATTAAAATTGCTGAACGTTGCAGAATAAAATGAAGAACAAATGCAAAGCATTGCATCCAATTAAGGGAATTCACTTAAACTTTTTGGCAATTCCTCCTATGATGCATTACAGCTTTGTGAAAAGGAGAGACAGATCCTAATAGCAATAAATCACATAGGGGACAATTATTTATGGCCACATTGTCAAAGTTTGCCTGCAGACTGTTCTCTTCATGAGAGGAAGGAAAGGAAAAGCTACACAGATTTCCCCCTGTAGCACTATAAATCTGCCCAGTTAATGAAAGTTATTAATAAGAAAAATGATCTTAAAGGGCAACTACAGTATAAAGTAATTTGATATTTTCCTCTATGAGTTTGCCTAATGGAAATATTAGGAACCTGGCTGCGTTTTTATTTTCTTTTGCTTTGTTGTTGCCATTGGCATAACCTGAGTCCCCCCCAGCAAAAGGATTTTTGGGGTCCCCTACTGGCAATGACCTGCACCCTCACTAGGGTAACAGTCACATGTACTACACACAATAAGCAAGGCACCTCTGGTCATTGCTAGCTGCATTTGAATGTGTGTATATATATATAGAGTCCACACGACAGCACCACACTCCAAAGATTGCTGCCATGTAGCTGCCCCTGTGCACGGAATACCATATAGATACCAAATCAAACACAACCAGCACCAAGGGTCTTGTGGTTCAAATAAATATTAGTGTATTATTATTGCATGTACAACCGATGTTTGGAGCTGGTTGTGTTTGATTCGGTATATATATATTTTATTATTGTATATAATACACATATATTTTGTGTGTATATCTCCTTATTCAGTAGCATAACTACTTAGGGGGTGCGGGGGGAGGAGGAAATGTGAATGCACCCAGGCCTGCACCCCCTCTGGACCCCAGCAGAGACGCAGAAATAAAGAGGATTTCTTTGTATACATGCGCTGCTGGCAAAAACATTCACATTCAGACATCCTGCACCCAGGCCAAGGTTAGTTACATTACTGTCCTTATTGACCCACCACTTGACTCCCATGGGGTCCCCATGATGCATACTGCAGTGAGGTTTCATTTTTCCCAGGAGGCTTCAGGTCCCAGACTTCACTGTAATGAAAATGTATATTAGATAACTGGATTAGTATACTGTATATCCAGAAACTATTATTTAAAGAACAAAGCTGCCATAGTATAATATATATCATCCCATTAACTATGAATTAATAGAGCTGTTTTTCTGTCAAAGTGCTGCATATGTGCTTGAAAATAATACAGGACATACAGTATTTTGGCAGGGGGCAATCTAAATAAATAACTGTGTAAGGTTTTACTTATTTCTAAAATCTGCTGTTAAAAAATGTTCTGGAATTAACAGCATATATTTACAAGGTCCCAGAGACAGCTCAATGACAATGGCCTCTTTGGCAAAGAAAGAAAGAACTGGCATGGCCCAGTAGCCATTAGGAAAGATACATAGCTAGCAAGATGGAGAGGGCATGATTCATTTACTCACAATTATAACACTCGTAAGAACATGTTTTATGCACTTGCAGCAAGAAAGATACATTAGAAGTGGCATGGTCACTGGCACAGCTCATAAACTGCAAATGACATTTTCTTTCCATGAAACAGGGTGCTCATGCATAGCCGGAGTGTCTCACCTTGTCCGGATATTGTAGATAGAGTAGGAAGCCTTAGCAGCCACTCCTGAAATCTGCATCAGGAAACAAGAAGCACAAGCACCCATGGGATGTCAGAACTATCAGGCTTCATTGCACACAGATTGTAGTTTCTAAGATACTCGATTGCAATCAGGGTCAAAGGAAAAGATAATGAAGGCAGTTTCTGCCACTGATACAAGTTGTGTTGAGCTGATTTAATTCTATTTCTGCTGAAAATGAATCATTCCTAGAGGGACAAGGATTCCTGGACATGTGTTTAATAAATGAGTCAGTGAATTTGGGAATTGCTGCAACATTCAGTGTGATTTATTGGAACATGAGGTTTTGCCTGTGATTCCAACTCATTACTGTTGGATTAAACTGTGTTCTTTCCAAGCCTTGCAGTCTCGGAAATATTAGTGCTTCTCTTTCTAGAATCTACAATGAGCTAATAATGGAGCAAATCTAACTCTGCCCATTTTATAGGCTTACAGATGATCTTACCTAGTATAAACAAAGATTCACTAGAGAGAAGTGTTGCAGTACACTTAATTAAGTGAACACATAGCATTAAATTAGTATTAAAAATAAAATTAGAACAATGCAAGAAAAAAGAAAAATAGGAATAAAGACACCAAAAAACCAAGGGTGAAGACAACTGTGTCTCTGATTGCAGTTCTATCATTTGAATAGTTCGCAGGGGCCCCTTTCATGACATTTATAGTGTCTGCAAGCATGGGCACCTGGACATTAAATCAATTTTACAGTTGTATTATGACTCATGTGCCTTTAAACTCCCTTGCAACTTATACTGCTAATTCAGCCACAAAGAACTCCATCTACATGGGAAGAAGAAATGCTGACTAAATAGAAGAGTTTCACCAACACCCCAATTCTCTGACAAAAGGTTTGCTGCCTAAACTGCCCACTTTCCTTCCAGGGGTGTAACTACCAGGGGTGCGGGGGTGTGACTGTACTCGGGCAAGGAGAAGTAAAAATGAAGCATCTTTTTTTCCACAAATTGAGCCTGGAGGGGGTGGGGGCCTGTTTGCACAGCCCACACCTGGGCCAAACTTATTTATGTTACCGCATCCCTATATATATAAGGTGGTACCATTTAGATATATATGAAAGTTTAAGGACATATACTGGAATTCATGTGGTATAAACAAGCCCTGTGCCTTCTGCAGGCAGTACCTTTGATTAATTGTTTAAAGGAAAACTATAACCCAAGAACAGATTGTTTATCATATTAAGTGACCTATTAAAGAATCTTACCAAACTACAATATATATATCACTAAATATTGTCCTTTTACATCTTTTCCTTGATCCACCATTTTGAAATGGTCTGTGAATTGCCAGGGCCCCTACAGTTTTTGCAGCCTACTAATCCAGTCATATGTTTGTGGCCTACAGAACCAGATCATTGAAAGTTTGCAACTCTCATTTGTCACCACTTCACCTAGAGGCAACTGTGGCTTAATAATTATTATGCTTTACATAGTGGCAACGCAATGTACGCAGATCTTTCTTTCTTTTCTTTAACTTAGTAGAGCTAGTAGGCAACACACTAGGGTTCATTAGCTTTGGAGTCAGTTAACCTGTTAGCGACCTGGAGAAAACCCACACAATAAACATAAAAACTCCTTGTGTTGGGAATTGATCCCCGGACCCAATTACTGCAAGGCAGAACAGCTAACCACAATCTGTTAATTCAACAGTGATCTTCACAGCAACACCAATTTGTTAGTTTAACGTTATATAATACATATTTACATAGTTAAGCTGGGTTGGAAATAGTCCATCAAGTTCAACCCTTCCAAGAAAACCCCAGCGGACAAACATAGACCCATGCCATCACAACATCTCTAGGAAGGGCATTCCCCAACCTCACTGCCCTCACCGTGAAAAACCACCTACGCTGCTTCAAATGGAAGCTCCGTTCCTCTAATCTAAAGGGGTGACCTCTGGTGTTTTTATGGGAAAAAAGAACATCCCCCATCTGCATATAATCCCCTCTTATGTACTTGTACAGAGTAATCATGTCCCCTCGCAAGCGCCTCTTTTCCAGAGAAAGCAACCCCAACCTCGACAGTCTAACCTCATAGTTAAAATCTTCCATCCCCTTTACCAGTTTAGTTGCCCATCTCTGTACTCTCTCCAGCTCATTAATATCCTTCTTAATTTGCTTTAGCAGCCATGAAATGACACTTCCTGGAACTTATCTACAAAAATCCACAGATCCTTCTCAATTTAAAAATCTCCCAGATTTAGTGTGTAACTCGCATTTATGTTATTTCTACATAACTTCTACATAACTTTGCACTTTTAAACATTGAACCTTATTTTCCATTTTGCTGCCCAATGGAAGCTTGGTGCAATCCTGGGCAGCATCTAAAGCTCAAAATGTAAAAAAATAAAACAGGGAGTTTGTAATAATACTAATGACACTTCCCTGCCAGGTCACTATGCTTCCCCGCCAGTGGAGAAAAAGTCCCATGTGCCATTAGTGTACGCACATCTAACGTTGGTTTGTTCTTTGCTGGATCACTATTGATTAAATGAGAAGACTTAGTGCTTTTCTAGAATGCATGCATTACATACAGGCAATCTCATTTATTGATACAGTGTATAAGAATCATTATAAAAGGAAGGGGATTGTTTGTGGGATTAACGATTAGATAACAGAGTCCAAGCTTGGCTCTTGCTGCTGTAATGCCATCAATTATTCTCCTGCAGTGTATATACAATTTGCCCTGTGCTTTCAGCTGCATCTCCTATTCATAAATCACGAAAGGCGGCAGTAAGTTTTCATGTGCCCTGTCTCTATAACTCTGGCAAAAGGTAAACGAGCAAAAACAATTATGTAGGTTGAACTCCTCAACATTTATGCCCTCCAGATGCTATAAATCTGCCTGGTGTGAGTTGCATTGTACTGTACATTCTGTAGGCCAACAGTTCCTCTTCCACTGGGCAATGTGCAGAGGGTGTAAGAGGGTAACAATTTTTATGTTTTAATGCTTATGGTAGTTGTTCGGAGTCACCCTTCAGAGAAAGACATAAGAGGCTGATGGTGAATAGTGTGCATGTGTGTGTGGGCCAAGGAAAGGGATGGGGTTATTTTTGGCCAGACTGAATTTGAGCAATATCTGTGTGGCTACAAACAACTGAATGAAGTTCAGAATGTGAAATTTTACTTTTGCCTATGCCAAATAAGACAGTTGTTTGAGTTGAGCAAGAAGTGTGATTTCATGAGGACTTTTGGCAAACAAATCAAATCACCCGCGACAAGGAAGATTTGTCGTGTGGCGACTAATCTCCCCGTGTGTCACAACCCTTAAAGTGCTCTGCTTTCATCCTAAGTACTGTATTTGGCTAACTGAACAATGAGGATGAAAGGGATGAGTATGGGCTGAGGCAGACAAGGCTATAGGGCTAATGGCAGGCCGCTGCCTGATACTGGCTTTAATGGCAAGAATGTATCACTGTTGGTTTCTGAATGGAAAACAAGCATTCCCATAATAGTGTATAGGTAACACTCTAATGGTAAAGTTAGCAGGTCACTTGAAAATCAGGCACATTTCCAAACTAAATGCAATAATTTTATCCCTTTTGCATGAATTTTCTAAAAGGAGCCTTGGTTTTTACTGGTAAGAAATAATGATAGAAAAAAATGGTACTGATTTGGTTTTCATAGAGGTAGTAAATAGGCCCAGGCTGCCAGCAGCCTAAGCAGTAAAGGTCTAATGATATATTATTTAAAAATATGAAATCTAAACCTTTAATGTAACAGAAAATATCACTCCACTGTTTAATGAAATTGTATTATGCTAAAAGGGGTTCATTATGCACTGACATTACAGCTTTCAGGGTGCCCACATTTAACTTAGAAACAATCTATATTCCCACTAATTCCAGCCTCTATTAATTACAACTATTGTCTCTCATTCTGGACAGAGTAATCAGGCCAGACAGTGCTCTTAGCCTCATTATTTATCCAAATTCAATTGCTGTTTAAGCCAAAGACATTTGGCTGTGTATAGCACCATCATATTACCTGCTGCTTGTTGAAGATGAGGAGGATGTTTTGCAGGTCTGGAGACAGCTCTGCATTGGATGCTCTAAGAGACACCTGACAAAAGAGAATGCAGTGAGATAAAGGGAAGGTACTGAAATACTGCAGGACCAGAACATTTGATTGGGGGGTTATTAAAAAACAGATTATATCAAAAGCAAAGAAAGGTTGGGTTACTGAGACTTTTGTAACATGTGAAATTGTATTTATAAAAACACAAAAAAATTTACAGATGTTATTGAGTCAAAGCCCACGAGTAGCCCCAATCGTGTCTAGTCATGTAGATCTCTGACAGAATATGATACTTCCAAAGACTCTGCATACAAAATAAAGGCATAATGAAAAAACATCTACACTGTCTGAATGTAATAAGATATGACACTGTTCCTTTATGTATTACAGTATTTAGGTTATTTATAGGAAATACAGATGCAATTGCTAAGTACTCTCCATCATCCATGTGTTTTTACTTAGACAGGAAAGGATGAAGCCATGGCTGTACTGTGTGCATACATTAGCATTAATACTAATAGAATTTATACAGTTCCGTAAGCCTGACATATTGATTGCCTTAGCTGAGGCTTATTCCATAGATGACATTTAGATATCACTGCTGCCAGTGACTTACACAAAATGATATATTCTGCATAGTTTCTAGAAATTGAGACAGTTTGATTAAAATTTCATTACTCCGTAGGGCTCTTTGTCCATACCAAGACTCGAACTGGAAGACAGTTACTTTTGTCTGGATATTAATGCAATAGATTGAGGATTTATGTTTTTCATCATCATTCTCCTCTAGTCAAGAAACATTATATACACAAAATAAATAATCATATGCAGTACATGTGCACCAGCTACACAGACAAACTCTCTTCATCTACTAAACCACAGGCAAAGTACAACAAAGCCAACCATGTGTATGCCAGTGGTATGGTATCTTTCAGCCTGGGTGCTGATTGGTTGAATGGTTGACCAATGCTTTTCATTTTTTATTACTTGTGGTTTTTCAGTTATTAAGCTTGTTTTCACCAGCTCCTCACCAGTGGGAATTTCAGAAGCTCTCTGGTTGCTAGGTTCTTGTTTACCTTAGCAACCAGGCAGTACTTTAAATGAGAGACTGGAATATGGATGGGCGGGGGCATGAAAAGAAAGACAAATAATATAAAGTAAAAATAATAAAAATGATAAGCTCACAGAGGAAAAGCTGGAGAAATGTAGAAGAGGAAGGCAAAGAGAGGTTTCAGGAGGAGTTTTTTTTGCCTTCCTCTGAAACAACTAGCAGTTGGGCATATACAGGCATATAAGGTTGAATTTGAGGGACATGTATTTTTTTCATACTAACTTACTATGTTTGTTAAGAGGAAAGCAAATAATTGAGATCTGAAAAACAAAATGAAGACCAACTGCAAAGTTGCTAGGAATAGGACATTCTATATGAAAATGTAACTTTAAGGTGAACCACTTCTTTAACAAAAAGAAAATTCTCCACAGACAACCACCAGACACTTTCAGCTAAATGAGGCTGTGGAGTTGAGGGGGTACCCCACTCTTCCACAACTGGTGCATGGGGAGTATATATGCTTACCAGCAACGACAGGGGGCAGACAGAGATCCAGTGACTAGGGCAGCAGAGGACCTAAAACAGCCCTGCTACAATCCTTAAATAAAGTCTGGTTCTCAAACCATTCTATACTTTGCACAGACTACGATTCCATCTCACACATGTATTGTCTTATTCAGAATACTTCATTTAAAACAGAGTTAAATGCACCGCCACTAAGTACATGTAATAGAAATATACGATCACTATAAACATTCCCATTAATGTACTTCTTTAGAGGACCATACAAGGCACTGGGGAAACTGGAGTCCAGATTGGAGGGGAGCTGGCTGCCAGCACAGGTACAGGTAGTCAGGACAAGAGGTAGAAGGTGAGACACATACTGCTTTCAACCACAATTACAATTTATAAATCATTGAAAATACGCTATTAATGTATTTATGAAACATGCCTCAGAATGACATTTTCTTTTTGTAGTGGAGGTCACAAGTAAATTTTGTATTCAATAACTGTACTTTATGCACAGCTAGGACTCTCCTTTGTGCATACTGTGCAGAGATCTAAATACGTCCTGATTAAATAGATCTTTCTTATTGACAGGTTTAAAGGGTCATTCCTGATGGGTTCCTAAGGAAAGTGTCTAATACCTGCTCCATGTATGCCCATGGGTATGCATTATAATATTATTGTTGTATCCTGGGATATTCTTGTTATCAGAATAAAAAAAATACTAACAAGTGTGGTGTTTCTAAGCAGGATACGGAACTCCTTAGTCTTCACATTCTGTTGGATAAGATTTCCATCTCTGGTTTTTAGGATTATTTCTGTGTCTATACAAATAAGACAAAAGAGATATCCATACATTATTAAGGGTAGTTAATTACAGTTTCAAACTTATAATGCCAATATCAATGGAAAATATCCTGAATGTCACAAAGTGACATCCCTTGCAGGCAACTTTGCACAACTTCGGAAAACTGAAGCGCTATGAAGGCCTTTCCACCAGCGACTCCTATTGTTGATATTGGAAAGAACAGTTAGTTGCCCGCGATAGCAGAGATCTATCACAGGTGACTAACTCGCTCAATCTGGCATCAGTTTTAATCTCACACGGGGCAGTTACCCACAGCAAATTTTTAGCATTTAGATCAGCTTAGACTAAGGAAGGAATTCACAAAAGTGGAGTAAAGTGAAACTGGATTAAGAAATATGGAGATAAAAAAACACAAAATTTACAAAAACATTTTGTGACTTTTGTGCCAGAAGTGTTACTTCTGTGAAAGTCATAAAATAAAAAATCCTATTGGTTGCTACTGGTAACTACACTGGTTTAATTTAGCACCTGCATTTGAATATTAGCCCCAGGGAGATAAGTGGGGTTGCCTCCTTTTTTGGCGACAAAACCGGCTTGGGGTGGCCAGTGACATAATTTGGGAGTGGGATGATAAAAAGGGGTGATCAGCCATGGATAAGGTTAGGGAGGGGTAGCCACCCTTACAAATTTGCTGGCAAGTATATTGCCAGTGAATTTGTAATACCGGCACTGGCCCTAGTTGGTGATTTGCAGGCTAGGTTAGTCAAATACTGGTCAGATGGCAGCCCTAAGTAGCTGCTTACTAAAAGTTGATATAAATGTTATCTTTTGGGTACAAAACTTTTTAAAGTATCAAAAGCAAAGAATGAAATACATTTTTAGCAAGCTACAGATAGTAGATAGTAATCTGAGTGTATAATATTAACACATGTGCCTATATCTGCCCCTCTAAGTAAAGATCACTGCTCAGACACAAACAACAGATACCCTCAGTGTGAGGATGCCAACCTCATCTGATTTACACTTACCACTTGCCCAAGACAGTGTGGGCACATGGACCTGATACTCCATAGTCTCCAGGTCAGACAGTGTCAGGAATGGTTTCACAGGCTGCTTTGGATCCTCTGTTATGGAAAATCATGAAATTTGCATTAATGTATATTGTCATCTACCGCCAATGTCTCTACTGTTGTTGCTGAACTATAAGGGCGCTGAGCGCATAAATGCACATTTTTGCACTGATAGCATAAAACGCATATCTTGCGTTTATATGCCCCTTTTTAAAATGGAGCTAACTGCATTTTTGTCAGTTCCAAATGCAACCCTCTATTTTATTGTATTCAGAATGTGTGTTAAGTGCAGGAAAATGCTGCATGCAGTGTTTAAAAAAGCACAATAAAATATTGAATGGCATAAAACACTTCTCTGAATGCTTCTGAAGATAACCAAGAAGAATATAATGGAATCAATTAGCTGATACGTTCAGGTGCGATCAAACCTGCATCTCAAATGCATTAAAAAATGCCCCTGTGTAAGAGCCCTACTACTCTCCATCCAATGACTGCTGTGATCCCGGCTACTATAGTCCAGCAAGTAAATTGGCCGAAGCTAATACAATGGCTTGGTTATCTGCAGTATCTATTTATAGACATGTTCAATACTATTGTGGGATATAATATATATAAATATGCCATACAAAATGATATTAGAATCATATTATTCAAATTCAACAAGATGCAGGCATGCTGTGTTGCTGTACAGGGTCATCAAAATAAACAGTGAAAAATCTCCCTGGTTTATTGAAAGAGAATACAAAATGTACTTTTTTGTGAAATAGTCCTAGCTACTTTCTTCTTGTACATATCATATCTGTGGTCTTCTTGTCATGTGATAACGTTAACAAACATTTTACCTCTAGGGAAAATAAAGCTTTATATATCATAAGCTTTGCCTTCTGTGTGGCTTCCTTCGCGCAACTAATTATTCATTGCCTACATTGGAAACACATTGTTTCTCTAAGCATTGTGCTTCATTAGTCCCAGACTGTGACAAATTTTGTTTTAGATTAATTATCTTAAAATAATTCACTAACTTTTTTCTAATCCCATTTAGTTCTGCAGAGTATTAACAAGCAGCAATTAAATAAGTGGCCTTCGGGGGGCTTACATCTTGCTTTCTAGGGAATTAGGGTTGCTTTCTATCTTTGGGCCATTGGCCGTACCAGCACTGTACATATTTAAGGTATTTTTACAGGAGTAAGGGGATACTTGATATAATTCATAGAGCTTCAATTAAAAATATTCTTGTTTGTCATTTTTTGATGGCCCTAAGTGGTAAATGTAAGGATTTAATTTGCAAATGATTCCCTCATCCTTCATACAGATATGATATCATCCCTGGGGACACCTAAAGTCTATATAATGGACAAAGCACTACTGTTATATGCATAGCAAATTGCTGCCCAACTTTGATTGGCTGTAGAGTATAGGTAGGTAGGTAGAGCCATGTTCAAGCCATGTTCACTAATGAATTGACAGCAAATCGATAGTGGTAATGAACATCCTACTGTAATTTTTAAAGATATTATTTTTAGCAATTTTATTAGGTGTTAGAATCAGACACATTTAACAAACACCCCCTGTGCATGTTTTAGATCAGATATTTGTAAACTGAGCAGCAGAAGATCCAATATGGTAACTTTCACAACTACTAAAGATCGATGTAACAGATATTATGGTCTCTGCAAAAAACATTTCTTGTTATATGAACTATTAAATGAGGGCTTGAAGTGGAGTCTGTCCACGCTACTGTATTTCTGTATTATGAAGAACACTCATGGATGAAGCTGGCTATTTACATAAGGCAAGACGGTGAAATACCTGGCAGTTCAATCTATGGCTGCTGTTCCACGGATGTAGTTCAGATGAGATGCTGTTAAGTTAGTTATGAAATCACCTCTTTGGCCTAAAGAGGCAGGTTTCCATAGGTGGCTACAGTTAGTTATTATTTTTAGCAAAACAATGTGATATATAAGAATGTGCAGATACTCACCAGGAGAGAGCAGAAAAATGGACAACAACACCAGTGACATTACTATTGTTATGACCAGCACTGCCAGGCCAATCCCACGCCAGTTTCGAGGGGGTGCATCTGAGCCACCTATATCCTACATAGAAAAGAAACAGAAAATTACTGAACCCTCCCATCCCATAAGGAACTTTTTACAAGTAGTAGCCATTTATGCATTACACCACATATTCTAGGCATGGTTACCATCTGGATATGTATTGTATTATTATTGTATTTTGTTCAGCCACTAAAAATTGATTCTTGATGCCAATGTTATTAATAGATAAAATGTAAAACAAATGATGGAGGCAAGGGATTTTTCTGCAAAAAGAGAACAGAACTAGTGATGTGCGAAATGTTTTGCGAAAAATTCGCCGTGTGTCCAAAAATCTTCACCCGCGAAAAAAAAGAATAGTCGTGGGCATCAAAAGAATAGCCGTGGGCGTCAAAAGAATAGCCGTGCGACAAAAGTATAGCTGCGCGACAAAAGAATGGCCGCGGGAGTCAAAAGAATAGCCACAGGCAACAAAAGAATGGCAGCGGGCGACAAAAGAATAGCCGCACAACAAAAGAATGGCCGCGGGTGACAAAAGAATAGTTGCGGGTGACAAAAGAATAGTTGCGGGTGACAATTTTTTTTTGACTTGCAAGATTTTCTGCCTTTTGCTAATTTTTTGCCATTTCGCGAACCTTTTGAAAGATTTGCGAATTTTTGGCGAAGCCAAAGGGAACAGATTCGCTCATCACTAAACAGAACTTTAGTGCTGGACCGCCACTATATGGTGGAGAATTCTGTATGGGAAATGACAGGGAGAAGCAAATAGCCACCACTATGTGGAAGTATTAGCACCTCACCTTTTTCCTAAAGACCATAGGGTTTTGTGCAAAAATGGCTACAGAATTGAAAATGAAAATGAATTGTTAAAAAGCTAAGAGGAAAAAGAAAGGCAACACAAATATACATATTTAGAACTCAAAATGTTTCTCAACATGCTACTGTTAAGAAGCCTGCAAGACATTGTGGGGAGTCTTGGCAAGAGGGGGACGGAATTCTGCAAAACCAGGAGTGCTGAAAAGGACAGGCAAATACTGTTTTCATTTGTAATTACATGACAACTGAAATAACTCTAAAACCACAGAATTATTTCTAGTTAATGTATATTTTAGTGTTATATTCTATAATAGGGGGCGTGACCTTCATGAGCTCCAAGTAGGGCGCACATTTGCTGAGCTCGGTTCAGGGGCACATAATACTGCAAGAATACCTCTGCATTGCTGTCCGGCATTATAAAACCATACCGGAACAGTCCTGCAGCTTAGATGGTGCGAAAGGGTCGATGTGGACATGCCACAGGTGATGTAGTGCAACCATGAGCCATGCACTCACAAGATGGAGCCAAAACTAACTCGGAGCGTGCGGGCTCCCCAGAACCTGCGGCAGGAAGAGACATGGTGGCAAACAAACTGGCACAAATTGCAAGAGGTATGTCTCACGCACACGCATCTTGCATCAAAAAAACAGCAGGCTAAAATGGGGAATGGCGCCTCACCCACAGTATCAGTATCCCCTAAAGCTTCTCAGGAGCCAACACTAACAGAAGTCCTTAATGCTATCACAACAAATTATACAACCTTTAGTGGGTAAAACTGAGGAACTGAGAACAGACTTTGCAATACTAAAACATGATGCGCAAAAACTCCACAGCGCCTCTCTCAGGCCGGGTTAGTGCAACAGAGAAACAAATAGCCATACTAGAGTCTAAAGCTGATGAACTTGAGAATCGTTTACAGCAAAATAACATCTGCATTATGGGGATACCAGAGAGAGCGGAGCTGACATTTTCATAGAGCAGTGGCTAATAAGGATGTTTGGCCAAGCGGCCTTTTCACCTGCTTTTACAGTAGAGAGAGCACACAGAGTTCCAGCCAGACCAACACCGCTGGGGGCTCCCCCAAAGCCCTTAGCGCATCTTCTTAACTACAGGGATAGAGACGCTGCTCTAGCAGAAGCAAGGAAAGCTGGAGAACTTAGGTTTGAAAATCAAAAAGTATCACTATATTCTGATTTTTCGTTATATTCCATAATTTATATATATATTAGAATGCTATATCCTTCCGTAGGCAAATGTGTATTTTTTGCATTTATATTCCCTTTAATCAAGAAAAAAATGAACTCATATTGTGCCAGACCTCCCTATTGAGTTCCAAATCAGAGAAAGTACCTCTTGTATCTAGGACTAAAAATTACTTTGGAGCTGGATAAGCTACATGAATGTTCTAAACAGGCTGATATGGACAAGTGACTTATATAATTAGTTCAGTGGTTGGGAAGGATAAACTGCGTAAAACTCATAATCCTTTTATTTTTGTTTATTTAGGTTACTGTCAATAACTGTAAATAATGTACAGAACATGAACAATAAAAGGCGTTCTGTATATCATTTGGGCCAATTAATACTGAAGAGTTGGGAGCAAAGATTTTATTCTCATGAAAGGCATCAGGACTTTCATTCTGCAGCCACCACTGGGCTTCTTGATACATAACAGCCCAGGCTGAATTGGCTCAAAATACCCACTCATGCAACCAAATGCAATAGAAGCTTTTGTACAGACCAACACTGAATTTGGTCAGTGAGACAGAAAATAGATTAAATAAATATATGTATATATATATATATATATATATATATATATATATATTACATATATCATTTGCCAGACTGGGATAAACCCATGAAATACGTTAAACATACAAAAATGCATCCAAGGGTGATGTTGCTGGGTGGCAGTGTTGGTCAGATTAGGAGCTCAATAAATAAATGGATATAATATTATACTCTATACTTGCTATTTGTAGCAAGACTAAACAGTCTGTCACTTTCCTCGGAGGCAAGTAAGAAGCAATTCACATAATGAACACCTGGCAGTTGCTTTATACACAATATATCAAATGATATAGGGACCTGACAATGAATATTTTGTGTTTATTGTAATGTAATGTATAGTTACTTAAAATGGAAACAATACGCAGACTTGCACTCATTAAAACACCATACACAAAGTGCTCTTATCTATACTAGTGCCATGTACCAGTGTTCCGCTTGAGACAACTTTGGTGAATAAACTGTAAGGCCCAGTGTGTTCTGACAACAAGGAAAGCTTTATACATTATATTTGTAGGTGCTTGATATTGTGTCAGAATTGAAGGGTCTGTATGCACAGGGCTGCCATAACGCTGGAGCAGGGCACCTCAGTCAGGGGCTCTATAGCAGAGGGTGGCCCCAATAGACATGAAGGTGTGAATTGGGGTTTGCAGATGGATGTGGATTTGAGTATACAGGGCTTGGGTGTATCATTGGGGGGCTGGTATAGTGCTGGATGGCCAGAGCAGATCAGGGGTTCTATGCAATTTTTTTTCATTTGGACACTATTCCAGGGACAACCACCCAGGTAATAATTGGTGGGCTCTAGGGGGAAGGCCTGTGAATTTAGTAGTATGGGGTCCCATGATTACTTATGTAATATATACCCTGTATATACACCCCGGGCCTTGACTATAAGTAGCCTTCCACATATATAAAGTGAACTTATTTGCAAAAATCATTCACCTCTGTTATCTGGCACTAAATTCTGACTGTGGCAGGTGCATTGTGCTGGAACTCAGGGAAAGAAAGAGTGTAAAAACCATGCCAAACTGTTTCACTTTCTTGTACTACACTTTGAACTTCTTTAGTTATTAAAGTGAAATAGAGAAACGTATAAATGTATTTATATTAACAGAATTTTTGTATTCCTCAGTGCTGCAGGGTTGGTTTTACAGTCGGGCATCAAGGACATTTGCTGTGGGTTCCAGGCCCCAGAAGGAGGGGTGCAGGTTACTCAAGGAGGGGCCCCATCTCTCTCTGCAGCCCTGTATAATATAAAATCAAATTGCATCTTTTTTCCACACTGAAATACACTAAAGAAAATTGCCTACTCGCTGCTTTTTTTTAGATTTATTTTTATTGGTTTTTTAAACCTTACTGCTTGATTTCCCTCTAAAGCGCACAATTACAGTACAGACATTTTTATCTTCGTACTGAAATGACTAATGGTAAGGCTAGAATCCTGCAAGAATAAATGGCTGTGAAAGTGTTTGGGAATGTAAATCTATGGGACTCTTAGGGGAAATCCATTACATTGTTACTTCTAATTAAGAGAGTGCTGATAACATCCATCACCATTAGAATAAAGCAGATCTTTGGAAACAATCTGGCGCCTATTAGGTTTTATTAGAAGGATTATTGGGCTTCCCAAGCATCCTGTAATTGTTTATCTTTTATAATTGTTGGAGAAATGTTAAACTCTTAATAGGTGGATAAGAGATAGGCAAGAAAAGGGTCTCATATAGGTTTCCACACAAGCTGGGTTCTTAAAAAGTGCCTTAAACTGGCCCCATGCAGAACTTGACTTTGTTGAATCTCCCTTTTGGTGCTGAGCCGTTGGCTGGCCGTTCTGCTGTCCAGTATATTTGGCACTTATTGTTACTTCCTGTGTATTCCCACTAGTTGGATGACAATTATTTGTCTATTAATGGGAATAAGCCACACCCGTTGCTATTTCCCTCCTGACTCCAAGATGGTAATCGGACCAGTCCCTGGATCAACGTATACTTAGGGGCACATATACTAATCCACGAACGTCCGAAAGCGTCCGATTGCGTTTTTTTTTCGTAATGATTGGTATTTTTGCAATTTTTTCATCGTGTCACGATTGTTTCGTATTTTGCGTGACTTTTTCGTCGCTGTTACAACTTTTTCATTTATTTTCCGTGACTTTTTCATCGCTGTTGCGAAAAATTTGGATTGGTTTTTCCGCCGGTTACTATAGCAAAATACGATAAAGTCGCGACGGCGCCGAAAAAGTCGCGACAAATACGAAACAATCGCGACGGCGAAAAAAATCTAAAAATTTTCGTTTCCAATCCGTTTTTTTTCCCATTCGGGATTCGGATTTGAGTATATTAAATGTGCCCCTTAGAGTTATTTTTAATAACCCTGTATTTTCTCACTTTAAAAAGCCATTCAACCCTTCTTGAAGCTTAATAATGTATCAGCCAGTACAACTGATAATCTGAGAATTCCATAACATCACAGCTCACACAGTAAAAAATCCTTTCCGAATATTTAGATGGAACCTCCTTTCTTCTAATCGGAATGGAAGCCCTTGCAAATGCTGGAAGAACCTACTTGTTAATAAAGTATCAGAGAGTTTATTATATGATCCCATTGAATTGTATTTACATGTCTCTCTCTTTAATGAAAAAGGTCCATGCAGCTATATCATCTGTAGAATGAACACTCATTATCATGCAATACAAGGGGGCATGGGTTGCCATTTACTGGGGCCGACAACAATTCAGAAGATATTTTTCATGCATATAAATATGCCTTCTGTATCCCACAGCAGCCACGGTTACATCCCTGAGGATCACTCTAAAATAAGTAGATCCGCCAAGTCTAAATTGCAAAAGGTAGATTGCATAACCATCAGAAATCATTGGTGTTGATAATAATTGGTTAGCAGGTTCCTCCCCTAGCAACAAAAAATTAGATATTCCTGTTCAGTGGCATGCATAGAAAATGTACTGTAAGCTTGCTAGACACACACACACACACACACACACACACACATGTAACAGTCTCTGCACTCTCTCCAGCTCATTAATATTCTTCTTAAGGACTGGAGCCCAAAACTGCACTGCATACTCAAGGTGATGCCTTACCAGGGACCTATAAAGGGGCAAAATGATGTTCTCTTCCCTTGAGTCAATGCCCTTTTTATGCAAGATAGCACTTTATTAGCTTTAGAAGCCAATGCATGACACTGCCTATAGTTACATAATTTGTTATCCACAAAATCCCCAATTTCCTATCAATTGAGGATACCCCCAACACACTGCCATTTAGTGTATAACTCACATGTATGTTATTTGCACTAATCAGAATTGAACCTCATTTGCCAGTTTTCTTCCCAGTTCTCAATATAAAATGTTTCACACTGACTAAATTAGAGAACCACATAATATTCAATGATATCCAAGTAAGTAATTATTTGGACCCACCCTCCCCACACTCATTTCTCATGGGCTCTAAACATTTGCTCAAAATAATATATCATGGGGTATATTTATCATGCTGTGTAAAAAGTGGAGTGAAACATCGCAGGTGATGTTGCCCAGGGCAACCAATCAGCAATTAGAATTCAACAGTTAGAAAACCAATGCAAAGCATCTGATTGGCTGTTATGAACACCATCACCAGTAATGTTTTACTCCACTTTTTACACAGTGTGATAAATATACCCCCATGTGTGCAGGCTACATGCCAAAGACCAGATATATAGCTCAGATACATAAAGAGTTATTATGTGGTTTCTCCTATTAAATAGACAGCACCTTGACTGATGCAGAAGCAAACATACAGCTGGACCTTGCTCTGTCTACTTAAATTTTTATTATTGGGGTAGAACTGTAACATCAACCTTCATTCACTATGAGTACAAGCAATAGCATGTAACGGCCTCATCTTTTATTTAGTTAGTGTATTTGTTTTTTCCATTGTTATTTATTGAACTATAGCACAGTGTTGAGGAATATACTTGCTGTTAATTTATCATTGATGATTTTATCACTGAATCCTTCTAGTAAAATAATAACTGAGTCTGCATTTTTTATAGCAATTTGCATTATAGGTAGGGTCAGTCCTTTGCTTAATAATATTTAGGCTAGATACACATCATGCATAATGCATGTGTCTTTCAGCTGGAACTCATAAAATAAAAAAGAAAGAATATACTGCAAGCTGCACACTGTCATAATTCTCCATAATAAAAAGGGCTGGATAACTTCCCAGAATGTTAGAGAAGCTGTGTACTTGCTTTATGGAGTGACTTTAACGGGCTACTTTACAGGTCAAGTGTTTGTATATTCAACTCAAACTGGGTAATATGTGCTAAATTCTGTATCCAAGAGCATTTATTGCCTGCTGCTTTATTTGCCTATTGTGCTAAAGGGGCCCATGGCCAATCTGTGCATTTTAGGAGGTATGTGTGCTTATTATGCAGTGTGAGGGCGGAACAATAATTCTGCACCTGTTTCATTCAGTGGATGGGTCTCTTTAAGGCAGACTCACGGGGTGCTTTGTCGTCCCTGGGGGACCTAACATTGGGTTGAATAAACCATTTATATTTCCTACTGCCTTACACTACATGTGACAAGTGGTTTAGGTCCTACTCAGCCGCAGATGCTGATTCTAAAAGATAGCCATTGGCCAGTAAGGATATTATAGCATAAATCATCAGTCGATAATAGATGTCAGGCCAAGGTCATAGTGCAACTGTTTTTGGCAGATCTGAACAAGTTTCTCAAAATGCATATGTTGAAGCTGATTAAAACAAGAGCTTTGACATTTCTGGGAGATGGTTACTTAAAACGTTATTGCGGATAAAAGTAACTAAAATACTAAAAAACAGATCTGTCGATTTATAGATTAATAGATGGTGCAAGAGAACTGTGCCAAAGGCTGATTCGTGCTGCAGATTGGGCAGTAATATTGGAAATTAAAGAACTTTTGATAGAAGCAAATCTCTTTGTTTGAGTGAGATGGAACAGCTGATTCCTTATGTTTAAACCTTATGAAATTGCTCTCTGTTTGGGTGACTTTGGATCACATGAAAATGTTTAGCAGAGCAGTTTCAGACATTTGGCAGGTGAAGACTACAATAAAACAGAGTACTGACTGCACTGGAACAAAACAGTCATCCACTTGAGTGCTAACATTATTGCAACAGTCTAACACACTTAAGTCAGTGGCAGCAATGGCCGGTAAACTAACAACAGAGGGAGCTGAAAAAACCTACTAAATAAGCTGGATGAGAAATTCTCTAGAAACTGTGACAGACTTTCTACAACATGACGCATTACAAACGCAGCAAGTGCACTGACATCAAAGCAAGTGCCACCTTTGCAGAAGGCTCTTTTGTGCAGGGCCCTCTTAACCTTTTGTACTGATTGCTGGTTGCGTTGTGTGTAATGCTGTATGTTCAGTGTATGCACCCATTTATCGTACAGCACTGCGCATTTGTTGGTGCTTTTTAAAAAAATATTATAATAAAAATAAACATACAACAATTGTTACGCCTACTCTGAACAAAGCCATAGCAACAAGAGCCATAAACATAAAAAAACAAGCAATAATTCAGGTTTCCATTTGGAATGTTTAACTAAAGAAAGAGAGCATAAATGTACCAGCCCAAGGCAACAACAGCCCTTTAGCAGGGAAGATCTGTGCTCCCAAAGATGCCCCAGTAGCTCCCCATCTTCTTTTCTGCTGATTCCCTGCACATGCTCTGTGCTGCTGTCACTTACTGAGCTTAGGGACCCACTCACAATATACTAAAATATAGAGAATATAAATTTCACAATATACAATAATACAGGTCATTATTACATGTCATAGCATCAGCATTTAACAATCAGCCCTGTAGCATAAGCTTTTACATAAGACATACATCCCTTTCTGCTTAATAATTTGTGATGAGCTTAACTCATGAAGCTTAACTTCTCAACAGCTGCCCATAGAAAAATGAGCATGTAAGTGTCACTGACACTTTTAACAACTCTAAATGCCTGGGTCTCTATTAGTATAAGGAGACTGAACCTTTAGGCTGGTGCAATAATTTCAGTATATAAAATATGGCATTTCTAGCTATATTTGATTTTATGGTTTAGTTCTCCTTTAAGATACCGTCTCATCAAAAGTTTTTGCAGCCTGTGCTGATCAACTAACCAAAGTCTACACCAACCTTTTCAACTTAAAACAAGTCATTGTAGCTTTAAATGCTTAACAAATGAATGCTCCAAATGAAAAATGGTCTTCATAAAAGCCAAGTTAAAAAATCAAAAAGCTGTTTCACAGTTTTTGAATGTTATCATTCCAAGCTCTCTGGATCTGATTCAATTTGGTAACTGTCCGAGAAGATGAACAGATTATGCAGTAGCCCAAACTCTGCATTCTGCCCTACTGCACTTAGAAAAGCTCAATACCACAGGTATATAGGTATTTTTTTTCTAGATTATAGTTTTGCCTTTAACTTATTTTAGTTTTGATCCTATCAAACTTACAAACTTTGATCTGCAATGGTTTCTTCAGTTCCTCGCCAAAATACCACAATCTGTAAAGATCTAACCTCTTCCACAATCTCCATTAATAGAGGCACACCACAGGATGTTGCCTAAGCCACAGACTATTTTCCCTGTATGCATATCACTTCCCATTCCAAGTTGTCAATGACTACAGATTTTAGAGAAAGCTCCAAGAAGTGATAATTGTTGAAGGTAAAGAGATAAAGCAGGGTGACACTTTAGACTCCAACTCAGTATGCAGAAAAGAAATAAGGTTACTAAAAAAAAGTTCATCAGCTCCTTCAACTCTTTAAAAGATTAAAGTACTGTGGTTCCAACATAAAAGTGCTAAGTACAAAGAGTAATCAAAAATGGCAAAGAAAATAATAAATACTGGTCTAACCTCAATCTCCCTTTAGAATTTTAGAAATAAGTAACGAATCGCAACCCAGTGACCATTCTCATCCAGGTCATGCAATACAATCTCAGTACAGAAGGTCGAAAGGTATAAAGGCAACTAGTAACAATTTGCTTAACAGCTTTTGTTGCTAAAAAAAACCCCCATTATTTTGGAGTTGAAATCCTTCCAATGAGGCCGACAAAGTGTCTGTCAGCGCAGATACACATGAAAGTTAGATGAGAGCTGATTGGCTTTTATCCGCCTGTGTACAAAATGTAGGTGATGTAAAGCAGAGCCCCCCGTGTTGGTTTGCTTGTTTTCTAATGGACCATTTGTCCAATTGTTTAATTTACAAGAAGTAAGAGAAAAAGGAAAATCATTTTTGCAGAATGGATACCATTTAACAGAGTTGCTGCAGATAGAAAGCAAATGAATATTCTTTAAAGATGACTTTTCCTGCACTATTAGGCGATAATAAATAATTAAAGTAGAAATGATTAAATAATGGTTCTGTGTCAGGCTTGATTAATACTTTAAATTGCAAGAAGTGAAAAAGATAAATGGGAACACAACCTGCACTTCTGCCGCTGCTCCAGTACTGCACAGATAACCAGGGAGACTGGCACACTCCTGCAGGCACCCACCCATGCACCCAGTTGGAGAGGTTTTTTTTTATGGCACTTCTATAGGATTTTCACATTAAGTAGTAATCACCATGTAAAATCCTTTAAAGTGCTCTTTTGGGTTTCCCTACGGCTGTGTGTAGAGCAGTGTGATTGTGTTCTATCAGTGACCCTTGCTAGGGACTAGTGAGAGCTCCCAATAGAAAAAATCAGACACTTTCTATATTCATTCCTACAGGATTTCTAGAAGCGTATGTATGAATAGGTATAAATGGAGAGTGGGTGAGTTTTTTCTGCAGCTCTAATCTCACATTTTGATAAGTCTGTCCCTAAGTGGTACAAGTATTGGATCTGTTATTCAGAAACCCATTATCCAGAATTAAGGGAAGGTCATCTGCCATAGTGTCCATCTTATTCAAATAATCCAAAGTTTTAGACACATTTCTTTTTCTCTGTAATAATAAAACAGTACCATGTACTTGATCCCAACTAAGATATAATTAATTCTTATTGGTGGCAAAACAATTCTATTGAGTTTATTTGATTTTTTAATTATTTTTTATTAGACAGAGTATTAGACAAATCCAAATTACAGATTATTGGGAAAACCCCAGGTCCCTAACATTCTGGATAACAGGTCCCATACCCCTACCTTATTTGAACTGTGAATGTGTGCAACGTCTGTGTTCTACTTCCAAGGTTATGTCTCTGTCTGTCCCCACTAGGGAGGGCCACAATTCTGAAGAGAAAAACTTGCATAAAAACTGTATAGCTTTAATGCAAGATGAATGAAACTATTGTATCATTGTTAGAATAGTGTTTATTAATCTTAGTAAGGGAACTAGATTGTTAGTTTGCTAATTTTAGTGGCTATTTTCTATTATAAGAAAAAATGTAATTTTATTTAGGGGGATCATGGTGACCCCTCCTGAACACCTTGCATCCAGAATATGGAACCTTTTTGGAAAGCTCTATTTTTATATTTTATTAATTTATCTATATCCCAAAATAACAGTTTTTCTGAAATTAATAGCAAATAAGATCAGTTGTCTTAAATGGGACAATAGTGAGTCCAAAAGAGCATTTGTTCTAGTTCCCACCTCATTAAGACTGTAATGTTGGTAGTTATTATATAACTACCAATATAAAGCAATATAACAGTTATCTAACAATATAAAAGTTGCATTACAGTAGTGTTTGACAAAGTGTTACTGCTAACTCTCCTAAAACATTTCTAGAATGGACCCTGCTGCTCGTTTTCTTTCCCATACAGCATGTCTCTAACAACTTTATTTATTTATTTTCCCAGTTATTAAAGCATTCAAGTTTTTAAGCCTCATTGAAAATCAATGGAACAATGTGATTCTCACCAGCGTGTGATTTTATTTTGAAGACAAAATGCCCATGGGAATATTCTGGGCCTACCCCTAGTCCGCAGTACTTTGCCCCCACTGCTTGTCATTGTGTGGCTCCCCCCCTGCAGCGGCACTATGCGTGCGTGCCCACAACGGGGTGGGGAGGATGCAGGGGCAAGTTTTGTTTGGCCCGTCCCTGATTAATGAAAGACCACCATTAATGAATCTTCTTGGGCAACACTTTTTAAGTTCAAACATCAGTTTCTGCAAAGTAAAATATATGCTGAAGCAATCCTGTCTAAAGACCACAGTGACATTTAAAAGAAAAAAAAAGCACCAAAAATATACATGAAACAAACTGACGTTTTTCTGTGTTCTTATCTATACAGGTGTGGGACCTGTTATCCAGAATGCTGGCAACCTGGGGACCTGGGTCTTTCTGTAATTTAGATCACCATACTAAAGAACTAAAACGTAAAAAACAAGTAGAGTAGAAATATTGTACATTATGTTCTGGGCTCCTATACCAGCCCAAGGTAACCACTGCCATTTAGCAGGGAAGATCTGTGCTCCCAAAGATGCTGTCAGTAGCTCCCCATATTGTTTTCTTCTGATTCCCTGCACATGCTCTGTGCTGCTGTCACTTACTGAGCTTAGGGACTGACTCACAATATACAGGTATGGGATCTGTTATCCGCAAACTGCTTATTGTAAAATATAGGGATATTATAAGTCACCTTGGAGTTCCATGGCCATATAAAAGCACGAGTGCATTTTTATGGGTCATGGAACTCCAAGGTGACTGCTAATATCCTCATATGTTACAAAAGGGGGTACTTTATTTTAGTCAGTCATGTGACAGAAATTACACCACTAAGCTCCGATTATAACTGATGACATCACTGAGCACAGTTTATAAGGAAATAACTTAAAGTTTGGTCCCACAGGAAAATGACCAAATTGTATATTATAAGTAAATAATTCTGATTTTTAAAAAATATATCCTTTTTCTCTGTTATAATAAATATGTACAGTAGCTTGTACTTGATCCCAACTAAGATATAATAAATTCTTATTGGGGGCAAAACAATTCTATTGGGTTTAATTGATGTTTAATGATTTTTCAGTAGATTTAAGGTATCGAGAACTAAATTATGGAAAGACCCCTTATCGGAATACTCCAGGTCCCAGGCATTCTGGATAGGGGACTTCTAATGTCCTCATATTTCTCAACAGGCGGTACTTTATTTATTATATTAAACAATATTTTGTGAGTCATGTGACAGAAATTACATCACTAAGCACTGATTATAACTGATGACATCCCTAAGAACCGTTCATAAGGATATAATTTACAGCATATTCACATCTCTTGCATATAATATATATATATATATCTATCAGTCCTGATGGTGTCTGCACTCCAAGGCTTTAGTATTCTGTGGGGTGCACAGCCAAAATCTGAGTATTTAGTATGAAATAATCCATGACCGGCACACCCTTAAATTCATAAAAATTTTTTTATTGAAAACTCATTGTTTAAAAACCAACGTTTCGGTCCTCATTAGGACCTTTATCAAGGATCATCCTTCAAGGATCATCCTTGATAAAGGTCCTAATGAGGACCGAAATGTTGGTTTTTAAACAATGAGTTTTCAATAAAAAATTTTTTTTTAATTTTAAGGGTGTGCCGGCCATGGATTATTTCATACTATATATATATATATATATATATATATATATATATAAAATCTAAAAGTCACAATACAAGGCTGATTCGCATTACATGGCAGCTCTAAAACCAGTGCAATTAGCTTCAGAATTTAATAATCAGCCCTGAAGCACCAGCTTCTATGTAATTTTATGCTTGATGATTTGTGATAAACTCTAAGCTTAGAGAAAATAGAAAATAACCACGATGGAAAGTTGTAATTCAGATCTAGAACTGGTCAGCATGAAAGAACTGTAGTCTTTGTCTTTGGACATGTAGTTATACCTAAAACTCCTGCCAAAAGATTTTGCATGCTGAGACTGTAATGAGAAACCAACCACACATATAATTTAATGGTTAAATGTAAGAGTGCTATATATTATGGCTCGGGCCTATGTTGGTCATTATAAGCACCCATCAGGTCTATCACTGTTGATTCTGCATTGCTGTTCAGCTGAACTGGCTGTTTATGGATAGGCTGCCAGAGTACGTAGGAGTTACTGATAACTATTAAATCATCCTTACCTTACTCAGCGTTCCTTGTTCTGCCCAAACAGAGTAAATTGTCTGAACAGAACACATTAGGCTGCTGTACTTTCTCAATGAAGATAGAGGTTTTACATAAAGTATATATTAACATATTAACAAGGTTGGCATTAAAGCATATATGTCAAACACAAGGCCCGGGGGCCAAATCCGGCCCACCTGGCTGTTTTATGTGGCCCTTGGTGAGTGTGTCTGACCATCCAGCCTGATCAATTTCCATTTTCCTCACATAGTAACTAAGACTAAGGGGTATATTTATCATGCTGTGTAAAAAGTGGAGTGAAGCATTACCAGTAATGTTGCCCAAGGCATCCTATCAGTAATCAGATTTCAACAGTAGCCAAAGCATCTATTGGCTGCTATGAGCAACATCACCAGTAATGTCTTACTCCACTTTTTACACATTGTGATAAATATACCCCTTAGTATCTTACTAAGTATATTAATAAAAAATTTGGCCCGCGACTTAGGCTGTGTTTTAGATTTCGGCCCCCTTATGTGATTGAGTTTGACACCCCTGCATTAAAGCAAGGTGTAATGTAGCATGTGTGTTTTAGCTTGCTGAGAAATACAGCTCTCAGTACCAGTGTACAGAGATTTGTACATTTCACAAAAAGACCAAACCATTACCAATTTAAAAAGCAATGTGAAAAATGTGTTTATTTACATTACTATTTATATATTTGCTAGAAGTTTCCAAAAACAAGTTGGTATCACAACTGGATAGAAGCACAGAGGAGAGATATAGAAGAATAACTGTAGCAAGTTTTTCTCAGAACATGAAGAAAAATACTGTAATAGGACAAAAGGTAGGAGGTAAATATAACTATACACATATATACTCATTGGCTCCAAATGCATTAGGTGCTGGGTAAGCATGAAACGCATTAGGCAATACACATGGGGTATTTGTTGCTTTTAATGTATTGAAATAAATTATTGTTTTTAACTAACCCAGAGTGGTATATGAGTTTATATATGTGTATTTACCCTCTGTTAATCACTAGGGTGTGTCTCCTTAGTACCACTCAGTTTAGTGCATACCTTCAGTTCTTGGGATTCCTATTTTTGGTTTTTAGGAGGTAAATGTAGATCAAACGTAAATAAGGTTGAAACTGAGAAGATGTGGATAATGAAAGGAATTAAAAAAGGAAAGGGTACAGAAAGAGAGGGGGAAAGAAGAGCTGGAATGAGACATACAGTGTCACAAATGTCAGGGAAATAAAACACGGAGAAAAAAAAAGAACTGACTTTTGGAACTCCAAGGGTAAAGTGGAGAGGTGATATGCTGCACTGTAAAATATGGAGTAAGTAGGACAGAAGGCCTGGAATAATAATAGATAGAGAGAGAGTGAGAGAGAGAGTATGAGGATTGGGGAGACATGGCGAAGATGAAACTGAATAAGGCAGTGAGAAGAATTTTCCAGGAATACAAAGTGGCATGGAGATATAAATTCATATTAAGCAAATGATAAACAGAAAGTTTTTCAAAATATTATATAAAACAGGACAAGGAGATTGTTCACTGATTTGTAAAAAAACGTCTCTTTGCCTATTGATAAAAAATGCCAAGGGAAAAGAGATCCCTGCTGGGAGTTTGTTAAGGTGTTTGGAAACTTAGGGGCTGATTTACTAATCCACAAATCCGAATCCAAATGGGAAAAATTCAGATTGGAAACAAACATTTTGCAACTTTTTCGTATTTTTTCATCGCCGTTACGACTTTTTCATAAATTGTCGCGACTTTTTCGTAGCCGTTACAACTTGCGCAAATTGTCGTGACTTTTTCGTAGCCGTTGCGATTTGCTCGTATATTGTCGCAACTTTTTCGTATTGAGCACTCGTAAACGGCGGGCAAAGCTTTCAGACTTTGCATGATTTTGGAAGCCTCCCATAGGACTCAATGGCACTCTGCAGCTCCAACCTGGCCCAAGGAAAGTCTCCCATAGGGCTCAATGGCACTCTGCAGCTCCAACCCGGCCCAAGGAAAGCCTCCCATAGGGCTCAATGGCACTCTGCAGCTCCAACCTGGCCCAAGGAAAGTCTCCCATAGGGCTCAATGGCACTCTGCAGCTCCAACCTGGCCCAAGGAAAGCCTCCCATAGGACTCAATGGCACTCTGCAGCTCCAACCCGGCCCAAGGAAAGCCTCCCATAGGACTCAATGGCACTCTGCAGCTCCAACCTGGCCCAAGGAAAGTCTCCCATAGGGCTCAATGGCACTCTGCAGCTCCAACCCGGCCCAAGGAAAGTCTCCCATAGGGCTCAATGGCACTCTGCAGCTCCAACCCGGCCCAAGGAAAGTCTCCCATAGGGCTCAATGGCACTCTGCAGCTCCAACCCGGCCCAAGGAAAGTCTCCCATAGGGCTCAATGGCACTCTGCAGCTCCAACCTGGCCCAAGGAAAGTCTCCCATAGGACTCAATGGCACTCTGCAGCTCCAACCTGGCCCAAGGAAAGTCTCCCATAGGGCTCAATGGCACTCTGCAGCTCCAACCCGGCCCAAGGAAAGCCTCCCATAGGGCTCAATGGCACTCTGCAGCTCCAACCCGGCCCAAGGAAAGTCTCCCATAGGGCTCAATGGCACTCTGCAGCTCCAACCCGGCCCAAGGAAAGTCTCCCATAGGGCTCAATGGCACTCTGCAGCTCCAACCTGGCCCAAGGAAAGTAACGATACTGAAGCTTGAATGAATCCGAAACTTTCGTACTCGGCGCGACGGCTACGAAAAAGTCGCGACAATTTGTGCAAGTCGTAACGCTACAAAAAAGTCGCGACAATTTCCAAAAAAGTTGTAACGGCTACGAAAAAGTTGCGACAATTTATGAAAAAAATCACAAAATACCGATCATAACGAAAAAAACGCATTCGGACGCTTTTCGGACATTCGTGGATTAGTAAATGTGCCCCATAGAGTAGAGAAATCACAGAGAAAGATAGGGAGGCAAATAGTCCAGGATTAGACAAGAAGGATGGAAGAGAAAGAAAGAAGAATGTAAGAATTCTTATCTCAATGCTTTTATGTTACAATCATAGATTCAATACATTTATATTATTTTAATACATATGTCTATAGATTCCACTTTCATAATAATTCATGGAAGAATTTATTCGAACAAACAATAATTTTGCACAGTCATTACTACATCTTCTTTTAATCCATTCCCTATTGAAAAACATCTGCGCTACATAGAATTAAGTACAACAGATAAGCTGAGAGGCATCTAGAGAAAATGCTCAGTAAGCAGCCTTGTACATGTGTATTGATGAGCCACTGTACATGGACTTAGATAGCAATTGCATATAAAACAGCCAAGAAAAAGAACATCTATACCTCATCTGCAGGAAAAACAATAGACAGAAAGAAGGAGGAAACTGGGGCATAACACAATGGGTGGTATTGCAGTGAAACTGCTCTGGTTAACTGGATTCAGTTCTGACTTGGGGACTCTTTACATAGAGTTTTCATGTTCTACCAATGTTGGCCTGGTCATCAGTTTCCACCCACACTGCAAAAACAGATGAATTGTCTCTTGATACCATACAATAGTGGGACTGGGAGGAAACATACACTGTAAAATTCACTGGGGCTCAAGGGGAATGATGGAAATGGTAAAGCAATATGTAATGTTTTGGAGCTATATAAATACACATAATATTTAAGAAGAGCATCATAGTTTGGATAAGAAGCAACATATTTTACTGAAGGGAGAAAAAGAAAATTGAAATGACTTTACAGAAAGGGAGATAGGTATAAAAAGCCTTCCGTTATACTGGCAGAGTGAGTTATTGTAGACAAAGGGCAATACATTGTTTGGAAGGGATGTATACTGGTGGTGGTGTGCATTGTATTAGTTATCATATCAATGGCAGCAGCAGAATTACCAGAGAATCTGTGATTTCCAGGAGGACAATAATTCTGTGGTCCTTTATGTGCTGTAAACCTCTTTATCAGTAAGTAGGTAAAGCTGATGCAAGGGTGGGGGGCAGTGCAAATGTTGCACCTGGGTCTGTAGGGCTTCAATGTAATTTGCTTCTTTATAACATTTCTAACATTGCAATGCTCCAATTGGCTACAGGCTTTTCTTGCTTTAGGGCGAGGGCACACAAAGCGTATATACACTTCTCACGGACCTGCGTTTTCCGGCCAGGCTACTTTCCTGTGATGCGCTGTGTGTCTGCATTTATAAATGCACGGTGTGTCCTCAACCTTAGGGGTGTTCTAAGGAACTTACTAGTTAGCTAGATGTTTTTCTTGCTCCATGAACATTCTAATACTCTTCCTAGTTAAAAAGTTTACTTTTAACAGTTACTTTTAACAGTTACTCGTTTTTCTAGCCCTATGAACATACTAATGATCTTATTGGCTAAAGGTTGGTTGTGGTTTTGACCTCATTTAATTTGGCTACACTTAAAAGCAGTTACATAAGACACTAAAGGTGTCATAAAGGGGCCTGTAACCCAGACAGCTAGATGTCAAAGCCAAATATCAGTTTGGTTGTTTTACCCTTGAGCAACATTTAATATGAAAAAAATAGGGAAGCAATGCAAGTATGAAAAAAGTTCATAGGGGTTGACCAATAAGGGCTGTGATTGGGTATTTGGTAGCCCCTATATGGACTGGCAGCCTACTGGAGGCTCTGTTTGACAGTACACTTGGTTTTATACCTCCAAAACTTGCCTTCAAGTCAAACATTCAAAAATGAGCACTCGTTTGAGACCACGGGGAGCAACATTCAAGGAATTGGGGAGCAACATGTTGCTTACGAGCCACTGGTTGGGGATCATGGTCTAAGTTTTCCTTTTGTGTTAGTTCTGCATCCTAAGGATTGCTCCAGCACAATATGGCTGCTTTGGTGCTGGAGTGACTCCCACATCCATTCCATAACAATCTATATTTCTCTGTAGTAAGCTGGCAGTTTTAGTCTAAACATTCCTAAAGTAAGTAATACCTGTCAATTAATACGTAATGCATTGTATTTAACAAAGCAATAGATATATCTCAACTAACAAATGGCTTTGAGAAGAATGCGTGAGTTGTAATCAACAACCGGAGGGCCTTTAATTGGCCATCCGCTATGATAGATAAACACAAGCCAAATGCACCGGGCTACAGCAAAATAATTTATAATGTTCCAAGAGTGAAATGTATGCGATTGTGAGGACTAGTAATGCATTATCTAGCAATGGTTCCTTTCTCTGGGGAGCCTCAGCCAGGCTGTTTGCACAACAGAGGAAGAGATTGGAGAGGCAGGTGCTTATGTATTGTGCCTTGCAGTGAGAGGAAAATAAAGAGAAAAGGGAATGCATCGTGAAAGCTGGCAGCGAGCTGTATAATTTATAGTGAGAGGCTGCTGCGGAACAAGTGGTGGCTATACATCTTCCAACATAATAGGTGCTAGTCAACCTGCGCTACAGCTCTGAACTTCAATTCACTGTTAAAATGTTCCCAAGCACAGGCTGCCAGTGTCCAAGCATACTAATAGCAGCCATAGAGGGAGACATGTACAGGGCACTGAGTGACACGGAAGATCCATAATCAATACCCTGCACTTCTTACAAGCTTTAAGTGAAATAATGAGATACCAGCGAGCTTAAAGGGCAACAAGCAAGCAAGAAATTTGTTTGTCATTACTGTGAATTACAGAACAACACAAGTTGGATGGGAAATAACCCCCAAAGAAATAAAATATACAGTTACAGCACATTCAGTGTAAATATTTCTAAACTTACCCACAACCCATTAGTCTAATACCACTGCCAGTAATATTTAATTAATATAGCTTCCCTTAAAATACTTTATATCTGACCCATTTTAGCCCTTATATACATTCATTTGGTCCCATCATTCACTACTCTATACAGTCCTGCAAGTGAGTAAATGCTGAAGGCTACTGACCAGGTCTGTGCCCAGGTTCTGCTGAGTGCTGACGATCATCCTGGCAGAAGGCTGTGCTGTTGGAGTTGGTCTCCTCTTCCTCAGCAGTGCAGGCAGCGGGTATGTCTCCTCACAGCTCTCTGTGTGTATCTCTCTCCCTCACGCTACCAGCGAAGGCCAATCTTATATTGACCGAGGGAATTAATCAGAAAGACAGCACAAAACCCTGACTCTCAGCGAAATTACCCTCAGTGAAGAGGAGGTGGGGAGCTGCACTGCCATACTAAGGAGTGAAGGGAGGGGGTAAGGGGAAGCTCACAGGAGTGCCTTATTGCAGAAGGATTTCTACTACTGGGAATGCCCCACAGATAAATAGTCCCTAGAGTAATGAGTTTTTTTTAATGGAAAATATATTGCTAGTACAGAGTCAAATGGCTGTAAAGCAAGCAAGGGTTTGATAAATGAACACGCTGAAGAAGAGTGGCTTGCTCTTTTTAAAGTGGCAGTAATATTCTTCTAAATGTGCCTACGGGAACTCTTATCATATGATAATGGAATATATATGTATATTAGGCTGCAGGGGAAGGCAATTCTTCTTTTACATTTTGAAGATGGCTCAATCCATAATTAGGAGCTCTAATCTTGCTGGAATGCTCTGGGGGAGGTCTACTGACACTAGTAGGTTCCTAAGCTGCAGTAGAAATGAACCAGACTGTACATGTCCCCTATAACGATTATATGAAAATGGGATAAAGGATAGAACTTTTGGGGCAAGATTTTAAAATGGGGGTTTGTAGGAAAAGAATTATTGCACAATGTGCATATTGCTCTTCTGTGAGAAGCTCCTGACTTTCAAAATCATTCATTAGCAATAGCTGCAGACAACTTTCATAGCCAGCTGAACAAGTGTTAGGCTAATGCCCCAGGGTGCGAGTTAGTCGCCTGCGATAAATCTCTGCTACCACGGGCAACTAACTGCCAAAGAGGATCGCTTCAGTTTTCCAAAGTCACACAAAGTTTCCTCCTGAGGGCAAATTTGCACGACTTTGAAAAGCCAAAGCGATGGGCATATGCGGAGGGTGACTTTTTTGTTTGGGGAAACTAAAGATGGGCCATACATAGACTGCCCTAAAGCTTATGTGAGACTTAGTGGATTTGCTGCTGGCATAAAAAATTAACCCCCCAACTACCTCTTGCGATTCCCACTGATTTCCAGGGATACTGTGCAAAAGTGCGGGTGAGCGTGCTTTTTTTACCCTAAAATGCTTAGGATGTAAAGGTATTCATACATGCACATCTGTGAGGGGTTCTCCATCCATTTGTGTTTGGGATCAGTTAGCTTAAATGTGTTCAGGTTAGTTTTATAGCTAGAAAGGCATTGGGTGCTGACATCCCAGGCACATTATATACAGTCCAATGCAGTCTATATTTACAAAATCAGCACATTATATGAAGTGAGATGCAGAGGGTACTGGAACCCCAGCCACATTATATATAGTGAGATGCAGTGGGTACTGGAACCCAAGGCACATTATATACAATGAGATGCAGTGGGTACTGGAACCCCAGGCACATTATATACAGTGAGATGCAGTGGGTACTGGAACCCCAGGCACATTATATACAATGAGATGCAGTGGGTACTGGAACCCCAGGCACATTATATACAGTGAGATGCAGTGGGTACTGGAACCCCAGGCACATTATATATAGTGAGATGCAGTGGGTACTGGAACCCAAGGCACATTATATACAATGAGATGCAGTGGGTACTGGAACCCCAGGCACATTATATACAGTGAGATGCAGTGGGTACTGGAACCCCAGGCACATTATATATACAGTGGCTTGCAAAAGTATTCGGCCCCCTTGAACTTTTCCACATTTTGTCACATTACAGCCACAAACATGAATCAATTTTATTGGAATTCCACGTGAAAGACCAATACAAAGTGGTGTACACGTGAGAAGTGGAACGAAAATCATACATGATTCCAAACATTTTTTACAAATAAATAACTGCAAAGTGGGGTGTGCGTAATTATTCAGCCCCCTGAACCACCTTTTGCTGCAATTACAGCTGCCAGGCTTTTAGGGTATGTCTCTACCAGCTTTGCACATCTACAGACTGAAATCCTTGCCCAATCTTCTTTGCAAAACAGCTCCAGCTCAGTCAGATTAGATGGACAGCGTTTGTGAACAGCAGTTTTCAGATCTTGCCACAGATTCTCAGTTGGATTTAGATCTGGACTTTGACTGGGCCATTCTAACTCATGGATATGTTTTGTTTTAAACCATTCCATTGTTGCCCTGGCTTTATGTTTAGGGTCCTTGTCCTGCTGGAAGGTGAACCTCCGCCCCAGTCTCAAGTCTTTTGCAGACTCCAAGAGGTTTTCTTCCAAGATTGCCCTGTATTTGGCTCCATCCATCTTCCCATCAACTCTGACCAGCTTCCCTGTCCCTGCTGAAGAGAAGCACCCCCAGAGCATGATGCTGCCACCACCATATGTGACAGTGGGGATGGTGTGTTCAGAGCGATGTGCAGTGTTAGTTTCCCGCCACACATAGCGTTTTGCATTTTGGCCAAAAAGTTCCATTTTGGTCTCATCTGACCAGAGCACCTTCTTCCACATGTTTGCTGTGTCCCCCACATGGCTTGTGGCAAACTGCAAACGGGACTACTTATGGTTTCCTGTTAACAATGGCTTTCTTCTTGCCACTCTTCCATAAAGGCCAACTTTGTGCAGTGCACGACTAATAGTTGTCCTATGGACAGATTCCCCCACCTGAGCTGTAGATCTCTGCAGCTCCCCCAGAGTCACCATGGGCCTCTTGGCTGCATTTCTGATCAGCGCTCTCCTTGTTCGGCCTGTGAGTTTAGGTGGACGGCCTTGTCTTGGTAGGTTTACAGTTGTGCCATACTCCTTCCATTGCTGAATGATCACTTGAACAGTGCTCCATGGTATGTTCAAGGCTTTGGAAATCTTTTTGTAGCCTAAGAGATAGAGATAGGTCTTAATACTCAGTCACATTGTTTTCTGGGGGACTTTATTTTAATTGCATCACAGCCTCAAAGTCATTAGACAGTGTAGGACTCACGTACAATGAGGGGCCTTGATGTGGCACGTGAGCTTACATATTTTGGCCGAAGTGTGGTACTAACACCTAATTTTTTGTAAAAATTATTTTTAAAGGCAAACTAAGCGCTGGCAAACTTCCTTTCTCTTTGTGTATAATTAATGGCTTTTTATCGTTTATAGCAGCTGGTCAACTTCAGATTGGCACAATAGTGTGTTTCTAGCAGCTGGTCAACACTACAGCGTGGGTTAGACCGAGCGCTGGCGATTTCTTTCTGTGTTTTGTGTACTTTTTGAAGCCTAAGCCTGCTTTAAATTTCTCAATAACTTTATCCCTGACCTGTCTGATGTGTTCTTTGGACTTCATGGTGTTGTTGCTCCCAATATTCTCTTAGACAACCTCTGAAGCCGTCACAGAGCAACTGTATTTGTACTGACATTAGATTACACACAGGTGCACTCTATTTAGTCATTAGCACTCATCAGGCAATGTCTATGGGCAACTGACTGCACTCAGACCAAAGGGGGCTGAATAATTACGCACACCCCACTTTGCAGTTATTTATTTGTAAAAAATGTTTGGAATCATGTATGATTTTCGTTCCACTTCTCACGTGTACACCACTTTGTATTGGTCTCTCACATGGAATTCCAACAAAATTGATTCATGTTTGTGGCTGTAATGTGACAAAATGTGGAAAAGTTCAAGGGGGCCGAATACTTTTGCAAGCCACTGTATAGTGAGATGCAGTGGGTACTGGAACCCCAGGCACATTATATACAGTGAGATGCAGTGGGTACTGGAACCCCAGGCACAATATATGCAGTGAGAAGCAGTGGGTACTGATGGCAGATATTCAGGCCCTGGCACTATAACATTGGCACTGATACACAATATTGATTTGTTTCCCAGTTATGCAGTCTTATGAGGGCTCCACTGTAACAGACTAGAAATGAACAAAACAATGACAAGTAAGAGAAAAAGGGCAAAAAACAACAACAAAAAATATATAAAAGCACAATTAGCTTTCTCAGTGGTGATACGGGTATTATAGATGCAGGTGACAAAAAAAATATTTAATTTCAGTGATTCAGCCATTAGAACATATACAGTATACTACCTGTGGGAGTTGGATGATGATACAGTATAGTACCATACACAACATTTGAAAAATGCAAAGAGGGACAAAAATGTTTTGGCCATGCTCATTTTTTGTGCATGTGACCACCCTTTAATACCATGCATATTTTACTAAATTTGGCATTTTATTTAAAGTTTGAACACATTTCTGAGGGTTTTGAGGTCTTGTTTTATGTGTTATAGAGTTTTGCTAAAAGAGGTGAAATTGCCCTTTTGCCTAAGCTGCCAGTCTTGGTTCCCCCAAGAGACCCGTTTAGCTTATTAGTTGTAAATGCAGGTGTAGCTTGTTAAGTTTTTCTGGGCTCTCTGCCAAAAACCCACTCATTTAATTAAGTTTGAGGAACATAGTAACTAAGTGCAGGTGTAGTTTGTTAACTTTTCAGTGCTCTCTGCCAAAAGCTACTTTTTAATTAAGTTTGAGAAATATTGTTTCTTTTTTTGCATTCAGTGCAGGAAATCAACAGGAAATGAGAGACTTTTCAGAAAGAATTGGGGACTGCGGGCTGAGCTGTCAAAATCGGGACTATCCCATGAAAATCGGGACAGATGGGAGGTATGGGAGTATGTATGTTAACAACCTTTAGATCATTCTTATCAGTCTTGATTTTCAGTTTGTAACATCACCCCAGCCCTGCCTACATCTGTGCCTTGATTGGTCAATTTTACTGTCTGTCAAGAGAGCTGTGCTGTTTGGAGAAGCCATAAGAAGATTCAATCAGAGCACAGCTGATTACAACAGAACCGGAGCTTGCAGGAATTCAAGAAGATTTCCCATATGTTAAAGATTCCAGAGCAGTATTGGCTTAGCTTCTTTAGCCTTATTGAAAATCTGCCTATGGCGATGCATAGGCCTTTTCAGAGCAGTTATTCGCCCGCAGTAGCAGAGATCTAGTAATCTAGTGCAGCAATTATTCAGATTGGCTATATGGCAACACATAAACATAATCTATGTTATTGTAACACCCACTCTCCCCTCCAGGGATTTCCTGAGTGTAGACCCTACACTGAAGAAATGCATTCAGAACCTCTGGATGTAATCAGTTTTATGCATAAACATTTAGAGTTTTTTTTAATGGTGTGGCCTATGAGACATGACTACAAAGCTCAGTATCAGACTGGCCCACAAGGATACCAGGAAAACTGGCCCAGGAGTCAATGGAGGAGTCTCCAGCTTACCCAGTCGTTTGGCTTTATATGGCTTTACCACAAACATCCCCATTTCTGGTTCAGAACAAATAAACAAGATAGAGAGAAGGATATAAGATATTATGTAAAGAGAAGAGACTTAAGAGAATAAAGAAGTTTAGTGAATGGGCCTGTGGTCTCAGGTTGTCTGGTGAGCTCCTGGCAACTCAGTTCTACTGAGGCCCAGCTCTGCCCCTCCCATTACCCCATTCACCCATTTTCCCACCCTGTTACCTCATCAGCCCCCCCCCCCAAGTGGCCGCCCCCAACCCAAAGGTTGTATTGTTAACAAAAAAGGTGGCAACCCTACACCCTGTAACTGCGCAACTGGGATTTTCAGTGTGAACTGTATAGAATTCAATAAGAGCTTCATCCCATGCAATTAGCAAACTTTCTAAAAATAATCAAAGATTCTGCACAGTTTCTGAAATAATCAGGTTTTACTCTTAACTATCCTCTCAGCAATCTGCCTCTCTACATGCAGCCTTTATGCTGGAGTTAAGCGGTTTTGTTGTAAGAAGAGGTAATTAGCTGAAATACATCACCTAGGCACAGGCCAGTGCAGTATCAGAGCTAATTATCCAGTGAAGAAAACAACTCCAGAGCAAAACATTTATGTAGAGACACAGATTGCTGTGAGGGGGAGAGTAAAGAGTAAAGTTCGTTATTCCAGGAGTGGTAAACAATTTTCAATTGATTCCCTTTAGAATGTTTCTTATTTCTATAAGATGAAGCTGGTTGTTTTCATCATACTTTCGCTTTAATAAAGGGGCCTGAAGCTACAGCTCCATCAGCTGATTATGAATCCAGCCCTGCAAGTAGATACAAAGATTTTCTGTGCAGAATTACATAGATGTATTCCTTTTACTGTACATAGGGAATAGGATACTTAAGTAAACAGTAAAATCCACATTGGGTAAGTTCATGTATAGGATTTTAATTTAGAGACTGACAAAATTGTGACTTGTGCTCTCCCTAGTGGTTATATCTAACACAGTTCTTTGCTTTTCTCTCTCACAATGCTTTGTTCTAAATCAGTTCAAGGACTGGTTAATTCTACTATTAATTTGTATTGAGTTCTCAATTTAATGGGATGGAAATGTATTTATTTCTAAAATAGCACAGGTCTTATCTTCATTCATTTGCATTCATTTCTGCTCCTTACTTGTTGGCAGCATTGCAGCAGTAGAAAAGCAACAGTACAAGAGCTGCTGGCATTCAGAAAACAATTACGTCTGCTTTATAGCAGGGACAGTTTTCCTCCTATTTTTGCTTTGGTTTCTCGGCTTAAAGAAGGATTTTTTGCACATAAAGCAACAACATGCTGTTGATCTTATCATTACCGCAAATTTCCAGTTTTGTAGCTCTGGGAAAATGTCTGCACCTCCCTTCACCTTTACCATCATCCCTTATATGTGTTTTTAGAGCCTACTGTATGTAATATAACACTGCCCCTCCCTTTACCTTAATCCCTTATATTTGTTTTTAGAGCCTATTTAATATAGCTCTAAGCCAAGGTGCTAAGGAGCACAAAATGATACTATTTAAGCCCCTGAACAGAGAATTGCATCTGGGCAATAGTCTGTATACTCTTAATCTGATTAAAAATCCATTGGGAGGATTCTCGTACAGGATTCTCTTACTCCTTGCAGCCCCTGGCACTCCATAGCCTGTATGCCAAACTATGTTCCAAAGGCTATCTAAGTGATTAAATGAAGGGTGATTTTTGTTTTTAGTGAGGCTAATTAAAGCAACCCATTAATACCTAATTGCACAGTTAAATGGATATAATACCCCACATGGTAGGGTAAACAGTGCCAATCGCTTAATACACATAGCAGGATATTTACAGTGCCAGCTCCATGTATAATACCCCTAGAACAAATGGCAGGATATATACAATTCCAATGCCATGTATAATACCCCTAGAACATGAACCGTATTTCTCTATTCTTAGCTTTTGTTAATAGTCTGTGCAATAAATGCACTACTCCTAACAACACAGCCACAGTCCAGTAATATTGCTTGAGTCCTCTTTGTTGGGTGTTAGGAAGAATTATAATAGCGATGATGATATGTTGTCTTACAAGCATGTACTTTGTAGGTCTGCGTCTTACAGGTATAGGGAGGTTATGATATGGATTCTCCCTTTTCTGCATGCTACTTTGTGGTGTATTGGGGTTATTTTACATAAAATATTTTCAGCCCCTGCTTGACCCCTCCGATGTGAACCATCAGAACCTTGGCCATTGAATGCCTCTGCTGAGCTGGAATTGAACAGTGGTTATTATTAAAGTGAATTTTATAATATAACTGAATAATATGATAATAATAACAATTATAATAATGATAACAACAATAATAACTGAATAATATGAATGTCAGAGCACAAAGTATTATTGGAGTGGGTCCATCAGTCCATTGCATACAGCTGGCCATACACCATGTGTGGGTTCCAAATTATCTCCCCAACATTTTTTTGTACCATTGTACCAATAGGCAGATCAATTATCCCCATGTATTAATATCGACGTATATCTGACGATATCCTTGGGTGACCTACAATACAACTTCATTGCCAGTGTTCTTTGATGTTCCTATGTCACCATGTGTTGCCATAAACAGCACTGATCATGAGCAAACCCAGCAAACCCAGAAACCTAAATTCAAGGGTGTCTGTAGTTTGGTTTGTGGCAGGTAAGTGGTTAAATGATCTGTGCACACCAGTGTTTGTGAGCTGCTATCTAATTTTGAAGTAGGAACTAACTGACTGCAACTTCAGCCAACCATTAGGTTGTAATTGGAGCGGATCAAAGGGACAACATTAGTCTAAATGGCACACATGTAGAGCCTATTTAGTCACTCTTTTTGTCCTGAAAATTACTTCTAGCTTATAGCTAAATATCTGTGCCGAGATTAGTTATCTGTTCTAGAAGATAGCTGTAATAACATAAAGTAGTAGTTCTTTGTTATACCTATATATGCTCCCACTACAAACTGCGCTCTGGTTTTTGCCCGTCACACCAGCAACACACACACAATATGTATAACCTTTAAGCAACGGCAAGCAAGCTATTTCAGGCATTGTGTAACTCGGGCAATTTCCAGCTCAGCGTGGGACAACTGAACGCTCCTGTGTGTGCATCAGTGAGTCTGGGGATTCCCACAGAAATATAATACTTAAATAAACTACTTTGTTTTACATAATACCTGAGCAGTAACTGAACTGAATCGTATTTTTTGCGAAGTTTTCGTACCTTGTGTATTTTTGCAGATTTTTTCAGCTAATTTGCGTGACTTTTTTGTACTGTGCAAAATATGCAACAAAATCGTATGCGCTGAGTACGAAAGTTTCATTCAAGCTTCGGTATCGTGACTTTCCTTTGGCCAGGCACAGAAGGATCAAAGTCAGAAAGGTTTCTCCGCCGTTTACGATCATTTGGATATGAAAATTTAGTGACTTTCAGATCACCAATGCGATATTATCGTGACTAATACAATATTGCGATTTTTGCGATCATCAGAAATTATCGTATCTAATCTGAATTTTAACGATTTTGGGATTCGAACTAGTACTTTGATGAATCAGCCCCTAAGTAAAGTATTTTTTTTCGTATTTTATTTTGATAGGATATTTCTAGTTATTCCTTTTGTTACTAGAAACAAGTTAACCGAACCTGGGAGGGGGTCACCCTAAAAAGGACCCTCTTGTATCCAGACAGGCTGATACAATATAAAAAGCAATGTGTTGTAATATCCAGTAAGTGAAATTTTTCAGCTGATCAGAAAAGCAGATAAATGGAACGTTTGGAGGGGAGTGGGAGGGGATGTTGAGCCACAACATCCTGTGGCATAATATACACTAGTCATCTTATCATCCCTACTGCTGTGCACTTGTGTCTCAATTACAACTGCATTTCTTAGGACCAATGGTAAGTGGAGTATATGGCACAGGTCTTTGTACCAGGTGTGATAGGGGGCTAGAGTCCAGCACCACTAGAAGTCAGCAGGGGCATGATGGAGTTAAGGATGCACTCGAACTTCTGGACTTAAAGAGTCCTTATTTAAACATAAAGAGATGAAATTTGTTATTAAAAAAGTTCTATTCTTTAACCCATTTTATTTGTTTTAGAGCTTATTTACAATGTCCCAGACCAGGTCTTAAGGATAACACCATTGGGCCCATGCACAGTGCAAACTGCCCTTGGGCAATAGTCTCTCCATGTTTAATAGCCATAAATACACGGATCACCACCTCAGAGCTTATGGCAGAAGAGTATTTGGTTAAAATAGGATGGGTTGATGAAAGGGTAGAATGTGGAGAGTAAGTATTATAGCAAAGAGAGTTTACAGGAACTTAAAATTAGGCAAAAATGTACAACAATTTGTAATAGAAATAAGTAAAGGAGGAGTGTGGTCTATAGGGAACCTCTTCTCATCAGTCATCAATAAGGACCATCAAGTCAGGTCTGGATTGACTTTAATTGTGCTTGTATCCATAAAGTAGAGAGTTCTGGTAAGAGGTGGTCCCTCAAAGTCAAAAAGGAGGGAAGGGATTGCCCTGGAAGTTTATAAAAGGAAGTAAGTAGCTGGCTCTGGCCTCTTTAGCAGATAAACTCCAAGGATCTGAGGTATCTGTAAGGAGACATATATGTGGTGGGGGAAGCAAGGGCACTGGGAGGATGTGGTTACATTAGAGAGGCTGGCACCATGGTGGCGCAATGATTCTAGGTGGAAGCAGAATCTCAGGAGGGAGGGCTTAGGAAGGCATCATGTAGTGAGAACTCCTGTATTATGTTTTACTCATAATAGTGAGACTGTGTGAACAACTGAGAGAGCTAACAAAGCTGTGAAAGGGATTGTGAATTAAATTGCTTTGGTCTGCAAAACCTTTTGGTCTCCTTTGTAACAGTGTTTTTTTGTGACAAACACCAAGGAACTGAATGTGAGTGCATTATGTGCATTATGTTTTAAATTACTATTTAAATTTCTTTGCACATTTTTCACTGAAGTCTGAGGATGCACAGATAGCGGAGGGATCTGCTTGATTGAATACTACAGGCAATACTTTAACCATTGGTTTGTAAGCAGGCATTTCTGCTGACTGGTGGAGGTTTTGGATTATACATAAGGACTTTTACTACAGCATGCATCTAAGGAATGTCTGAGCCTATATACTATTTCTTCAGATTAAATGGGAAATACACCTCTAATATTTCCTATAACACTGGGTGTTAATTTGGATAATTGAACATGCTACACTATATGAGCTCCTGATTTTTGCCATAGGAGCTGATCTGTTTTTATATTGTGGGATTGTTGGGAGACTATGTGAAGATCGGCGAAATAAATCAATCCTGAAGGGCTAATATCCCCTTATACCTGTTGTTTAAAGAGGCCTTATAAGACCATATACACAGAGTCTTGTTAGTTTATTTCCAACCAAGAAAGATGCTTGTAGACAATGCAGTACTGGGGTTCCTGCCCGTTTTGGAAAGGAATTATATATCTTGCTGTATTGAAATTAAATTGTTATCCATTTAACTAGCATTGTGGGATGTGGTTTCAGGAAGCAACCCCCACCCTCTGTTGAGCAGAACTGGCAGCTGAATTATTCTGGATTATTTTACAGAGAGTTTTAGAAAGGCTGTTCCCATACACTTATGGTTTCTTTCAACATCATTTTATATGATGTAACACTACAGCAGCAAGAGGCAGGAGAATTCTCCATGCCTGACCCTAAACCACAATCATTTATATTTAAGTCAAACAAACAACATAATATATAAATAGAATATATTGTCTGAGAATGTTGTGCAAGTTAGGCTTATGGATTAGTAGTCTCAGAATAACCATAATACATTATGTGTGGCTAAGTCTATTGACAATAACCATAGTGCAGAAAGGTGTGTGCAGTCATTTTGACTAATGTGCTCGGTGGTTTAAGTGTACCCCTCACTGCTGCCATTTGCATGATAATTACAATGCTGGATACACTGTATCTTCTCATCCATAACTATTAAGAGATTGGAGCGTAAAAATCATTAGAAATAATGTCAGGGGAAATTAATGTAGAGCTGGGGAAATGAATTTGAGCAGTACTTTGTGCTTTCCTCCCTTGCCACTGCCCATGGCTGCCAATGACAATAATAGGGCTCCTTCTAGATGACATGCTATAGTGACTATTTTGCACCTGGGGAATCTTGTCCCTCCAATGACAAAAGTACAGTACAAACTTGGTTTTACATTAATTTACCTTGCCCTACAAGGGCCCAAGATGTCAAGTTTCTGTCCTGTATTCCCTTGATATAAACAATGACTTAAATGGGATATTGTTGTCCAACTTAGATGTGTTAAAATGTGAATTGCTACAGGGAAGAGGGGGCAGCCCTGGAGTAGGAGATGTATGTATGTATATCTTTATTTATAAAGCGCTACTTATGTACGCAGCGCTGTACAGTAGAATTCATTAATACAGACAGGGGGGTTAAAGATAATGGATAAATACAAAAGATAATGGATAAATACAAAGTACAACAATAAATACAATAAATACAAGGTGCAGTTGCAATAAGAGTCAGAAACACAAGATGAAGGAGGTCCCTGCCCCGTAGAGCTTACAATCTATCTATATAGATGGAGCATCAAGGCATCGACATTGCCCTTCACTGCACACCAGTTGGGAAGCACATGGGGCACAGTCATGAAATTGGCCAAAGACAGAAGTGGAAATGCTTGTTGCTGCCAATGGGCGTAATAAGTGAATGTTGATGATAAAGGTAAGTCCTAGATGGAAGTTATTGTTCATAATAGCTATAGCAAGCAAAGGCAATCATTAGCAGCTACTGTAGGCAGACTTCTGTGCTTATGTCACAAAAGGTCACATGGTTTTCTTTATGTTACAAAAAGTCACGTGTTTTTAAGGATTCAGATTTGGTTCGGCCAGAGACATGGATTTGGCCAAATCCCAAACTGAATGCTGGATTCGGTGCATAAATCTTTTTTTTCATTGTTTTCTTTCATGGTCTTTACAGTATGTATCTTAGGGAACAATAGAAGTAACCGACGGACACACATCTATTTTGATTGGAATTACACGTTTGCATTGCCATACTAACAAATTAACAAACAGAATCAGAATTTAGGTATTCAACTGCACAGCCTACTGCTCAGACTTGATGCATCAATCCTCAAAGGCACACCGCTCAGCCTTCCAACACGTTTATAAACACAGAGGAGAACACCTTCATGCAGAATATCTGCTAAAAATACTTTTATTTCAAGCCACTGCACACAACATGTTTCGGGATATATAACGCCCTTTATTAAGTGTGAAACATTTTCAACGGACACATACACATACATACTAGTACTCATACTATTCTGCATGAAGGTGCTCTCCTCTGTGTTTATAAAATTAACAAACTGCCACATGTAGATTGCTGTGGGATGTGAAGGAAAACATTTGTAATATTAAGTCTTCTTTAACCAATGCAATGCTTCCTATACATATATTAGGGCCACAAAACCAAATTCCAACCCACATCATAGCACTTGAAAATAACTGAGTGCAAGGGCAATGTTCAATGAGTAATTCTGAACATAAGGGGGCCACCTTGAGTTATAGCCCCCATAAAAGCTTATTGGATTGTTTCAAAGCCATGCCACACAGTTTGCTGTGGTATTGGTCTGGATCTGGAACCCTGTTAGCGTGTTCCAAATAGGAAAAATATCAAAGATCACTTTAGTTAAAGTATCAGTACAGCAAATTACCTTTCAGCAGAAAGTTTCATTCAACTCATATCTCATTAAGTTTTATTTAGCCTGTGAGACAGACAAAGAGAAACAGAGATACTGAGAAAGAATGCTGCTGCTTTGTTTGTATAGTTCTTACAAAAAACCTGTTCACAATTTCAGCTACTGCAAAAATTTGCCCTGTATCTGTTCCTGTTCCTTTTCTGATTTTTCTGGATTTGCTCAGCTATATTTAGTATATTCCTGATATTATCGGTGGCCTCTTCTGTGGGAATAATTTCCACCTGGTCTGTATTTGTTTGATGCTTGCAAAAGACTGATTAACATAGTAGAAGAAGCAGAAAAAAAGGAAAAAAAAATTAGGATACAGAAGGGTCAAAGAGAACCACACGCTATGCATGTTATTTTTTAGGTACTTTGCAAAACAATAATTCAAACCAAGAATGTTTTAAATGAAATGAATACATTGTACCTTTGCCATTGTGAGTGCATGTATATTGCCTAGTAGTGTGGCCCATATCCATAGCTAGAGTGTTATGAATAATAATATTGCAGCTTTATAAAGCTGTCTAAAGTTGTCTAAATATAGATATTATAAGTCACTGAAGAGTTCCATGACCATGTAAAAGCGCAAGGCTGAAGGCCAAATGCTTTTATACAGGTCATGGAACTCTGAGGTGACTTCTAAAATCCTCATATTTTATAACAATGGGTACTTTATTTATTATAATACACAAGTTTCAGTTAGTCATGTAACAGAAATGACATCACTAAGCACCGATTATAAGTGATGACATCACTATTTCTGTTTATAAGTATATTATTTATAGGATATTGTGTATTATATATTTATCTACATAGCGCTACTTGTATAAGCAGCACACACACATTTTTGCAATACAGTATAAACAGGGAGGACAAACATTGCAATAAATGGATATATACTGAGTTACAAAGATAGAGAACCGTGTGCTGAGACGCAATAGGAAGGAGGTCCCTGCCCCACAGAGCTTGTAAAAAATACATTCCATGAACATTATTATTATTACAGGCATGTATTATGCCTTTATTCCATACTATTTACAACAAAACTTTAGTGTTTTATGGCTTCTTAAAGCCAAGAAAATATCAATCCCTGATACAGGGGAATTTGCCAATTAGAAAATAAAAATGTCCCATAGCAAATAACCAGAGAGAAAGGTTTATAGAGCTGTCAGTATTACATTGACAGGAAAATAACTCAACCAAAACAGTTGTAGAGGAAAGGCAGACTCTTCTAATTGAGTTAGTGGATGCAGTAGGTAAAGTCAGCACAGATAGAAGAAACAATCTATATTAGCGCTTCTCACTTAAGATTTCATTACTCATTAAAGAGATAGTGGCAGGTTTTAGATTTTTAAAGTAACCTGTCACACCGTATACAAATGGCTAAATATCCCAATTGCAAAATATCCCCATGACCCCCTAGGAAATGGTTTCTAACATGTACTGGCCAGGGACAGAGCTTTAAACAGAGCATTGTTAGGAGTGATGTTGGGTTTGGGAGCAGGCCAGAACCAACCCTGCCCCATCACCGGGAACAGGGTTTATATTTGTCTGCCAGCCTATCTTGTCTTTCATCCATTACTCCAAGGCCAATGTCAGGCCTAAGACCACACTAAGACACTGAGTGCCAAAAAAGATACAAAGTTTCTCAAAGTTAATTAGATAAGTAACCTTTTGGCAGAGAGGTCAGAATACTCAACGCCTGCACTTTTGTAGGCAAATGCAATGCTTCGTATTCTGAAGTCACCCAAAGTTTCCTTGCTAGAAGTTTGAAGTCAGAGGCAGAGCTAAATTCTGTAAATCATCCTATATTAATATATTTAGGAATCATTTTGCCCTTTAAGTACTTGGGGCCAAAGGCAACTGCTGATGTCTGATTATTGGGAGTGAACTTGCTGGTTGTCATTCCTGAGCTCTCAATGCTGCCTATTCTGTTGCCTAAAATAAAAAAAGGAGGGGGGGGGGGGGTGTGGAGGTGGGGCTGGTCAATGCACATTCCCTTGCCAAAGATGTTTCCAGTAACTTATTCTAATTGCATACATTTCGATAAGAAAGGGTTTTAAGTTATAAGTTTATAGTCATAAATACAATCACCATACTGCATTAAAATAAAACTCATATGGTGGCCCTAACTTTTTTCATATTTTTATAGGCCACCAAACAGGAAGGTACCAGCCTATGAAAAAAAAAAGATCAGAGGTAAACAGTTATGATCCCCACGGAAGGCTTGCCCTAATGTGGGTATGATGGCTTGCCTATTATTGGAAAATTGTAATTAAAAATCTCTGTTTTTGAGATGACTGCAGAACAGTACAGAACTGACTCACAGGACATATTGCATATGGAGTGCCGTTTGTCTAAAGCACATTTTGTCTACAAAAATACATTCTATATACAAAAAACAATCATCAGTACACAGAATTAATGTGTGGACATATACACTGGTAAAAAAATATACAAAAGATATATTTCTAATAAAGAATGGGAACAAAAATCAATTTTGTGCACAAAAGGATATTATTATTATTATATTACAAACTCCATTCTGTAAATCTCAACAAGTATTCTATCTCACAAATGTAGAATATTCATACAACAAAACCAGTTACGAGTAAAGGTACTTACAGATTGAATTATGTAAAACAAAACGTCACCAAATATATAATGGTGTAACTGAATAGCATATTCTAGCTAGATTTTCATGACAAATTAGATGATTGTGACAGAAAGCAAGATTCTATAGCACAGAATTCATTCCATCAACAAAATGAATACTCAGTTCCACAAAACAGATAAAATATCCATTCTGTGAAACAACACCATCAATGAAATTTCTGAACCCTGGGGGAGGGGGTGTGAGGCGATGGGTCGTTGTCTCCAAAGCGTAATGACAAGCGGCAGGGGCAATGACAAAGGAGCGTGGACTAGGGGTAGGCAGAAGAGGCTCCTGCCTGGTGCCCCCCCACTTGTTGTGCCCCAAGGCAGCTGCCTCTTCTGCCTACCCCTAGTTCCGGCCCTGGCTTCATCACATTTTTGTATTGCAGACTTATCAGACTTAGGGTAAATGCTGTTGTTACAATATCGACCTAGGGACATAATTATTATATTGTGTAAGCCATTTGTTTGGTTATTTGGTTGCTATGGGCAAGATCACCAGTGATGTTGGCTTACACAGTATAATACATATGCCTCATAATATGTATGAACAACTACTGAATTTACAAATAGCAATTGTTTGGTGGGATGGCACACGCGGCGGCGTTGCCTCGCAAGGCTTTTTCGGCGATTTGCACGAAATCGCGCCGCCGCGTGTGCCATCCCACCGGCGACTTACATTTTCGCCGGTGGGATGGCAGGTGAAGGCAACTCGGAGAGATTAGTCGCCCGCGAACAGGGAGTTTTGTCGCGGGCGACTAATCTCCCCGTGTGCCAGAGCCCTAAAAAGTAAAATAATTTAAAGAGCCCAGATAAAAAATAAATTACAAAAAGAAGACCACATATTTGTCTCCTGTGTATGACGGTGTGGGAACAGTAAAACCATGAAAAGCATCTAAATGATTCCTTTTCTCCCTGTGCAATAATGCTGCTCCACCTGCTCTGATGAAGGTGAGAGGAGCATGTAATATTACTGAGTGTATTACAATGAAACTTCAGCTTGGCTTATATAGCCTGTTCTTTAGCTCAGCCTACTGTTTCACAGTTTCAAACAAAATGACAATTTGGTAGATTCCTGATCCCTAGAGAAAATTTTCTTGCCTTTTCACCTTCAGGGAAAATAGAGTATTTAATAAAGTAGTTACAAATGTTTTCTGCTCTGTTTAACACAAAATATCTGTTACCTTCTACCTTCCGTTGGGACACACTCCATCAGTGTGGGGAGTAACAACATGCACACAATCATACTTTCAAAAGCATGCTTTATTGTGTGTTAATGTCGTTCAAAATACCCTGCTCTGCCCCAGTCAAACCTTAATGCCACCATACCCCGAGTGCTATACAATAGAAGGGTGTATATATCAAACATACGAATTATATACAAATACCGTATATACTCGAGTATAAGCCGATCCGAATATAAGCCGAGGTACCTAATTTTACCTAAGAAAACTGGAAAAACGTATTTACTCGAGTATAAGCCTAGGCATCCATTTCTTTTAACACACCTGCACACTAGCTTGTGTCTGAGTAGTAAGGGCAGAGTAGTAAGGGCAGCGCCGGATTACTTGTCCAACCGGCCATCCATCTAAATGGTATCATTTTAATTTTGCAAAACCTGATGGGGCTGAACCCTTATTATTCAGTTAAAAGAAACTGCCGGATTACTTATCCAACTGGCCCATCCATAGTAATCCAACCGGCCCATCCGCTGCATGTAGTAAAGGCAGCGCCGGATTACCTATCCAACCGACTAGGGGCATCTAAAAGAGGTTAAAAGCTTGGCAGATGGCATGCTTGGAATTAACATCTTTGTTGGCAGAAGATTGTGGTCAACATTTACTGACTTGACAGGCTTTAACATGACAAAGGCACCATCCTCTTGCTTTAGCAACTGATTTTCCTGTAACTTTCAGTTCTAAGTGACTATTTCAACATGCTCAAGAAGGTCATAAGATTGCAGCTAAAAGCAGAGTTAGTAACAGTCTTTTATATTGCTTGTGCTATGCCTTAAAAATAGAATCCTCCAAATGTAAAACACAAAATGTAAAATAAAATGAAATACCCTACCTCACTTGTTGGTATGTTTTTAACAATTGGCTGTGTAATTCATCCTCTCCAGCCATCGGGCGCACACCGGGCATCCGTCGTGTACGCACGCACGTCATGCATTTAAACATAAAAAAGAGCTGCCATGTTGTTTGCTTTGTCTGGAAGCATCCTCTAAATACAACACTGCTAGGGTCATTCATGTAAAGACTTTATGAAAGTCTTCCTTATTTGTAACACCCCTTTAAATACAGAGCTAAAATACCACTAAAAATACTGAATTCTTTCATGAATGCAGCGCCGTATTACCTCTGCAGCCATCGGGCACGCACCGGGCCCAGCGCCGTAATACCTCTCCAGCCATTGGGCGCGCACCCTGTGCGCGCGATGTGACGTGTGTGCGCGACGGATGTTAGGTTAGTAATATTCAGTAGTACATTCTGTCACTCACTATGGGCTGGATGATTTACTGGCTGATTTCATTTATGTGGCTGAGGACTACTAGGACTCTGAAGCCAGACTCACCAAGGGTCACTGATACCCAATGAGAACATTTTTACACATATGTAGGCTATGTACTTTTTGATAAAACTTTATTGGTAATCATTGAAAACTGTTGTTGTTCTACCTCCTAGCCTAACTCATTACCAGTACCAGTTTTAAAAATAACCTAGTTAAATCCAGAGGAACTGGCCTAAATCACAGCTATGGGTACCTAACTCAGTGGGGAATGACTTTAACAGGAGAATTGAATCAAGCAGTGACACATATATATATATATAAGTCACTTGGGCCCAGTAAAAATTTAGGCCCACAAACTTAGGAACCACTAACTGTTCCCAGCATTAACTAGGGCTTAGTTAGGACCTTACTGTGGCCCTTGACTTACACTTCTGGAACCTAGTCTTACTTTATGGAAGATAGTTTCACCAATTAAAGCTAGTCTGTGAAAGGGTTAGTCACACTCAATAGAAGCCAGTCTTACTCAATGGAAGTCTAAAGGTGGCCATACACGGGCAGATCCGCTCGCTTGGCGATGTCGCCAAGCGAGCGGATCTTCACCCGATATCCCCACCTACGGGTGGCGATATCGGGGAGGCATGTCGGTGAATTCGATCGAATTCTGCAAGCGGCAATGGGGCAGTCGGTTCGGGGACCGCAGCAACGAGCCGATGCGGTCCCCGATCCGACGGGAACCGATATCGGCAGCTTCTATCGGCCCGTGTATGGGGACCTTTAGTCAGTGGAAGTAGTTTCATTTAATGGAAGCTAGTATCACCCAGTGGAAGCCAGCTGCATTCAGTGGAAGCTAGCCACACTCTATGGTCATACTCAGTGAAAGCCAGTCCTGCTCAATGCAAATTTGTCTCACACAATGAAAGCTAGTTTTTAAGGATCAGTCAGATCCTAGGCTAACTTAAAGCAAGGTTTATATATTAATCAGTCTTAAGGTGCTAGCACAAATGACATTCAGATGGAGAGTGCCTTACTCACTTGGAATTAGCTACTCTTAGGGGTATATTTATTATAGTGTGTAAGCCAACATCACTAGTGATGTTGACAATAGCAACCAATCGTTGATATTTAACTTGTTCATTAATGACTTAGGAGAGGGTATTGGAAGTAATGTATCAGTGTTTGCAGAAGACACAGAACTATGAAGCCCAATTAAATCCATTTAGGATGTGGCATCCTTGCAGCAGGAATTTTATAAACTGGCAATCTGGGTGGCATCGACTGAGGAGGGCAAGTTGATGCTGACCCCTTGCTCCCCCCACGCTTAGCTTTTTCGCCTCAGAAGGGGGGGTGAGAGGGGGCCACATCGCTAGTGCAGAGAGCACAATAACCCCCCATATAGGCATAAAAGGCTGAACTTGATGGACGTGTATTTTTTTCAATCTAAGTTACTATGTATAATATATATGTGTGTGTGTATGTTTGTAGCTTGATACACAGAAAAACAGCTCCCACTGAAATGAATAACATCAATAGTATAATGCGAAAAGTAAATGTATAAGATGAAGAAAAGGCAGGAGAGCTGACTGGATGGAAATGAGGTATGTTGGCATATCCAGAGGTTGAGCAATGGTAAGAAGGGTAACATTGTAAGGAGCAGGGAAAGCTAGAGACAAGGGCATGGAATTACAGACATCAGCTTAAAAGTAGGAAATTGAAGGAGACACTCACTGATGGCAAGTAAGTTCTGCATAAAGGGACACCCCAAATCCCTCACATGTGTCCTTTAAAAAGACAACCTATGGCAGGTGAGTGTGGGGTACCATTTGTCCAAAGCACATTTTGTCTACAAAAGTACATTCTAAATGGATAAAATATCCATTCTGTGAAACAACACTGTAAATCAAATTCCTGAACCAATAAGAAACAAGCATATTCATTATACAATAATATGTAGGTTTTTACTGGAGTCAATTTACTGGTCTTCCCATTGTTTTAATTTGTCTATAAAGTGTTGACCCTGACCCTGCTTACTGATGTAATGATGTTTCTAGGGATTTTGTTCCTAATAATGAGCTTTAAAAAAAACAAAATAAAACAAAACAAAAAACATTTATATGATAACTTAAGTTGAGATGCTATTCCTATTATCTCCCAGCCTAACCCATAACCCATAACCCATCGTTATAATAGGCCTAATATCCCCTCATTAACATACATCAATAATCATACGTCAATAAAATCCAATATCTTAATTCTATCATATTAAACCCACCCCCCTAATATTAGCAGCATAACTACTTATGGGTGAGGGGCCCCTCAGTAAAGTACAGTACACCAGATATTTATAGTAGCAATGTAACTCATATTTGAGATACGCACCACGTGAGTACAGTATTAACCTTAACATAACATTTCACAACTTTACATAAAGTAGTAGTAACCCTAATAAAATATGTAGTTGATTGATAGACTCCAATGTTTGGCTTCCTCCTATTATTATGTAATATTGTATTAGTTATCTTACAGCAGTCTCTTAATAATGTGCTTATCTATAGTTTAACTACTACATTATGTAGCCACAGGGAAAAAAACCCAGTGGGCCCCATATTCGGGCACCGGCCCCAAACCCAATAGTGAATGCAAGGAGGACGAAGGGGGTACGCAGTATGCATTACATACAGGGTGGGGGTGAAGGCTTGCAGCGGTGGAGAGGTTGGCAACTGAGGTGAGGGGCTCCTGGGGTGGCAGCCCTTGTGGACCCTGGACACCCCAGTGCAACACCATGTAGACACATAATACATCATAAAAATAAATGACGATCCCCCTGAAATACCAATATGTAAATGATCCCTTTTGTTTGCACATAGTACTCATGTATGTTGTAGTTAAACTACAGCTAACTAGGATACTGCTCATCATACTATACAACCAGCTTGTCTACATTAAGTTCTGGAGTGGCTGAATCACATGGCTACACATTTTATGTAGTAGTTGAACTATAGCCAAGCACATTATTAATAGAGTGCTATCAGCTAACTGGTGCAATATTACTGCTAGCAGGAGGACAGACATTGCAGCCTAACAATCATCTACAAAGCTTATTAGGGTCACTACTATAGTGGGGTAATTATGCAAACCTGTGCAACTTCATACTTTATAGAAACAATTCAAACAGTGGGAAGAAAGACCAGTTTTGGTTTTGCTTTATATAATTAATTCTGTAAAAAACTGGTTCTGCTGCATGTGTTATACATTTGTGAGACAGAATGATTGTTGAAATTTACAGAATGGAGTTTAGAATATAATAATATCCTTTGTGTATAAAATTGGTTTTATTCTCAGAAATATGTATTTTGTATATTTGCTACCAGTGAATATGGCCATATATTCATTCTGTGTACTGGGGATTGTTCTTTGTATACAGTATGTATTTTTGTAGACAAAATGTACTTCGGACAAATGGCACCCCATAGGTGCAAGGGTATTCTGTATATTGCAGAAGAGGTGAGTGAAAAACTACTAATGAAACTGGAATGAAGTAAAGTATGGAAACCAATCTACTGAGAAATTCTGTCTCACAAGTTATGCAATGTACAAATGACAGAGCTGCTAAAAGCTTTAAAACTTTGTCTAATCCTCCCAGGGACAATCATTTTAGGATCATTTATACGGCAGCACCTCCCCCTCTAAACACCAAGCAGCACTGGGTGATCAAGAGGCTCATGTGAGCTTTCTCTCACCATTATCCCATGATCAATCTCAATCATGTGACATAAGCATGGTAAGTAAAGAACTGCTCATTATTAACCCCTGAGTGTCACACCGTTAGGCGGTGAGGGACACAGAATCAATGTTTAGTACGACATTCAAGATATTTGGCTTTGTGTCTGGCTCCAGACAACTCAAAAAATCTGAATTCTTTATTTCATGTTGGTTGTTGGGTACAAAATAATACATGTCAATAAAAGAAATGAAAGATGTCCTTCTATTGGCAGGCCATTCTGTTATCTTCAATACTGTATACCCAGAAGCCCTTTAGGTAGAATATGGTGCAGGTATAGGATCTGTAATCCAGAATGCTCAATATATGGGATTTCCAAATAAGGGATCTTTTCATGATTTGCATAACCATACCTTAAAGCTGAGGGCACATGGAGCATTGGCTCTCAGTCCTCCGTTTTTTTTTGCATGCTGAAAGAAGGGGCCCACTTCTTACCCCAGCTCCATTGACCTGCACTTAAAAGTACATCTACCATTTGCATCCAGGCACATGTAGTGGGATGGAGGTCGCCCCAAAAATATCTGCTTTCGCATTTTCCGGCCTTCCTCTGCTCCACTACATGTACCTGTATGTAGTTCCACTGTGTGTGGATCTGCTTTACAAAACCAGGAAAAAAAATGCGGGCTGAGAGCAGCAGAGCCAACACTCCAGGTGCCCTGGCCCTTAGTCAACTAAAAATCATTTAAACATCAAAGAAATAGCACTGTTTTGCCACCAATATGGATTCATGCAGCTTAGTTACCATAAAGTACAAGGCACTGTTCCTTTTTATTTGGATCTTCCTGGATAATGGATTTCTGGATCCCATCCCTACTATAGAAGGAGCCAGGAGCACCTGCTAAATGGGATTCCTCTTTCTTGCTCTCTCAGTAGTGAGCAGATTGTCTGGTGTGGGCAGGAGCTTGCCACTCTTCCCAGTGGCCAGAAGCTTTACATATACTGGCTATAACCCTTGTATATAACCAGGGGTGCCAAAAATATACATTGTGATCTTTTTTTGCATCACATCATACTAGCACTGCCCACAAACAGTTCTATTAGATCATCTTGCTATTCAGATTTGTAATTAAAAGCTTTAGACATAGGTGTTTAAATGCAACACTACCTGTTGTCTCGTAGGATGGATGCACATACTGAGATCTAATCATTTGGGGAGGTTGCCAAACAAGTTTATTGATGTCCAGTTACTCCACCTGAGCACTGAGGCAAATCGACTAATCTAATTGTTGGCCTGGGGGCCAATGTGGCAATGCTGTCCTTGCCTCACAAGATTTTCAAGCCTGCCCGTAGATATTTGGCCAATGTATTTGCAATGATCCACACCACTTGGGTGGGTGCCGATCCCCCCAGCAGTGAGCACCGGGCAAAAGTATTTTGGAGTGCTAGGGTGTGCGGAAGAGGTCTCTCTTGTACTTTGATAATCCAAATCCCATTGGCTTATCCACTGCTTTTTATACTTTCAGATCTAACAGGTATTTTTAGATGGATCTCTGGAGCCTTTTTTTTAGTACCCTGGTCATGCTGGTAGCTGTCACAAAGCTTCATGTTTGCAAACTTGAGCGTATAACAAAGCTGATCCACCTCCATTATCTGCATCCCAACATCTTACTTATTCATTATTTTCCAATATTTCCAATGTGTCATGTTAAGTTTTATTCACATTATAGCACTTGATTAAATCCATATCCAATCAAATCTTGCACAAATATTTGGTGTATGGAACAGTTATTGACTGAAGTGCAGAGAAGTCCTTAGGCGATAGCTGGCAAGGATATGGAAGCAACAACTCTCTAGCAGTACCATAGATAGTGCTTTCTCACTGAATGTGAATGAAAGAGAATTGTGTTCTCTGCATTTTTTTTTCTGAGAGGACAGCAGTCTTGCAGTGTTGTTCTAATAAACTTTATTTGACATGTACGAACTAAACATAACACAAAAATACCAGAATTGCAATTATTGCTCTGTAAGTTGTCTTGATAAATGTACATTGCCAGCTTGGACTGACTTTTATGCAGGTGGCATAATGTTGGAGCACCAAAGAATCCTTTAGACTAGACTTATGTCTCTGTGTGGCGAGTTGTTAAAATAAATTGTCTTTGTAAAAACAATTAATCAGAGATTGCCAGGGTCATCTCTGTGCATGCAGGCCTTGCTATTTTAAGTACAAGGAGACCCAGATATCCCCCCACCAGCCCACTAAATAGTGAATGTCTATGGTATCTTACAGCAGCCCCTTTGTCATTTGCCATAATCTACAGATTACCAGTCTGGGCCTGCATGCAAGGTATTTGGAAACAACTGGCATTTACGCCATGCAGCAGGTATAGGGAAAACTGGTATTTAGTATCTGTACCTTGTAACTGGTAACTTTAAAGAGAAAATATACCTTGTTTTTGACATAAGCTCATTCAGTTAGGCTTATTTAAAAATAGTCTGGCCACTTGGCCAGTATTTTACGAGCCTAGCTAGTAAAATCACCTGTAATTACCTGTTGTTCCACCCCAATTCCTGCTTGCAGGTCAGCCCTATACTATCTACAGAAGCCCCTTCAACGTCATTGCCCTGCTGCTTTTGTGAGCATCATGCCATATCCCTGCCCATTTTGCATCATAACTCTGCCCCTACAGAATGAGTACATGTTAAAAAGAGGGTTATATCTTTCCTAAACCTAAATTTATAATTTTTGAAATGGAGATTCAACTCTTTAAGTGTAAAAGCTCAGTTGTCACTCTGCACTAGCAGAATGGCACCCCTTGCCCCGCCCCAGGAGAGTGGGGGACATGCATTTGGTCAGCTTGAGAGGCAGCAGCACCAAAATCTCTCTTTAGCATAGTGGAAAGAGTTGAGGAAACAGCAGGCTGGACACAATCAGGAAGCATAGATCAAACAGGCCATGGCCAGAAGCAGGCAGCAGAAGTCCATAAACAATAGGCCAGGCCATTTAGTACTGGGCAAAAAGCAATATCAAAAGCCCTATCAGGCAACAGGATCAGAACATTAACAGGAGAGTGCTCAGTGAGAAAATGACCAGTTGGATCTGAGGATTCAGCCTCTTTTGAAATGCTACACATCAGTATGTTGAAAACAGCATAAGAAACTCCCAAACGGGTGTTCCCCAATAGACTTCAGTTCATGCACCATTATCTAATTACAGTGTTAGGTTAATTGGTTATCAAAAGTATTAAGCGATTACAAATTAAAATATAACCTTTAATGGTATAGAATAAAAACTCACATTAGTGATCAGATCAAAAGAAAAACCCACTTAAAAATAGCAGGGGGTATAGAAACGATCCAGATATTTCCCAGGGAACATCAATTACACACTATGAATCTACTGAGGCTGGCACAAATCTCAAAACAATGGTGCGAGTCAGTAGAGCAAATAAATTGTATCAAGTTTCCACCACTTCAAATTACAACTAAGAAGTAATAGGGAAAATCCCTTATCACAGTAGCAACATTTGTAGCCACTTCTCAGCATATACAGAGAAAGATCAGCGCTTGCTGTTTTTTGTAGAGGAAAAAAAATTTGGAGAGATTTTACTACAGCGCTCCTTTTACAAAATATTCTTGAGCAGTTTCATCTGAGAGTTAACATTATACACCCAGCCACCCAACGCCAACCACAATATATGTGAAACGTCCCAGTGCTTATTAGAGTGCTTTTCTTACACCGTTCCTTATACAAAAATGTCTTTCAAGCACTTTCCTCTATCCATTGTGTATTTCTGCCCAACCGCCCCAGCATTAGTAAGTCGCCCCACCATCCACTTGTAGTAAAGCCTCCCTTGTCCCTAGGACGAGATACCCCTGCTCCTAAAATTGCACATTATTTGTGCCCCCTCTCACACCCACCCCATTAGGTAGAAGGCCCCCGCATCTACAGCCCAACCTCCCCCCCACCAAAAAAAGGCAAGCGGCACTTAGTGCTCAATGATAGATCTTTAGACCCTGGATGTGATCTTGATTCTATCACACTATAGGCCGCTGACACAGATCAAAGCCATTTGCTCCCACTGACCAATGAAATTGGACAGTCATGCTTCCTACCTACACTTATGTTCCCCAGGTTCCTAAAAATTGCACAGTGTAGAGTATATACATTGCACAGGAACACAATCCTGCTGTGTAAGATTAGAAAAGAACAGCTTATTGACACGGTTATGATTCACTGCCGTTATATAGTTATAGGCAGCAACTGTCTGAATTTTGTTCTTTTATGTTTATCTCTGCGGTGAGTACAGTAGATTAGCAGCTGTATTGACAGGATGATGTAGAAATAAAAATACAACAAATAATATGAAATATACAGTACATGAGATGCACTAGTACCAGAGCTGGCATGTATTTTTAATTAATGACTTGGGACCAACAGTGGCAGTTTTGGGCACTTTGAAGTCAATTGAAACCTGCCAGCAGAGAATACAGACCATGTGCCATCATTATTGTGCAACCTAAATTTGTATATAATCTGGAATTTACTCTCATTAAAACATCTCATCTGTTTGGGTGACAATCATTAGCCCATAGACAATACAGAAGCTACCATAACATTACATAGGTATAGGTACTGGCTGCCTATTCATCCTCTTTAGAATAAGCTGGCAGGCTTTATGAGCATAAATCAATCCCTTTTCCAGTCAATACTTGGCTGGGAATAGTTCAGATATCAGTTGTGCTAAATGAAAAGAAATTGTTAGTGGGTTGAATGTAATTCAGAATATTGCATCTTCCTAGTAAGTGCTCCAAGTTCACAAATATTTGTTTCTTTATTTTCAGACACAGATCTCCTGTTAAATCAACTTCAGTGGTAATTCATTATAAATGAATTTACAGGAGACTAAAGTTTAGGTATGAAAGCTGTTTTCTGTTTCTGTTAAACATGTCTTTGACATTGGCCTGCATAGGACTGATGCAAGTATTCAGTTATAAACAATACATTAGGCATTTTGCATTGGTCCATTACAATATAGGAAGCATATTGATATAAGGGAGAAAGATAATGCCTAAGGGTTGCCCTCAGCTCACTCTTAATGAACAGAATGCTGTTAAACACAGGCCATATATGTATAGCAGAAGCACAAGTCTATGCTTTCCAGAATGCAGTTTGCAGTTTGGAACCTTCCCTGCACCCCCAATGCAGGGTCAGTTAGGGGTACGCCCACGGCACCCAGTCATGCCTCTTGGATCATGCACTGCCTGCAGCAGGCCTGCAACAAGTTTAAAAATGCAGGATTTTTTTGCACTTTTATGCACTTATATCCTGCACTGTAAATTACCCCTAATATCGCCTTTTACAGCTGTTAACTTCCATCTGTTTGTTAATTTTGTTTGTGCACTGGAATGTAAGTTCACTATCATTTTAAATAGGTTACCCACAATACGTTATAACCTGTGGTTAAAGGTCAACTGTAACCTTCAAGAAAAACGAAAGCCTAAAAATAAATATGGCTAGAAATGACATATTTTATATACAGAACCGATTGCACCAGCCTGAAGCTTTAGCATCTCTATAGCAGTCAAAGTTGTCACAGGGAGTCACCATACTGGAATCTGTTAGATGTGTCTGTGACACTCAGGGGTATATTTATCATTCTGTGTAAAAAGTGGAATGAAGCATTACTGGTGATGTAGCCCAGGGCAACCAATCAGCAATTAGATTTCAACAGTTAGAAAATCAAAGCAAAGCATCTGATTGGCTGCTATGAGCAACATCACCAGTGATGTTTTATTCCACTTTTTACACAGCATGATACTCTGGGCAGCTTATCTGCCTATGTATGGTCACCCCCACTGGGCTTACCCAACTGAGGTCTGGCCTAAAACTGGCCAGAACTTGATCAGGCATGTTTAATTTTCCGTCTCGCATCTGGAACAGCATCGGCTTGTTGATGTGGTCCCAGATCTGACGGTGCCTATGCCCATAGTTGTAATTTGATTGTTTGGCCCTAGGGCCACCTTTAGGAGGGATATATGACCTCGCCAAACAAGCAAATCTTCCTGTGAACCTTTAGTTTAGAAGTTGTAGCAAATTATCAAGCAGAAAATGATGTTTGTTTGTCATAGAGGGTGATGCTACAGGGCTGATTATTAAACTCTGATTTGTAATTGTACTGGTTTCAGAGCAGCTATGTACTAATAATTTGAATTATTTACTAATCAGCCTTATATTGTGACATTTATATTCTGTATAAACAATATATTGCGCATTGGGTAACCCCTGCAGATTGTAAGCTTTTGCGAGCAGGGCCCTCTGATCCTATTGTTACTCTGTATACCCTTGTTTGTTAAACTTTTTAAGATCCCTGTTTGTTTAAATTTATTGTGAAGCGCTGCTTAATTTGCTGGCGCTATAAATAAATGATAATCGGTCCTTAAGCTCAGTAACTGACAGCAGCACAGAGCATGTGCAGGGAATCAACAGAAAAGAAGATGGGGAGCTAGTGGGGCCATATTCAGAGGCACAGATCTTCTGTGATAAAGGGCTGTGGTTGCCTTGGGCTGGTACAGCAGCCCAAAATATAATTTACAACATTCCTAGCCTGCTTCTTTAGTTCTCCTTGAAAATATTGTAATCAGTGTTTCTTGTATGCTTGATCAAGGACATTGGCCTGAAACATTTTTACTCAGTAAATTTTACTGCATTTATTTCCTGATGTGCTCAGTACAAAATATCGAAGACTGTGTAAGATAATGTATAACTGTTTAAGATGTAGATAAAATCCCTGGCTGTTTTTGTTCGGCTTTTGTGTGACCCAGTGGGGTCAAATCGGGCAAAAGAGAGCTAGTATGTTGATGTGGCCAAATGATCAGGAATCTCCAAACATATCCAACTTGTGGTATATCTTATCTATTATAAGTTCAGGAACAACTCTTTCTTAATGTATTTGTGTGTGAATTATGTCAGTTTCAGTGCATGGTGTAAATAATGGCATTAGAGTTGCATAAGGGCTGTGACACACAGGGAGATTACCATATTTTTCGGACCATAAGACGCACCAGTTTTTAGAGAAGGGAAATGAAGAAAAAAAGATTCTGAAACAAATAGTGTCCTAAAATATTTTATGTGCATTAAAACCAGCAGCACCTAACATATTGCCCCCATCTGTACCAGCAGCAGCAATCAAGAATTGCCCCCATTTCCTGTAAAAGCAGCCTACCTGTAAACTCCCAGCCAGCGGTCCTGCTCAGGCCTCAGGATGGTTTTCCCCGCCGCACAGCACAGCTGCACACCGCCGCACCCCAGCGCCTCTGTCTGCCATAGTTTGAATGACGCGCATGCGTATGGGCACGCTAGTGTCTATTATGCATGCGCACAGCGCCGGCCCTGCACTGAGACCACACGGGCAAGTAAAAAAACTTTTTTTTAAAGTATATGTGTAGGCTATATTTGGACCATAAGACGCAGGGACTTTTTCCCCCCACTTCTGGGGGAAAAAAAGTGCGTCTTATGGTCCGAAAAATACGGTAGTTGCCACACGACAAATCTCCCTTGTCGCAGGTGACTAATCTCCCTGAAATGCCATCCCACCGGCTAGGATGGCATACGCGGCGGAGCAATTTGCCTTGAGAGGAAACTTCCACAACTTCGGCAAATCACGGCGCATGTTGCATGTGTTGGCACACCCATCACTCACCACAAGAAGTTTCAGTGGATGTGTATGCAGGCGCAAATACTTACCTTTAGTGCTGGACAGTTGTATTTGCAAGGGGGTTCTCAGATCTTCCTGTGTAATCCTGCTTTACTGTTTAAAGAGGTTGTTTACCTGAAAATTACCTTTAAGTATGATGTAGAGTGTAATATTCTGAGGCAATTTTCAACTGTTCTTTATTTTGTATTATTTTTGTTTTTAAAAGTTATTTAGCCCTTTATGTAACAGCTCTCCAGTTTGGAATATAAGCAGTTAGCTGGTTGCTAAGGTCCAAATTACCCTAGAAACCAAGCATTGCTTTGAATGAGAGACTGGAATATGAATAGGAGAGAGCCTGAATAGAATGATAAGAAATGAAAAGAAACAGTAACAATAATATTGTAGCCTTACAGAGAAATTGTTTTTGACTGCCGGGGTCAGTGACCCCCATTTGAAAGCTGGAAAGAGGCAAAAGAAGGCTGCAAATATTTTTAAAAAACTAAAAAAAAAAACAGAAAAAATGAAAACCAACTGGAAAGACGCTTAGAACTAGCCAATCTATAGAATACCAAAAGTAAGCAACCCCTTTAATAACGGTCCATTTTATATAAAAGGGTGTATTCACTTAGGAATTTAAAGAACTTTTTTTAACAGGAAGATCTGATAGGTCACAATATTATATCCCGGAGTTTCCAGGTATCTCTTTCTTAACCAGACTATCCAGTTTTACTAGCAGTGGTATGATTGGTATCTGCTCATATAACGGAAAAAAAAAAAAAAATACTAGCCGTCCTTTATGAAGAGCCAGTCAGTTTTACAACATGCAATGTCATTCTTTCTCTCATTAGGTGCTATGAGAGAGGAAGTGTCAGCTGCCTGCCATAGACAGTCACTTTTAATGGGACCTGTGTGGGTTGTTTGGGCCTCTGTGCACTTGAAATGCAAGGGCCTATTTGACATGCAGGAGCTGCTCTTTCCCTGGGTGAGATAAAGGGTTGCTTGCTTGGATTATTCATTGTAAGAGAGAGAGGGATGATATATTCAGAACCTGTAATGGGAGCTGTTAAATAAGGAAAATTTATATTTGGTGGAAGACAAATGTTAGTCCTGTGAGAGAGACTTTTAGGACTAGTTTTAGTAGTCCTAGTAGTCGTTAGTAGTCATTGGATGGGCTGTTACATCCAGAGATACTATTACAGGGCTAGTACCTACTGTGGGGTTGAACAGTTTCACCACTTCACCACTGAAGCAGACCCCACTGTACTGGAGGGGGTCCACCTGAGGGGCTCAGACTGTGGGGTTTGCTTCTTCTATAGTTGAAAGTAATCTCCCTCCCCAGCTGCTGGTGCGAGTGGTCGGGGGGAAGTGGGGGGCCAGGTAGGGGTTGCTGTGCATGCTGTGCCCCGCCAAAGGTTTTTTGCTGGGGGGGGGGAACTGGTGAGTTGTAGTTGTGCCACTGACTCTCACCTTCTATAGAGGCTGGACACAGAGTTGCCCACTTATTTTGTGAAATAACAGTAATTATAAAGGGTTGAGTTGGCAGCACATTAAAATAGTAAAATAAGTTAACAGCATGCAAAGAATTCTGATAGATACTAGACCAATAGGGGTATCACTTGGGAAATGAAAGAGCTTTTTTGAACAAGAAGAATTTTGGGTAGATTAGTTGCACGCCCTAAGAGACAGTACAGTGCAAACATCATCACCAATTTGATGTGACTTTTATAGCATATTGCAAAGTCTACAACAACAATGAATTAATTTGGCAATATACAAGCTAAAAAAACCAAAAGCTGCCTTCTTAAGGTGGCCATACACGCACCGATAATATCGTACGAAACCTAGTTTCGTACGATATTCGGTGTGTGTATGGTATGTCGGCGAGTCGACCAATATTGCAGGAAGCTGCTGATATCGGCCGACTCGCCGATCGGACCAGTTTGAAAATTTTGATCGGGCGCCATAGAAGGCGCCTGACCAAAATTTCCCTTCAGCGCTGAATCGGCAGAAGGAGGTAGAAATCCTATTGTTTCTACCTCCTTACCTGCCGATTCAGCCCTGAATGGTGTGTGGCGGATCTGACGATGTTTCGTGCGACTGATGGTCGCACGAAACATCGTCAGATCGCCACGTGTATGGCCAGCTTTAGTCCCAGGCAACTTTGCCCCCCCACTATAAAACCCTACTCCCCAGCACCGGATTTCAAATTGGGGCACCCCCTTTCTGTGCCACTACCCCCCCTGCGTGAACAGCTTCCACAAATCCGGGCCTGCCCCGTAGGAGCTGATTAATTAAAACATGAGTTCTAATCCCGAATGGGAAAAATTCGGATTTGATACGATAATTTCTGAAGATCACAAATATCACGAAAATGCTTACGAACAAATCGTATTAGTCATATAATCGCATTATAATATCGTATTGGCGATCCGAAAGTCACAAAATTTTCTTACCGAACGATTGTAAACAGCGGCAGAACCTTTCCGAATTTTCTGCGCAAGCGTACGAAAAAGTCGCGCAAAAATACGGCAAAAATATGATCCAAGCATTTGTGTCTTAATAAATCTCCCCCCTAGTGTCAGGCTTGGTCTCCTAGGACCCAGCAGAGAACATAATATTAAAAGAAAAATATACCCCCTTTTTGACATGAGCCTATTCAGCTGGGTTTATGTCTATCTTAAAAGAAAGAAATTAATATAAATGTATATTTTTCTGCACAAACATACCTGATTCACACACTGAAAGAAAACCATGATACTTGTATGAGTAATTTAGAAATGGCAGGGGCACCATTGTCCTAAGAAAGGCACAGCATGTGATGACTTATCTGCAGAAAGAATTCACAGTGGAATGCAGGCATGACTCAGCTGAGCAGATGATCATTAAAAAGACTTTAAATCATTTGTATTACACAAAATGGATCTTTAAAAGGGGATGTAGGGGTTTAGTAAAAAGGACAGAAGGAAATATGGTAATGTCACTGGGTTATCAGGCTTGTGAGGGTGAAAATTATGAATTATGATGTAACTTACTTTAATGTCATAAGCACAGAATTCATCTGATAAAATAAGCCAGGGACTTTCTCACCCTGTGATCTACATTTGCCACCTGGCTTCCGCCATGAGATCTACCACAGTTAAAATGGTGTGACGTCTATCATTTGGTGCAATAAGCAAGAAAAATATCAATCTATGTTTAACAAATACACATAGCAATATATATATAAGTGAAGGGTCAGTGTGGTTTAAGTTCATCCCTTCATTCATATTCTTTTTCTACAGACACATATAGGAGGTCATACTCTTGGAAATGGTAGGGGTGGCACATCTTAATTGCAGTGGGCATGCAGGGGAATAATGTAGTCGTAGTGTAGCTTGTACACACAACAGATAGTCCTCCCTCCATAGTGCTAGTTGTATCTTTCCATCTTCAGCTGACTGCTGTGGGGGGAGTTCTAACTGATGAATCAGCTGACACTTTCTCATGTGTTGTGCCCCATGTCCTATTGCTGCAGACAGGTCAAATATGTGCTAATATATAAATAAAAAAACAAATCAGTTACAGAACAATTTATTTTGGAAAAAAAGGAAGAACAATGACTTTTAAATAAGGATGAGTCAACACAGTTTCTATTAATGGTGCTTATTGTAGCACTGTATGACTTAAATACGGATACAGTAATAGTAGAGAGTAGTGATGTGTAAGCTACAGTATGTGAGATGTGAAAACTCCTGTGATGTCAAATAACTATATTGTTTCAGTTATTTTGTAATTATTAGCTAACCAACCCTTCACTACTAGTTCTCAGGACACTAACAGCAATATCAAACATGGTGATGTGTTGCCTAATTTGTTTGTGAGAAAAGGATCATTGTGAATTGTGTAAGCCATGCTTAGTGTGCTATAAGATATTGTCAAAAGTATCCAGATTCTTAAATCACATGCACTTAGTAAAATCACTGCTGGGTTCCAAACTGTCGCTGGAAGCAATATTAGTACAAGAACTATCTGTCAGGATCATGGGTTTTCTATGGTCAAACAGCTGCAACAAGCAAACATCACCATGGGCATTGACAGTTGCTGGCTAGAGGGGTGGCATGGGGCTGCTTTGTGGCCAACAGCAATGTGCTCTGCAGAGCACAGCCTAATCAGCCTAATTTCTAAAACTCTGCAGGGCGAATCTGTTACCTAGGATGCAAGTGCTCTGTGCATTTGCACTAGGGGGAGGAATTTTGCTCTTCAGACTCTATATTCCACAGGACATGAACAACTGCTTTACATGAGCAGCTATGGTGTTTCTAATAGACATAACTATTCCGTAAGACAGTAAATTCATCAGGCTGAATAAGCAAAATCCTAAGATGCTGAGGTGGTTAAATCTAAGAGCAATTCAGTAACTAGGGTAAAAAGTTACTAGTCAATGAAAAGAAGAGGAGTGGTCGACGTTATTTATGTGTCGATTTTCTAGTTATGTAGGATGTTTTTTCCCCTCCCGTATCATAACATTTGGGCAAAGTGACATCATTTGGCTGAGCACAATGTATCTTTTTTGCATGGAGAAGCAGATATCAATTTACTGATTATCATGCTTATTATCTCAGTAATTGCTGTATATGTTTCTTGCTTGTGTATTAACCATTAAAATGGTTCTTTTAGTTTCTGTTCAAATCTCAAGTCTCCTGCACACAAAATGTAATAAAAACGCTAAAAACATTTTTTTTTCATAAAAGTCACTGTAACATTTAGAAAATTTTACACTAATAATGTTCTGGATTCTTAAAGGGATTCTGTCATGATTTGTATGGTGTACATTTTATTTCTAAATGACACTGTCACATAGCAAATAATTTACTCATCATCATCATCATTTATTTATATAGCGCCAGCAAATTACACAGTGCTTCACAATAAATGTAAACATAAGGAAAAATAGGGATCATAAAAAGTTTAACAAACAAGGGTATACAGAGTAACAATTCAGAGGTTCAGAGGACCCTGCTTGCAAGAGCTTACAATCTCTACCATTTTACATTTCTTAAACCAACAAATGTATATTTTTTAGTTGTAATATTGGTGTGTAGGCACCATTGTGGCTGAGAGAAGTGGATCTGCTCCCTTACCCAGCTCTGTGTACCTGTCCTGAAAAGTATAGCTTCTGCCTGAGTGCAGGTACATGGTGCAGAGGTAGGCCTGAAAAAACAAAAGCAGGCATTTTCAGGCTGACCCCTGCTTTGCTTCGCTCTGTGTACCTGGTTGTACACAGAGCTGCATAAGGGGGTGGATTCTCCCTTAGTCTGAATTAAAGACACAGAGAGAAGCAGAGCAAACGCTCAGTGTGCCTATGCCCTAATATTTGTACTTAGATAGAGAAATGGCTGAGTATAGATTACATAGACTGATGATAAAGTGTAGGTTACCTGGTGCTGTCCGGGGTCGACCGCTGGGCTCCTCGCTGGCGCCGCCGGACAGTGTAGACGCGCACGGCGCGTGTCCCTCCGCTTCACGCTCGCGTCTTGACGCGGGTGTGCGTGCTTGACGTTCTGCGCATGCGCATTGCGCTTTTAAGGACGCCTGAGGACTGGAATCACTGCGAAGTGATCTTTTCTCTGGAAAACACTAAGCATTTTCCTCTGTTACTAAAGACTTTGATTTTGACCCGGCCTGACCTTGGATTTGACCCACGCTGCCTGCACCGACTATCCGCCTGCCCGACTACGCCTTCTGCCTACTGTTTCTGCTCTTACGCTCCGGTTCGGCACTCCTGCCACTCCTCCACTAGGCCAAGTCCTGTCTCACCCTCAGCGGCTGTCGCCTCAGTGGGAGGTGTAGGAGAGGTCCTTTCCCTACGAACTCTTCCAACAACTCCTCATTGGGTCCTGATATAAAGTGATAAATGATAAAAACATTTTTTAATTAGCCCGGTGTTTTTAATAGAGCACCACAGAGGTTGTTCCTAGAAAATGGTTCTTCACAATGAGAACAGTGAGGTTGTGGAAAACCCTGTTGGGTGATGTTTTTATGGCAGACTCTGTGAATGATTTCAAGAGTGGCTTTGGCCAATTCTAGGATGACAAGCATAATTTTGAAGGCTAATGTAATCTCAAGATCTACAGTTAATATAGGTATGCATATATATATAATTACGATATGTAAGTATACTGATAGGTCTGTATAGGTCTTAAACCAGTACAAGGTGGGCCCAATATTAACCTTGTTAAACTACCAGATAACTGGTATATAACTGGCATTATATAAATAAATGATGATTGTGAAATCCCATCAAGCAAAGCTGCATAGTGTAAAATTTAAACAAGGGCTTCAATTTGTGCTTTATTATTGTTGATATTCTTTTATGGTTTATTCTTTTATCATTATCCCACAAAGTGTCTGCCTTCTGTTAAAATACTTCTTTGCTCTGTGATTTCTTTGAGAAAACAGTCAAGGATCTATTGCCTAGAGCTACTGGAAAAAGGAAATTAAATAACTATTCAAAACAAGCATGATTTAATTCAATTGCCCCCAAAGATGGCCCGAAAATGATCTGGAGATAATTTAGTACAAACATGCAGCTTTTTCTTGATGATTTAACAGAACACAGAAGCTAATGTTTATATCTTTAGGCATCAGTAGACAGCAACGTTAGAAGTAATTCAAACTGTATAAGGTTAAGAATCAGTATTAAAAATATTTCCTTTACAACAGTACTGAGACGTTCTTCAAACATTATTAAATGAACAATGAAACTTACAACACTGCCACTTTATTTAAAAGTATTTTTATGTGTTATATAATTGCTTGCAGTCCTTGGCTAAACTACTGATCTTGGACAATCTAACATTAAAGCTGGCCATACACGTGGCGATCTGACGATGTTTCGTGCGACCATCGGTCGCACGAAACATCGTCAGATGTGCCACACACCATTCAGGGCTGAATCGGCAGTTAAAGGAGACATATTGGATAAATGGGAAAACCCTAATTTTGTAGGCAATTATGAATAATATCCGGTGCTGGTTTCCCTTTGGGCTAAACATTAATCCTATCTGTAACAATGGCCCCTTTATTGGAGCTCCCTATAGATCCTATCATTTGGCTGTCTGTGTTTCAAATGGAGAGTGGGCGTGTCCTAACAGTCCCTGCCAGAAGCACAGTAGGAGGGGGAGAGCCAATCACAGCCCTGCAGTCACACAAGCAAAGACAGGCTTCAGTTCCCTATCAGGTCAGCCTAGCTGCTGATTGGTTCCTATCCTACAGTGCAGGGTACGGAGGGCCGCCGGCTCCCCAGCTCATCCAGAGAATTCAGCCAACAGGAAGTGGAACAGATGGGCGGGGCTAGTGGGGTTTTGTGCAAATTTCTCAATAAATCAGTCCAATACACAACTTTTTTAGCACAGTCCTTCTATATCTAGGGGAGTATAATTCCCTGGTACATTGTTAATTTTTATAGGATGTCTCCTTTAAGGAGGTAGAAACAATAGGATTTCTACCTCCTTCTGCCGATTCAGCTCTGAAGGGAGATTTTGATCAGGCGCCTTCTATGGCGCCCGATCGGCGAGTCGGCCGATATCAGCAGCTTCCTGCGATATCGGTCGACTCGCCGACATACCATACACGCACCGAATATCGTACGAAACGAGGTTTCGTACGATATTATCGGTGCGTGTATGGCCACCTTAAGACCTATGTAAGAGTCATGTGTCAGACTAGACCCAACCTGGACCCACAACAAATGCAGCCCACAACCTACAATTTTCCTCTCTTGGACCTGTTACCTGACCCCCAACTGGCTTATCCGCATTGTTATTCGCTGACCAGATGTGAGAAATTGGAAAGGCTTTATTACAGGACAGATATGACATAATTGGAAGACAGCAAAGATGGAAAAAGCAAGCCAAGTAGTATAATTAGCTTAAATTGAGACCCAAAACACACAGGCCCACACCCATACCAGCATGTGCAAATCATGCACTTAAAACTTCAAAATACCTGCAGGTACCTGACCAGATACAGGTCTCTAACCTGTGGCACAGAGGGTATATGGATCTTCATTACAAGTAGAGATGATTAAAAAAAAACAAACAAACTCCCTGTGCACCATGGCACTGAGAATCAGTGAGAGGCTGTAGTATAGGTGTATGTATGTATGTTTGTATGTATAACTTTATTTATAAAGCGCCACAAGGGTACGCAGTGCTGTACAATCTTACAGAATAAAAAATTACACACACAGGGAGGACAAGTGATATAATAAATAAATACAATAAATATATATATATAAGTGCCATGTGGTATGAGACACAGTAGGAAGGAGGTCCCTGCCCCGTAGAGCTTACAGTCTAAGTGGTCAATATTTTCTAGCATTAGCCTTCATTTTGGCTGAATATTAAAGCAATTGTGTTGCACAAATGTAATGCTGCACACACCTCAAAAAGCGACCATACCTACAGTGTTGTATAGAGTTGATAGCTTAATGCTATGGGGATATTTTTCACCATCATTTAGCATAGGCAGAATGGATAGTGCAAGAGAACCTCTTTCAGTGTACTAAAAAACGGAAGTCAAGATAAAAGTTCAGCAGAACAATCATTATTTATTATCCTTGTTTTTTCACAACACTGCCAGGTTTACACAGCAATTTACAGAAAGTGTTTATCATTCACATTCGTCCCTGCCTTTGTAAAGCTTACAACCTAAGGTTCCTATCTCGTCCACATTGCCCACACTATGGACCAATCCTTCTACACTAGCCTTTATGTTTTTAAAGCATGGGAGAAAACCAGAAGAATTTCATGTAGATAGTGAAAACATACTTTTCTGAAAATGCTCATGTAGATCAAAAGCATCGTGATCTCATCCTAGTTTCCACCGTGTATGTTATGGTTAGCAATTGAAGCCAGAAACAGAAACTGCTATGGCCAAACATGGCACCACCAATCCTGCTGCAGATCTGGTACAGGGAACCAGGGCTTTCTAGGACAGTGATTTTGGTAGGGTTTCAGTAGGAAGCTGTACACAGGTCTGAATAGATAAAATTGCAGCTGGGTGGGTTTAGTTCTCCATTAAATTGTTATGCAAACAAACAGCACATTTAATTCTGGGGCAACTGTGCAATTATATGCTGGGGTCATTGTATTATTTTAGGGTAGAGGCATACAAAATGATATCTAATTATTCACATTAATACAAATATGGATGTAACCAATGTAGAGTAGACTTGAGTTAGGATGCAAATTTTCAACAGCATACAACTAGGGTTTCCAGCTTCCTGTGTTCGGCAGGGGGAGGATGTGGCATCATGGCGGGTGGGGACAGTGATGTAATAGATGGGACATGTGATGTTGTGGGGCAGCCTTGTGAGATTAGGGTGTGGGGGCTATGAAGCAGCTATGAGAGGCCTGTTCAGATTTCATAATTTGGAAAAATAGGCAGGAAGTTTTAACCTGGACAGCCTTACTGAAAACAGGGACTAAAGGCAGCCTTACATATGCCAACAATATGGGCCTGTTCCCAAGGTTCTTGTCCCAGCACTACTCTTGTTCTAAAAACAGTATACACATTCCAATCCAATGGACTTGTCTCATCTCTAGCATTCTTTTGTGCCTCTTTTTACCATGGGCCCACTCGTACCTTAAAGGACATATATAGCATAACTGAAACCCCCCCCTAATTTTGTAGGCAATAATGAATAATATATAGTGCTGGTTTCACTCTGGGCTAAAAATTATCATTATCTTTATAAATAACCCTTTTATTGGAGTTCCCTATAGATCTGCTATGGTCCGTCTGTGTTTCAAATGAGGGGTGGGTGTGTTATTATGGACCCTGCCAGAAGCACAGTAAAAGGGGGACACCCAATCACAGTCCTGCAGTCACACAAGTATAGACAGACCAGTTACCTATCAGGTCACCTAGCTGCTGATTTGTTCCCATCCTACAGAGCTGTGTGCAGTTGGCTCCTCTGCACAACATAAGGAGGCAAAACAGATGGGTGGAACGAGTAGCCCCAAACTTAACACATTTCTTCTATATTTATGAGTATTGATTTTTATATGGATTTTTACACAAAATGTCTCATTTGAAGTGGCCCTGTACCCATGTACACTAATTAATAAGCAGTATCAGTACCAGTAGATCACTTTAAAGTTTCTGGTAGACCTCAAGGTGGAATGCAATGGGATGACATCCCGCCACTTTTTTCCCCTCCAGCATACTGGAGACTTTGAGTGCGGCTGCTTAAGCCATCCCTCTTTGTAGTTTCATCCCAGTATAGAAGATTGTCCCCACTGGGCCGCTGATTATATTTGTTCCCACTTTATATATGTTTCTGTGTGCAGACTACAAAGTGGGCCATGAAGAAGGGAAGTAAAAACTACTACAATCCTTTCACATTAAACTTGAAGTTGCCGCTTAAATAATATTATGTGGGCGTTAAATGTGAATTTGGCACTGCATTTATATATTGCTATGTGTATTTGTTAAACATAGATTGAATTTTTTTTTGCTTATTGCGCCAAATGATAGACGTCTCACTATTTTAACTGTGGTATATCTCATGGCGGAGGCTAGGTGGCAAGAGTAGATCACAAGGTGACAAAGTCTGGGCACCCCTGCCAGTGTTGGGCTGGAACCCCAGGAGCCACCAGAATACCTTAGACTATGGGCCCACTCTCCAAAATATTTTTCCTCCTTTCCTCTCCTATTATTTTTACTTACATTCTAGCATCTATCCTTCCATCCATTTTTCCTTTGTTCCCATTCAGAAATAGGGAATGACCATGAAGTAGGCCAAATGGTCAGGAGCAGGAGGGCCCACTGAAACCTGGGCCCACTGGGAGTTTTATTTGTATCCTGGGGGGCCAGTCCCACACTGACCCCTGCTCTACTGCAATCTTTACTTGTCCCTTAGGTATAGGGAAAGCCAATCGTGTAGTTATTTTAGTTGCCACAGGGTAATCTAGGTTGGAAATGAGAAAAACTGCTTTTTCAGCGTTGTGGTTTGAAGCCCTGGGTCCCATTAAACTTCCACATCGTGGCTAATTATTAGAAAGTTGAGTTCCTGCGAAAAGTAAATGAAAAGGAAGTGGGAGTGCAAGAGCCTGTTATTGGGAAGTGAGGCACATGAGGAGAATGAGCAAGCTCCCCCCTGTCCCACTCACCCATTTCCTAACCCAAACTCGGGGGTTCCCCGGAGCAGCCCGCCCACCCTCGGTAAACATTCTCATTATGGAGCCTGTGTCATGGTGATGTCAGAGTCACATGGCGCCAGCCCTCCGTGTAATCACAAGGGGAGGAAGTGTTGCGCTAGGGAGGGGGAGGTGTAAGTGCCTGGCAGAGAGTTACTTCGCAGACTAGAGAGGCAGCACAGCAGAGTCACTCGCCGCAAGTTACCAGGGAGGAGAACGAGAAAGGTAAAGGGCGGGCAGGCAGGGTGCGGGGCAACGAGAGCGTTGGGGGCGCTAGCGGGGAGGCGCTGAGTACAATCCCAGGGAGCGCTAGCGGGGAGGCGCTGCTGTATAAATCCCAGGGAGCGCTAGCGGGGAGGCGCTGAGTACAATCCCAGGGAGCGCTAGCGGGGAGGCGCTGCTGTATAAATCCCAGGGAGCGCTAGCGGGGAGGCGCTGCAGTATAAATCCCAGGGAGCGCTAGCGGGGAGGCGCTGCAGTATAAATCCCAGGGAGCGCTAGCGGGGAGGCGCTGCTGTATAAATCCCAGGGAGCGCTAGCGGGGAGGCGCTGCTGTATAAATCCCAGGGAGCGCTAGCGGGGAGGCGCTGCTGTATAAATCCCAGGGAGCGCACAGAGGCGCAGCTGTTAGTCGGACACATCCAGCAGTGAGCGCTGCCCAGGGAGGGGTCACACTAAACTCTACTTTATCGCAGCTCTATTTCCCCTTGCAGGCAGAGCGGCAGGATGGCGGTGGAAGGGGGAATGAAATGTGTCAAGTTCCTTATGTTCTTCTTCAACTTCGTGTTCTGGGTAAGGCCACTTCTACTTCTCAATCCCAACAGCGGCCAAGGGCTGAGTCAGTGGGAGGCTCCGTGGGGCTCTGAGGTTGTTGCTATGATCCCGGGTTAGTGGTGGAAAGTGTGGCATGTTATAGTTCGGCCACAGCTTTAGAGCCGCTGATCTAGTGCTCTAGTCTAGCCCTGATATCTCCTAGTAGAGAACTTAACTCGCCCATATTAGATCAGAGTGTTTGCCAGCTTCTGCCTCACGGGCATGGGGGCTGGCACTGATTTATATCAAAGAGTGGTACGGGGGGAGGATTGTTGTCTCTTAACTCAATCTCCCCCGCTCTTATCATGGGAGGCAAGTTAGTGTGCAACAGCTGCCCGGACTGGTTATACACAGTCATGTGACCTGTGCAGCCTGTTGCCCTGGGGTGAATATTCTGCACTCTCCGGCTCCAGCTTGATTTATTCCCCCTGCTCAACAAGCTCTTCAGCTGATCAACCACAACCATTAGCTTTCCAGATGTTCAAAAAGTCGCTGGGTTCTGGGAGTTGTAGTTCAGTACCATATGGAAGGCATCCCATCGCTAGTCCTAAAAAAAACAACTATTTTTTTAAAATACATATGCTGTGCAGCAGCTATGAGGAATTTGGTACATTTCTCTAAAGCCTTTCTAAATAAATATGTAACTCCATACACACCTACAGGCAGATAATGATTTTGTAAATACATTGCAGCTGCAGTGAGTAAATAGTATCACTTTGCATGTTTATGGGATACATTGTTGGGAGTCTTCTGGCCAAGGGAAGTGCTCTGGGCACTGCCCTGAAATTGTAAGGTCTCCAAATCATTCCCTGTAGGCTTCACACCCCTCTGCAGTACTGCCTAACAGTCCAGGGCCTGTTTAATATTTGGGTAGGATATTAAAATACAGTTATTTGTAAAAAATGGTAAATGATGACTATATGATCCCAGACTGCTCAAAGAACCAGAATGTTATATTTTTTTTTAAATGACAGGTGTGACTGAGGCCTAAAGCTTACAGGGGATTTGAACTATTATGGACTAGTATATTGGCCAGTCTGCCACTCCCCTTACTTATGAAGACTATATTACCTTTAATTACAGTAATGGTTTTGCTTTTCCTTGTACGATTCTATGAAACCCAATCCCTTTCTTGAATCATAAGTAGATAATATCTCATTTAGTACTATTTGGGGCTTTCATATCTTTATGGACCACACCCATTTTAACTCTTGAAATTCTTGAAAAGTTGCCTGCATATTTTTAATGTTTTTGAACTGACCTTATACAAGGTTCTTGTATATCTGTTTTATTAAGAGGCGGGACTAAAGCTATCTGAGTTCTGGTGGAACACAGAACTGATAAGGCCACACAGTACTTCTGGTCACAAGGTTTGATGGTGCTCCTTTCACCAGGGCTGAAATGTGTACTGGTAGTGGGAGAGGTATGGAAGAGTGTTTTCCCAACCTCAGTTACTACGTTAACTGGTTCGTTTAGGAGAGAGGGGCAAGATTATCGAAAGCTGAGATTAAAATTAAAATGAAATGCGATCATATGTGTTTAAACAGACTAAGCAAACTGAAGGATTTCCTGGTTGGTTACCCAGAAAGGCTTTGCCCTTGTATGATTAAAATGTTCATATATACACGTATGCATTGTGATATCTTGTCAATATTTAATGAAGGTTTGTACACCTATTTTAGGTACTGTGTGGGCAGTGAAACAGTAGATTCTTATTTACAGAAAGGGTTGGTACATAGCTACAATTAGAGACCCGTAGGTAGGGATGCCATCTTTTATAGGGGGGGAAATTATCTTTATTCCTTACATGGAACAATTAAATCAAGCATAATTCTACTATCCAGGTGGTAACACTATTTGTAGGTTGTATGAAAGCAACAACCTAATGAGTTTAGGACATCTAGTTTTTAAAATCATGTTGCATTGTAGGCAGAATGCTCCTTTTTGAATTGATGGTTATTACCCTGTAGCAGGTTTTAAAAAGACACTCGGTGCTGCCAGTGGCACATGATATAATCTGTATGGCGGATAGACCCATAGGTGCAAGACTTACGTTATTGTTCTTTCAAGATAACTGCCTTACAAGAGCGTAGTTTCACTCATGTCTGCCTCTTGCCCCGTTGGCCAGAAAGGCCGATATTGTTTACTTTTATTCTATTTGTTATGGCCAATCTCTATGAACCCAGCAATTCCCTGTCCCTTCTGTGGCTAGCAGTCTTGCATAGTCAAGTATATGCTGTTCTATGAAGGGTAAAAGTCAATCATTTCAGTAGCCCATGGCAAGCACATTTTTTACAGAATAGGAGGGCTGGCCCATGGTCACTAGGTGGGGTACTTAACAAATTGGTATCCCCTGTTGTTCTACCTTTTCTTGTCCTTTAAAAACCAATTAAGGCACCAAAAATTTGCTGTCGAAGTGGAAATTGAGCCATTCAAGTTTGCACCATGACCAGTTATATACTCCATATGTTATAAAAGGCACAAGGTTTGCCCAGGTGCAGTAACCCATAGAAACCAATAAGATATTTGGCTTAAGACAGATGATTAGCAAAAGTTAATCACCATTGAGCTCTTTTACTACTCGCTTGTGTCATAGTGGATCAGCACGTCTACCTCTGTTATTCTAGCTAGTATTTTCTTCTTCTGAGGACTGGTATATTAAGTTACATTTTTTTTTTTCTCTGCTTAATGTAGCCTTTTCCTTAAAGGAACATTAACACCAAAAAAATTAAAGTCTTTTAAAGTAAAGAAAATGTAATTTTCTGTTGCCCTGAACTGGTAAAAGTTGCTAAAGAAACCCTGCTATAGTTTATATAAACAAATCTGATGTGCAGCCATTCAAGCTGGAAAAAATTAGAAAAGGCACAGGTTACATAGCAGATAACAGGTAAGCTCTGTAGAATTCAGTGGGAATCTACACAGCTTATCTGTTATGTAACCTGTACCCTTTCTCCTTTTTTCCAGCTTGAATGGCAGCACCCACGGCTACACAGCAGATTTGTATATATGAACTATAGTAGGGTTTCTGTAGCAAACACACAACTTTACCAGTGCAGGGCAATAGTACGTAATATAAGAATTAATTTGATACACTGATAATTTTTTGGTGTTCCTGTGGGATAATAACCTGTAGCTCTGAAATGTTACCATTCCCCATACTTCAATTTTAAATTGTGTGTTTAAAGTGAAACTTGATTCCCCATTGTTAAAATGTATCCAGTTCCCTTTTTGATGTGCCATTGCATTTTATGGTAAATTAGTTGCTGTGCTTTTTGGTGTAACTTCCTGTTAACCATTCCAGCTAGTATGAAGAACAATCTGCAATAACACTTTCTTTTGCTGTATATTAACTTTTTATTGTGCCCTAATACATATGAGCTAAATAGTTTGTTTGGGGTTTGTGCAGCACAGCCATCAGATGACCACAAGTATTCTGATATGCCCAGTCCAATTTCTTATCATTTTGTTATGGGAAACAGTATTTGGGATTTAATACCTCATTTTCTCCATCCAATAAAGCATTTTCCATAGAATTCCAGTATGGTTGAGCTCACATTTTGTGTTTGGTGCAAGATGCAAGCATTTATTTAACCCTTTAATAGCTGTAGATCACAGACAATGACATCAACGTACCATAATGCCAATGCTGTATATTATGTTTGCTGTCAGTGTGTGATGTGATAAAAGTTCTTTGCTGTGCAAAGGGTTAATGCTTTATATGTGACTCAAGCTGTGATTTCATAGGCCCTAAAAAGCACGGGTTCACTGCACAAAGGGGACATTATACTGTATGCCTGGTCAGTGGCAGGCACCAGGCAAGGTTCTAAGCTCATCTTGTAGTGCTGTGCCTATGGAAGTAGTGGGTGCAAAGGTGGTATTGTTTCTAGGCACTGTATAGCAAAAGCGCTTTTTGTGTGGCATTTTAATGCAAGTTGGTTTGCACATGTTTTATTATCTAGTGTGACATACACCAGTAGTGAATGTGGCCGTATGCCTCCGGAACTCAAGACTGAGATGCAAGCCTGACCTTCCTAGGGATAACCAGACGTTTTGCTTTTCTGTTACCAACAAAAGGGCTTGTGAAGTTCTTACCATCCAAATCAAGTTTAACTCTTTTACCAACTAACCATGTAAAAAACTGCCCCTGTTTCTTTAAAAAAAAAAATAAATAAATAAAAAAAACAACTATCTCATTGGTGATATCCCCTTTATCAAGTTAGAAATTAGCAGAATGGAGCAATATTTGTGCCTGCCCTACACACATACTGATTTCTTTAAACTTTGGTGCATAATATGCATTTTCCCCTACGGCTTTTTATAGCCACAAGAAAATCTTTTTGTTCGTTGTGAAATGGCTGCATTCTACCGTCACAGAATTCTGTGTGGTTATACGCCTTTCTCTGATTGGCTGCTATTCAGTTTACAATGTCTGCCTGGTACTTTAATCAGGGTGGCTGCTTAAACCAATATTTACATGCTAGCTATAACCCAGCTGTATACTAAAATGAGCCTTCTTCGTTTCTTTGCTTAAAGGGATATCTGCCTAGAAATACAGGATTTTCAGGTGTGAAAAGCTATATTGGACTCCTAGACCTTTGGCCATATGTGTTTAAAATATTTGAATTGGTTGGGATTGTATTGTTTTGTTCCTGGGTGCAGTATGCTAATTTTATCGCTAATTTTTTTTTTCCAACATATATTAAAACTCTCCCATGCACATGGTAGCCTGTTAGTTTGTTCCACTGTAAAGTATTAACTATATGTCAAGCTGATGTCTGTCTGCTTGTAAATGTTTATATCCATTTTGTTGGTGACTTAATATATTTTTGCATTACATTTTTATCTTATTTAGTTGCAAGAAATAAAAGGAATCTTGCTTTATTCATCTGTTAAGAAATAAGCAAATTATGACTAAACTGTGTGCAGAAGAGCAGTAAATAATGGATATATCAGCTTCTGAACGTGTTATTTTTGTGGCACTCTATGCAGGTGTCCGAGTATGGCTGAACAACCCAGTCTTTGAGGTTTAGGTTGCTGACACTTCAAAGAATCCTGTTGAGCCAGACCTGCCTAGCAGCATTAAACATACTAAAACCTTGACTATACCAGAAACCACTTAAAATACAAATTGAATGTAAATTATAAAAGTGTTGAGGACCACTTTAAATACATATATACCACTTCATATTCTGGAATTTAGCTCCTATTTAAATGTATTTTGGTAGACTTAAGGTTTGGAGGTTCAAATTACAGAAGTTCAGCAACAATGGCACAGACTTATTTGCTACTGCGCTTGTCTGGACCACACTCATTCACTTGTACAGCATTGATCTTATTGGCTGCTGGTCAGCGAGCACTTAAATCCGGCACTGAAGATTCTTACCAGCTGCCGATTTCTGCACTTACATAGGCGAAACACTGACTCCCCTCTCCAGAGAAATAAATACTAAGGGTAAGCGCTGCCTTTGGTTATTAATAGAGTAAAAAGGATTTCTGTTGATATCTAAAGAAGCCTGACCAAATATTTGTTGGGAATGGCATTCGGCAGCCCAGCTGATTGAATGAGAAAGTGTCAGTCAACATTTGCTGCTTTGTGGGTACCTTTATCCATACTCATATATAAACTACACCTCCCCTCCAGCTACTTGTAGCTAATGCCCAGTCTGCTTCAAACTGGCTTTTGTAATAAACCATTTTGGAAGTGTGGGATAGATTTAAGTATGTATCCCTCTGCAATCCCACTGCCAGCACCAATTATGGTTTTCCAACCCCTAGCACCTAAATGTTACAGGCATAGGATCCATTATCCGGAAACTCGTTATGGCAATAAAGTTGCCATTTTTTAATCTTTTTTGGCCTGGATTGAAACCAGACTTTATATATAATATTCATCATCGCCTACACAATAAGGGGGATTTCCTTTAAACGTCACATTTAATAGGACCATTTCTTAGTTACCTGCTTATTATCCTAAAGTATGTAAGCTGCCTGCTAATTTGAGGATGTCCTGCCCCTTGGTCTTACTCAGCTGTGGCATAAGAGGATCCATCTCATTTTATTCTTATTACTTTAAACTTAGCATAGAAGTAAAGCTGTAAAAATGCCTACTCCCTCAAATAAACTGTCAGATTTGTTCGGCTCCCAAAACAGTACAGATGGAGTGCTGCCAATGCCTTGCTCATCTGGAAGGCTTCATCCGTTTCACTGCAAACGTGGCCATAACATCATGTCTGCCACAATATGCAGGAACACAGCAGTGTTGTCAAATTGTGTAAAGAAGGGGGTTCCATTTGCACCTGCCAAACACTGAGCTGGAACTCCCGGCACTCCCAGAATGCTGATAGGAGTTTTACAGCGCTCATTTCTACAGTACATCACATGAAATATCATTTGTTCCCATTCACTCCTGTGGTTCCACATATCGTTTTAGTTCCTTTCAAGTATGTCGCATTCCTTGCTGGCAACTTCTTAGGTATCAAAAAGAGGTACGTGTGTCTGAAATTGTAACTTCTGCCATAATGTTTTTATGACTAGGATCTTTTCTGTTTTGATACTGGAGCCACCATCCTAGTTCATGTATACATGGCACCCTGGGAGCCAGAAACGCCGGAATTTAAAGACTAGAAACCCATGGGTGGCTGTTTATGATACGGCTGCTTTTCTATGTGCTGAACTGGAAGGTGCAACATCTACACGCAGAGCTCAGCCCTATGCATCCTTACACACAGACTGAGAAAACACAGTACTCTGGGTACTTTGTGTGTTTATTCAGAGACTGCTAAGAGCACTGATAGCTTTGGCACTACTGAAATTGCCTCTCTTTGGTGAGTTTTGCAACTATTTCGTTGTTAGAGCTCATTTTTTGTAATCTGTTGAAAGAGTTCCAAATCTTTCATTTGTTTAAAAGTTATATATGCCCTTTTTGTAGAAGTAAAGCCAGTTATAGACCAATAGGACTGCTGCACAGGCCTGCTTCCCTTACTACAGCAGGAAGGCTCCCGTGAACAGCGCTCTAATCCTTCCATACTGGACTTCTTATGGCAGGGCAAGCCAAGTTGGGTGCTACACTTGTGGTACCTGAGACTCTGGGCCTTTCTACCTTAAGCAGGAGTATGTGCGCTGGAGGCCTAGCCCAGATTATCTTTATCTTCTTCTGTCTAGAACAGTGTTGTCCAACTGGCGACCCCCCTCTGTGTGGCCCCCCACCTGTCTAGCTGCTTTGATGGCTTACCTTTGTGTAAGCTTTAAATGGTATCAGTACTGGCCCCTTGCATGGTTAACACCTCAGATTCAGGCTGTAAACCCCCTGTATTGTTTAAAAATGTAATCCCCTGTGTTGTTCACACCTTTTAATCTCTGCATTGTTCACCCCCTGCAGTGTTCACACCTCAGGCTCAGGCTTTAATCACCCACATTGTTCACCTGTTCACACCTCAGACAGACTGTAGGAGCAGTAGAAACCCACAAATAAACCCTGCACACTATAAAAAGAACATATACTGTGGTGGTACTGCAATTAAAAAAGTTTTTTAATATATAGTTATTGCGCAGACTGTAGGAGTGGTGCCAGCATTGCGTCAGTGTGTGCCATACTCTGCCTGCCCTATGCTGCCAGTATGTGCCATACACACAGGCAGCATAGGACAGGCAGAGTATGGCGCACACACAGGCAGGGTAAGGAAGGCAGAGAATGGCACACACAGGCAGGGTAGTGAAGGGAGAGAATGGCACACACAGGCAGGGTAGGGAAGGCAGAGAATGGCACACACAGGCAGGGTGGTGAAGGGAGAGTATGGCACACACAGGCAGGGTAGGGAAGGCAGAGTATGGCAGGTTTTTGCTGTATTACCACCATTAATATGGGTATGGTCATGCGATAACATGGGTGTGGTTTCAAGTGGGTGTGGTTTTAAAAAGGGGAGTGGTCAAAACTAGCTTCCATTATCGGCCCTCCACCATGGATGCCGGAAAAATTCCAGACCTCGGTACCACAGAAGTTGGACAGCACTGGTCTAGAACATTAGGCAGCTGGGGAGTGGTAGTGAATTGGCCAACCATAGCCCCACTGTTTAGCTCTACCTTTGGAGGCCCATTACATGGGAGCAGGCCCATTCACTGAGTGAAAGGGTAAGTGTCATGCATGATGTATTGCCAGATAGAAAGGTGGTTTTGAGCCAGACTGCATTGGATTCCATTGTGTTAAACAGTGGCTTGTTCAATGATAAACACTGATTTAGGATACAAGGGTAAAGACAAGATTATCTTGTACTATTGCAGAGCAGATAAGAGGTTTATGTTTTTAAAAACAAGATCACATTATCCCAGTAATGTGCACTTTAGTGTATCCCCCTAAAAAGCTCCATGGCTGCTAATGAGCCCTGCTCTGCCAATAGCTGAGTAGACTTATGACTGCAATAAAGCTGCAGCTGGGAATAGCCACTGTACATAAATCATGAGGTTTAGAGCATTGGCGTCCATATGTTGCTGCAGTCCATGATTTCTGTACATATGTGCTTGCGGGCAGGGTTAACTGAGGACAGGTGTGACCGTCTCAGAGTTAGGTGCTGTATGCAGCCAAACACTAGGCAGAACCCCTATCAGACTGCTGTCACATTAAAAGATAAGGTGCAGATGTCTTATGATGCAGTCATATCCGATTTTTAAAGGGGGACTGTCATGAAAACAATATAAGGCTTGTCTTACAATATAATCCAATTAAAGATTCTGTAGTTTCTGAGCAAGTAACCCCTTATGAATGCCTTTGAGCACCCCATCTGTAGATAGAGGTTTGTGTCATTCTATTATTTTGAAAGACCGTTAGGGTGTACAGATCAGTGATGTTTTAGGGCTAACTGTCAGTAATGAGTGTCCACTGATAGTCACTGGAACCTTCTCCCAGTTGTAATGTATTTCTTTCAAAACAAATTTCGGAAACTTTGACTAAACCATAACCTTTTCTCATATTATTGTCACATGCCCCTAAGAGCTGAAATGTGACATTCCTAGCTGTAAACTGGTTTGCCAACTTTTGCTGCGTAATTTAGTTTTCTCAGATGATTTTTATGGTAAAAGAGCTGCAGTAGTCATAATAGCATTTAGTATATGCTGCCCATACCTTGAACTGAACCAGTAAAGTGAGATGGATTACTGAGGGTGTTTCTTTTTTTATGCAATGGTCCCTTCTTAGATATGGGGGGTAACAGAAGAGCAGTCCTTCCTTGCATAATGGAGGAGGGCACAAAAGCATGGTCTCGCCCAGTACTGACTCTCTAATCAGTTTGAGAGCTTTCAGCTTCCCATCCTGTGCTATCAAGGCCTGCAGCAGAAAAAATGATAAAACCTGGGAAGACTGCTTGTGCACATGGCTTGGGTGCAGCTGGCGGAAGGATGGGAATGAGTGCTGCCAGTTAAGGGCATGGCTGGCAGCCAGTCAGACGTGTCAGACACAGAGGAGCCGCCCTAGCACACAGTTCCCACAGTACAGTGCAGCAGGTTTCATTAGCTTTGGGCGAAGTCTGTATGATAGGAGACCATGGGTTACGGTGTAACAGCTTGCAGAACTACATGCTTGCTGGTTGGGACAATGTAATGGGATGATTAGCAAATCATTATATAATTTATAATTTTCTATATTTAATCCCAACAGTACAAAGATAACTTATCGAATTGAAACTGAGATTCTATTGTTTTCTGGAAACAACCATATATACATATACATATATACATACCATATATATAATGTGTGTGTAGTAACTTATACTCATAGAGAGAGATGAGTGTATATACATAGAGATATGCTGCCTTTTTTAGTTTGCTACTGAAAATTCTGTCTGGCTGTTGTGGTCATAGAATTAGTGTTGGCTCTTTTCCGTTCTGATTTTTCAGCTACTTCCTGGTTGCTTAGGGTAGTTAGACTCTAGCAATGACATAGCTGTTAAAATTCCAAGCCTTAAATTGAGAGAACTCTCTTTGTTGGTTATGAAAATTATATGTAACAACTTTCCCTTGTCTTCTGTAGTTGCCACAAAATTCCAAACCTGACCAGTGCACATCAATATACTTAAATAATTCAAACACACACACAAGACAATTTGAAAATTGTTTTTGAATATCGCTGTCTACATCATTTGGATTAATTCTGTTAATTCTGTTAATCTTCAACTTGAATTTCCCCTTTAAAACCTTTGTTTAGGTGTGACTGCATAAAAGCAGTGGAGCACTGCTATTGTGTCTGTGTTACATAGCCAAGGGGGTATGGCAGCTCACAGACATTAATAATATAATATAAATAAAATATGTAGATGAATCAGCTGTGCATGTGTGTAATGGAATATTTCTAGGGAGGGAAAGTGAAAGTAAATTAAATATAGCTAATGGAGTCGATATAGTGTACACAGTTCTGATCTCTTGATTTCTAGTGTTAGGTGTGCATTGACCCATAAAGGGAGAACTCCACTTCAACATTACCTCTTGCTGGCTGTGTGCACAAAAACCCAGATTATAGCTAGATGCTGCCGGATTTTGTAGGTCTCTGCTATAGCAAGCAATGCAAAACTAACTGAGCTCACAAATATCCTGGAAGGGGATATGTTTTGTGCATTCTGCCTCCATTCTGTCTTCACTGTCTGCCTTAGGGAACAAATATAGTTAAACCCTATTTGCAGATTGGTAGTGTTGTTGCATTACAATTTTAACTGGGTATATTTGTCCCAAACCAAAATGATTGAGTCATTTAAGACCTCTGCGCTACCAAATGTTATTTTGCTGGGATCATATAAACAATGTCAGCAGGAGCCTATTGTAATTACTAGCGAAGGAGTCTCATCATGGAAGATGAATGTTGGGAAGCCCCTGTGCACACAGCAGGCAAATAACAAAGCAAAAGATTTCTAGGCTGTTATGTTTTAAATTGATGCAATAAGTGTTTGGGAGGATGTGTAACTGTTGCACTAGCGAGGATTCACTGTAACCTTTCATTTCCTGCTGTTACTGTAATATACGAGGCTGTCTAAAGAACGCTCCTGTTGCTTTTATTCTTTGGGTAGGAGGCATGTCTGTGTGCCCTTGGCGGGTTGCTGGTGGAACAAAGGCCATTGCTCACCCTCTAGCAAGAAATGTTTGTAGATAAAGCTCTAGGTACACTCTGGAGAATATACTTCTTTATGTATAAGCCAGTGCTAATATTTTATGCGCAGTCCCCAGGTTATTGTCATTGATCGGGTCTTAAAAATGTTTCATAAGGATCTCTAATGTTACAATAATATTTTGCCCATTGACATATATATGCATTAAAACACTAAATTAATGTAAGTGGAGTTAAAGAAGGCGATAGAATTGAACTTGGTGTTTTTCTTACATATAGAAGATTGTTTAAAAATAATTTCTAAATATTTGCTGTTGGCAACAGTGTCTGTCTGTAAATCAGCACCAAAATCTGTGATTCCTGCCCAGTAATGCTTGGGAAAATCAGGTAGTCACACTCTGCAGTGCGCTTCATGTCTCCAGCTACTACATGTATCACAAAAACAGGAGCCCTCTAAAGGTAGATTCACTTGAGTTGAACATCATATGTTTCAAAGAGACGTATGTTTGAAGCCTTCCATAGGCAGTAAAGTGTGAGTATATATATCTGCATACAACCTACCCACTTCTTATTGGTTGAGTTTAATATTTACAGGAAAGGCTTCATGGTTTTTGTTTAACATGGGTTTTTATTCTGGGGCTTCCTGATTTCGGCAGGGGAATGCGCAAAATCACCCACTACTGACCCCCTAAATGTATCGCCTGGTAGGTGCTTGTGCATTTTCAGGCAAGAATCATTATTGCATTCCTGTGATTCTCAGTGGCCAAATGAAGGGTAAATTTTAAAATGGAAAGAGGACTAAGCAAACCCTGTGTCATTTCTCTTAATATTTAAGTGGCTCCTTATCTTCTCTTTGCTAAATACAAGAAGCTTTACTTTCTGCAACTATTGACTCAACCGCACCCTCCTACTTTAAACTGCACGCGCTGCTCTCTCCTGTAACACACTGAAAAGTGAGGATACTTTATATACCTCTATTTGCTTTGTGTCCAACAACTTCAAATGAAGTATTGTCAGGAAGTCGCAATCCTTTGGTTTTTGTGCAGTTTTTTGTTTTGGAGTTATTGGCCCTTCCTTATCCTCTATTCTGCTCCCTGAGCAGCAGGTGGACCTTAGGAAAGAGGGGAAATTACAGATTTACCAGCCATTATATTTCCAGTAAATTTGTAATACCGGCCCTGCCATAGCCAATAATTTGCTGACTAGACTGGTTAATTACCAGATGGGTGGGAACCCTATTCATGCAAGGGGTTCCCTTAGTGAGAGCAGGCTTATGGTATTGTCTGTCTATGTATTAAGTTAAGAAGAGAGTGCTATTTACGTCCCCTCTTGGCTTGCCATGTCTTCCATGACATCACCCTGCACTTCCTTGTCCAGAATGACTTATTCACTACTGATAGTAAAGGTGTAACCAGGGAGGAGCCTTGTGGGAGATGATAAGGATCTTACATCCGGAATGCAGAGTCATTCTAGGAATCCTGTTAAGGGGGTTCTCCACCCTGATATATCTTTTTTGCTTAATGAAAAACATTAAAAATGTTCAATAATTTTAAAGGAGAACTACACCCCCAGCAATAAAAGCCTCCTTAACTGGGCCTGCCTTAACCCCCTCACCCCCCCCCCCCCCCATCACATACTCTGTATCTTAAACAGCCACCCCTGTCGCAAACCCCAACCTAAAAATCCAGAGCAGTGCAGCTGCGTACCTGGGAGACATCTTCTGTTGAATTGTAGAAGCTTTGTGTGTCACCGCCGACATGGACCCTGCTTGAGCATGTGCACTTGAAGCTGATTTCCTAAGTTAAGGTGGCCATACACGCACCGATATTATCGTACGAAACCTCGTTTCGTACGATAATCGGTGCGTGTATGGCATGTCAGCGAGCCGACCGATATCGCAGGAAGCTGCTGAAATCGGTCGGCTCGCCGATCGGGCAAGTTAGAAAATTTTGATCGGGCGCCATAGAAGGCGCCTGACCAAAATTCTCCCTTCAGAGCTGAATCGGCAGAAGGAGGTAGAAATCCTATTGTTTCTACCTCCTTACCTGCCGATTCAGCCCTGAATGGTGTGTGGCGGATCTGACGATGTTTCGTGCGACCGACGGTCGTACGAAACATCGTGAGATCGCCACGTGTATGGCCAGCTTTAGAGTATGCGATAAGGGAGAGGTGAGGGGGGTGGTCAAGGCAGGTCAGTTAAGGGGGCTTTTATAGCTGTGGGGGGTGTAGTCCTCCTTTTAAAGTTATGTGTAATTGTAGTTGAAAGCGGTGATTATTTCTTTATTTCTGTTCTTTGGGTCTTTTGAGTCAATTCTCAGCTTTAATCAGCTGGCTTGCAGCATTATTTCAGAAGTCTGGAGATCTTTTAAAAAGGAAGATGACTTTCCTGCCCTGAGGCAGTTTATCTTACCAGAAATGCAGCCCAGACACTCATCAGTAATCCATGAGTGCCACCAAAGCACCTATTATTACCCCTCTCAAGGCTTGGCCATGGCAATAAATCTGCACTACCGTGGGCGACTAGTCTCTCCCAAATCCTTTTCTACTGGTTATTGGAAAACATCGGTGACTTACCACCAGTGACTAACAAAGTCCCCACAAGGAAACTTCAGGTAATGCGTATGTTTTCCCACTGGAGATTTACATGATCAGCGGTGGGAAAGCATTTCAGGGGGATTAGTTGCCCGAGGTAGTGCAGATTTGTTGCAGGCTACTAATCTCCCTGTGAGCCTGGGCCTTTATGGTCTCAGTGAGAATAACATCATGACACCAGCTCACTGTTTCTCTTTCATGTGATTCTCCTCTAAAAATGAGGAAGCAAATGTTGCGCAAGAAACTCCCCACAGCAATGGTGCAAGTTGCATTAGGTCAGTTTGCTAGAGAACATACATTGTTTTCAGTCACTTTCTGTTCTTGCACAAGAGATTCACTGGTATGGTCACTTCCCCGTCTAGGGGGGTTCTGACCACTTTCTTTACCTAGTAGTGAATGCTCAGTTAGTCAGCATTAGGGAGTCTGGCTCCCTAGGGGGTGGAGTAATTTTTCAGTATGGCAACACCCTCACACCCACATCCCCACACCTACACTCTGATTAAAGGTAAGTCTTTATGACTTAAATAAATGATGTCAGAGACATTGCTGCACCTATTGTATTGTGTGTGTTCAGTTTTCTATAGTGAAAGCAGCACTAAAAGGCGATCCAGCATCCCATGCTCCTCTCATTCAAACCTTTAGAATACTATTTATACGGTTAAATACAAAATGGCTAATTGAAGAGTTTGCATGAAGGGTTTGGCAGCACTGGCATTACTTGTTTTTCTTGCTCTGTCAGTTTGAGAGGAAAGTGCTACAAAAGCTGCTTTGTTTTCCCTGCATAATGAGCCCAGTAGGAACGAAACGGCACAACAACCTCTGCCCTTTTGTGCCGTTATTACAAATGGCCGTTATTAAATTGTTCTGCTCAGTTGCAGTTATACGCATCCAAGAGGGCCACATTAGCACGGCCTGTACATTTACGTGTTGTGCAGATACTCATCTTCCGATTGGTTTGTTTTTTAGGTGTGTGGCATTGCTCTCATTGCGATCGGGATATACGTGCAAATCCAGCTTAACCACACTCTTATCATGAAGAATGCCACCTCCTCTGGAGCTCCCATAGTCATCATCGTAGTGGGTGTTGTCATCTTTTTAATTGCCTTCTTTGGCTGCTGTGGAGCACTAAAAGAGAACTACTGCATGGTGACAACGGTAAGAAATGGTTTTAACTTTTTTCTCAATTTATAGGTGCTTTATTACAATTTCCTGGCAACAAATGCCCTATTTTATATGAGGGGTTTTCACTCTGTGGCTACTGCTACACATGGGTGTTTGTCTGCAACAGGGCTGATGCAATGGCTCCTAGAACAGGCACATAGAGAAGCGTTTAGGGGCATTGAGACAGCTTCTTGGCTTCTGTGCCAAGAATCACCCACGTGGCAGTAGCCTATGGTTCTGTAAAGAGGCATAATTGTCACTTGAGGCCACTGCTTATGTTACTGAATGGAAAGGGCCACATACAAAGAACAAGGAGCTGTGACAGATGGACCTCTAAGGCATTCTTGAGTACAGATGGTTAAACTCCACTTCTCAATGAGTAGTATTTACCAGCAGAAATAGGCCGGCAGTGGTGTTTTAAGCCCTGTGTTTCTCTTCTAGTAGTAGGCACACCTCCTGGATGCCACTAACCCCAAATCCATTATATTCTACACAGGTTATCTGCTATGTATATTTGTGCCCTATAGCCCAATTTCAGCTTAAATGACTGACACTGCAGCTTCTAGAACTGTGCTAGTACTTCTGAAGCATACACATAAAAGTGTAAAATACCTGCTTTTGACAAAACAAGTCCATGCTTGATACATATCTAGATAGGAAGTGAAGATAATTGATGACTCCAAAATATACATGCAGGAAGGAATAGAAATTCTGCTTCAGTGTATGTGGGGGGAAAAAATTACTTATTGCTTTTTCTTATCATTGCAGTTTGCCGTTGTGCTGGTGCTGATCTTCCTGGTTGAGATTGCTGCTGCTATTGCTGCCTATGTTTACAAGGACAAGGTAATTCTGGTTCCTTTCTTCCTTCTCCTGCCGCTGAATGAATCCACTCTATAACTGGCTTAATTTTGCTTTGGGCCCTATATGTCTGTTTATGCTAACTTTCTTGGCGTGTGAAAGAAGTTTAAGAATTTTTATTGATCAGCTGTATGTTTTACTTGCCAGTGGGCTAATAGAACATTCCAGACCTATTTATTACTGTATTAGACTTACAGTGCAAGCCATGTTCACTCTATGCCTTTATGGCGTGCACTTGTGTGCCAGTGCAAAACACATTAAACAGGGAATCTAGTACTCCTCAAGACCTACCTTTCTCTGTACAGTCTTCTCAAAGTGGGCATTAAAGATGTGTGAACCAATAGTTTTTTCTGCCATAACTTTCTCTGTTCTTGTTTGTACTTCAGCTGCGCACTGCATTTGAGGACTCCTTTAAAAATGGTATGGTCCATTATAATGACACCAAGGATATAGCGGATAGCATTGACCTCTTGCAGAAAGAAGTAAGTATTCTGCTTGTATAAAGAGTTGGGGATCGGCACAGTCTTTTCATGTCGATACATAACATGTCTGTTTGCTATTGCAGTTTCAGTGCTGTGGTGCCATCAACTCAACTGATTGGAGACAATATGCTCCCTTCACTGGTACAAACACTGTGCCTGATTCCTGCTGTAAGAACATCACTGCAGGCTGTGGAAAAGGTCCAATTGCCAATATAAATAGTGAGGTAAGTAGCAGATTACTGTAAAAGCAATGAGCATGGAGATAACTTTTTCCATGCTCAAGTTCATAATGGCTGTGTCCTTTCTATAGCCAGTATGTAAGCCAGAGCAAGGCTGGTGTTATGTTGGTGACACTTTTCTCTATCCAATAGGGCTGCGCAACCGGAATAGACCAGTGGGTGAAGAAAAATGTAGGAATTGTTGCTGGAGTGGCCCTGGGAATTGCTTTGTTTGAGGTAAGGCTGTCTACGTTGGATTGCAAAGGCTTATTTAATACAGGATATTTTTTTAGCCTATATCCTCTCACCCCCTCACATGTTCTCTTATCAAACTCCCAGGACTCACCCATTTGATAAATAACTTGTGTGGTTACAATTAAGTGCGTCAGCAGAATATTACTGTTATATTGAGAATAATCTGCTCCCTAATCTTTAGTTTAGACAAGGAGTTCTATTACCATATGAGAAATAAGCATGTTAGCCTGGGTGCTCCAAAGTGACTGCTGATGTCTTTAGGCATGGGGTACTTTATTTTCATCATAGGCAAGTTTTAGAAAGTTCCTCAAAAGACATCACTAACTTTTATTGAAACCTGCATTACAGTGTACCTCTGAATTGCAATTGGTATAGGCATATAACATTGTTGCCATCATTTGAATAATAATTCTATGGAGCTGCTACCCCTGCTAAAGAGAGATTTATTTATGAAGTCCCATTTGCTGATCTTGCCACAAATTACAACAGCCAAGTCATCATAGATTCTTTTAAGGGGGTTATATTTTGGTGGGAGGGGATAGGAACCATTTCTGCCACGCCAACTACAAAGGGCAGCTTAGGCCAGGCTAAACCTGCAAGCTGAGCCAGTAACTCGCCTACATGCAAGGAAAATGATTACCTCTTTATATTTCCAAAGGAAATCTAAAGGATAATGGCCCTTTTAACGTCTTGTGTAGCAGGTGCTTTTGAAATAGTTTCTGAGAAACATGGAGCCATACAGAACAGAATATAAGATCAGATCACTCTGGCTAATGTTGCTCATAGAAGAGTAAATATGGTGACCTCTGTGCCCTCTGCTTATGAGGATGTGGTTTTTTTTATACATCAGATGTTTAGGTTACAGCAAACTTATATGGAAATCATTGTTGTTGCCATAGATGTTCCTTTTATTATTAAGGGATTCTAAATTTACCACTTCAGGCTATGGGCAAGCTTGAGTAGGGGTCATGCTAATATATGGAGCATACAGGTCCATGCTTCTCTGTTGTGCAAACACAGACCCCTGTGGCTTCTTGCTGTGTGAGACATACTCAAAGGGGAACATAAGGAGATAACCTTTTAAGGTCCAGAAAGTCACATTTCAAATGTAACCGTTACAGTAACTCTTGTGTTGCATTGCCTTAGCCTGCGGTCTTTTTAACTTTCATAACTTAAACAGTTGTTACAGGACCAGTAACACTAGAGAGCTGAGTGCACGGCAGACAAGAGAAGCTCCATAGAATACCATGGTTTTCTACAGAAGTTAACCGCCAATTATAGGTCTTTTGTGATATGAGGATGTTTCCAAGAATTAGTTTATGAACTGATACAGACTTTTTTTTTTTTTTTTTATACATTTTGCCATTTTAAATATGCTGTTTTTTCTGGTTTCATTGAATAGATCTTGGGGATCGTCTTTGCCTGCTGTTTAATGAAGGGAATCCGAAGTGGATACGAAGTCATGTGATCGCTCCACAGTGGATAATGCCGTGATGTCACTTGTCTTGCATTAGCAAGTTGGGAAGTGGTATGCACCATCTCACAGCAATTTGGCAATAAATGGCACATACCACTTCCCACCTTAACGTGGGGAATAATGACATGCTCTTTGTACTTAATATAAATACTTTGATATCACCAGTTCATTGTTTTTATTTTTTATAAATATCTCGTTAAATGTGTTGAGCAGAAGCTGTAGTATTTCTTATCTTTGGACTGCATTATGGTTTTTCTGACTCTGCACTTGCATTCACACATTTAATGCCTATATTAGCATTTTATACCCCTTTAACTTCATTGAAAATTTAACAGACCTGTGATTTGCCGTGATAGGAAACACAATAATTAAAAGGAATTCAAAATAATATAATCTACACCACAAGGATTTATTCTCCTACCTTATTAGACTATAACTAGGTCATACTGAACACTTGCCAGTTTACCTTGGTCACATAGTAACCAATCATAAGCTTCCACTAATTCAGTAGAACAGTGCTTGAAAAAATATCATTGGTTGCTGTGGTTGCTAAGGGCAAATTTTGCATGTGTTGTGTAAATGGGTGGATTTCTGGAATGCTTGGGGTTCACACACTGACCTTGTAGGAAATCTATATTTATTTTAGTCAATGCTATGTCAGAAGCCCTGTGCATTGATTGCAGATATGATTAGCACTATTGTGTGCCTACTTGCTTTGAAGCCTCCTTTAACCCAATCAGCCTTTTTCTTCTCTGAGACTTAACTTGATCTGTGTACAAGACAAATTTGGGATGGGAGTTTAAGATGGGATGATGATGATCCTTTTGTGCCTTACTGCAATGCTGGCTTTTTGTATTGATGTTTTATTGCTTAAACAAAATATGTAGTGTGTTAATGGTCCATGTATGATTTTATGTAAATTGTGCCATACGTGTGATGCCAGGGGTTTGATGCTTCTCTGGGCAACCATTTTCTCTGTGGTGTATTTTGTCCTCATATTTGACTTGTTTTCCAGTCAGGAATTTGGAAAAGTTGACATTTTTGTAGAGCAAAAAAAAAAAAATTCAAAAGCCAAAATAAAGCGATGAAACGGCTTAAGGACTCACTGTTGGATTTTCTTATCTGTTCCATCCATCTTGGTATCCTTGTAGAATACAGCCTTGGTTTCTAGCATGCATATGGGGTAGCCCAAAAGCAGAATATAGTGGATGGGTGGCCTGTTGTGGATACTCATGATACAAAATATGGGCTTGAATGACAATATGCTATTTAGCTATAACTTTAACATAAAGAAGAAGAAAATATTCATCTCCCTGCTCTTGGCATTTCCTGAATCTCTGCAGTTTTGACGCGGCAAAGCTTTGCATTGGGGAAAAAAATAAAAGAACTATGCCTGGGGAAGATATGTACCAACAGTGCAAAGTTTAGCCTCCAGCATAGGGCTGCTGTGCAGAATTCCAAAGATTCTGGGTTGAGTCCTGTCATCTGAACTGAAGCCTATGCAAAAGTTTTTATTGCAGTTGCCCAGTGTGCCTGTACCATCAGATGTGTATTCCCTGCAGGAGGGAAGAGTCTGCACCCAGGAGTTAAGTGGGGGTGGCAACTGAATGGAGCAGGTACAGGTACTACAGAGGGCCAAATGTCTTGTCTATGGTTATATGTACAGATGCTGTGTGCTCCGAACGTAATATGTTACCAATATCCCAGGGCTTTAAATGCCCATTGTAATAAGGAAGATATTTATTGTAGTGATTTCTGGCAGTGGCATAACTATAGTGGGGGCAGACCCTGCGACCATGAGGGATCCTTACAGTATAATGGGCCTTTAGCAAATATATTAAGAGTAACGAAGAAAACAACTGATAATAAAATCCAAATCCTATTCTAATACATAATACACAGGATTTATTTGTCTGGTGAGGGCCTGCCACCCCAAGAGGGGGAATTGCAATTATTTAATATTAAACTAAAGCCAAAATAGGTTTATGGCTAGAAATGCTGTATTTATATAGTGAGCTTACTGTAGCAGCCCAGAGGTCCAGCAGCCTATTAGATTATTTAGCTTGTCATTGTTCTTTATTTATCCTTTATTAATTGTAACAGTGTAGGTTTATGTTTTGCAATTTGTTCCCCATTTGTGTATAATGAATGTATTGTATCACTAGGAATACAGCTATGCTTATGTCTGCACATCAATGCACAATGCTAGAGTGTTCAGCTGGAGTTCCCCTTTAACCCCTTTACTGCAGGGCACCTTTGATCTTGCCATGTTACGTGCAGTCAGAGCTGCGTAGATTGTACAATTTGTAGCAGGTAAGTAGTTGCTGAACAACCCACCTTACTTTTTTAATGTAATTCTGGATGGCAAGGTGCCCACCTGTTGCTTAGTGGCAGCAGCAAAATGCGGATGTTAAAGCTGTCATTTAATTTTATTGCTGAGAGTTTCCCCTGTCACTAGATGCAATAATCTTCTACTTCCTCCCTGGAGTTATCTGCAATTTGCTCAGCATGTTTTACAGCTTAACCATTACTGTGCTGAAATACACACACACACACACTCCCTTTGCTAAAATAAATCTTACCTGGGTTTAAAGGAGAAGGAAAGGTAAAAACTAAGTAAGCTTTATCAGAAAGGTCTATGCAAATACAGCCATGAGCACTCACAGAAACGCTGCACTGAGCCCTTTATCAAAAGAAACCGGATTTGTTTTCTTGTTTTTGTGGTATCTGATTTCCTGCTTTTAGAAAAATCCTTCAGGGCACAACACAAGTCAACGTACTCCTCTCTCCCCCTCCCAACTGTACTGTGTAATCTGAGCTACCAGCAGCCAGAGCTGCAGCATGGAAGTTACTGAGCCCAGGCTTAAGGCAGGAGTCCACAACATTTATATCCATGAGCTACAATTAACTGTAGTTAAGGAGCAACACAAGCATGAAAAAATGTTACCGGTGGTGTCAAATAAGTGTGATCATAAATGTGATCAGCTATTTGGTAGCCCCTATGTGGATTAGCAGCCTACATGAGGCTCTTTTTAGTAGTACAACTGTTTTTTATGCAACCAAACTTGCTTTCAAACCAGAAATTCAAAAATAAGCACCTGCTTTGGGGCCACTGGGAGCAACATATTGCCCCCCCCCCCTAGCCACTGGTTGGGGATCACTGTTCTAGGGTTTGGTTAAGCTTTCTACAAAATAAATATAGCATTCTAGCTTGCACTATTGTGGCTAATCTGTTGCCAATAAAATTCCTTTCCTTCTCCTTTAAGAGTGAGCCAATCAAAACAGGCCTAGAATGTATCCGAGTACCGAGTTCTTATACGCTCTTCCTGGCCTTCATACAACACTGCTGGCTCAGGTCTGTAACAAGATCCAGATCTAGTGACACCCAGACACAAATTGTGACTAGTATTCTTAATATTGCTTATGGGTGCAATGTCCAAAATACATTATGACGCCCAGAAAAAGGATGAGAAAGGCGTCTGGGACCTGGAACATGCAATTTACTGTACAATACTATGAAACCTATAGAAACTGTTATACACAGATGCCAAATTCCATGTTTAGTTAATTTTTCAAGTGAAGAGTAGTAAGCTGCTACTACAGGGACCAGTGGGTTAAAAAGCAACATACAGTGGAGGAAATAATTATTTGACCCCTCACTGATTTTGTAAGTTTGTCCAATGACAAAGAAATGAAAAGTCTCAGAACAGTATCATTTCAATGGTAGGTTTATTTTAACAGTGGCAGATAGCACATCACAAGGAAAATCGAAAAAATAACTTTAAATAAAAGATAGCAACTGATTTGCATTTCATTGAGTGAAATAAGTTTTTGAACCCTCTAACAAAAAAGACTTAATACTTAGTGGGAAAAACCCTTGTTTGCAAGCACAGAGGTCAAACGTTTCTTGTAATTGATGACCAAGTTTGCGCACATTTTAGGAGGAATGTTGGTCCACTCCTCTTTGCAGATCATCTCTAAATCCCTAAGGTTTCGAGGCTGTCTCTGTGCAACTCTGAGCTTGAGCTCCCTCCATAGGTTTTCTATTGGATTAAGGTCCGGAGACTGACTAGGCCACTCCATGACCTTAATGTGCTTCTTCTTGAGCCACTCCTTTGTTGCCTTTGCTGTATGTTTTGGGTCATTGTCGTGCTGGAACACCCATCCACGACCCATTTTCAGTTTCCTGGCAGAGGGAAGGAGGTTGTCGTTCAGGATTTCACGATACATGGCTCCGTCCATTTTCCCGTTAATGCGAATAAGTTGTCCTGTGCCCTTAGCAGAAAAACACCCCCAAAGCAAAATGTTTCCACCCCCATGCTTGACGGTGGGGACGGTGTTTTGGGGGTCATAGGCAGCATTTTTCTTCCTCCAAACACAGCGAGTTGAGTTAATGCCAAAGAGCTCTATTTTGGTCTCATCAGACCACAGCACCTTCTCCCAGTCACTCACAGAATCATTCAGGTGTTCATTGGCAAACTTCAGACGGGCCTGCACATGTGCCTTCTTGAGCAGGGGGACCTTGCGAGCCCTGCAGGATTTTAATCCATTGCGGTGTAATGTGTTTCCAATGGTTTTCTTGGTGACTGTGGTCCCTGCTAATTTGAGGTCATTAACTAAGTCCTCCCGTGTAGTTCTAGGATGCTTTTTCACCTTTCTCAGAATCATTGACACCCCACGAGGTGAGATCTTGCGTGGAGCCCCAGAGCGAGGTCGATTGATGGTCATTTTGTGCTCCTTCCATTTTCGAACAATCGCACCAACAGTTGTCACCTTGTCTCCCAGCTTCTTGCTAATGGTTTTGTAGCCCATTCCAGCCTTGTGCAGGTCTACAATTTTGTCTCTGACATCCTTGGACAGCTCTTTGGTCTTTCCCATGTTGGAGAGTTTGGAGTCTGCTTGATTGATTGATTCTGTGGACAGGTGTCTTTTATACAGGTGACTTGTTAAGACAGGTGTCCTTAATGAGGTTGACTAATTGAGTAGAAGTGTCTAACCACTCTGTGGGAGCCAGAACTCTTAATGGTTGGTAGGGGTTCAAAAACTTATTTCACTCAATGAAATGCAAATAAGTTGCTATCTTTTATTTAAAGTTATTTTTTCGATTTTCCTTTTGATGTGCTATCTGCCACTGTTAAAATAAACCTACCATTGAAATGATACTGTTCTGAGACTTTTCATTTCTTTGTCATTGGACAAACTTACAAAATCAGTGAGGGGTCAAATAATTATTTCCTCCACTGTATATGCTGATAAGAGGGGGCCTGGAAGAATCCCCTGCTGTAGAGTCCTGCATTGGGTTGGATGTAAGCCAATTTTACTCCTTTGCCCCTTTATTTTTTACCCAGCAATTTGATGATATCACTTCTAGACTGGGGTTGGATTAAGTAGTGGGTCCAAGAGGGTAAAAATGCAGGTTGTCAGTCTGAGACTGGGTCACCAGTTTCAGAATTTGAATCCAAGCAGAATTTTACCATTTTCACCACCCTCAAAGCAGTGGAGGGGTGTGTTGCTCCACCTGCAGGTGTGGGTGCCAGCGGGGGCCGTGGGTGTTGATCACTGGGTTCTCACAGGTCCCTTGTTACGCCACTGCAGTAGCCTGTATTTAAACCCAGTAGCTAAGGGTTTCCTATGTGCATTCTCCTGCATTCAGGTTTGACTTTGACAATAAGAAGTGTATGGAGTCAGCCTTCCCCAAAGCACTGGCGATAGTATAGAGAAGATTGCTGGATTCACTGATGCCTGCAGAGACATAGCTGCAGTGCTTTCTCTAGGATTTTAGCAGAGAGTTTGCTCTTATGTTTTTTATTGCATATTGTAGCATATGGAAAAATCCATTAATAAAAACAGATATTTAGAACCTATTGGTTGGTCTTATTATATATTTATGGACAAAAGTGTCTTTGAATGGCATTAAAATAATGTGCAAAAAAAATTCCTACAAATGAATATCCCTTTTTAAAAATACTTTACACCCCAAGCAAATGCCAGAAGGTGCCTTTATAAGGGCCCTTACACACTGCCGTTTCACCTGAACTGCGTTGGTGCTTGCATGCGCATGAATAAACACGGTCCCATTCGGAAGAAAGGGCTGTGTGTCCCCCTGTACTGCATCCCCTGTGGTGGAAACACATGAAGGACCTACCACAGGGTAAGCAGGTGCAGTTTGTAGCCCCATGGGGTTTTCGACAAAGAGTGCCAAGGGCCAACAGAATTCTCTGTGTAGGTTCTACAGCCTACTAGTCTACATAGCAGATAGCGGCATAGAGAATACAAATAAGACTTTCTGAACAACAACAATATAATGTATCAGCAGAACGACGAGAAGGTAGCAAGATAGCAGCTCCCTGACACCTGTATTGCTACAAATGCTCCCATGCCCCACCTAGTGGTAGAAATTAGAATAGCACTTAATAGTTAAATCAGAGTACAGCCCAAATGAGTGAAAGTTCACCAGCAAGCTGACATTTCTGGCTGCACTGGTGCAGGGGATACAAAATACAAAAACAAGCTGATGGCAAACAATCAAAGTCTGCTTCTCCAGCAAGAAAGCACAGTGGGCCACAAAAAGCACACATTTAGAGCAGTTGCACAGGAGCATTGCATATGTCCCATCTATTGCCCCCTAAGTGATGTGGAACTACAATTCCCAGTACACCTTTTGACAGCAAAGCACAGTTGATGTTATTCTTCACAAAGCACTTGTCCAAACATCCTCTCTTATTCATAGCTAATGGCACAACCTTAGCTTTGATCCAGAACCATTTGCTTAATTCCCCCCTTCCTTTGGGGTTTCCCATTGTATAGTACTGAAACACACACCACATATATGTAGCTTTCATAAACTAACATAAAACAGGATACAGTTAACATTTAAATACATTCTTTAATATAGAGAAATGTCTGTATTTAAGACTTTGGCCTATCTGTTCTGCTTGGACAACAATCATTTAGTGGATTTGCAGGGCAGGCCGCACCACGCTGCATGGGGTGATCATATCCAACTCTCATATTTTGGTGCCAGTAAAGTGCACACTGGTCAGTGAACCAGCGAGATATAATTCATTCCACACTACAGAAATATCTCAAGCCTATGTAATCTCATTCTAAATATTTGAGACAAAATGTGCTTTGTGCCTGTTTTTTTGCACTCTGCATCTTGCCCCACAATAATAAATATGTCCATAGAGGTAATGGATAAATCTGTTATGGCACCACATGTAATAGACAGCTAGCATTGCCGAGCTCCCTTAATTAAGGAAGACTGCTGCCTAGAAACACGGCATACCATTCAGCAGGATATCACTGTGCGTTATGGGATATTCTTTTCCATAGTAATGCACTTACAGTATAAAAACTATTGCGGTGTATATACACTTCTCTAAAAGTCCTAATAAGAAAATGTATAAAAAGTAACAATTGCTAATGGATGCTGTGCTTTGGTTTGGGAAGTACAAAAGCCAGTACAGCATCTGTAATGAAGGCTGGCATGTAAGAGGCGGGTAGCCACACCAGCTTGGCATCCCAGCCTGGACTGTATCTGGTGCGTGGGTATCGGGCTTGCAGGGCGTGTTCTATACACTTGGGCACTTTGGAGATATCCGCATCACAGATGAAGTTCATGATGAGTCTCTGCACTTTCAGGTCTGAGAAACAACACAACAACAGCAATTTAAAGCAGGTAATGAAACACTTTTATATACATGTATATATATAGGCTGCATCCCATATATATATATATCTTTCTCTCACCGAAATTACTGCGCACTCCATTAATGTCCACTTCAATTTATTGCATTATAAAAATACATCACATCGACGTTTCGGTCCTGGTCTGGGACCTTAATCAGATTTTTTTTTGTTTTTTTTATTGTGTGTAACATCTTGATTAAGGTCCCAGACCAGGACCGAAACGTCGATGTGATGTATTTTTATAATGCAATAAATTGAAGTGGACATTAATGGAGTGTGCAGTACTTTCGGTGAGAGATACCTAATACAACTATATGCAGCACCCAACTGTGTGAGTTTTGATGTTTAAAGGGAGTGCGGACATATATGTATATATCCTGACTGGACACCCAACTAGAGTCCTCATTGGCTTGAACCCAGTGACACACTTCCCAATCATAGATGTGATTATAATACAATAGCTAATAGCATGCTGCCCTTTTTTCCTATATACTATCCACAGGCAAGCTTTGGAGATAAGAGATCTAGATTAAACGTATATGAACTCTAAGCCCATAAATAGGTAGCCAGTGGCCCGTCAAGAAGAGCATAGCGCTAGAACTCAGCTAAGCGAGCATGACTCTCGCTGATAAACAGAGATCCGTGTTCCTTGGATTCCCCTTTATTCACTCACCACAACTTAAGAATGTGCAGACTTCTGTGCTTGTTACTGAACCAATACAGCCCACGATTAAGGGATGGAATTACCAAGCAGCTCTTTGCAGCCACAATAAGAACGAGCACTGGAATCTCTTCTATGAGACACTTAAGGTCCCCATACACATTAAGATTCGCTCGCTTGGTGAGATCTAACCTGGCCGATCGATATCTGGCCAATTTTAGGCCAGATATCAGTCGGCAGGCCCCTTGTTTCTGTCCCTACACAGTCCGATAAGCTGCTGAATTGGTCCAAGCGACCTATATCGGCAGCTACTATCGGCCCGTGTATGGGGACCTTTACACAATCGATCTTATAGATGGATAATCGTAGACAGAAAGACAGACAGACAGACAGATAGATAGATAGATAGATAGACTGAATCATGGGGGGTATTCAGCCACATTCTAAAAAGTTGGCGTTAGGTCCAGAAACATACATTGTTGGAAGTACTTGTCCCCATAGGTCATCTTTGTCTCAGGCGGCATCTGATCCCAGAGTAGCTGCAGGGAGCGCTCAATAGAATCCAGGTTGGTCACTGCTGTCTTGAAGAACCCAGGCTCAATAATACACACTCTCACGCCAAAGTGCTGCATGTCCCGCCTAGGGCACAAAGCAGGGTAGACCAGTTAGTATTTCACAAGTACTGTATATAAAAATAGGGGCCCAAATGTTAATGACAAACATTTGTCAGACAAAATATAAAAGTTCAACACATACATGTATATATTTGTGGTATTTGCTGTAATTCCCCCTGCTGTCGTGGGATGCTGAAATTCCCAGTCCAAGAAGAGCTGGAATACCACAGACTGGGCATGTCTGACGGGGTACTTATGATATCTAACATAAGCTGCCGGTCTGAAGCAGCAGAATCAGCAGTTTAAATCTTCCCTGTATATGGCCACCTTTAGGGATACATTTCCTCCTGATAACAAGCACACTATGGGTTCTGGCTGCACAATTCTAGGACACTGGTATAGCTGGGCAAGGAGCACTAAAGCCAATGAGAATTCCTAAAGCACATTTTTTATTATCTCAGAGCCCACTTCAGATATTTGGTTGCTCAAGTTCCATTTACCAACATACTTGAAAACACTTGAAAAAACTAAATGTTATAAAAAAAATATTAATAAAAGATTAATAATGCAAGAGCAGGAGTACGGGACAAATCTCCTCAGAGCCAAGTTCATTTTGGCAGACCTTGGGGAAACACTGGGCCAGTTGATATATATTTATATAAATCAGAATATATTGGTTCCTTATTGGTGCAGTGTAGAGAGAATGTGTACAACCTAAGGACTAGAATTGTCTTATTCATACTCACAAAATATATCCTGTCTGATGTCTGTAAGACTACTGCCACAAGGGGACCACCCCTCTGCTTTATGTATCGGCCTGGGTGCAGACACACAGAGCAGATTTTGGTGTGATACTTTGGTGTGAGTTTGCATTTTCGCCCTGAAATCTGCTCTGTTTGTCGGAACCCAGGCCAACACAGTGTCTCTAGGTGCAGACACACCATAAAGCAGATTGGAACAGAGGGGCGGTTTCTCGGGCAAGAAAACACTTCGCGTGGCAGTAATCTAATTCCTAAGTCACTGAGAGTCTCATTTCATATATTCATGACACAGAGCTATTATAATTCTTATAATTTAGCCCCTAGATGGCACTATAGATTTAGGTTTGGTCTTTGTTAGGACCTTTCTATAGGAAACCATGTGCTAGTAACCATGCATTTCACTACTTTGTCCATGGATAGACTAGTGAAATGGATGGTTACTAGAACATGTTTAATATAGCAACATGATAGAATGCACAGTCTTTTTTTTTATAGCTATGTGAGTGACACTAAGTGGACAGATGCATGAAATGCAGTTTAATATGTTTGTATGATATTTTCCACAATTAAATTAACCCAACTCAGGCATGAATTAATTGGTTGGTCGATCTCATTTTGGCGCCATTTTTACAAGGGGCTATGGGTATTTTGTTCTTTTAAGGCTAATACAAAAGAGTGCTGGCCCTTCCCAAATATATATATTTAGCATAAATCACATAAGCCCAACCAATATCTGGTTGCAAATTGGCCAAGCCTGATTTCTTGCTGTGAGTTGCTGCATGGAGCAAGGTGCATATATATATATAGGTCACAATGTCACAAAGATTATTATCAGGTAACAATTTAAAATTATAACGGCACATACATCTTTGTGATAAAGCAGTAAATATTGTGAGGACACCTGCTGGTTATAAGAAGAAGGCTATGGATTTACTAAATTGAGGAATATAGCCTAACAAGGTTAAAACAGCAAAAAAGCAGAGAGTACAGATGCATAATGTGCAACAAGAATAGAAATAGCAAATATGTGTCAGCTCCAATCCATACAGAAAAAGAGTGCTGGGAAGGAAAGTGAAAGTTAAGATCCCCTGTAAAGACCTGCTCATTCAGCAACATTGTCAACATCAGAGATTCCCTGGCTGAACTGGCCTTATGCATTGTGGGTTACTCCAAGCCTTTAGCTCTAGAGGCCACAGACTGGATGACATGAAGGGTCTATGTAGTGTGGTCAGCCACATATCATAATATTCACTACCCAAATGATGAAATTAATGTAAAGGGATCATTTATGTCACACACACAGGGCAATTTATTGCAAACTCAGTCAGGAAAAGGCTAAATTGGAAGCCAATACATACATTGGCACCACAAGGGAATCAGTTCATTGAGATTCATTGGATGAATATATAAATATATTCTGTAATTTATCTTAATAATTCCATTAAAAACCTCCTGCTAATTGTACCTTAAACTATCAGAGAAGGCCTCAACCGCGTACTTGGACACACAGTACCCTCCTCCATTAGCTGAAATCCTTCCAAGGATGCTGGCCATATTTATAATGCGCCCTTGTGCCTTCTTTATCAGTGACAGGAAGCTCAGCGAGACAGCAATGGTTCCAAATGCATTGACGTCCATAACTCTCTTGTAGTCCTGTATGGTCATCCATTCAGTGGGCCCAATAGGATTAGCAATTCCAGCATTGTTAACTAACCCATAGAGACCTAGTAATAAAATATAACCAAGAGATAATGTCAGATAATGATCATGGCATCATATTTGTTCAATGTACAATAAGAAAAGCAAACAATATATTTACATTCTTCAGCTTGAGTAGAGAGCAATGATAGCAAGGATGGGGCTGCCATATAGTTTATCCTAGACAAACAATTCATCACACATGCCAGAGATATATATATATTTTTGACAGAGAGAATGCCTCATCTGATGATAACGTGAGTATAGGTTTCTTTGACACTATGTACATGGGCTTAGCAGTGGCCCAATAAACAGGACTTTATCTAGTTTTTATATGAAATACTGCAAAACAGAACTGTAAGCACTTTCATTTTATATGGATCCTACCTCCTTGGTTCTGAAGAAGAATTGTGGGAGGTATAGAAGGTTCTTATTCAAATTACTCTCTGCGTTTAGCCCCCCGCCCCCCCAAACTGAAAAGCAAATATAGAAAACAATCTCACCTCCAATATACAACAACAAACTATGCAAATGTGCCTCCATATTCATATATCCAGTATGTAGTACGGGTTGGATGTAACGTTAAACTCTTGATAAGCTAAATTAGTCCAATCAAAACACAAAAGAATCCCAGTAATAAATCATTAAACTGTGTGGCATGGACACTTTTTTCACCTGCTTCTGAACTGCTGGGAAGCCTACAATCACTTCTCATGAACTACACTGTAAGAGACATTTATGACTACAAGTGCAGTGCACAAACTGAAATATTGGACTCAATTTGCCATATTTTTTTTTACCAAGAATGAAGCATTTTCCCATAATTCCAACATAACCACAGCCCCCAAAGGGGAAGTTGCATCCAACCTGACTGTGGTCAGTGTGTCAAAAAGGCAAAACCATGTTTTTGTAGTCAGGCTTGCATCATTTCCAAGGCATCAAAATGGCACCTGGACATGATTGTTCAGACACAAGGATTCTCTACCTATTGTCAAAGTGTTCTGTGGAAACCATGGAGCAACGGTCACCGTTGAGGAGGCATTACCTCCCGGGTTCCTTAGGGTGAATAGGTGCACTTGTGCTACATTTACAGCAGGAGTTAGGATGGGCGCACTGGTGCTAAGCGCAACTATGGGGAGTTGTAAGGAGCAGCTTTGGATGTTAATGAAAGGCATCAATTATTTTTGCAACTGCACCCTCAGCTGAGGTTTTAAATGAGCCCCTTTGTGATCTTATCTATGTAGAACTGTGAATATGGTAAGCTGTACACTACAAACCACAATAAACATATTGTATATATTAACAGGTCCTTACCTCTATCTCCCACCTCGGACTTCACCCACTCCACAGCCTTGTTTATACTTTCCTGACTGGTAACATCCAGCAAAGTGCACTTAAGGCCAGTAGGACAAGCTTTCTGCAGGTCATCTGCCCCTGCTTGAGTGAGACACCCGGCCAGGACTTGGAAACCCTTTCGGCTCAGTCTCTTGGCCAGCAAATTGCCAAAGCCAGTATCACAGCCAGTAATAAAGACATGTTTGTTTGAGAATCTTGAAATCTTCTGCCTGTCCCTTAGCAGCCATCCAATGGCCCAGACCATGGCAAAGAGAAGCACGTAACACCACATCTAGTGTCTGTGTAAAAGTGAGACAGAGAAGGGGAATGCAATTTAACATTGTAGAGCAACAATGTAGGTGAGGGCATGTATCACACACACATACTGTACATATGGCTGAACAATATATCCTGTCCTGGGCACTTCACAGTGTTATAGATGTTAGAAGCCTGAGAAGCCATTTCAGCATCTCTCTCCATTCAATGATGCAATGCTTAATGGCCAACACAATTGCTTCTGCGTCTGTATTCTCAGCGGCCTACATTCCTTTATATAAGTAATAGCACTTACACAAATAGGATTTTCATTTCTCTCATTTGTCAGAACTGCGTGCAGCTCTAAGTCTTTCAAGCTTTTTATGGCTTGCCCTTTGGGTTCAGATCTGGCAGAGAACAAGTGAATGTTGCATATCCTTTTGTATCTAATACCATTTAACCGTTTTCATGAAAACAGCAATAAACTACAAAATAGAAAACCACGAAAAAGACTTTAGGTTCATTTATGACCAAGTGCAGTTGTGCTCCTGCAAATTTCCCCAGAATCAGTTGTGTGTAAATCCCCTTTGAAGGGATTCTCCTTTCACTTGCATATACTGTAGTTGCGCTTGGCGTCACTCAAAAATATGCAATTTGCAATTTCAAGTGCAATCACCAGGTTTTTTCCACCATAATACAGCAATATGGGTGTTGCGTCTGACATAATTGTAGCCGATGTGTCAATATTAACACAATTGTGCTCATAGTAGCCCTTGAGCTACTGCCTGGTACAGAGATGGTGCTAGTTTCAGGGTTCCTCTGCTTCAGTAGGTGCAACTGCACATGAATTCGGAATGGAAGGCAGGAAGGATTGAGTGGCGAGTGCAACTACACAGAAGCGCACATTTTGACAAAAGCACCTTTGATAAATGGAGTTTATGTGCAACTAAATGCAGGAAAATTGACAGAGCAGCAAACAGCATGTGCTTTAAAAGAAGGGGAATACTAAATCCACGGTTTGTATGAGGATGCCTAGTACTTGTTTATGGTTGAATCAGATCAATTTATGGATCACTGCATCCCAAGTGTATGTAGGGACCCATAGGGTTAAGCTCCCTATGGTGTTATCCCCTTACCTAATCTTATCTGTACTGTTATAGGGCAGAGCCCTCTACACTCAGATTACCGTTATTAGGCTACCCCCTATAGGTTTAGCCAGGTTGACCACTCCCCTTGGCAGACTATATAGTGTCTTGCACAAGGAAGTGTCTTCCTCTTTTGGCTGCATGCTGTGTTCTGGACAGAGCCCCAACTGAGCCTGGACCAGAACATAGGCCCAGAAGCCATTTGTACCCTAGGGGACCTCATACCCTAGTGAAAAGTCGGGGACAGGGCCCCATGAATGAGAACAAGCCAGCACAGACAGTTTATTCATAGCACCCTCTAGGAGGGTGATCGTAGTCAGCTTATTTAGCAAGGGCAGTTAATAGCCCCAACCAGGAGTTGTAAAAGCGTTTAGCCTACCCCGGCTCTGTTGTCGTTCTTTAGGGACCAGTTTTATTAGACGCCAGGTACCAGTGTTAGGAGCTCTCCCCTGGACCACAGTCGGCCGGAACACTCCCTTCTGAAAGGTCTTCACCTCGGGTATCAGCTAATCCTCTGTGCATCCTCCAAGTGGGGTATTCTGTTCCTTGAGTGTCACATCTGCTATATCCATTGTGACCAATTCCTATACTGCTGTGACTCTGAGTATATACCCTGCTGCACTACCCAGTTGCCTTGTAAAATAAACCAGTTATTATTGCATCATAAGAATCCTCTGGCGTCCATCATTCTCTATTTGCACTACACACCTCAGCTAGTTGTAGTTTAACTACACCCTCACTCCATCCTAATTCTCCCATATAGCGGAGGCTCACTCCTTTGTATTAAGTGTCGCATGTAACCCATGCTCTCCATTATACTACTAGCCTGGATTTGTCTTTAAATAGGCCAAATAGGTGTTACATGTATTTCTAGTATAAAGAAATAACCAATTTTGCATTTTTCCCTAAAAAAATACAAAAATTACATAATTTAAAAGACAGATAAACCTATGAATCAGATTTATATCTTGCTGCAGTACAGCTGCATTACTAATTCCGACATTTAGATGCCCTAAATGCAGAGTGATATACATATATTTATGTGTACATCAACAGCATAAAACAGAAATATAAGCATAAAATATAATTTTGTTTTAAATTTATACCAAAAGCAAATCACTATTAGGTGATGTTGATGGAAATCCTGGCATTTGTGCCAAGTATTTCTGCTGCAAGAGCCATCTGTCCTGTATGTAATGCTAGGGAGGTGTGGGTAACATTATATTGCTGCTGGCCTTAAGAAGCCCATGAACCCAGGAGCGGGAGTCCCATCTGCCAGCAGGTTCTTAACCCCACCCTATCTGACAGCCCAGTTGCCTGCATATAGGATTGGCACTGGCCCATTTACACTTTATTTGTTGTACTATGATGAAAATACCTGTTGTTTTGTACTTCTGTGTGGCCTCAGACAATTGAAACAATTATTTGGGCATTCAGTCCAAAATGTGTAATTATGTGGCATCAAAACACTAAAATCTGCCCCTGAACTGTAATAAAAATGAAATGTGTGCCACAAGCTGAAGGTTGAACTGGCGCAACTGTTGTACAGCGGCAATCCTGGGGCTGCTGCCACCTAAGGCAATGTCCCCTATGCCACCCCCTCTCTCCTGCCCCGCACTTACAATTTTAGCGCTGAGGTGGCCAGAGGGGACCAAATAGTTATTAAAGAGAAACATATTGGGCTCTCTGCACTAGCAGAGCCAAATTTGAGCTTTGCACAGAGGTGGATTTTTGCCACAACTGGTAACTGGTTGCTCCCTGTCCCCTGAAGCAAGGTTCTCACCTTATGGCAGGAGCGGCCCTGCTGTTGTAACCCCCTACAGCTACTCCTTGCAGTTTTATTCTTTTTACAGAGCAGGTTTATCAAATCGTTTTAAGGCTCTGCCCACCATTGTATGCCTATGCTGTTTCCTGCTGTGCCCTTCCTGCGCTGCCTCTCACAAGAAGCATGTGTCCTGATCCAATTATCCCCAGTTCATACAAACTGTATTTATCATTCAGATCATACTGGGTGGATTTGATACATGTTACTAACAGTTACAAGCATCCAGTTACCATCCGTTGTTTAACTCTATTTTATTTCAATGTAGCAGACAAGGTGCTGTTTTACCCTATCTGCATTTCTGCATGTCTCAGTTTTGTGTTTGGACCAACTTTCTTCCATTTTTCCTCTAATAAGGTAGGTACAAATATGGCACAATAATTTTTACAATAGTTCCCCTTTAATCACTAATCAGCTAAGATGCATGGCTGCAGAAATAATGTAGTCTGTACAATGGATAACTTATGAGCTTGAATTGTTTTGGGTAACTTTTTATGATCCTCCTATAACTTTAATTTGGACCCCCAGTTAAAACAGTGGTGTATATTTTTTATTGATTTAGTTATTTTTATTATAAATATTTTAGGGATATGAACCACATATTTTTATCTGTACATTTACCCTTTAATAATTGTAAGAGTTTTTCGAGTTTATTGCTATGGAAGCATTAGAGTTGGGGATACATAGTTCAGAATATCCCTCAGAGACTGCATACAAATATTGCATGCTTAATTTCTTTATTTTAATTACTTCCCTTCTGAGCCATTTGATCTGGTCTAGACACTAGTGGTGCAACAGAATTCTAAGAACATCCCAGAAACATAAAATGAACAGCAATGGCAGTCAGGATATGGACAACCGGCACCGCACATTTTACAGCCAGAGCTGTCAGAGGGGTTGTTCACCTTTAAATTAACTTTTAGTTTGATGCAGACAGTGCTATTCTGAGACAATGGTCCAGTTTACCCAATACCCTAGAGAGGGTCTGGATAGAAAAAGAAGTAATACAAAGTAAATATAATTGTATTTCAGCGCCTTGCAGAGGTGCAATTTGGGCTGCCAGGGTCAGTGACCCCCCACCCCCCCCCCTTCCATTTAAAAGCTGGGAAGAGGCAGAAGATTAAGGCAATAATTATGGACTCAAGGGTTATACCCGCTGGTCAGATAAGGTTCCGACTGAAAGAATGCTCACCACTTTGGGTTCAGTCTGGGTGCAGCTGCAGCAGATATTAAGGTGGCCATACACGTGGCAATCCGACGATGTTTCGTACGACCATCGGTCGCACGAAACATCGTAAGATCCGCCACACACCATTCAGGGCTGAATCGGCAGGTAAGGAGGTAGAAACAATAGGATTTCTACCTCCTTCTGCCGATTCAGCTCTGAAGGGAGAATTTTGGTCAGGCGCCTTCTATGGCGCCCGATCAAAATTTTCAAACTTGTCCGATCGGCGAGTCGTCCGATATCGGCAGCTTCCTGCGATATCGGTCGACTCGCCGACATGCCATACACGCACCGATTATCGTACGAAACTAGGTTTCGTACGATAATATCAGTGCGTGTATGGCCACCTTTACTCTTTATTTGTGCATTGGGCTGGGCTCCAGAAAGCCCCTTCTTTGGTGGTATAGCATTTACAAAGCCCACCCTTCCCTCTGATGTTATCTCTGATGTCAGCAAAGGAGTAGGTTAAACTTGTGTCTTGAAGCCCCTTTTGGGCTGGGCTAGGTGTGGGTTGAGCAGGGGCAGGTTAGGGTTGATGCATGTCAGAAAGGTTCTGACCCACACTTTACTAGAAGGCATAAAATTAAAAAAACTATATGTAGGGGTCCCTCAGGTTTAATCCCCCTACAGTGTGATTTTTACCCCTGTTTCTGGTCCTTTAATCTAGGTACATGGGTGGGATAGGTTGCCCCTATTGGCCCAGGTAGGTTTGGACTGTATTCTCTAAGAAGGGAGCATTTGGTTCTAAGCTCCATAATTGAAGTAATAGATTGGAGGTGTCACAGAGGTGAAGAGGGATCCTGCCAGGTCTGTCTGTAAGGTGGTGTCAGTGAGTTTTGCTCTGTCAGTAACTACTGCTATGGCCATACAACCTCATATTGATACCTTGGTACTACTGGCTTTCCCTGTTTTTGCTAAATAAACATTAGTTATCTGGCTAAGAACCTCTGGGGTCCAAAATCCTGTTTGTGCATCTGAGTTGTGTAGTCCAACACCACCACTCCCTTTCTATACACACTAATGGGAGGGCCCAGCTGACAAGGGGTATCCAATCCAACCAGTGTGTTTGCTAAGTAAGAACTGGAGCCTCGGCTAAACTAGGGTTACATATACGAAATAAAAAAATAAAGACCAATTGCTGAGAACATTTTAAAAATTACATTTTAAAATTGCCCTTGGATAATTGTGAAATAAAGCAGCAGAAACAAAAAATTTGCAGTTAGCTAATGCCCCATATTTACAGGTGCCCCTTTACCTTTAGTGAATGCTGTACACTGTTCTTCATGCACCAGAACCAGGGAGAATCCTGCAAAAAAAGACAAAGATGGAGCACATAAGCACAATAATGCACTAAGGCAGTTCCCAATTTTTCCTGCACTTTTTCTCATAACCATCTCCCAGCTGGAACACTGTGCCACAGCGCAACACAAGGTAGGGGAGGTTGGGGGAATCATGGGAATAGGACTTACAAGTAACATGATGGATACAAACAAGACACTGTGACAAAGCAATTGTTGAAATCCAATTATTCCTTATAGCGGGGCATAACAAGCCTATTATAGAATAGTGGCCAAATCCATGGCTCATTAGTAGAGAACACGCACTAGTGTGGAATGTACAATACTAAGTTACCTTATAGCACAATAGAGGGCAAGGAATACATAGTTTAATTACAAGGAGAATAAGGTGCAAGCACAGTAACACATATACACAAGAGGGTTCCTTGCTTTGCTGACACTTCCTTGCTTCAGTTCCATTTCTCTCTCCGGCTAGGTGCCAGTTAAATATTAATAGCATGTACTGACCCTGTATTGACTGATATCCGTCAGTGACTTACAGCCGAGCAATGACTATCACCTACCTCCCCACAAAAGAGCCCAACAGAACAACAGTTTCCTGCCCACATACTTAGCTGTAGTTTCCAGTTTCAAATGGGGCTATAGGTAACTGCCCCTTATACAGCTTGCAAATCCTAGCAGCATCCCCCAGTGAGCACTATATGTGTTTCAGACCCTGTACCATAAGAAAAATATTTACTGGACCTTACATTCTTCTACAGGTGCTTGTTTTGTAGGACCAAAGCCATGAGTTGAATCTATGAATGCACCTACCTTAGCGATCCCTTCAGTCCTGGGATACTGGCTGCTGGGTGGAGTGGGATCCTCAGTTCCCCTGTAAGCAGATTGAGCTTGTTTTCTAATCTACCTCTTTTTGTCAGTGATGAGCTCTGGCAGGGGAGTGAAGGCAAGCACTGCTGTGTAGCCAAAGTCCATCAGCTTTAAAGGAGAGATTTTCCTAGATTTATTTCTTGGAGTAGGAGGTGGGGAGGAGAATGGGTTGTTAACGCTTTGCAGAGCATTGCAAGTTACAGCAGCATACCAGGAAATATGAATATATATACTGTATATTCACTCAAAAGAGATGCCATGAAAGAGACAATTCATTTGGCAATTGTAATAAACCATATCCATTGTCTTATTTAGTTTCCTTTCTTCTACTAAGTTCATCTTCCTATAACCTGAGCACTGTTTATTCTTTATCTTTCTTTATCTGTGTGTGTACAAATGGAATCAATATATTTTAGTAAATATCAGTAATTGGTTTCACTGGATTGCACTAACATGTAGCAGAGGCACTGTGATGCTTCTGGTATGGGGGGTAAGATAGCACAGTGGACATTGGTTCACTTATTAACAGTGGTGGAGATTACATGATTAAATATTAATGGTATTGAATCTGACATGGAAATGGATAGTCCCCCAAAAACGGTGCCCCTTCCCTTTGAGAGTCACATTAATAGCACATTAATAGCAAAGACACTCTGGTGGCATTCTCTGTGTTGGGAGATACAGCCGGCTCACTTTGGCTTGTGCAAATTATAAACTCCTGTACTACTCAAAAATCAGTAAAAAAAAATGTTTTGTTTCAATCCATTAAAAGCATTGACAACCCCATACTTTGTCTTGTGAGCCATGGAACTGCTAGCCAGATTGCCACTTGGGCCATTAGCTGCTACAAAAGAGCCTACAGTGGTGCCTTGGCTTCTTGATTGCTGCCCTGCTAACTGCCTGGCCCCATCCATCCGGCCATCTTGTTCAAGTATACTAGGGGAATGAATCATTTACACAATGGTAAACAGTCGTGTTTTTGTCACAGGGGTACAGTGCTTGTTGCTTTGTAACCTCAAAATACTGTGCCAGCGCAGGCTGACAATCTGACCGTAGACTTAAAAAAATCTTCTTGTTGTGCTGTGGCACCCAAAAGCACTGAATCCGCCCGGGTGCCGGCACATGCAGCCAATATCCGCCAACAAATGCCAAGTCTCGCATTAGTTGGCAGGTACCAGCTGCCTGTGCCTGCACCCAGCCAGTTCAAATGCCTCCCAACTGTTCTGATTTTCCCGGGACAGTCCCTCTTTTAACAGCTCAACCCGCAGTCTCGGATTCTTACTGAAAAGTCCCTCATTTCCCTTTGATCTCCTGCACTGAATGCTAAAAAAAGATACAACGTTTCTCAAACTTTGTTAAATAAGTAAGTAGCTTTTGGCAAAAAACCCAAAATACTCAACAGGCAACACCTGCACTGAGATACAATTGTAACTAATAATCTAAACAGGTCTCTTGGGAGACCAAATTGCCAAATTTTGCCAAATTTTGTAAAAGGGGAGTGGTATTTAGGGGATGTGATTGTCCCTCTTTACATTTTTTTGGGAGGGATGGATTCAATGCTTCTGGCTGCAGGCACAACAAGAACATTTTTTTTGAGTCGTATGCTGATAGCATGCAGCTATGTCTAACTGCCAGTCTGGAACAGTCATTTTCTGTGCCTATAATTATCAACCAATAAACCCAGCCAGGGCTCCTTGCACTCCCACAGCAGCTTGGCTATTCGCCCCCTGAATAAACATTTAGTAACAGAAGAGAGCAAACAACAGTTTCAACATATAACTGATAAAATATTGAAAGAAAACTGTGGTGCATTTCAGCTGTGTAAGTACAGTTGCAGCCCCTTAACACCAGAAAATAAAAATGGCCTAAAGCATAATGTTAACTTAAAGGGATTTTATTTTGGGAAAACATGTTTTTTTGCAAAACACATCAGTTAATAGCACTGCTCCTGCAAAAACTTGTTTTTCAAAACAGCAAACAGATTTTTTTTATATTTAATTTTGAAATTTGACCTAGGGATAGACATGTTGTTAGATTCCTAATGCCCTCAGCCATGTGCTCTAATAAACTTCAATCACTCTTTACTGCTGCGCTGCAAATAATATCTTCCCCCTCAGCAGTCTGAGCTGAACAATAGGCAGGTAACAAAATAACAGCTCGCTGACACCTGCATTGCTAAAAATGTTCTAATGCCCAACTAGTGATAGATTAGTGAATAGCACTCAATAGTAAAACACCCAAGTCTTGCCATGACTACTTCAATTACATTTAGTAGGAGAAACAATAGGTTGCCTGAAAGCAGTTCTAATGTGTAGCGCTGGCTCCTTCTGAAAGCTCAGACTCAGGCACAATGCACTGAGATGGCGCCTACACACCAATATTACAACTAAAAAAATACATTTATTCAACAAAAATTCAAATGGTAGAGTGAATTATTTGTTATGTGCACAGTATAATTTAGTAATAAAAACAACACCATAAAAATCATGGCTGTATCCCTTTAAGCTAGTAACACACTAGGCTAATCTGTCTTCCACTCCACATCGGCCACATCACACAGGGGGCAAATTTTGATGCAAAAATACATACTTTGCACCAAAGCCTGCCACATATCAGTTCACTTACTGCAAGGGATGGAAGCCAGTGGATTAGATTTTCTCCACCAGATTCTAAAGAGACAGAGAAAGTTCCTAGTAGTGTGCCTTTAAGCCTTAGTCTGCTCTTTGAAGAGGTGGACACACTTTCCAATGCAGTTTATTTTATTTGAAAATATATGCATGTTTAAGTTTGATTGGCCTTTTGTTTTTATATAATTCATGGGTATTATCTAAATTTAGACCACAGCTGAAAGAAAGCTGAATGCAAAGGAGCTGATAGGTTACTTATGACTTACTTATATAAGTTACTTACTTATTACTATACATACCAGGACTTCTGCTTCAAAGAAACCATTTTTCAAATGTACAGGTACAAGTATTATGTCAAGAGTAATGACTTCATTTTTAGCATAGCTTGTTCCTTTAATGGTTTCTCTAGTGTCACTACCCAGTAACAGGCAGGAAAGAATGAGGGTTGCACACCAATACAATTTAGAAGTGTCCTGTTACTTTCCAAAGTGGTACAACCTGTCCATCCACCAAAAAGTCTGAACCAAGAGAGACTTGAAAAGGAAGAAGGGAAAAACATTGATGCAAAAGTCAATCTGATGTGTTCTGATGTGCTCTTAAAAAGTGGAAAAAGCATGAGATCAATACAAGGCACACAGCAGGCATATAACTCAGCATGAGTTGAGACTGACCTAGTTAGAGCCTCTCAGAACCCTGTGAGTATCCTTTCCACAGGTCCCTGCTGTGCTGGGAAAATCTTGATTTTTGCCCCTGAAACATTTCTTTTTGGAAAGGGGGAAGAGTTTTAAGTGGATCAGTCAGTGCATGATTCCACATGGCTGTGCTATGTAAGGCCTACATGCCTGCTGATGATTACACATCTTTGGGACAACCAATGGATCTGTTTATTATAAGGGAGTCATAAGACAATCAGTGCCGCAGCCTAATGTCTCCAATGACACGATCTCCACTGTGATTTAAAACAAGCCGAGAAAAAGCTGTTAACATTTTGCCAAGTGCAATGAGATAATCCTGAGAACGTGAAGTATTTGGGAAAGGATAAACACGGCTATGCTCTACATATGTGTTCCTGCAACAGAAGGAAGGAATCTAATCTGACAGGTCTGCCTTATATGTTTTCTATCACCCTGACAAACTATCAGATTCTGCAGCGAGGGCACATAGAGATAACTGAACCAGGATACTAATGTTCTTCAGCGTTTATCTGGCACTAAAGAGTACCACTACAGACTAATAATTACAGCTTTTATACATAGTGGCAATTATAGATGTCAAAGGGCTCAAAGCACATGGGGTGTAATGTGCAGGGAAGAGCCTGAACCTGCTGAGAATCCTGCCTTTAGTTTTAAGGGAAACTTTATGCCCCTCTGTGCAACACGGTGTTAATGGAGAGCATGCTTTGCAGCTACTCTCAGTCAAGGCACTTTTTTTTAAAGTCAAACAACAACATACTGTATGAAGGAGGGGGGGGGGGTCACACAGTACAATAATGTGCACAGTTGGGAAGTGTAATGTTTCTTATAGTTTGCACCTGTTATTTCCAAATAATTTACTTACACTCTTTTAGGCTTGGGACACACTGGTGTTTTTCAAATGGAAATTGGCCAAATTACTCAAATGTGCTTTTTGTGGCTGGTAACAGGAATTTATCATTCATAACCAAATTGTGAGGCAGATTTGGGTGCCTAAGGCTGGTGGCACACAGGGGGTGTGTTCTTCGTCGGTGTAGAAGTGCTTGAATGTTGCCTTACAGCCTATCATCACAAGTGGTAACAACTGGATATGGAGCAGAAAATCCTAAAAACTTAATTTTCTGTAACCCCCTTGCCTCTATGTGTTTTTGGCAGATTCCACTAAGGCTGTACAGCAACTAAGAGGAGCTTCTCTGGCTAAAAAAACGCCAGCAAAAACTATTTCCAGTGTGGCACAGGCCAACTGATTTTATATCTGCTTTGCTTATTTCGTATATATTTTCTATATGTGTGTAGGCAAACAGGCTATCTATCTAAAGGACAAGGAAAGCCCAATTAACTGGGCTAATATGTCATGCACCCCTCAGTAAATCTGATTGATATTTTTTTTTCTATAGGCCAGTACCCATTTTAAGAAAAAAACATACACCGGCCCAAGGAAAAAAGTACAACAGTGCGGCACTGCTGTGGTTGTTTGCTTTCCAAGTGGTCCCTAGGAATATTTAGACTTGTATCTGCATGACTGAGTATGCACTAGGGATGCCTGGTAAGAAACATGGAGGGACTTACTTTGTTTTTGCCCTGGGCCAGTGCATTCCCTAACCAAGGAAAACAACTTTGATTTATCTGTGGTGCCTTGTCGGTTTCCTGCAGTCATAATATACATTATATGTGATAGCGCTGATAGTGATCTCACTGATGCAGTCCTTGCTCTGATGGCTTCTTTACCCCTCATAATTTGATCATTTGGCCCTAGGGCCATATCGCTCGCCTTAAGTGGGCATGTCAGGAGAAATATTCAGCAGATCTTAATGGCCACCTTAACACCTTGGTCTGGATCCAATGTCTCCCATGGCTTTCTGTACACTCTACCCTTGCAGTTTGCCTGTGGTTGCCATTCAGGTAATGCAAAGTAACAGATATGTTTTAGCACTGTTTAATGCATACTATGATTATACTGAGGGGTGTCTACTCTTTCCTTAATATAAAGTGCCCAGTAGTATCCAAGTGAAAACTATGATCCTTTTAAGCCTTGGTACCACTGACATAGGGTAGCACAGTATGTGCCAAACATTTGGGTGCTTCAAGCTCAGCAGTGTCCCAAGTGCAGCTGGAAGTTGGAACGTTTCACCAGCAGCAAAGATAACAAGAAATTGTGGCAGATATTCAGGGGACACAAGCAAGTACAAAGTTGTATCTAAGTGTTGTTCCTGCCAAATTAATTACTGTACATGACTGTCTGTGTATGCCTTTCCATTCATGTGACTGGCACAATGTTTTATAGGCTTCTGCCAAAGCAATGGGCAGCACAGAGATCTGCAAAGGCCACCCACAATCCAGTTACTGAAAGTCAAACTACAACTGGCCGAAACCTGCTTCTCAATAACTGTGTCCTTTCAGTTGTAATAGTCTTTTAAGCTTTATAGGCTGATGCTGCTGTTTTGTCTCTAGCTGAATCCCTAATACCTCTCGTTATTATTATAATCATACAAATGGCTTTTATACACAAACCTGAGTGTTGAGCAGGAAATGCAGCAGCCTGACAGTAGAGATTTGTCATTTATTGGAGCAAAATCAGCAGGGTTAGCTTAGTACACGATACTCTTATAAAATGAAGTGTTGAGAACAATGATACAGTCATGGAGTCCTGTACTAGGACAGTGTGTTTCCAATGCCTAGTTGGTTAAGGGAACATAGATATCAACAGGGTTAAGGCCTATCATTTTTAAGCCCTTCACCCTAACCTTTATAGTAATTTTGTTTAGTGTATTTCCAGGCTGTGTAGCTGCTATTAGTTCACATAGAGCTCTAGCATGGATAGCTGAAGGAATCCCTATAGCTGGCCACACACGTGGTGATTTTCGATATTTCGTGCGACCATTAGTCGCACGAAAGATCGTTCCAACCCGCCACTGACGTTCAGGGCTGAATTGTCATTTATGGAGGTAGAAACAATAGAATTTCTACCTCCTTCTGCCGTTTCAACCCTGAACATAGATTTTGCTCGGGCACCATCGATGGCGCCTGAGCCGATAGGCAAGTTGACTGATATCTGCAGCCTTCTGCGATATCGGTCGTCTCGCCGAGTTGCCATACACGCACTGAATATCGTACGAAACGAGGTTGCGTGTATGCCCAGCTTAAGGGACAGTATTTACCTTGGGGGAAATTGCAGCAACTACAATTACAATTCCCACATTTAATAAAGAGGGGGTTGTTGTAAACAGAAGAATGGATAGGGCCCTACATGTAAAAATACAGGTAACCAAACTAGCTACATAGCCCCTACTAGGAGAAAATAATTCAATTCCCTTGATACACCGTTGTTGCACCATAGAGATCCAACAGGGATTCAGGTCACTATCTATTTAGTTATCATTTGCAATATGGAGCAATGTTTACAACACATTGTTGGCCAATTCACTCAAATAAGCAGAAAATCACCCCAGTATGAATTTGTTAGCAAATGAAATGGCACTGTTAGAATTATAGTGCCTGCAGAAATACATGTCATTTGGTGTGGTGCAAAAGGGTTTTATTAAAGGGGGAACTTACTTAGTAAAGGTGGCCATACACGAGGCGATTTCGCTCGTTGTGCGATGAACGATTATATCGACAAACGATCGTATGGCGATCGAGTTCCCATACGATATGCCATCCACGGGCAACGATAATTCGGGAAAGATTTTGTCGCATCATTATCGTAAAATACCTACGATCGTACATCTACGTACGATCGATGTCGTTGACTTCTGCTGCTGGCAATCGTGACATGCGCAGAGAACAATCGTTGAAAGACAAATGTCTGACACTCACACCAACTGGCAGATTTTATCGTTAAACGACCAAAATTTTTAAACCTGGCCGATCGATTTTGGGGACGATAATGTCGGCTCGTTTAGTGGGCCGACGATCGTTCGTACACCACCAACTATACGATAACTTAACGATAGCATCGGATCGTTCGGGAATCGGTCGTTTGTAAGTAAAAAATCGGTCCGTGTATGGCCACCTTTAGTTAGCTTAGAGCTGATTATATACTTATAATACACAAAAGTCATAAAAATACTATAAATTATATACTTACAAATAATGCTTAGTTATGTTATCAATTATAATCTTTGCTTAATTATATAATTATATATAAGGCCTTTGGCCTTGTGGTCATGGAACTCTGATGTAATTTATAATATCCTTATATTTGACAATAGGGGGTACATCATTCACTATATAGTCACTTGTAGCAACTTATAGTTCCTAGCTGATAAATTGTTCCCTTGCACTTGGCTCCTTTGTAGATATGATATCAAGCTACCCATTACAAATATGTTACAGCGGTGAGGTCAATCTTTACATAAAATAAACAAGGTTAAAAATAAACTCCACAATAGACTATTGTTTCTATTGTGGTGTTCAATATCATGCAAATTAGTTTTATTTGTTTATGTGCAATACTTTTTTAAATTGAAAAGAAAAAGCTCTGATTCATTCATTACACCTCTGTGTGTTTCAGGATGAATTCAGCTTCAGATACAAAGGCCAATTCTCCGAGAGCTTTACTCCCTTCATGTGACTGGCATTCCTTCCGATTATCCCCGGGAGATTTGGGGAATCTAGTTTTCCTTTTATTTACATCTTTTGTAAAAGTCTTACCCTGATGCGGATCAGAATGTGGATTAGCTGCCTCGTACAATGACAGAATTAATATTCTTAGGCTGAAGCCCAATTTTGGGGGCAGTCACATTCAAATCCCAGGGTCACAGTGCTCTAGGACACATGGATACATCCACTTGGCACCACAAGCGTACACAGATTTAGCTAGCAGATTCCTGTTTCAGTGGGAGGCCTTAAGGCACCGATATGAAAAATATGGCTGCCAAATGCCACTGTTGTCTGTATACCCTGAAAGTAAGATTGTAAGCAAAATAGCCATATATTTTTGTGGTTTGTGGTCGCTCTTATTTTATGGTAATGCCCTTGTATAATAACAGCCCTTGTGCCAGAGAAATTCTCTTATATAAAAATGTCAAACATACGCACAGCTGACACTTACTACTGATACTTCTGATCAGCATGGTGAACAGCAGGTGCACTCCTGGAAAAAACAGGAGTTTTATCTTAAAGAGGGTGAGTGTTCCCTACGGAGGGATTCAAGGATAGAGTTCCAGAGGTAAGGAGCAGCGAGATAGAAAGGTTTAAGATGAGAGAGCGCAGTGGGTGTGGATGGTGTAAAAAGATGGAGGCTCTGAGAGGAGCGGAGGAGATGACCAGGAAAGTGAAGAGAGACCAGTGAAAAAATGTAGTGAGGAGCAGGAGTGAAGGGCTTTGAATGTTAGCAGAAAGATTTTGTATGCTATCCTTTGCTTAACAGGCAGCCATGCTAGAGAGCTTAAGTGAGGCTGAACAGGTTCCCTCTTAGGAGAGAGCAGGAGGATCCTGGCAGCAGAGTATAAGATTGATTGCAGGGGAGAGAGATGGGAGTCTGGGAGGCCGGTTAGTAGGAGATTGCAGTAATCTAAGCGGGAAAGGATAAGGGCATGGATTAGTGTTTTAGCTGTTACTTGTGAAAGAAAGGGGCGTATCTTGGCAATATTGCTGAGGAAAAAGCGGCAGGTTTTGGCAGTGTTATTAATATGGTTAGAGAAGGAGAGGGACTGTTCAAAGATGACCCCAAGGCAGCGTGCTGAATTAACAGGTTTAATGGTCATGCCGTCAATAGTAATGGTGAAAGGAGGAGAAGGGCTAGGTTTGGGCGGGAAGACCATGAGCTCTGTTTTAGCTAGGTTAAGTTTGAGTTGGTGTTGGTTCATCCGTGAGTAGATAGCCAGGAGGCAGTTAGCTATCTGGGTTTTAACATCAGAGGTTAGTGCAGGGGTGCCTAAATATATCTGGTTGTCATCTGCATATAAGTGATATTTAAGACCAAAAGAAGAAATAAGGTCTCCTAAAGAGAGAGTGTACAGGGAGAACAGCAAAGGACCAAGCACAGAGCCCTAGCTACATACACACATGCTTATACAGACCTATCAATACACTCACATGTTGCTGGTCTGCAATTCCAAGCATCCTTCCAACAATTCTAGAATTCGGGTTTAAACATTATCACAGTCTGGGCATCTCTGATTTTAGCAGACAAGCCTGCTCAGGTTTCCATAACACTTCCAGAGGCCATGCTGCAAAGGAGTTGGTAGAGAAACAGTTAAAACTCAGTTCATAAATAAGTTTACTAGACACTTATATTTACCTTCCACAGAATATAGTAAATATTAAGACGTCAGTAACATGATGTACAACCTTTGTGGCAATCCCTCACAGGGTATAGTGAGAAATCCATTTGCTCTGTGGATTGCAGCTAAACAGCAAAGTGCTTTTTACATTTCACAGTAAACAGCTGAGGAGTGCAGCATGTCCATTATCTGGGGACATTTTCTAAAGGTGCTAAACATTATTTCCTATTTAAACTTCACAGCAGCTATAAAGTAAATACATTCATGCCTTGGAATAGTGTCTCAGCCCTCCAAATGACCCCCAGTGTGCATATTGCGCATATATATATATATATATATATATATATATATATAGCAAGAAAAAAGAGCTGCACTCACCAGGACTTGGCAAAAATATAGTAAGTTTATTTAAGCAAAGAGATCCAACGTTTCGAGCACTAACTGTGCTCTTCCTCAGGGAAAAAACCTGAGGAAGAGCACAGTTAGTGCTCGAAACGTTGGATCTCTTTGCTTAAATAAACTTACTATATTTTTGCCAAGTCCTGGTGAGTGCAGCTCTTTTTTCTTGCTTTATATTTTTTAGCCAGCACCCTGGGCATTTGAATTTCAATAGGGTGTGCTCCGTTTGTTCTTGCTATATATATATATATGTAGGAAGCATCAAGTGTTTTATTCAAAAGTGGAACTAATGTTTCGGCTGTGACCCCAAGATGAAGTAATGTCACAAGGTAAGTCTTACAACCCCAACACCACTGTGTAAAAAAAACATTGTGTATAGTTAGCAAACAGACAAAAACTAAGCAAAAACCATGTGTTGATGAATCTCTGTGTTATTTTCTCCTATAACAAAGAATGTGGAGTATGCACTGAACTTTAACTATCTACCTTTCTGCCATTGCAGCCTTTAGCAGTCCTATAAAACTATTCAGCCCCTTGGTCTATTCTGCTATTTTATTAAACAGCATATCCTACACTGGCAGAATTGCTCAGGTTGGTCAGATGAAGCTCAAATGCCTTAGCTTTTATGTAGTTAGATATCGGGACTCTGACTGGGCCACAGTAGAACCTTCACCCTTTGTGTGTGGGATCCTGCTGAAAGGCTCAGGGCATCAGCATGAACCTTTGCTTTTCATCTGACAATAGTCTGATACTGTACATCAATAAATAAAGGACTAACAAGGCCAAGGACCCATGCAAGCTAATGGGTTTATAATTATATCTTTCTGGGTATGTAAGTCATTAAACACTCCCTGCCCAGGATCTATAAGCTGCCATCAAACTGTTCTTCCCGAGTCTCTGACTTCATCAAACATAAATGGGGATGTCCAGAAACATACCAATGTCTCCAGTTCATGGAACCTTTCTGGGATGAAATGGTCTTTTTTAATTAATATGAAGATTGCTTTCCTTATGGCAAAACTACGGACTGAGAAGAATACATCATTATTGCAATGGAATTACAACTGAAAGGATAAGCATGCCATTCCCTGCTTATGTTTGCTGCATGTGGCCATAGTTACAGATCACAATGTGAGGCTGATTAGAGTAAATGCCGAGTTTAACAGGGTCCTTGTTTTGATCAGACAAGTACAATATTTATGCATCTCTGCAAACAGGCAGGAGAAAGGGAACCAGCCCGTTTCAACAAGAATCAAAGCATGAGAGACCCATGCAACAGCAATCCACATTATCTTTTATTCATAGATAATTTATATTTCTCTACATAATATATACAATATTCTATTTATAGGATATATAGTGATTATATACAGGTAGATATTACCATGTTTGGACTAAACAAGCAGGGCCAAAATAGTCTTACGTTAGTCCCAAAAAGAATTGCCAGAAAGCAAGATCTAGGGCAGTGATCCCCAACCAGTGGCTCAGGGGCAACATGTTGCTCCCCAACCGCTTGGATGTTGCTCTTAGTGTCCCCAAATCAGGTAGTTATTTTTGTATTCCTGACTTGGTGGCAAGTTTAGGTTGGATAAAAACAAGATTTACTACCAAATAAAGCCCCCTGTAAGCTGATAGTGTGCATAGAGGCTGCCTAATAGCCTATTGTAGCCCTTATTTGGCACCGCCATGAACTTTTATGATGCTTGTGTTGCTCTCCAAGTCTTTTTACATTTGACTGTGCTTGAGTAAAGCTGCCCATACACGCACCGATACTATTGTACGAAACCTTGTTTCGTACGATATTCGGTGCGTGTATGGCATGTCAGTGAGTTGACCGATATCTCAGGAAGCTGCTGATATCGGACGACTCGCCGATCGGCCAGGTTAGAAAATTTTGATCAGGCGCCATAGAAGGCGCCTGACCAAAATCTGCCGTCAGGGCTGAATCGGCAGGAGGTAGAAATCCTATTGTTTCTACCTCCTTATCTGCTGTTTCAGCCCTGACTGTGTGTGGCGGATCCGACGATGTTTCGTGTGACCAACATCGTTAGATCGCCACGTGTATGGCCAGCTTTAGAAAGGTTGGGGACACCAGATCTAGGTAAATTACATATATTTACACTGTGGGGGTAATTTCTAAACACTGAGCAAATCTGCACCAGGGCAATAACCCATTGGAAACCAAGCAGATATTTGCTTTCACTGGTCTACATGCAGCTGGCCAAAATAAAAAAAGCTCATAATTGATTGCTTGCTATGGGTTTATAAATGTGCCGGGTTTATAAATGAGCACCACCATAAGTTCAGAAGAGGTCTGTAAAATGTTTGTTAGGATTGCTTAGCAACTTATCTTTGCTTGTAGTTGTTTTAATAGTAAGAGAAAATATGGGATTTGGAGGATGCAGGCTGAGGGCAGTCAACTACTGTTACATTTTATTTTTTAAGTCTTTAAGTAGTCAGACAGATCAGCAGGAGGTTTCGTACAATATTATCGGTGCGTGTATGGCCAGCTTAAGGTAACTGGTCCAAACCATACTATTATATTAAAAATCATGAAAAGGCTGCTTTTTTTTTTTTAATTGATGTATATTGCAAAGTTGCTTGAAATTATGTTTACTTTTCAACAAGCTTAAGTTGTGTTTGGGTGGAGTTTTCCTTTGCTGTTTCTTTGTAGCCAGATCATTTCCATGATATGAGGACAAAGGGAAACAACAACTAACAAAATCAAGTTGATAGAAAGCGACAGATGTCCCCAAAGCCATGAAATCACCAGAAACCTGCAAAGGAGAAAAGCTAATGGAGAACAGAGTGATGTAACCCAGGTTTGATAGACTTAATAGTCTATTAGACTGGATGGCCAAGTGTTTAGTGTGGCTCACCATAATCCCCTTTAATATGGTAAAATGCCATCCAACAATAGATGAGAATCAAAACTAAATAAATAAAAGTAAATGCTTCCCAGTTAAAGGGACATCAATACCCCCTTGTTCAACATGAGTTCATGTCATTAAAATAACAGACAAAAAGTATGTTCAGCACAAACACTTTTCAATGAACTCAAGTTTAAAATTGGGTATACAGGTATGGGACCCCTTATCCGGAAACCCGTTATCCAGAAAGTTCCGAATTACGGAAAGCCCGTCTCCCATAGACTCCATTTTAATCAAATAATTCAGAATTTTAAAACTGATTTCCTTTTTCTCTGTAGAAATAAAACAGAACCTTGTAATTGATCCCAACTAAGATATAATTAATCCTTATTGGGTGCAAAACAAGCCTATTGTGTTTAATTAATGTTTTATTGATTTTTTAGTAGACTTAAGGTATTGAGATCCAAATTACGGAAAGACCCCTTATCTGGAATACCCTTGGTCCCGTGCATTCTGGATAATGGGTCCTATACCTGTATTCCCCTTTAAACTGCTTTAGACGCATGTTCTCTGTAGTTAATAGTTGGAGCCAATATCTGTTCACATCATATGCATAATCAAACCCAATCAGATATGGCAAAGGGCTGGTTAGTTTATTGGGACTGTATATTGTTTCAGCTTTTTTTGGTGAAATTCTTTATCTGTGTTGATATCTTTAGTACTTAGCTTATATGCCCATGGCCGTAGAATATGAATGCATATAGAGAGTGTGTGTTCAACAGCTGTTTATTTAGTGCATCAATGTATTTAGTGCACCATGTGACCCATCAGTTGTGAGCTTTTGAGGAGCACATGAATGGCCATTTACGTAGCCACATTAGAACTAAACTTTATAAATCCAGACATTATTTGAAGATCCTTTCCAAAAAGCTGGTCTTCTATTATTCTTATGCACAAATATTGTCGAACTGGTAGTCCATGAGCCACATATGACCTTCCAAGGGATCTTTAGGCCAACTTCTCTCAGGGGCTACACAGACGCCTCTGTATGGTATCCTCATTTTAGTTCACTCTTGTCTGCAGGCATGTAGTATACAACTGTGGATAGCGCAGCTTTAAATAAATATGTTCATTGCCACAAAATACCATTGGCACTTGCAGATCTGGAGAGGTGCAGGCTTCCTCATGCAAATCATGTAAAGCCTCAACCAACTTTAAATAAAGCTTCACTTGCACAGTGAGCCACCAATATAACCGATCAAGAGGCAGAAGGCTGCAGTTGCCCCTTGTATACGTATTCTAGAGCAGTAGCTATAATGCGCATATCCTTTTCAATGCTTCTGGCCCAGTTTTCCACATCACCAATTTCCTAGAAAAAAAAAAATATAGTTATTTTTGAATGACTATTAGAAACATAGCATGTATTTCACAAAGCATGGGACGTAGTATCTGTGAATATTTCCCATCTGCTATAGCCCTTACACGTTAATGGCAAACACACACAGAGATTACGTCTTTTTAAAAAGTTGTGGTGACTAAACTGTGCAGTGAAAAACCGTGCATGATTTGTGGCAGATACATATCCCTAAGTCACAGTGACCATCTTTTTTTAAAGTTGCGGCGACTAATAGCCCCATGTGAAATTGCTCTAAGGGCTATGACAGATGGAACATTTTGTTGCTTGCACTTAATCTGCTCTAGTACAGCCAACACAACTTCTGAAGTTACCATTAGATGCCCGTGAGGGTGACAAAACTCGGTGGGATGGCATTTCGGGAAGATTGGTCAACCCCAATAGCGAAGATTTATTGGGGGTGACTAATATCCCCATGTGCCACCTGCCTAAGGGGGAAGATACACTGAGCTACTAGTGGCAGCTCACGGCTACTAAATGCCAGAAAATCCCCTGCCATAGACAATACTGAGAAATTCCTCTGCTAAAACACATGCTGAGCAATTATCAGTAAATGATCAGCGTTGTCTATTTTAGCAGCTGTGTCAAGTAGCTCCTACTAGTAGCTCCATGCTATACACAAGCAGATTTCAGCTGCTGATTCAGGTTCTTCAGATCGCAGCTTATCTGTCCATGTATGGGCACTCCTGATGGACCTACCCGGCAGGTTAGATTTTCCCTTTGGATCAGGGACCGCATCAGTTTATGTAATCCTCTGTGCCTATGCCTGCTGTTTTTATTTAATTGTTTGATCCCTATGGCAAAATGATCAATTAGCCCGGTATCACCCCTTCCTGATACGAAAGTATATGTGTATACAAAAAAAGACAAGTCATCCTGTGTTTCTTTTGACAGAGGACCCAGTTCAACCTTTGTGTGTGTGCTTATGACTGTATTTACCTAGACCTTTCTGATAAAGCTTACTTAGTTTTTACCATTCCTTCTCCTTTAAGAATTGCTTTTCCACCTAAAAAAAAAAAAGCTGCAGTTTACCAATAAACTGCTAAAACGTTGTTCAGTGTTTTGGCTTCCTGGATCATAGTTTAACTGTTGTTTGATTCTCAGCTGATTGTAGTTGGTCGGTCATGAATAGTCACTGATGACTTATCTCCAAACTCAGAAGTAAGAGGCTCTGTATCCCTTGTGATCTGAATACTCCCTCTGCAGGCAAAATGAGATCACTGCCCCCAGAAAAGGAAAAAGCTATCCATAACTGCAGGTGCCAAAAGGGACAGAGCTGGAAACAGTTCAGCAGCACAGCATCAATGCATAACCTACTTCATATGCAGAGGAACTGTGCATAGAGACCAGCAAATGTAGGGTGTTTGTGCTGCTCTTACATCTGCCTTTAGATTGTAAGCTCTACAGGGCAGGGACCTCCTTCCCACTGTATCTCATACCACATGGCACTTATATATATATATATATATATATATATATACATATATGTATTTATTGTATTTATTTATTATATCACTCGTCCTCCCTGTGTGTAATTTTGTATTCTGTAAGACTGTACAGCGCTGCGTACCCTTGTGGCGCTTTATAAATAAAGTTATACATACATACAATGCCTGCCACACAGAAAAAAAGAAACGAAAGTTGCAATCATGTGATGCTGCAATCACTTCTTCTATCCTTGAGCTAATGGTACTTAAGAAGTTATGCACTTGTGCCCTGTAGACACACTTCCATTTCTGGCACATGATTATGAAATATTTATGCTTTTTCTTGTCACAAATGTGCATTTCATTTCAAAAATATTTTCCATATCACCTTGCACCTTTTCCCTGTATCAATGCAAAACTGGACTCAGCACTAACAGCATTTCAATCTAATATTTTCAACTTGCTGAACTGATAGCAAGTGTAGGTGTGGATAGAACTGCTTTCCACTCACTGCTGCAAACAGCTATTTACTGTGGTACTTGGTTGGTTCTACAGATTAAGGTGCCTGGTGAAAAAACTTAGAATGGACTGTTTGATCTCCAATAACTCACTGGCAAGTTAAATTCATTCAGGACAGGGAAATATGAGGATATCTTATTTAGGAATGTACCAAACCCTTTGATCCAGGATTTGGCCAAACCCTCTTCAAGTCCTGAACTGAATCCAAACCCTCGTCTCCCGAAAATTGAAAATTGGTGATGCCAGGATGGAAATCACCAATGTGTTTGTTCTGCGTGCATACAAATAGAGTGTGCGCTTTAAAGTTTTCACATTTTTAAATATGGGGAAAATGGCTAGAAAAATCAACTTAAGAGTGCCACTGTGGTATTTTCTTAAAGGAACAGTAACACCAAAAAATGAAAGTGTTTTAAAGTAATTAAAATATAGAGTACAGTTGCCCTGCGCTGGTAAAACTGGTAAGTTTGCAACAGAAACGCTACTATAGTTTATATAAATGAGCTATGTCAACAAGGGGGCACAGCCATTGAAGCTGGGAAAAAGGAGAAAAGGCACAGGCACATAGCAGATAACAGATAAGCTTTGTAGAATATAATAAGGTTTTATCTGTTATCTGCTAAGTAACCTGTGCCTTTTTTCCTGTAAATGGCTGCCCCCGTGGCTACACAGAAGCTTTATTTATATAAACTATAGTAGTCTTTCTGAGGCAAACACACCAGTTGTACCAGTACAGGGCAGCATTACATTATATAGTAATTACTTTTATACACTTTCATTTCTTGGTGTTACTGTCCCTTTAAAGCATTTTAAGATAATATGTTTGTAAACTGTAATATGTTCCAACATCCAGAGGGAAACAGTCAGAAATGACAAGGGAAAGGAAAACGCATACAAAAGAAAAGGTTACAATGTATTTTCAAATGCTGTTGCAACTTTTGTTACTGCAAAACATGTCATATACTAAAACCTTACTACATTGTGTAACTCTGCCTCATAAATGTGATGTATATATGCTGAATCTGCTGTAAAAAAAAGTTTTCACATTTTTAAGGGTTTGGATTCGGTTCGGCCACACTCTTAGATTTGCCCAATTCCTGATAAAAAGGGTGAGATTCGGCTGAATTCTAAACCAAAGCCTAGATTTAATGCACCCCTAATCTAACTAATGACTTGATGGTAAGCAAGAGACCCACAGCTTAGGTGGTTTTGACTACAAGAATAATGTAACTGCATATGTGCCAGTTAGGGTAAGTGGTACTCAGCATAACTGAATACTACTTAAATGTAGTATATAGGAGGGATTTGTTATTGTAGTACTTTTATTTAACAGAGGGTGCTATAAGTTGGTTTAATATGAAATGTTGCTTTTTAAAAAAAAAAATGTAAAGAGCAAGTAAAGCCTCCCTACCAATCCCTTTCTATTTGAGCACTAATGCATAGGCTCCTTGTGTCACAACCCTGTGGTAGCTAGAGAAGACTTTTCTTCGATATACTTTTAAAAGCTAAACATTCTGATTCTCAAATACAGTTAAATCTTTGCAAAATGAATTTACAATACAGATTGAAAAAAAAAAAATCTGTAAGGGATGAAATGTAAGCAAACCATTCATTTCTACAGAGATAAAAAAGTAAAGCACAAGGCACAGATTATTTTAATCCATGAGGAATTTGTTGTACAGGATATTGCCTGTTGGGATTTCATTTTTTATACATCATGCATTATTTGTTATGCAACATGTATTTCTCTCACTGTCCTGCAGGTGGGGCCCTAAGACATGCACTGAAAAAGACCTACTTTCTTATTAAAATGTAATGTACAATGATTAACCAGGAGACTAGAATATATAGAATATAGCTAGCTCTATGTAAAACAAGCCTTAGACTAATGGCAAGTGTGTTCTAACAAGCAGCGGTCAAAATGGCCAGTGTGCCATAGGGCTTCATGTAATCTATTTGTACCAAACCAGGGGCTTAATATGCTTATTAAGGAAGTACTTGGCCACAGCACTCACTTTTAGGGCCTGGTTAAAGTTCTCCACTAAACTAATCCACTGGGTTGTTTGCTTTGCAAACTGGGCAGCCTGGGTCTGCAACGTCTTCACCTCATGGTCCAACTTTCTTTGGTTCACGTATGCTTGCGCCACACTGAATGGAGAGAAAAAATGAAATGCAACATTCTTGTTAAATGACACACATATTATTTATCTGTGTGATGCATTAAAGCACACTATACCTCCTTGTTCAACATGAGTTGTCATATACTTTTTTCATTTTTACTTTACTACCTTTTTCTTAAAGGGCAAGGAACATCATAAATGTGGTGGTGCTGGTGACCAGAGGGGATATATGCAATACAAATGTTGTGGTTGGGGTGGTGGGAGATGAGTGAACTTATATACACTGTAGGAAAATGTAGGGTTTGCATGTCCTTTAAGGTAAAGGAAACAATTCCTACGAAATTCTAAAGTACTTATAAACAAGATTTATTTAGTAATAAAAACTACCCAGAACTAATTGAAAGTGCATAAAAAATGTTTTTTTTTCTTTTTGTGTACACATTTTTAAAATGGATTGGCATATGGCCCAAAACCCCCAGATATCATTAGTATTGTATGTTATGGCTTAGAAAGTGGAATAACTACACAGTGAGATTTATGTGTCAATGTAAAACAGAATAGTGCAAACTAAGGACAATAAAATAGCAGCTGTGCATATGCACTACATATGGAAGGTTTCTTCCTTTGTCGAGTAACTGTGTCAGCATGCTGCACTTAATGTATTACAGCAAGGACACTTTCTACACGATACCAACAATGTCCTCATAATTGGCTGCAGAGCTCCATTTATTAATTGCCTGAAAATAGTAGTGTTTTATGCTGTGCTCCTATTTCCTTCCTTAATCTTACCAAAACAAACATGCCTCACTGGCACTTCTGGAGGAAGAGGTGACGTCACAACAGTTGTGTTTGCCTCTTAGAATACACAATGTATTGTATTGTAGTTGCCTACTATATTGGGTGCCTTTTCTGTAACCCTGACACAAGTTAAGGGCTTTCTAGCAATGCAATGATGATATAGCACGTTTCAATTGTAAGTAAGAGGCTTTGTCAGGGCTAAACAAGGAACAACTAAAAATTGCAGAGGAGGAGATTTATTGTGTGTGACTAATCTCCTAGTTTGTCATCAGCCTAAATATAAATTGATCTGCACCTTGCTTTATAATAACTAAAATGAACATTATTACCTCGCTCTAATTACATGTACAAGAAGCACAATGTCTGCAGTGCATTTTGCCACTTAGGTTCTGACAGGATTTTGAGACTCTTCTATAGACTTGTATTTTTGAATCAAAGCTTAAACTGTTTGGGAAAGAAAAACTGCCTTAAGGAGAAGCCATGACTAAAAATCTGTAGTCATTTCCTGCAAATAGCCTTGATCTAGGGGGGATAAAGAAATTCTCTTCCATTTCTATCTGGTGTGATTAAGAAAAGGCTTTATGAATGCATGCATACCTGGCATATAACTGATGTTATGACAAGTGGCAGATAATACTAGCAAGACAATTATTGCTTATATCCTCGCGTATATACTCGAGTATAAGCTGATCTGAATATAAGCCAAGGTACCTAATACTGGAAAAACGTATTGACTCGAGTATAAGCCTAGGGTGGGAAATGCAGCAGCTACTGCTATGTTTCAATATTCAATATAAATACCAATTACATTCATTGAGGCTGCTTGTATACTGTATATTATTTACTGTACTGTATGTGTTCAACTTCAAATCAATTAATAATAATAATTAACAGTATTCATCTGTATTAACAACACTAATCACATGATATGGAAATACCTGATCAGCATTGCTAATACTTAAGTACTAATTATAGGTAATTATTGATTGATTGAAGTTAAACACACATGATATGTGTTTAACTTCAATCAATTATGATTACCGGTAATTATAATTCGGACATACCGTAGCTCTGTGTTGGGGGCCAGGATTGACATGCAGGGGCTCATGATGTCACTTCTGGGGCAGAGCAAGGCATGAGGAAAGAAGCTACTGCGGCGCGCAGAAGAGCGCACTAACAGCTGCAGGTACCAGAGGGGTCCGGGGTTGGCGGGGGCAATGGGAATCGGCTAGCAGGGGGTGCAAGAGGGTGCTAGCCGAGGGTGACTTTTCCCGCACATTTTGGGTGCTGAAAAACGCGGCTTATACTCGAGTATATGCGGTATATGCCATATACCCACCTGAATAAAAATGTAATACTGCTTAGAGTGCTCCTTTGAGCACTTTTACAATTTACATTAATTTCTGTTCCGATTTTATTATGGTAGAAATGCTTCTCTGATCAGTACTGAGCAGGGAAGCATCAGAATACTTCCCGCAAATATTTTTTTCCCATGATGTCAAGCCCCCACCCTGAGCAGTGGTCATTTCTGTTACATATTCATGATTTTAGCTATGTAATGCAGCTTTAACTAATACAGGAAGAAGTGTGGGAGTAAAAATACATAGCTCTTTAGCTCTTATCTTTAGCTCATATGACCTTACATGTATGTGTGCACCGTGAATTGTATGAGCCCAAGGAGTGGCACTAAGCACTTAAAAGAGTAATTTTCTATTTAGGAGTACCCACTGGCACATACTGCTAAAAAGTATATTTTTATGAAAGCAGGGTTTAATGCAATTTATGTTTATAGAGACCTGTATTGTTCAGGGGTATAGTTTTTGGGTGAACTCTTAAGCTCAGTTTTTCAATAACAGAAAATATAACCTTCTCCTGGTAGATTTGCAACAGAGAAACAGCTTACAGATATACAGCATGGATGTCTCAGGGTGCTGGAAACTTCTACAAAGTTTAGTTTCTCAACAATACTTTGCCTTTAAGACTAGACTAGGTGATTAATCCATACTTTTTCCGGTGATCTAGTATCTTGCACAAAGTGCCACACAGAGAAGTCAACATTTAAATCAATGAATGAGATACATGGCAATTTAATCATTAAGTTGCGGAGCACTTCTCTTTTTTAATAGAGGGAGTGGTACTTAACAGTCATGTCTCACAGCTATAGTTGCACTGGCAAATGCCAAAACTGCATGTAGAAAGAAATAACACATTAATAGAGCTTTTAGCTTGCAGTCAATATGCTGCTGCTCTTTGTATAGGAGAGCAATGGCTGACACTTTGGGCTCACTTTTGAAGGGCTAGGTTCAAGTACGGGAATCCTAATGCCACAAAATTCCTCCTGTCACCAATATTTTACTCTGACTCTCATTTCCTTCTTTAATATCTCTCTCTCAGCATATTCCTACACTCATTTAAACACACAGTCATTAAACCTATCCTTTAAAAGCCTTCTTTGGATCTAACACTCTCCAACTTTCAGCCAATTTCTCTCCTTTTTTTCTCCTCAAAACTACTAGAACTGTATGAAACAGCCCATACTAAAGTGGCAAATGCCTTACTCGCTGGTAAATCAAGGGGTCACTACTCTTTCTTAAAGGAGAAAGAAAGGCAAAGTCACTTGGGGGTGCCAAAATGTTAGGCTTTTTCAGAAAGGAAGCCGGAAGGAGGAAGCGCTGCGCTCCAGGTACCCTGGGCTGGTGCTGTTTTCTCCGTACAGGGGCACCAGCCCAGGGTACGAGGTAAGCGATTTAAGTCACTTGGGGGTGCCTAACATTTTGGCACCCCAAAGTGACTTTGCCTTTCCTTCTCCTTTAAAGGAGAAGGAAAGGCAAAATCACCGGGGGGTGATTGTAATCTCTTACCTTATACCCCGAGTTGGTGTTCATGTTGGGGAAATGATTGCCTGTATATGTTAATGGTTTGGTCATGTACTTGTATTCCCTTACTCTGTGAAGTGCTGCAGGAAACTATGGAGCTATATGAATAGTAATAGAATCTCATGCACAAAGCATTCTAAGCACTGCTTCTTGTTCTTTATTAAAAATTAGGTGCAAGACACAGAGCTAGCAGGAGGAAGGGAGCCCAGTACCTGCCATAAACAGCAATTAAATACACCGCTCCAAAGCTTCCTGGCTTGAGTATTCTGAATGATGTGCAGGCCAGGTGCCTAGAAAGGGACATCCATATGCAGCCACTACTGTATGTAGCACCCTTTGTGCGCCTTGAACGGAGCCTCAGCGAAATCTTTTAACCTGCCTGATTGACGAGATGACTGATATCCGCAGCATTTGCGATATCTGTCGTCTCGTTGAGCCGCCATACACACATCGAATATCGTACAAAATGAGGTTTTGCACAATAATATCGGTGCGTGTATAGCACTTTCTACAGACAGCTAAGGGCTATGCAGTGCACTCGCCCTCTTGCCATTGGGCCAGTCCAGGCATATGTCAGTATTGCATATGAGAGGTGAAAAAAGATTTATTAACTTCTTCTTTATTGATCTTGTCATGACTCACATTCATGACTTTGGCTGTTAATTTGTTACAGGAAAGAGGCAGATGAAGTAACATAATTACAGGAAATAATTAGCTATAAACATACAGGAAAGGGCACAACACTGAAATATTAGCGACCCTGATGTTTTGCTGTGATTCAGAACTGTTCTGTTGGATGATTTAAACATTTTTTTTTAAAAAAAACCCTCTAAAGTTCCCTGTACTGTACAACTTTCTGAATTCATTGGACCAGAAATATACCAACACACAGTCCAATGTCAGGATGAGAATTGGCTTTTGAAATTAGAATCCATGTATCTTTAGCAAAATATCTATTCTATGGCCTGAACAAGATAAAATCAGATTTTCTGTTTCAGCTGTATCTCATTAGAGTCATGTGGCTATATACTTTTTAAAAGAGGAGCATTATTTTTAAACAAAGAGGTTTATATATTTGTCTACCATTACAAGAATACATTAAAAATGTTAAATGATTTTAAAGTTGTGTGTAAAAGTAATTGCTACAGAAAACAGTATCTGTCTGGGTGTTTATAAACTCTGCAATACTAGTTCTGACTCCTGAAACAATACAGCTGATGCTACCTAACTTAGAGGTCTTTTCAATTTTATCAGGAGCCAATTAACTTGTCAGAAGTGAACTTGGGCACTGAACCACCAGTTTGCCCCACCACCTGGCTTGTTTATAGGGTTCATGGGAATCCTAGTATTACAGGGGACTCTTGGCCATATTGTGGGACTACTGGTCAGCACTTGCAAGTCTTTCCTTCCTATGCTGTAAGAATAGATTTTATGGAAAAAAACAAAAACAACTCACAATATTTTACCCTTTAAAATCATCTCTATAAAGGGATTTATTAGGTCAGTACTCTTGTCTTCATCTTGTTTTAGGTAGGGGTTATGTAATTAAAGGTTCAAAGTTTGCTATATGTCTAATCTCCTGGGATAACAAATTGTCAGGTAACATTTATTTGTCACCTTATTGGTTCTATAGGTTTCTGCACCTATACTGGGCTCAGCAAAACCATTCCTTAAATGTGAATCTTTTCAGTAACCAGCTAGATTTGACTTACTCACCCCACATTTAGATGATCTACCAATGCTTCCGTCAAAGTAGTAGCTGCAGCAATCGCATCCTTCCTCCTCTTTTCTGTAAAACAGAGATCACACTAAATAAGTAGGCATTTAACTACAAAGAGAAAATAAACCAAGGCTGCATTAACCGCCAATTACAACACAAGTGGTGGTTCCATTGGTAGTCATTGAACAGTGCATATAAGTATCGATACAAAACAGAGTGGTTGGAGTCCAGCCTAGTAGCTGGGGCATGATCTTATAACTAGAACCAAACTATTTATGGTCAATCACATTCTACAAACTTGGTTCTTGGGTCAGCTGAAAATAAGAACTGTATCCAGCATATATACTTCTCTGTACTCCGGTAAAGCTTTAGGTTTAATTCCTGGTTTAATTCCTTTTTGTTAAAGGGGTATTTTTAAATAAAAATGTCTAAAAAAAATGCATCATTAATTATATGTTATGATTTTAATTACTGATTCGCAAAATATAAAGTTTTGTTGCAACTTGTCCAACACTTGGCTTGTCTAAGTGGAACTCTTCTGCCTATTCCATTTAGATGTCTCGAATTGTCATTTTGCTAGTTAAGCATTATGACTAAAGACAGATTTTTTTGAAGTGCTTGACTTACAGTGGCTTACAGTGGCGATCATTCAGAAATGGAAGGAGTATGGCACAACTGTAACCCTACCAAGACAAGGCCGTCCACCTAAACTCACAGGCCGAACAAGGAGAGCGCTGATCAGAAATGCAGCCATGGTGACTCTGGACGAGCTGCAGAGATCTACAGCTCAGGTGGGGGAATCTGTCCATAGGACAACTATTAGTCGTGCACTGCACAAAGTTGGCCTTTATGGAAGAGTGGCAAGAAGAAAGCCATTGTTAACAGAAAACCATAAGAAGTCCCGTTTGCAGTTTGCCACAAGCCATGTGGGGGACACAGCAAACATGTGGAAGAAGGTGCTCTGGTCAGATGAGACCAAAATGGAACTTTTTGGCCAAAATGCAAAACACTATGGGGGGAATTCACAAAAGTGGAGGTAGCCCTTTTTTGGAGTAAAAGTGGTGGAAAAACTGTCGGAAAACACTTTCTCCAGATTCACAAACAGAAATCCGCCTAAATTCCGACTCACCCGCCACTTTTCCGTTTTTGGTGAAAGAAAGACAGTTTACAGACACTTTTGTGAATTTGTCTTTTAAACAACATTTTTACGATGTTTTAACGACATTTTTTCCCGACATTTTTCCCTGACATTTTCAAAATGGAGTAAAGCTCAGTGTAACTCTGTTAGATCAATTCTAAGCTCTTCTGTTTTGTTTGGTTTCACCCAGTCTCCATTTCACACCTAAGGTAGGAGCCCCATTGGGGGATCAGTAACATATTAATGGGGATTAGCAGCCTATTGTTAGGGGGCAAGTTTCTGTCTAACCCTAGAACAATAGGTGCAAAAGCCTCATGAACATTTTATAAACAAGTAAAACACTGATTAAAAAAAGTTTAATTTATATCTTATATATAAAAAATTTTTACCTCACATTTGCATGATTATGCTAGTTTTATAGTTTTAATCTTTAATCACTTCCCTGACATTTGCCCCAACTTTTCTGTGCCCCCATAGCATGTCCAGAACTACAGAGCTGCTTGACAGCATTGGTCCCCGCCATCTTGGGGATCAGCAAACAGCACATACACAGTGGCACCCAAACTGGGATATTGGGGTACAGGGTTGGACTGGCCCAACAGGGCACTGGATAAAAACCCCGTTGGCCTGTTGGACCTCTATTCACCGGGCATGTTGGTGTGTGGGCCGGATTGCTGCTGCCCAGTAATGAGTAGGGGCTAGAGAAGACGGTATTTAGACCCCTAAATCGTGTCACAGAAGTGGAATTACACATAAATATAGAAAACATTAGAAAGCCCAGATTGTCCGGAAAAAAATGATGTATAGTTTCACTGGGAAAACCAAAATTACCCCTCAGGAAATGCCCCAAAGTGAAATGATATATGGCAAATGAAATGCAAAATCCTGCTGGTAAAATCCTTATCCCAAGGCTCATGTAGCTGTGGGACTGGGTTTGATGGCACCGACAGATTTACTAAGAGCTAAAGGCAAATTCATAAAAAAATTGTCAGGAAGATGACAAAATCTGAAAACTGTCTGTTTAAAAGACAAATTCACAAAAGTGGAGATAGGGGTTTGTGAATTAGGTGGAAAATCCGACAAATCTATCTCCACTTTTATTTTGTCTCAATATCACCACTTTTGTGAATTCCCCTAGTGTGGCGGAAAACTAACACTGCACATCACTCTGAACACACCATCCCCACTGTCACATATGGTGGTGGCAGCATCATGCTCTGGGGGTGCTTCTCTTCAGCAGGGACAGGGAAGCTGGTCAGAGTTGATGGATGGATGGAGCCAAATACAGGGCAATCTTGGAAGAAAACCTCTTGGAGTCTGCAAAGGACTTGAGACTGGGGCGGAGGTTCACCTTCCAGCAGGACAACGACCCTAAACATAAAGCCAGGGCAACAATGGAATGGTTTAAACCAAAACATATCCATGTGTTAGAATCTGTGGCAAGATCTGAAAACTGCTGCTCACAAACGCTGTCCATCTAATCTGACTGAGCTGGAGCTGTTTTGCAAAGAAGAATGGGCAAGGATTTCAGTCTGTAGATGTGCAAAGCTGGTAGAGACATACCCTAAAAGCCTGGCAGCTGGAATTGCAGCAAAAGGGGGTTCTACAAAGTATTGACTCAGGGGGCTGAATAATTACGCACACCCCACTTTGCAGTTATTTATTTGTAACAAATGTTTGGAATCATGTATGATTTTCCTTCCACTTCTCACGTGTACACCACTTTGTATTGGTCTTTCACGTGGAATTCCAGTAAAATTGATTCATGTTTGTGGCTGTAATGTGACAAAATGTGTAAAAGTTCAAGGGGGCTGAATACTTTTGCAAGCCACTGTATACTAGCCACCTCAGGCAATAGCAGACCCTGAAACAGTGAAACATAAGACTGTGTGGACTACCTTTATTTATAAATCAATAGCTAAAACCTGTAACTCTCTTACTGTACTATTTGCAGGCCATGCAATTAAATGAAAAACACATAATGCAGACTAATAAGCATTCCATACATATATATATATATATATATATAAATGTAATTATTAGTAAAAGAAGGTGCCAACCCTATACAAAAAGAGCTTACAATAAGCTGAGTATACTGTTTCTACAGTGATGACAAACATATAGAATAATGCTCATGAGTTTGTAAGTAGATATATTATCTCACCAAAAGTATAGATGGGCCTGGGTGCTCATGCCCCAGACCTTCAGCTTGAGGGGACCATTTAGGAAATCCAAAAATTGAAAATGTCAGGCACTGCAGGACTTGAAGAAAAAAGTATCAGGCAGTAGACTCCAAAAATTGAAATAAAATCATAAGTTTATTTAATCAACACTAGATGCTACATGGCCTTACGCGTTTTGTACCGCATGGTACTTAATAATAGGCTATGATTAAGTACCATGCGGTACGAAACGCGTAAGGCCAAGTAGCATCTAGTGTTGATTAAATAAACTTATGATTTTATTTCAATTTTTGGAGTCTACTGCCTAATACTTTTTTCTACATGATGACTCCCAGTATGTGAGGCCTGTTCTTTACTTTATCTAGTACATAAAAGCAGTCCATGCAGCCACAGGGGATCCTGCCTATCACCCACATCACCCTGGCACCCACACTCCAGCCTGCCCCCATCCAATCTATGTGCAATGGGGAGGGGAAGTCAAAATATTTTAGCAGAGGGACCCATAAAAGTCAAGCTTTTGCCACGGATTCACAAAAATATCCCCTGTACTCAGGGGTGTAACTACAGAGGGTGCTTCCTCTACAGGTCTGGTTCTAGATGGGTTTTTTTTGGGGGGGGGGGCTAAATGTAAATTTAGGGGGGGCTATCTATATTGTCCCAATTTATGTAGCCATTTGAATGTTCAGCCCACTCAAGTGATATAATTAAGGGGTTTTTACAAGACGCAGCACACTGACAGTGTTTATAGGAGTGCAGTAACGCTCTACTTCCTATTTCCGATAGGACCCTGCCCCACTCCCCAACTGGAAGTTATAACAAATATATATCATGTTTGAAGCCACTATCTGTTTGCATACTGTACTGGAACCTTGCAATATCATACAAGTCGGAGGGGACAGAATCCCGTTACTATGGAGATCTTCCCACAAGAGCCGCAGCGACAGCGATCACTCGAGCTCGGGGATTCGCGCAGCCGGCTGGGCCTCACACACCGGGCACGGTTAGCTCACCTTGCGCTTCTTTCCGTTCCGTCTGCTTGCCTTGGTGCTCCTTAAGGAGTCGGGACAGCATGGCTAAGGGCGCTGGGGAAAGTCTTTAGCGGCAGGGGAACGGAGGAATCGCTCGGCAGCTGGGATTAATAGCTTTCCACTCGAGCAAGACAGAATGTGGGAGCGGAAGTGAATGAAGACAACACTGAAACTCGCTAGTCTGAAGGGCGCCATCGCCTGTCACAGAGCTCAGAAACCACGCATGGGATTCAAGAACATGTTATAAAATAGTGCGGCAAAAGAAGTGGTCTTCTAAAATAAAAATAATTAAGCACTTAAAATAACGTAAAGGTGCCTGAACATGTCAGAAAACAGCGTTTGCTTGTGGCAATCAAATTAACCATTGAGGGCTCTCATATTGGCATAGTTACTATTACATGCCTTCCAACGTTTGAAAAATGCAAAGAGAGACAAAAAGAAAGGCAGAAAGGTCCCCCTGTGACTTAATTCCCTAATTACCACTCACATTTTACGAAATTTGTCAGGTTATGTAAAGTTTGAACACATCTTGTTTTATGAGTTTTGATAATGAAGGTGAAATTGCTGGGCATACACAGACCTCGTTTCGTACGATATTCGGTGCGTGTATGGACGATCGACAAGACAACCGCTATCGCAAAGCCTTGGATATCTGCCGTCTCGTTGATCAAGTGGGACAAAAGATTTTGATTGGCCGCCATTGAAGGCACCTGAGCAAAAGCTGCGTTTAGGGTTAAATCATCAGATAGGGATAGAATTCCTATTGTTTCTACCTCCATTTCTGACGATTCAGCCCTGAATGTCAGTGAAGGGTAGGAATGATCTTTCCAAAAGATCATAATTGTAACATGTATAGCCAGCTTCCCCCAAGAGACCTGTTTCACTTATTAGTTACAATTGTATCTAAGTGTAGCTGTTGAGTATTCTGTGCTCTCTGCCAAAAGCTACTTATCCAATTAAGTTTGAGGAACTTTTTATCTTTTTTGGTGTTCAGAGCAGGAGATCAAATGGAAATTAGGGACTTTTCAATAAGAATATGGCACTGCGGGCTAAGCTGTTAAAATCAAGATTATTCAAAGAAAATTGGGACAGTTGGAAGGTATGCTATCAGGGCTATTAGACAGGGAGCTGCTAGTAGCCAGCTACATGTCACCATTACAAAACGCAAGAAAATACAATACCATAGAGCAGTGATCCCCAACCAGTAGCTATCTAGCAACATGTTGCTAACCAACCCCGTGGCTATTGCCCCCAGTGGCCAATAAGCAGGTGCTTATTTTTGAATTCCTGGCTTTGAGGCAAGCTTTAGTTGCATGAAAACCATGTATACTGCCAATCTCAGCCTATAATTTGCTTCCCCTAGGATTTTTTTTGCTAAAATACATGTCTATTTTGTATCCACGACAAGAAGCTCTGTGTTGTGATGATGTTTCTGTTGCATGATGACATCAGGGGTGGGATTATTGCATCCACAATGACCCGGACAGCCCCTTGAAAATCTGGGCATTCCAGGTCATAACTGGACAGGACCCTACCATTGTCAGTCACAGCCATTCTAATCTTGTGAAATAAATAACATCATTTAGCAGACTTTATGTAGTGAATAATGTCACCCCATTGTAAAATATAAGGATAAGTCACTGATGGTCTGTGACCATATAATAGCATGAGGCAGAAATAGCCTCATATTTTATGAAAGAGGTACTTTATTCACTATAATATTATAATACACAAGTTTTAGTTAGTCGGTGACATTGAATCATTAAGCACCATTTTTAAAGGAGATAGATACCAAAATGCTAGGCACCCCCAGTGATTGTATTCACTTACCTGATACCCCGGCTGGTGCTCCTGTTAGCAAAAAAATGCAGCGGCCCAGGGTACATGCAGGCAAGCGATCCTCTTTCATCTTCTTCCTTCGAGCTGGTTGTGCATGTGCAATAGAGTGAAACGCCACCACAGTTGACTTTTTGACTCTACTGTGCTGCGGTCCCAGGGCCTGCACATGCAAAGGGAGAAAAAAGGAAGAGGAACACTCGCCTGCACATACCCCAGCCTGGAAAGTCTTTTTAGCATATCAATGCCAATAGATTTGCCACATTAGTGCCATCTAGAACGCTATATTTATTCTGCAGAAAGCATTACTATACCTGAGTAAAGAACCCTAGAAGCTTTCTTAAGCTTGTTTAAGATAGCAGCTGATATTTTAAGTAGCTTCCTGCTGCAATTCTAGCTGTTGTAGCTCAGGTCACACATTCCTACAGGTGGGGGGGGGTGAGTTTTATAAATTCTTACGGGAGGGGGGAGCAGGAGAAAGGAGAGAACTGGGCAGACTCTGGCCCAGGGAATGAATGTTTACAAAAAAGGATACAAGAAATCTTGTGTTTCTTTTCAGCTTTACTGCAAGTTCTTATGACTGTATTTACATAGACCTTTCTGATAAAGTTTTCTTTGTTTTTACCTTTCCTTCTCGTTTAAAGGCAATTTATGGCTCTTCTGTATTTTATTGAAATGTTATTTGAAGGGGAGATACTTGGGTTGCAAACCGGCCAGTATTTTACCAGCCTTGGCAGTAATAATGATGCTTGATGCCAATGTTTTTAATAGCAAAGAAAGCTACAAACATAGAAAGGCCAGTATTTTTTTTCCAGAAAAAGTGGAAAACCTTGCAGATACTGACTTCTTTCATACATGCCAGCACCTACTTAAAAGGGACCTGTCACCATTTCTGTGAGAGGAAGGTTGTATTCAATTTTAATTTTTAGTATTAAGTATTTATGTAATGGTCTTATGATTAATCTGATGTAACTCTGACTTAGCGCACTTTTTTTTTCTTTTCTTGTCACTCAGCACAGTCTGGTGAGGGGCTTCCCTCCAGCAACTTTAGCTCCCAGCAGAGCATGAATTACATTCAACTTAAATGGGCCCTTGCTAAGTAGTGGAGAAAAGTATTGTAGCGAGACTGGGTGTTAGTGGTTCTTAAACATGAACAGGTAGTTTATTGATCATCAAACTCAGAATAATTATGCTGATTATGTAATATTTCAATAGTAGAACAGACAACAATGCAGAAGTAGCTTGATCACTACTTAGGATCTCAAATGAGATACAACATCAAAAGAGGGTATGGTCTCACCCACAAGTTGAACCCTTTAGTTGTGGACAGAAGCAGTCAGTGACGGTGATAATCTACATGAGAGAGATCAACGACTATCTGAGCAGTGACCCATGAAGTCACTTAGGCTATGAAAATTTTGCGTGCTCTGGATTTTACAGCCCCCAAGTTCACAGCTCTGCCTAAATATATTTTGAATTCCCAGTTACACCGCTGGACAATCTACTGTTGAGAGAGTGACAGTTTTAAATCAATCATCTGTAGTTACATTTTCATGTAGAGTTACTAGAGTAAATGGGTTAAAGTGGTTATTTGGGAAGGGTCTTAACACAACAGGACATATACAAATATGTAGGTTTAATTTTTGCTCAATACAAACAACCGAACACATTTCAAGATGTTTTTCATACTGCATATCACATTTAAATGGTAATATTTTAAACAACTCATTTCCAGTAACAACAGTGGTTTTTTAGTTGTGTTCTAGGCCTTTGAAAGTCTAATGTTGCAGATCTCTGCATCAATCTAAATGATTGCTGCGGATTTACACTGTACTATTGCTGCATCACAGTGGCATATTCAGCTCTGTGATGCTTTTAGTGCTGAGCCAGTAAGTTATAGATCACAGGAATGAATTCAACTTCAGGATGTCAATATCTGTGTTTTTGGATCAACAAGCTACAATTTGAGGAGGTTAGAGACTATATATAGTGACTCAATATATTAGCTTCAAGGTGCCCTTAAACCATTGCTGAAAGCAGAGCTCTAAAATATACACCAAATAATGCTTGTTATTTTGACATTTTTAAGGAAGGTTAAAAACTTTAAAAAGAACTTTAAAAAAAAAAAATCAGTTTATATGATATGTGTCCATATCACAGGCATGTATAAAGAGATACTTCTACTGGGAAGTTTCTTTGTAGCAATGAAAAGTGCCTATTCGTTGCTATTCTAAGTACAGGTATAGGATCAATTATCCAGAAAACTTGGGACTTGGGGTTTTCTGGATTAAAGAACTTTTTTGTATTTTTGATCGTCATTATTTAAGTCTGCTAAAAATCATTTAAACATTAAGGGGACCATTTACTAATGATCAGATTTTTCCGGTTTTAATTTTTCAGTTCTAAAAGTCGGTGAAAAAAAAGTCATGACTTTTTTGAGATTCACTATGTGACAAAACTGCAACAAATCCAAATCCAACAATATACCATCTAAGACTTGTCAAGATCATGTAGAATTAATGGCGGATTTTCCATCTGCCACTGACTTCTACATGATCTCGGTAAGTTTTAGCTGGCGAATTATCGGATTTGGATTTTTAGCCATTTTGAAACATAGGGGCACATTTACTAATCCACGAATGTCCGAAAGCGTTTTTTCAGAATGATCGGTATTTTTGCGATTTTTTCGTCGCCGTCGCAATGTTTTCGTATTTTGCACGATTTTTCCGTTGCGGTTACGACTTTATTGTATATTTTTCGTGACTTTTTTGCCGCCGTCGCGAAAAATTCGGATTGGTTTTTCCGTCGTTTACAATTGCTCTATATGAAAAAATCGCGACGGCGATGAAAAAGTCGTGCAAAATACGAAAAAGTCGCGACGGTGATGAAAAAGTCACGCAAAATCCGATACAATCGCAACGACGACGACAAAAAATCGCTAAATTTTCATTTCCAATCCAATTTTTCCCATTTGGGATTCGGATTCAAGGATTAGTAAATGTGCCCCATAGTAAATCTGAAAAAAAATTGAGACTGCTAGCTAGGCTTGCAGTTTTGTTTTTTATTTAAGCATAATGAATTGTCCTTATTTTTGAAGACCCTGTGTTTATGTAGTTCCTTTGGTTGACCATAATCTAACTGCCTAATGGCATGAACTGATAAATATGGTAAAGGCAACAAAATGGATTTTTTTTCTCAGATAAGAAATCTGTCATGGATATTTACAGCATGGCCTTGATGCAGATAATTTCTGGGGTGAATTTTTCTCAGGACTGTTTAGCAATGTTTGATCTAAAGTTAAGATCTAAACAAATTGCTAGCTCTTTAGTACGTTTTAGGCAGCCATTCAGCAAATCATTCATGAAAAATGTAGATGCTTTTTACTTACTAAATGCAGGCAATGCAGTATTTATGGGGCAGAAGCAGGTCTTTGTTTTGGAGTGCAAAGGATTGTGGCTACTCGTGAGTATAGTTTTCACACTTTGCACTCTACCCTGCACTTTAAGTTAAGGCTAACGTTTTATGATTTGTAGTCTGTACATATTCCCATGTATAAATTGACAGTGGTTGCTTCGCTCCATAAAAGTGGTACAAGCTATCTTTTAATTGGACAGAATTGTGCCAAATATTTTAGAAGTCTGTCTGGTGTCATTCTGGTGTTAGGCATATGAGTGACATCTGTGAGTGATTCTTTAAGTGCAAGTGTGTTGCTCCTATTGACGCAGGGTGCAAAAAGAACCCTAGATCTACCATCTGGTCAGAAGGTGGCAGAAGCTACAGGGTTCCCCTACATCAGTAGACACAGTAATGCCTGATTTAGAATGGAAGGCAGGAAGGACTCAGCGGCGATGAGAAAAACTAAAATATTAAAAAAAGGAAACATGTTGGTGACTTTTTGATTTATATTTTCCTTCAGCTTTAATGTAGGACATTATGCAGTACAGTCTACTGACCATAGATAGCTTAACCATTTATTACTGGTCTAAAATTTGTCCACACTTCTGCAATTACGGAGCAAGGAATGGCAAGATTGCTGAAAATAACCAACCTAAATAGCAGTGCAGTGCCATTTTATTTGGTATCGCCATTATATTTCTTCACCCTTAATTGATTCATTTCCTGTGGCTCTATTATAATATTTTGCCACTCGTAATAATTTGTATTATGGTTCATAGGTTTCTTGGTGATCTCCTATCATTGTAAAACCCCACATTTCTCTATTATTAGTTCCACTCTATTGTCTGGAAGTTATCCAGCAACATAGAGGTGTCCTGCCAAAAGTTTCATGTCCTTAAGTCTTATGAGAGCCAAAGAAGTTTAAAAATAGATAGCTTGGAAAAATTTACTACACTCGGGGCCCTGTGAAAATGTCATTTGCTCCCAGACATCTACTCCAGAGAAAAGGAAGCTGGTTAACTTGTTCTCTATATACTTTATATACTGCAACTATTGTCTGAAAGTTTGCAACTTCCATCCCCTAAGGTGGCTTGGTCTGTTTTTCAAGTCAGATTCTACCTTGGAACTATGCACTGCCTTACCTGCTGACGAGGGGCCTTCCCCATCTTGAAACAGCATTGCTGATTGCTTGTCTGCTGGGGGATTAACCAGGTTTAGCACAATAAGGGGCTGAATTAATAATACCTACGCGCTTGAGAAGTTACTGAACCACAATTGTGTTTCAGAACTCACTTGTTGTGTCTGATTACCTCAGCTTGCTGCCTATTGTTTTTTCTTCCCCTAAGTGGGTTTTCAAAAGAAATAAAATCTCTGGGCCTAAAACCTTCCATACTTTTTATTTTTTTGAAAAACCCAATCAGGGAAAAGGAAAAAAATGATAGGCAGCAAGTAGAGGTAGTTCTGGAACCCATGCATGAGTTCAGTAACCAATTAATATTTATTGGTTAATAAATCAGCCCCTAAGTCATCATGGCTCCCAAGCATCAGAGTTTTAGGACAATGTAAAACATAGTGCTTTGTTGCCTGCTTTAGATTGGCTTTCCCACAGGCAACACAAATACCCTTTTTATTCAGAATGGTGATCGCTGCATATAGAACACTTAATTGTGGACACATACCTTTGCTTCTGAATTAAAGCGTATTTGCAAATCCGTTGTTGTCTGCGAGAGAGATGAGCTCCCATGGGTGAAAAATGGGTGAAATTGCCCTTACAATGCTAAAAACAAAAAGCTGCTACCTGCAGAAAAAAAAAATCTATTAATTGAATTCATGTTGGACAAGGGGGTGTACTGGTCCTTACATAAATCAACTGAAAAAAGCAAAATTATTTAAGAAATTTCAAATTAAACACAGAATTTTTGATAAATTAATGGTGCACAGTGAGCACTACGTGCCAGATGCACCACCAGCATCTGATTCATCTTTTATCTGCTTCAAAGTTTATTTTAGTTCATATTAGAATACCTCAAAATGGGCATTTACCACCATGAATAGTATTCCAGTTACGCTACAGGGTGCGATCCTGTCATTTCTGACAAGCTGGTCATTTCCAAATCTATATGACGGCACCTGAGCTCTCCCAGTTTAGCCTGTCCGGGACAGAATGAAAGGCATATCAGTGACAAATACACTGGTAATTTTAGTGCTTGATGTATTTGTGTTCATTGGAAAAGCAAAACCAACCAAATCGGGGAGGCCGCAAATACACAGAAAAAAATCAAAATCTGCAGCAACTATTATCAGATGTATTTTTCCACAAAATTTTGTTAGAGGAAACAGATGTTATACAATTGTTTTTTGGGTTTCTTTGTGGTTGTTACTCATACTTCTATGAAATTTTCATTTACCCTACATTTCAGGATTTAAAATCTAAATTCAGTATTTGTACTAAAACTTAGGGGCAAATTTAGTAAAACTCCATAATTTCTCATTTTTTTATTTTAAAATTCGACTAAATCCTTTTCCTGAATGTCTAATATTTACTAAAAAAAAAAGTTGCAAGTGAAAGTCGTAAAAAACCCGACTTTTTCAAATTGTTGCTGTGAAAATCTTTATCGAATTGTTGCTGTCAAAAAATTCGAGTTTTCGGACAAAACCCAACAAAATCTCTAGTGTGTCGAGACAAAAGAACTTCATGCAAAAATTTGTTTCAAGTTTACATAAAAAAATTGATGGTTAGTAAATGGGCCCCTAAAATCAAGCAGTAATGTGATTATGCTTCTGTGAATGTCATTTATATCATGACAAGTCTATTGCATGATATAATAATATAATATATAATTGTGTTATTTTTCTACTATTATAAGATGGAAATGGCACTTGCAGTGTCTGTAAACTCCCTCCCTCAGGAGATGTATGATGGATCCCACATTTATGTATGTCCTCCTATTGTGATGCTAATATCCAGGCACATTCTCAGCCCAGGACATCATTCTCTCCACTACAGGGACATTATCTAAGATATTTCTGGCAGCCATGGGCTAAGTAGCTAAAATCAGATGGCTAGTATGACACATGTTTATGGGCAGATGGTCCTGCCAATCAAAAGTGCAGCTCCCTTCCTGCTCCACAGAAAAACATAACTGTGTAGCATGGTGCCCAATTCCCCTTCCAGCTGTTATTAAAAGAGCAAGACCCCCTTTTGGGTTTCAGAATGCTTAAAATATAAACAACGAGAAAGAGAATGCAATATTGTGAATAAGCAGTACCTGGAAAAGGATAATCAGGATTGTGAGTGACTGAAGCAGGAAGAGAGTGAAAGAGCAGGAACATAAACAGTGGGAGTAGGATTGTGAGTGAGCTGAAGGAAGGGAGAAAGCAGGATCTTGAGTGAGCTGGAGCAGAAATAGAGAGCAGGATTGTGAGTGAGCTGGAGCAGGAATATATAGCAGTGTTGTGAGTGAGCTGAAGAAGGAATAGAGAGCAGGGTTGTGAGTGAGCAGAAGAAGGAATAGAGAGCAGGATTGTGAGTGAGCTGGAGCAGGAATAGAGAGCAGGATTGTGAGTGAGCTGGAGCAGGAATATATAGCAGGATTGTGAGTGAGCTGAAGAAGGAATAGAGAGCAGGGTTGTGAGTGAGCAGAAGAAGGAATAGAGAGCAGGATTGTGAGTGAGCTGGAGCAGGAATAGAGAGCAGGATTATGAGTGAGCTGGAGCAGGAATAGACAGCAGGATTGTGAGTGAGCTGGAGCAGGAATAGACAGCAGGATTGTGAGTGAGCTGGAGCAGGAATAGACAGCAGGATTGTGAGTGAGCTGGAGCAGGAATAGACAGCAGGATTGTGAGTGAGCTGGAGCAGGAATAGACAGCAGGATTTGTGAGTAAGCTGGAGCAGGAATAGACAGCAGGATTGTGAGTGAGCTGAAGACAGAATAGAGAGCAGGATTGTGAGTGAGCTGAAGAAGGAATAGAGAGCAGGATTGTGAGTGAGCTGGAGCAGGAATAGAGAGCACGATTATGAGTGAGCTGAAGAAGGAATAGAGGGCAGGATTGTGAGTGAGCTGGAGCAGGAATAGAGAGCAGGATTATGAGTGAGCTGGAGCAGGAATAGAGAGCAGGATTATGAGTGAGCTGGAGCAAGAATAGACAGCAGGATTGTGAGTGAGCTGGAGCAGGAATAGACAGCAGGATTGTGAGTGAGCTGGAGCAGGAATAGACAGCAGGATTGTGAGTGAGCTGGAGCAGGAATAAAGAGAAGGATTGTGAGTGAGCTAGTGCAGAAAGGGAGAGAGCTAACTGCCCATTGGAATGACAAGCATGAGATTGTATTAGATGTGACCTCTGGCTATCAGCAAAATGTTGCTATGTAAGCTTACATATAACAACTATAAGCAAACTTTATTTCAGAGATATGACAAAGTTGCACAAACTAGATACAGTTGTACAGCACTGAAACATTTACTTGAGTGCAATGCACAGTTCCGAGCATACAACCAGCAGAGCCATCAGATCACTGCAAGATGAGTTGGGCTTAGGTATCTCACACTTAATGATGCAGAGAACCTGCATCATTAAAGTGATACTGACATGAAAAAATGACTTTTCAAATTATGAATCTACTTAAAAAGTTACCTATAGGTTATGTTTATCTTTTTTCACTGTTAGGGCTGGTTTTGTATGTAATTGTTACTTGAAGTTGCCAACCTGACTGTCCCTTCTTGGCCTTCAGTTACAGCTCCTAATGCAAACGGCCTACTGCTGCACAAATATGGCAGCCCCCTCATAGAGGAACATGGGGGATCAGATAAGGAATGTAAAATCATCAGCAAATACTTGTATGGCAAAATTATAAAGCTCATGCAAAGACAATGTTATGATAGATGTAAAAAAGGTTTCATTTCTGGTGTCAGAAACTCTTTAAAGCATTTTGTAGTATAAGAACTGACATCACCAAATGGCAAAGCCCCCACCTAATTTCTAGCTAGCAGTATGGCACAAATGTTCTGTAAGTGGGTATTCATGCCATAGAAGATAGTTTGACTCTCTGTTGTCTCTGTTACTTTCTATAAATTAAAAAAGAGACCACACAACACTTGCAGTTAGATCAGGGGACTTACCTCATTTATTGGGCCAGTGCAACACTATTCTATTTTTGTTAAATAAAGAAACTGTAAACTACTTTGGATGTCTCTTTCCACCTGCTCCCTCCCATCCCACCTCCCTGCACTCTCTAGAGTTCTGAAGCAAGAGGGGGCTTGTCACTATGTGAATGCTGCACTCTGCCTGATCAACACTTTACTCCTTAGTCTCTGTGTCCTCACTTTGTCATGTTTGTATGACAGCAGTGGACAAGGCTTGGGGTTGATTTAGTAAATGATATTCCTTGCCTGGGGGTCATTAGAAGAGAAACGGTGCACAGTTTCTTTCTAGTTCATCACCCACGGGAGAGACTGCAGAATGCCTGCGGAACTGGGTGCTCCCCTCTGCTTCTCCTGCCTGTTACTGCTCGCTGTGCTCAGGATCCATGCCTTCAATCTGGATGTCACCAACACACTGACCAAGGATGGGGAAAAGGACAGCTTATTTGGCTTCTCAGTGGCCCTTCACAGACAACTAAATCCTGACCCTGTGAGCTGGTGAGTGATTTTGCTATGATGTAGAGTTCCTAGGGGCAGACCCTGCTATATCTGTATATGTGGAGTACAAAAGAATGCAGAATAGATGTTCTCTGAATTACTTTTTAGAATGTTTTTCTTTATTAACAGCATCCCCAGTGCAGCTTGTACTATAGAGTGACATCCCTAAATCACACAATAGAGTTAGTTTTATCAGAAGCCACATAACTTGCCTGTATATTTTTAGAATGCGGCATCAGAGCTAACCAGTGAGCCCCAGTGTTCCCATCTCAGGGTAATTTATATGGTTTAATATTTCATCATACCAAAGCTGGCCTTACATACCGAGATTTGGTTGGGCAGTTTGGCCAAGTTTGAGTATAGTGTGCAGCTAGCTGGGCATTAATACCAGATTGGGAATCAGTTTTGATAGACCATCCTGTAATCTTCTGTGACTTCTTTCTGGCCCATAATATATGTACTACTAAAGCTTAGCACTGCACAGCTTTCTAAGTGCAAGTAATCACGTTTATTGAATCAGTAATTTTCTACGATAAGTATGATGTGTGCTGTTCATCTTTATATTAACCTTAGTGCAATTGTGCCTGGTCAGTCTGTTTGAATAAATTAAGCACAACTGTGCCAATTGACACAGGGGAACCCTGTGTAGCTCCATGGTTCCTGCTGTAGCCAGAATTGATTTGTGCAGTGGAGTTGCACCTAAAGTACAGGTATTTTCATCGCAACTATAATTAAACTGGAATTATAGTAAAAATGCTGCATTCTAGGTAAAATACAAGGCGATAATGTATTCAGAATGGCACACTGCATTTGCGGTCATAAATGACCCTTATGGTCCATGCCACCTGTGAGCTTTCATGGGCCATGCTGTAAGGGACAGGCACAAATGACAGAATGACATCATTAGGATTCTTTCATGTTTTCCTGCTCTGCATTTTTGTCACCAGTAAAAGCTAAATATAAGCATAGCCATGCTGTTGCCCAAAATATCCTTCTTCTAAAGCCACCCACATATAATTTACTGTTGTCCTGTATTCCCTCCTGTTTGTATCTGAATTTTTGAAGAGATATTACATGATTTTTATAGATTTGATGCAATGTGTTTCTGAGACTTTAATAGAGATGATTTCTAGCTTTTTGTATTCATATTGTTTTTGTATGTAAACACCTAGGAAATTAGTGATTAGTATTTATAATTTGATGGGTGATTATTTTATATTACAACAGTTTCTGTTAAAAAATCAAGCAATATAAATTGGTCTTAAATGTGGGTATAATTTCTTCTTAGAATCTGTCAGGATTAAGATGGCATACATGGAGATATGCTGTTACTCAATTGTGTAAATTGTATTCAGTACATATACATATAGATATTTGTGAAAAAAAGGTTCACCTGTTGGCTTCATTCCAGTCCTATGAGTACAGATTTTTACTGTGGTGTTCATTTGTATTGGACTGTACCCAGGCAAGTTTTTACTTGGATATAGGGGCGTATTTAGGTCCAGTGACCTAAAGTGGGTGAATTTTTCTGGTTTGAGCTCTAATGTCACATTTTGATAAATCATTATCTGTCCCAAAGTGTTAATGGACAGATTTATCAAAGTGTGAGTTTAGAGCTTAATACATTAAAACTCACCCATGTTCTATTCATTCCTAATAGATTTTTAGAAGCTTATTTATCAGATGGGGAGTTCTAACTTTCACCCATTGATAAATACATTGCTAAAAATCCCATAGGAATGAAAAGCACGTGGAAGATTTTATGTATTAAGCTTTAAACTCATATTTTGTGAGTTTGCCCCTTTGTGTCTGTAATCACATGAAAATTACAGCACTGGTGATTTTAGTCTGACTTTCCCTAAAAAACAAGAATTCCACACTCCATTCTTCATTCCCATCATTTCTTGGGTGCACTATTATTTGATTACATATACCTGTTGCCTGTCTTGTCCTGTCCTGACCTCTGGATTATACTCATGTCTCATGTCACCTTGCTATTCAGACTCAGGTATGGAATCCGTTATCCAAAAAGTTTTAAATTACAGGAAGGCCATCTCCCATAGACTCCATTTTAATCAAATAATTCAAAGTTTAAAAAATGATTTCCTCTTTCTCTGTAATAATAAGACAGTAACTTGTTCTTGATTCAAACAAAGCTACATGAATCCATATTTAATTAATATTTAAATTATTTTTTGTAGACTTAGGTATGGACATTCAAATTATGGAAAGACGCTTTATCCAGAAAACCCCAGGTCCCAAGCATTCTGGATAACAGGTCCCATACCTGTACTGAGTCCTTACATTTTGCTTCAGATAGCTCACGCTAGCCTGATAGATATGTATAAATGCAGTTGCTCACCTTTCATGTGAACAGCATATCTTTTTTTGACAAATGATGATCCTGCAACCCCAATTTATCATATAACTAACAATACAGTATTCATAATATAGAAAATCTCTGTTAAAAACCCACTGCTCACAGTTATATACTTTTACTTCAGTAGTTTCACTTGGCTATGGAAGCAGTAAACAGTGAAAAAGTGGTTGCTGTTATATACTATATATGGTGAGGAATGACAAGTGCCCCTTTGGCATAGCAGTCATATTCTCTGGTGGCGCTACTGCTGTGTTACATTAAACTGTATGAATGGAATGCATCAGTATATAAGCATCATTATACATAAAAAAAATCTCAGATTCCCAAAGGAAACTCTTTTGCACAATGTGGATATAATGTTATTTTTATGAATGCAGAACAAGCAAAGTTACTTTGAACAGTTATCTTGGTTTCCATGTTCTTTATTGGCCCTATCTACGGTATTTCATGTCAGTTTGTCCTGCTGCCATTGCATTTTTCCACCCTGAGATTCGTGCTAGCTGGTACAGCATCACATTCTAAAATTCTTTATCTGAATTATGTGAGTGTTTTGAATACTCTACATTTAGCATGTGATTAAAAGGCCTGTTTGCAACAGAATTATCTGTTATAGTAACAGTTTAATTATTTAAGGAGAGCTTAATGCAAAGAACATTTAGCAAATACTTCCACCGTGAGCATTCACTTAATAATGATTTTTAAAAGAGGCCCTGGGCTCGATTCCACATGCAAGAGACCTCTCAGATTAGAAGCTTCATGCTCAGGGTACCCTCCATCTCCCTCAGTCATGGAATTATGCTGGGATCTGGAGGTACAAAGGAGTATCTCCGAGTCAATAAGTTTGCCCAGGAGCAGTAAGCCATAGCAACCAATCAGCAGGTAGCATTTACTGGTGACCCGTTTAAAAGCAAACATCTTATTGGTTGCTATGGGTTACTGCTCCTGGGCAAACTTATTGACTTTCATTACATATGTTAATAAAACGTGGCTCTAAATATTGACCTTCGGGCCTTTCAAATGCTCTCTGTGCAGTTAATTTCTGTGTATCTTGTCTCATGGTCAGGTTAGCACATTTTGTTATCATTTAGTGCTGTTCACCTATAGCAGTCGGCCAAAACCTTGAACTAAGCCTTGAGATGAAGCTTATATTAAATGTACTTTTTTGCAATAGTTGCTCTTTAAAAATACCAGGCAGAATAGTAAGTTACCAGACTGAAATTAATGAAGGTCAGGACTGGAGAGAGCAGCATAGTTGTTTTAGACTGGGAAAAGAGCAGCAGTGCAAAAATCCTGGCAGGATCAGAATGGCTTCCACAAATCAATAATCTTGTGTGCTAACATCCTTGTTCTTGGCTGTATCCTGGCTTTTATATGTCCCTTACACGTTTTGTTTTGCTTCTCTGCATTCCATCAGCACCCCCCCAAATCTTTACAGTAAACCTTCCCTAATTAGCCTTTAATGCTACACAGACAAACACAATGAAACAATGCAGGTGCAGATAGGGAGTGTCAGGCACAGGAGTGAATTTTTCATCATTTTAATTAAAATAAGTGAAATAATTTCCAGAAGCATTCTTCTGGGGGAGCGGCAGCAACACTCCCAGGCCTGAGTCAGGCAACTCTTTGTGACTGTATTATTCTTGGAATGTGATATTCTTGTAGGCAATAGATGGAGAGCAATTTAAAAACTATTTCTCTGTGTAAGGTGCTTGAACTTTATTGCTCACAGTTAAAAGTGGAAATTAGTGACTGACTGTGAGTTCCATTACCCTTATGATGGAATAATACAGAAAGAGGGGTATGAACCGATAGGTTAGGAGTATATATGCAGATACAGAGAACCTGTTTTTAAACTTCTGCCAGTTTTTTTTAATGAGGTCACTGTTCTGTGTGTTTGATACCCATGATATAAAGCTATTCCCCCTTGTTTTTTGTAGTGTGTGCAGTGTACATTGTACAGTACAATCGGTGGGACTGAGCAGGTATGCAATCCTCAATATACATGCAAAACTGTTTCACAAATAGTTCCCAAACTACAGTCTGATGGCCAGTTAGGGTATTTTATATGGAGAATTCCTATTTGCACTTGTAGATTCATCTGACAGTTCAGCTTGAAGGTTAATTTATGATGAGATTTAGGGAGAACCCCTATTTTCTGTCCTTGAGGTTCTTGCAACTACAGCTGAATGACTAATAGGCCATTATTTTCTTATATGTAACCATGTTATATGCTAAGGCAGTCTAAGGGGGGCTTGAACTAAAAAAGTTCAACAACCACTTGCTTATAATGACCAGTGATTTTATGTAGGTATGTAAAGTACAGTGTGTATGCTATACAGTGTGTGGTACATAGTGGCTGGCAAGTGGGTCTGGCATAACTGCTGCTATGAACTACAATTCCCACAATTTCCCACCAACAGCTGAATGTTGTTAATAGTACCAGGTGTTAGAGTTCTGTGTTGTGGGTGAAATGTTAGTGAAATGTGAGCTATGGGATGCATTGTTAGGGGGCATAGGGGTTCTCATGTTGCACTCATGGCTAATTTGCTGTCTACGCAATAAACTTTTGAGGCACTTTGTGGCTAGCGGGAATGAAATATTTTGTATTTGCAAAACTATGGAAATATGATGGTGCTGGGTGAATTTTGAGCTTTTGAACCTTTCAGCATACTATTAGATATATATATACACATATATAGGCAGGGCAATGCCATTTGGGTTGTACTGATAACAACCATGATGCGATTCACTTTTGCAATAGTGCATAGCAAAACTTTGACTGTTAAAAAATCTAAGCACATTACCCAAGTGCAATTTTCCATGTGCTGTATTTCTTAGGGTTTTGAGCATTTAAACATAAAATGGCTTTTCCGACTACCATCCTGCAATGAAATGCACCTTGTGAGACAAATAAACTATGGCCAAATTGTGGGCAGCTTAACACTGCCTTTGCTTAGGCACAGTACTGACTGCTCACATCACGAGTGACAATAAGATATATCTTCTGCGCAAATCATGTTGCTATCTGCCAGATACAGGTAAACCCCAGCCTTAGAGCAAAAGGTACCCAAACAGTCTAAATCAGTTCCAGTACCCTGCCTTTCTCTCGAGCACCTACGTATTTGCAGTTGTACCAGTAAGTATTGTATGAGATGATAAATACTGACACCAATAGACTCCATAATTATTTATGGAGGAGAATGTTTATCTCTTTCCACAGAGAAATACCTAATCTCCTTTAAAAAAAGAAAACTGGCATATATAATTGCCTCATTAATTGATCAAATGTTATCCTTTTTTCTCTGCTGGTTCACTTAGAATGTTCCTCCAACCAAAATTTGTTTTCTCATAATTAAATAAAATGTAAATTTAGGCAACTTTGCAGTGTACATTAATTTTAAAAATTGTTTTTTTTTTGTAAATGCATTTGCCATTTAAAGTAGTATTTCTTTCTCCATTTATTAATGGCTCTGGCTTTCGAAACAGTGATGAAGAATCCTGCTCTCCTCCAAACATGGCTTTAATTACCACAATAAAGTGCATGCTTCTTTAGGGCTCTGACACACGGGGAGATTAGTCGCCCGCGACAAATATCCCTGTTCGCGGGCGACTAATCTCCCCGAGTTGCCATCAGTTGCTATCCCACCGGTGACAATGTAAGTCGCCGGTGGGATGACACACGCGGCGGCGCGATTTCGGCAAATCGCCGAAAATGCCTCGTGAGGCGACTTCGGCGATTTGCCGAAATCGCATGCGCAGAGTGTGCCATCCCACCGGCGACTTACATTGTCGCCGGTGGGATGGCAATTCGGGGAGATTAGTGTTAATCAGCAAGATTCTGCTACACTTTATCTAGTCACAAACAATGCTACAAATAATAGAAAAGGGCAAACAAATACTGTTTGATAGCAACTGCATTTACAAACTTTACAACCATTGAAGATGTTCAATTAATGTATATTGTAAAGTTGCTTAAAAGTAAATTTCATTTTATTTTATAGAACAAAAAATAGAAATTGGGCGAGTTCCCCTTCCACACAGCAAAAAAGTGCTTATAATGGTCTAATCCAGATACAGCAAAAGGCTCCATCAGATCGGGAACTCCATCCTTCATGCATTGCTGGAGCTTTTCTGGGTGCAAATACAAGGCACTAAACAGCAGAGACATTGCAGATAAATATTCCCTTAAACACAGCCCTGTAAAGAAATCTTGACTAATGCCTTATTTACGTGTCCCCTACAGCTAATTTACGTTCATTCTTTAATCAGCATGTTTATTAATATAGGTGTAAGGCTTTTGTCATACAGAGTATTTTTAACTGATCATGTGGCCCTCCCCCACCAAAAATACCAACGTTTCTGTTTTTGTTCCAAAACCATCTGTCACTGCCAGCATTTGTCAAATCTTGTCACATTTGTGACAATTGCAAGGTGAGAGTGTAGGAAGCTGGGGTACAAGGGAGCTCTATGTGTTTTCACCTGTGTTTAAGTTGTGTTTCACCTGCATTTGGTGCTTTCCTGCACCTCAGGTAGTACAAAGTCATCTAAAAGGAGGGTCTGCATTTATTCCTTAGTTCCCCTGTTGTAGAACACATGAAAGATCCACTGCAGGGGAGCACAGGCAGAAACATCTGTGTATAAGAGCCCTTCAAAAAGTAGAGCTCCAGAAGCTCATTGTGTCCATGGGAGCAAGTCTGGACTGGAAGGCGCAAACAGCCCCCACCAGCCCACTGAATAGCGACTGTCTATGGCATTTTACAGCTGCCCCTCTGGCATTTGCCAGAACCCACAGATTACCAGTCTGGGCTGCTTGCGAGCTCCTGCTTGAGGTTGTGGAATGACAGGCAAGTAAGGGATATGCAAAGAGATGCGCATGTGTGTTCACCCACCAAACTCTGTTTTTAGTTCAGGAGTTTGTAGCTAGTACATCAGAAATTAAGACATTTTTCACTTAATTAAAAATTTTGAACTCTGAACTGTTACAATTTGCTTTATTAGTTGATACATTGTAGAAACTCAGGGCTTATTCTGAGCAGGGCCAAAGATAAGAAATGTATCGACTAAAAAGACAGATTAGAACAGTATACAGGGTGGGTGACTCCCCTTCCCAGAGCTGTTCCTGGGAGACATAAGAAGATGGAAAATGAAATGAAACTACAATATTAGAAAAACTGTCAAAAATAAAAATAGAAAGCAATTGCAACCATTTCTGATGTCCTATTCCAACTGAACTGGAAATGTTTTGGAAGGCAAACATGCCCTTTACACTTAGAAGCGCTTCTTCAAAGTATTGTACACTGTAGAATTCTGCTGCTCGGAAGGCAGATTGTTGATGTGCAGCATATTTGGTTAACTGAAATTGGGTCATCATTGACATTTGCAAGGCTTTGGGAATGTTATTGTTGTGTTCAGCACTCGTATCCAACGGATTCCATTTTATCTGATGTCTGGACAAAAAATTAATAATTCATGATTCTAAAATTAAAAAGAGATCAATAGATTCATCTCTATGCCATCTGCACTCTGCATTCTCTCTTTTGGACTAAATTTGTGATTAAGGATCTAATAGGCCTTGAGAAGAGGAGGGTTTCTGTGCTGCCCCAACAGAAGGTTGAAAAGTACCCTTCTTGTTGTGCCAACTCCAATGCCTCCAGACAGTGGATTAAGTATGATATTACTGTACATTCCAGTAATGATTAAATATCATTTAAAAAGCATCCCTGTTTGTCCCTTATCCATGCCATGGTCTTTCTTTGTATTATTAAAGAGCTGACTTATTAAGGTGCCCATACACTATAACAGTGCTGTCCAACTTCTGTGGTGCAGAGGGCCGGAATTTCTCTAGCATACATAGTGGAGGGCCGCTAATGGAAGCCAGTTTGACCACTCCCCTTTTTAAACCACACCCACTTTACACCACACCCACTTTACACCACACCCATGTTATCACAAGAGCTTTTAAGACTATGCCCACATTAACGGTGGTAGTGCAGCATAAACCCAAATGGCTGGTGCTCACTGTGGGGATATCACCCCATTCATATGTGAAAAAATTATATTATGTCATATTAAGACATACCCTTAAATCTATATGCCTCCTACTCCCCTGTAGATAGCACAGCAACCCCCAGCATATAATTACACACCTTAGGGACCAGTTAATGGCTATATCCAACTGCTAACAAATCCCCAGAACAAACCCCTGCCAGGTTCACCTCCCACAGACAGCATAGGGCAGGCAGAGTATGGCACACACAGGTAGCATAGGGCAGGCAGAGTTTGGCACACACAGGCAGCATAGGGCAGGCAGAGTATGGCACACACAGGCAGTACTCTTCCTGCCCTACGCTGCCTGTGTGTGCCATACTCTGCCTCCCCTCTGTTGCCAGTGTGTGTCATACTCTGCCTGCCCTACACCACCTGTGTGTGCCATACTCTCCCTGCCGTACCCCTCCTGCCCTATGATGCTGTGTGTGCCATACTCTGCCTGCCCTGTGCTGTCTGTGTGTGCCATACTCTGCCTGCCTGCCTGCATGTGCCATACACACAGGCAGTATAGGGCAGGTAGTACACACAATTGTGTACACACAATACACACAATGCTGGCACTGCTCCTACAGAGGTGTGAACAGGTAAACAATGTGGGTGATTGCAGCCTGAGTCTGAGGTGTGCACACTGCAGGGGGTGAACAATGCAGAAACTAAAAGGTGTGAACAGTACAGGGGATTACATATTTAAGCAATACAGGGGGATTACAGCCTGAATCTGAGGTGAGAACCATGCAAGGGGACAGTTAAACTCAGTACTGATACCATTTGAAGCTTACACAAAGGTAAACCATCAAAGCAGCCAGACAGGTGGAGGGCCACACAGAGGGGGGTCGCCAGTTGGACAGCACTGCACTATAAGATCCGCTCGCTTGGCGATGTCACCAAGTGAGCGGATCTTCACCCGATATCCCCACCTACGGGTGGGCGATATCGGGTAGAAAGTAACTTAAAAAAAAAATAATCCGATCGCTTGGCCCTGGGTCCAAACGATCGGTTTACATTTGTGGTTATGGGGCAGTCGGTTCGGGGACCGCATCAACGAGCCGATGCGGTCCCCGATCCGACCGGATCTGGCCAATTTCGGGCCAGATATCAGTCGGCCAGGCCGCTCTGTTCTGCCCATACACGGGCCGATTAGCTGCCGAATCGGTCCAAGGGACCGATATCGGCAGCTATAGTCGGCCGTGTATGGGGACCTTTAGAGAATCTTTCTTTTTATCCTGACCTAGAACTAGTAGATGATCCCACCCAAGTCCTGAATCCTTCCTAAATCCGTACCTATGGGAAGGATCCAGATGTTCTATTGTAAGTAAAATACAGCATGTTAAGAGTTAAATCAAATCAGAAAATAATTTAACAGTGAATTATATCAGAGTGGCAATTATGAAATGATTCTGTATTTTATACAGTTTCCATTAATACACTTTTCAGATGATTTTGTGGGGTTTAAAATATTATCTTACAGTATGCGTCCTACAAATTTCTATAGTAGGCTGAGTGTTTGGTAGACTGCAATTTTATATGGTCTTTATTTAATAATAGAAGTAACACAAAGTAACAAATGGATTGCCTACAAGTGAAGAAATACAGTTAGGATAAAATATACAATGCTTAGTTTAGCGCCAGTGACCATATTGGCCAGTGTGCTTCTATCTGATATAGCAGGCCCCAGAGAAGAGAAGAGCAAGCTGCATCAGTACCCCACTCCTGAGCTTTGGGTGGGCAGGGAAGGTGAGCTCTCCTCCCTTTATCCGCAGGCTAAGAATCTGCCCCGAGTGGCACTAGCCATGGATTACTGCCTGCAGCATGCCACACAGGGGAACACTACACTATAAAAGACCTTTTTGTTGCACTACAGTGTTACTTCAATGGGCACAGTTTTTGCTTGAATAATCTCTCAAAATACTCTACCCCTGGCATAAAATACACCTGCGCCTTTATTTTGACTCCTCCTTTTTTTGCGGCTGCTGGAATAAACTCAGTCTCAATCATATAAAAATCACAGAGAGTTCACATTCATTTCATAACTCATGTAGTTCTCCAAATAGCCTGACTTCAGTATGTCAACAAAACAGCTTTCAGACTTCATTTTGCCTTATTGCACAGCTGTTAGATTGTGTGAATTTTCGCAGATGTGCACATATTGTCTGTTCCACCAAAGCAATATCATCTGTTTCTGCCCATAGCACAGATATAAGTAAGGTAAATATTGAAAAATGCCCAAGTTAATGAAAGTTCTTCCCCATTTTGCATGTTGCGTCCTTGTCTCCCTTTACAAACAATACTTGAGGGTGTGTAATTATGAGGCTGGCAGTAGGAGGAATTTAGGGAATCTGTGGCATTGCCTCGGGATCCAAACATTCGTACAGATTGGGGGGGGGGGGGGCAGAGATGGTTTGAGAATAATGCTTTTGTTATATGGGACACCCACCCTGAATATGAATCCAGCTGCAGCATGTTGCAAAAGGCAAATGTGTGAACATGAAAGGCTTGCTGTTGTTTTTCATATTCAAAAAAGGGCTATATTAATTAACATGCAAAAATATATTTTCTGGACAATTGCTCACATGCATACAATTCTGCAGTCTGGGGTAGTGTGACTAATACAAAAAAATCTATGTTGCTGGACTGCAGCTCCCAGCATGCTTTTATCCTTGATAATATGTTTTGTTAATTTGTAGACCAAAAACAAGTAAAGTGTTGCTGACCCCTTGCACGTAACTTTTTCATGTTAGAGTGGGGTGAGGAGGGGCCACATTGTTAATGCAGAGAGCATTGTGGTATTCTCAAATGTTGGGCCAAATTTCAATTAAGTGCCACTGTTTGAACAGAGGAAGGAATTTGAATTGATCAAAATTTCTCCTTGTAGAACCAGGATATGGGATATGATCAGTTTAGGAAGACCCTTCACAGCTTGTACAAGATACTGTAACCAGCCCAGTGGTTCAAGTTCAGTTATTATTTTATTTAAACTTACAGGCCTGGTAGATATTGCTGCTGGGACAGACAGTGGGCCTGCACAGTTCTTTTAGCCTCCCAACCCCTAATCCCTGTCTGCTCCTCTCTGGGGTCCACTAGGCAGGGAGATAAATACTCAGCACCCTCCTTGTTTGGTAAAGCTCCTCACTGAGTTATTTGGAGAGAATTCCAGTTTATTTTTACCCTTCCCTCTATCTTTGAACATCTCCTTGCCCCTTTCTTTTGTGGACTGATCTATTAACCATTTAACTGCCTGTATCACATGTTATATTAGAGCTTTTATAAAAAGAAGAAATAGAAAGAAGAAAAGAAAGAAAGAAAAAAAGGGAAGCTCTACCAACACCAAATATGTATATTACTTATACACTACTTATATTGTAGTGTCACCCACTGTGACCTACAGCACTTACATTTGCCCATTTGTGTCTGTTAGTTACCCTCCCATATAGATTGTAAGCTCTACGGGGCAGGGACCTCCTTCATCTTGTGTTTCTGACTCTTATTGCAACTGTACCTTGTATTTATTTGTATTTATTTGTATTTATTGTTGTACAGGTATCGGACCCCTTATCCGGAAACCCATTATCCAGAAAGCTCCGAATTACGGAAAGCCCGTCACCCATAGACTCCATTTTAATCAAATAATTCAGAATTTTAAAACTGATTTCCTTTTTCTATGTAGAAATAAAACAGTACCTTGTAACTGATCCAAACTAAGATAGAAATAATCCTTATTGGATGCAAAACATTCCTATTGGGTTTAATTAATGTTTTATTGATTTGTTAATAGACATAAGGTATGGAGATCCAAATTACAGAAAGATCCCTTATCCGGAATGCCCTTGGTCCCGAGCATTCTGGATAATGGGTCCTATACCTGTACTTTGTATTTATCCATTATCTTTAACCCCCTGTTTGTATTAATGTATTCTACTGTACAGCGCTGCGTACATAAGTAGCTCTTTATAAATAAAGATATACATACATACATATACAAGAATGAAAATGGCAGCAAACTTATACTTCATCCTTTTCTTTACAATAAGACATTACATAAAATGATCAATAAAACTAATTGTTTAGTTTTTAATTCACAAACAATAGAAATGGTAAATCAATACCTTATAATTTCCCATCGATAAATAAATTTAGCTTTAGAATAGATATTTCTAGGGAAAAAAAACTCTTTGTTATATTATTCATACAAGACTAGGCCTATTTGTTTGTTTGCCTGATTTAGCCACCATGTTGGTGGGACTATGTAGATTGATCATACATATATGGTCCGCATACAATGGGATTTTAAAGCTAGCATGACTGATTTCTAATTGGGCTACAAACAAATATTGATTTGGTTGACTGTCATTTTGGTCCAACAAATGTGGAAGTGGTTGCAGATGGGGATACCCATGTTAGGTCTGGCAGCATACAAGCAAAGTCTAGGTAAGAGGCCAAGGGTCAAAATATTGGGAACAAGGGCAAGGTAGAAACAGACTTCCATGATTTCAGGAACACACGAATTTAGGATATTAGGAACTAGACTAACTTACAAAATGCAGGGGCAGGGGCTCAACCCAAAGGAGCAGCTGTCAGTAAATTCAGGGTCTAGACAAGGGTATCCTTCAGAACTGGGGCAAGCGGGACATCCCAGGCAACCCGTCTGGCAGCTTAGCCAGGAGCAGGCAGTGGGGAACGAGGGCCCCGACAAGAGGTAAGCAGACAGAAGTAGTATGTGCCCAGCGCCCCCCACCATTGCTCCCTAGGCACTTGCCTTTTCCTGCCTATCCCTAGTTTCGGCCCTGATATCTCTTATGCTAAGCATGAAAAATTACAGAATGGCTGGCCATCACCCATAAAGTAATAAAACATTTTTATAAACGATTTCCATTTTCTTCTTCAACAATAGAATGGTACCTTGTACTTGATGGCAACCAAGCAGCATGGATCCATATTGGTGACAAAAGAATCCTATAGGGTTTATATTATGTTTAGATGATTTTTAGCAGACTTAAGGTATGGTGAGTCAAATGCAGCAAGACCCCTTATTTGCAAAACCCCAGGTTCCATACATTCCTGATAATAAATCCCATATGTATGTAGGGCCGGGCTGGTATTACAAATTTACCGGCAGTGTACTTGCTTATATGGAAAATGCCAGGTCTGGAGCATTCTGGATATCAGGTTCTATACCTGTATATATATTTGCAGGAGCACTGACTCAGTTCTTCTTGAAAGTTCTGAATGTGGATGCTTTTGTGACTGAGATGCTCATCTGAACTCCCTTCAGTCCCACCCTCCTCCTGCTGCCCCCCTCCTTGCTCGGCTTGAGCTCAGCACTGTACAATCAGCATTATGCTGACAATGGGCAGACCCTCAAGTCCCCTTGGCAGCAAATTTCCTCTCTGAGGCTTCAATTTAATTCCCTTAAGCAGATGTTGCTCTCCACCTGTGCTGGAAATTTGACTCTGCTGCTCCCTAAGAGCATTTATCTTGTGGTACCCTGAGCCTCCAGTATAATGAAAGCCTTTGCGCCGTAGTGTCACACTTCAGATGAGTCCACTGAGCTTTGCGTTGCCACAAAACATGTTTGAGTGCAATGCACGGATCTGAGCTGACAGCTGGAGCTAGATCGCTGCAGGGTGAGCATCAGACACAAGCATAGCCCTGGGATCACTGCAGCACTATCTCACTCTGATTAGGAGAAACTGCATCACCACAGCATGAGATGTTCCCGTCTGTAGTATGAGGTCACAGACTGAGCCCAAGCAGGGGAATGATGTCACTGAATGGTCTCCCCCCCATTTCTGACTGGCACTGTGACACCCATGCCCTGTAAGTGGGTATTGATGCCATAGAAGAAAGTGACTCAGCTGCTGTGGTCTCTGTTTCTATCCACCCCACCTCCCTGCACTCTCTGTAGCCCTGGAGCAAGGGGGGCTTGTCACTGTGTGAATACTGCACTCTGCCTGGTCACCACCTCACTCATCTCTGTGTCCTCACTTTCCCATGTTTGCATGATAGCAGGCAAGGCTTGGGGCTGATCTAGTGAATGACCTTGCACAGGGCTCATTAGAAGGGAAGCCCAGCACTGTTTCCCTCTAGCTCTCCACCCACAGGAGAGACTGCAGAATGCCTGCAGCACCGGGAGCTCCCCTCTGCCTCTCCTGCCTGTTACTGCTCGCTGTGCTCAGGATCCATGCCTTCAATCTGGATGTCACCAACACACTGACCAAGGATGGGGAAAAGGACAGCTTATTTGGCTTCTCAGTGGCCCTTCACAGACAACTGAATCCTGACCCTGTGAGCTGGTGAGTGCTACTATGTGGAGTTCCCTGGGGCAGACCCTGATTTCCAGCACAGGTGGTGGGCAACATCTAGGAGCAAAAGAGTTAAATCTTTGCCTTAGAGTGGACTCAGGGTGTTCGCTTACTGCTGACTGCAAAGTGCCGAGCTCAGTGCATGGAGGAGGGTGGGAATTGCAGTTCATATGAGTGTGTCAGTCAGAAAAACATGCAAGTTCGGTGGGTGCCTGTGTGTGCAGGGGTGTGTGTCTGTGTGCATTCTCAACTCTGTCAAGCTCATTTATCAACATTGGTAAAATTAGCACCTGGGCAGTAACCCATAACAACCAATCCTTATTTTCAGCCATTGACAGGTTGATAGCAAAAATTTGATTGGTTACCATGGGTTACTGCCAGGTACACATTTTTTCCAGTGTTGTTAAATGACACCCCTGTTTGTGGTGCCTGAGTACGCCTGAATATTGTCAATTCCTGTCAAGGAATATGTGTGTACTTAAAGGGATGGTTCATCTTTAACTTTTAGTATGTTATAGAATGTCCTATTCTTTGCAACTTTACAATAGGTCTTGATTATTTACTTTTTATAGTTTTTGAATTATTTGTCTTTTCTTCTGACTCTTTCCAGCTTTCATATGGAGTCACTGACCCCCGCAGCCAAAAAATAGTTGCTAATTGTCTCAGATTATCATTGTCTGCATCATGCTAACATTTTATTTAAAGGTGAACAACCCTTTTAACTTAGCATGCCTTACTCCCTTTGAGTTTGCCTGCCTATAGTTAGTGTGTGTAGACCTGCCTAAAGAGGGTCATACATATGACAACATATGCCCATGACCAAATGGCCTGTAATCAGATACCGTACAAGGGGCCATACACGTGCATGACCACAGCTCTTCTTCAATTCCTTTTGGCCAATCAACATAAATTTTCCATTAAGGCTGATAATGCTGGTAGATACTTTATATTTTCATAAAACATATTCTGCCATATGATCTGTGTATGCTATATTCATTAATTACTCAGTATTTACTCTACCCTGTGCTACATGTGCATTATATGTGGAACAGCAATGTGTTCTGCTGGTATAATACTCTGAATTGGAACTGTATGTATTTGTCCTGCAGTGTGTTTAGATGGCATTATATATGTCATGGGCACCAGGGAACTTGCTTCAGATGGCAGTGCCCAGCAAGTTACCGGGGGCGTCAAAAAGCAAAAAACAAACTGAAACCTGTTTTTCCATATTTACCTTTAAGGGCAAGACCCCACAGAGTGACTTACTCGCCCGTGATAGATCTCTGCTATAGTGGGCGAGTAACTGCTCTGAAAAGGGTTTCCACTGGCAACTATAGAAGCTGCTGGTGGAAAGCCCTTTGCATCGCTTTGGTTTCTGAAGTCGTGCAAAGTTTCCTTCTGCAGGCAACTTTGCGTAAGTTCGGTAACCGAAGCAATGCGAAAAGCTTTCCACTAGCGACTTTTATAGTTGCCGGTGGGGTTACTCGCCCACTATAGCAGTGATCTATCACAGGCAAGTAAGTCTCTCCGTGGGGTCTTGCCCTAAAATTTGGCTAGCCATTTTGTTAGAGACTTCTTCTCTGATAAACTTCAGTCACTCTTTACTGCTGTGCTGCAAACTTCTTCCCCCCGCCCCCCCCAGGAGCTGATCAGCAGCCTTCAGCAGAACGGGAAGGTAGCAAAATAGCAGCTCCCTGACACCTGTATTGCTAAAAATGCTCCCATGCCCCACCTAGTGGTAGAAATGGGAATATCACTTAATAGTGAAAATCCAAGTCTTGCTCACCAGACTCCGTCTCTTACATGGGTATAGAAGAAATAATAGGTTATCTGAAAGCAGTTGTAATGTGTAGCGCTGGCAACTTCTGAAAGCTCAGACTCAGGCACAATGCACTGAGATAGCGCCTGCACACCAATATTACAGCAAAAGAAATACATTTGAAGGTTTAAGAATAATGTTTTAAATGGGAGTGAATTATCATGATTTTGTCATGATTTTTAGAAATACACCATAAAAATCATGACAAAATCCCTTTAAGTCTACTTAAACGTAATCTAAACATTAAAAAAACCCAGTAGGATTGTTTTACCTGCAATACAGATCATTATATCTTATTTAAGATGACGTACAAGGTACAGGTATAGGACCCATTATTCAGAATGCTCGGGACCAAGGGTATTCAGGATAAGGTGTCTTTCCGTAATTTGGATCTCCATACTTTAAGTCTACTTGCATCCAATAAGGATTATTTACATCTTAGTTGGGATCAATAACAAGGTACTGTTTTATTACTACAATTAAAATTCGAAATTATTTGAAAATGGAGTCTATAGGAGACAGGCTTTCCATAATTTGGAGCTTTCTGGATAAGGGATCCCATACCTGTACTGTTTTATTATTACAGAGAAAACATATGTGTATTTATTCTGCCACAATATACATGACACTGACATTGCTTTTATGCAGTACTCTGTGCCATTATGAATCAAGGTGACACTGTGTTCATTCTACTTGGGCAAATCTGCGTGCCAATTGACTATGAAACCAACAGTAGCTTTAACTAGCCTCCCCCCAAAGAAAAAATCACCCTGGACTGTACAAGAGATTTTATCTCTTCTGCTAAACACAACACAAGTGTTTGTGGGATGGTGCAAACTGTGATCCTAAAATGTGAAATAGGACCAGATAAAGGGCCAGTTTTTTTATTTTTATGGAGAAAACTTTTTCCTTCCTTCAGTTCCAGATTTTCCTATAGACTTCAGTGGGGTTTCCCCTTAATATAAAATGACATTTTTGTCATTGAACTGAATCAGCCCCAACATCTGACTGTTGCTTATTTTTATCTGATGGTCAGTGTACTTCAATGAAAAACAAGTTTATTCAATTTTGTGCCAGATTCAATTTGATAGAGTAAGCTTATCTCCCAATTCAATTACTAATTTCCCCAAAGACTTCAGAGGAGTTTTCACATGACAAACCACAAAATAAGTTTCTCCCTGTGTAGTTCACAATTCCAAACTTGACCTCAGTGCCACCAGCGCTGGTGGTTGTAGTTCAACAGATGTTGGGGACTGTAGTTTAAACATCTCTAGTTTAGTAGCTATTTGTCTGCGAAAGCTGCAGTGTCTAATTTGATTAGATTCCTTGCTACATTAAAATATTCATTTTCAATAACATAGGCCCCTGCAGGCCAACACTATGCACATGCAGGAATTCGATGTATCCGAGTAATGGAAGAATGCAGTCCTATTCATGTAAATAAACCCAAAATTAGATGATAGCTCTTCTACAGTTTTTATCACCTATAGCAGCAGCTGGTTACCAATCATTGTTTAAAAGCAAACATCTCATCCGTTGGTATGGGTTACTGCAGCAGTAACCTATAGCAACCAATGAGGGTATAATGCACTTTCTGCAATTAACCATTTGGCTCTTTAGAAATGTATCAAATATACAAAGGGGAGAGTATAAAACAGAGCAATAGTTTGCATGAGATATGCAAGTCTATCAGACTGTTGCTGTACAGTACAGCTCCCAGTTCAACAACAACTTTCATCTCATTGGCACAGGGATGCTGGGAATTATAGTTTTTAGACTGGACGATATCTCAGGTTTGCCATGGTATCTCCTGAGACGTCGAGTTCAGTCACAGCTGTAGAGGAGGTTATCAGATAGCATTGTGGCCTTACTCTAATGGAACATGGAAGGAGCCCTGCTACTACACATCCTGCCAAGATATGTTACTATAGGGGTCATTTACAACTGCAAGTACAGAGAGAAAACCTCAATTTTAAGTGCAATTGCTGTTTTTTCCCCAGAATTCCAGCATTGTTGCAGTCTCAAGGCAGCATTGCACCTTATGCAATTGCAGCCGATGCATGAAAATGAATGCAATTGTCCACTTAGCGTCATTTATGGTGTTTGGTGTGAGAGTGAGGCACACGATTTTTTAGTTCCCTTGTATCCCTTGTGGACCTCCTATAAAGTCAGTATCTTCCAGTGGTGATGGGACCTCCAGGGTTCCCCTGTGTCTATAGATGTGACTGTTCTCGATTCGGACCAGGAGGCAGGAAGGACTGAGCAAAACTATACAGAAGTGCAAAGAGCTTATTTGACACAAGTACTTATAATGAATGAGGTTTAACATGCAACTGACTGCAGGGAAAATGGTGGGAGCACGACTGTGCTTGCGGTAATAAATTTCCCCAAGTATGTTCATCTTACTAAATGTGTATTGCAAATGTTTGAATATTGAAGTCCAGCTGAAGTTGTCGGCTCTAATGGTCTGTACCACCTGTGAGCTTTCATGGGCCATGCTGTAAGGGACAGGCACAAATGACAGAATGACATCATTAGGATTCTTCCATGTTTTCCTGCTCTGCATTTTTGTCACCAGTAAAAGCTAAATATACGCATAGCCATGCTGTTGCCCAAAATATCCTTCTCTTAAAGCCACCCACATATCATTTACTGTTGGTCTGTATTCCCTCCTGTTTGTATCTGAATAAGGCACAGAGACAGTGACATAACATGATCATAACTGTGATGCAATGTGTGTTGATCTGACACAAGTTTAATAGTGCTGAAGCCTGCCATTTCTACTAATGTTTCTCTTTTGCAAACGCAGAGGAAATGAGTGATTGCCCATGTAATATTAACTTCAATATAATTGATATTACAGCTCTTTGCCTTAATGGGTAAAGCAGTAAAAGTCTGAGAATAAAGGTGTGCCCTTGCATTTAATGTACCCAGGTTGGCATGCAGGGATCTGTACAATGCACAATAATCTCTTGGGCAAAGTAAGTTAGTGTTAAATGTAGGTATGATCCATTCTCAAGATCTTGTTGACAAATTAGTACGATTCACACCTTGTGTAAGCCCAGAATTTGAGACAAACAGATAATGATCTTGGTACCTGATATGAAAATCTGGTTTGATGCTGATATTTGTATGTAAATGCAGATATTTACAATCATATTTGCAAACTCCTATGGGTCCAGTCAAGTTAAGTATTACTGTATTTAACCCATATTTGTTTTTGGTAGTCTTTTTATATTAAACTTATTCGGAATCTTTCAGTTTAAGCCCGGCTTCTGTTCAGCATTTGTTTGGGATCCAATGCTAACACCATTATATATGAATAAACTATTGTCATAGCCATCACCCTGCTTTAGTGTTCCATTAGCAGTTACCCCAAACCTCAAATGGTTCAGCTTACAAGCCCTACTGCTTTGTGTCACTCTTACGTGGCTGCCACATTACTTGGGAACTGCTGCATTATATTGTGACTTGCTAAGTCAGTAATGCTGCATTTAGGCCCTGCCACCAACACTGTATTATTTTTGACTGTCTAAAAATGCTTTATCATATCCATAACTTTCACATTTGTCAAAGATTGTAAAAATGTCAGCATAAAAATGTCAGAAAATCCATACCCCTAGGTCTTTAGGGATTTTTTATATAATAAATAAGTGAGAGAGGGCTGCTGTACTGTACATTGCAACTGGAATTAAAGGATTAATGTGAGTGTTGAATAACCATCTAGGTATCTTGACTGGATCTGATCCCACAGGTTCTTTATATTCTATCTGTTAAAGCACACTTGGGAATGTATATCAAAGGTATGTAAGGACATTTCACTACTGTTCGCCAAATATTCTATAAAGTTCAATAGAGAGTTATAGAGTTCTTTGTTGGCAAACTATATTGAACTCTTATTTCACACTTTGACAGAGCATGATAGAACATGATACAACATGATGGCAGGTGACAAATGACTCTATGGAACGCTATGGAATTCTTTGGAACACACTGTAGTCTAATTTGTTGGCTGCTGTGGCTTCCATTTATCACAATTGCAGGACATCATTCTCCTCAAAGATAGGATTCTTACTCAGGGTCGGACTGGGGGGTGCAGGGCCCACCTGCAGGGGCTCCCACCCGATGTCCTCCCCTGAGTGCGTAAGTTTAATGTGTCAGGGGAGGAGCGGTTGGGCAGGGGGAGTGCCGGCAAGGGTCAGGTCTGGGCCGCTGGGGCCCACTAGGACTGGGATTTTTCCCTATGTCCCGACGGCCCAGTCCGATCCTGTTCTTACTACAGATGCCTATACAGTCACCCCCAGCCAGGATTATGTAGACCAAATATGCTGCATTTGTAAGTTTCTCATTAGCCATATTATGTAGGCTTAGCTGCATGATTTATACAATAGCATTTACTTTCCATGTATTAATTCTTCAATAGCCAGTGAGGTATGAAATCACATTGTCTTGTGTACAAAGAAAATCCTAAATATCAAATCAAAATAGATGTTTTCCATACATTGTTCATAAAACAACCTATGCAGTAAGGAAGGCGGGTGTCACTTGGAACAGAATACAAACAGGGGCAGCTGACCCAGTGGTTGCTGAGGCACAACCATTGGCTCGTGAACAACATGTTGCTCACCAACCCTTGAATATTGCTCCCAATTGTCTCAAATCGGGTGTTTATTGTTTATTCTTGTGTTGCTCCCCAACACTTTTTCCATTTGAATGTGGCTCATGCATAGAAGAGTTTGGGAGCCCCTGCTTTATGCTAATGCTACACAAGGTGTTTTCTCTGGAGGTGGAGAGAAACAAATGCGCTCCTTAGTGGGGCAAAAACACAATATCCATTCCATGTGTCTACACACAGGCCAATGCTGTGACTGTCAGTAGACACAGTGTCTCTGCCTGCAGAAAAAACATAGACAGAGAGAAGCCGAGGCTGCACCTCGTGTGACATTAGCCGTAGTAGACCTTAGCCACGTTATTCAAAATGGAAACTTCTATTCATATGGTAAGAATTGGTGGTCCAACAGGGAGTACTTTTGGTGCCAGAATTCCTTTAATGGTAAAATTGTTAGTTCAGCATTGCCTGATTACAGCTCTCTATTCCTGCAAGTTCCTGGCTGTTAGATTTATATGACTTTTGACTGTTATTTGACCATGTTTGCCTGCTGCTTGCCTTGTCCTGTCCTGACCTCTGGATTATACTGTTGCCTCACATCTCTGGTACCTTGCAATTTAGACTCTGCCTCCTTATCTTGCCTCAGATGCCTTTGTTGCCCTGCAGTCTGACATTTATGTATAATGCAGTTTCATGTCAACAACATATCTTTTTTTGTAAATGATGGTTCAGCACCCTAACTTACCATAAGACTAGTCATATACAATATCCCTATTAAACGCCCCTTTACCCACAGTTACATACTTCTGAATAACTTAGCTATGGAAGCAGCAGGTTTAATTAAGATATAGGTGATTGCTGTTATATACTATATATGGTGAGGAATGACAAGTGCCCCTTTGGCATAGCAGTCATATTCTCTGGTGGCGCTACTGCTGTGTTACATTAAACTGTATGAATGGAATGCATCAGTATATAAGCATCATTATACATAAAAAAAATCTCAGATTCTCAAAGGAAACTCTTTTGCACAATGTGGATATAATGTTATTTTGATGAATGCAGAACAAGCAAAGTTTGTTTCCATGTTCTTTATGGGCCCTAGTGCCAGTATTTCATGTCAGTTTATCCTGCTGCCATTGCATTTTTCCTTTCCTGAGATTTGTGGTGGCTGGTACAGCATCACATTCTAAAATTCTTTATCTGAATTATGTGAGTCTTGAGAATACTCTTCATTTATTATATGATAAAAATGTCAGTTGGCAACAAGATTGCACAATCCTCTCTGTTATTTTAACATTCTAACAATTAAAGGAGGTAAATATTCAAAAAGTGCTTCAACCCTGAGGATATTTGCAATTTACTAATTTGCTAACCATCCCCTTTCTGTCATGGCACTGTGCTGGGACCTGGAGGGATATGGCAATGTCTCTGAGTACAGCGCTGTGCCTGACATGTTCTCTCCAACTCCGGTCCCATTCTGCCCCTGTTAGTGATTGAGCAGGTAAAAAAATGCTCTTAACCAATTCAATTAAAAAAAATGACAGATCACATTAAGATGGAAGCTCCACAAGAAGATGTTACCCTGTGCTGGGGTTATTGCTCCATTTTTTCCAGAGCCCATCAATTAAATCAAATTTTGCAGCAATGCTCAAATCAGAAGCTTCCAACAAAGAATACCCATTGTCCCCACCTGTCACAGCTCTGTGACAGGGGTAGGGACGAAGGGTATTCTTTGTTGGAAGCTTCTGATTTGAGCATTGCTGCAAAATTTGATTTCCTTTTTTGGAGCTTTATGTTTCCCTTTAAGCACTGAGTGTTTTAGAGCCTCTTTGTCATGGCTTTGTCATGGAGGCAGGATCAGGCCAATTCCCCTCTTAGGGACTCTATTATTTATTATCTAACCAGAAGCTCTCTAGTTGTTCACAACGTACAACTTTAGGATAGATAAAGTATTAATGACTCCATTTAGCCGTACTGTACACACTGTTCTACTGTTCCACTTTCAGCTAAACATCTCCAAGCAACATCAACATTTGACTTTCCTTTGTCTTAAGTTGAAGGTGAAGTCAGTGCTTGAACATTTCCCTAAATTGCTTGATATACATATCTATGCTGGGTTCATATCAGGTTTTGGGTGACTTATTTTGAGATGGGCAGACTGAGATGGTATAAATATAAACAGATCACCCTACAGTTACATGCCCCATCAAGTATATGTTACAACAATCTTTTTTAACAGCCTGTGCAACACAAAGACAATAGAGCCGGTGACAGGTTTCAAGGGGATGTTAATAAAACATGGCTTTAAATATTGACAGTCAGGCCTTTCACATGCTCATTGTGCAATAAATATCTGTGTTTCTTGTTTTACTGTCAGATTAGCACATTTTGTCATCTTTAAGTGCCGTTCAGCCATAGCAGCCATCTAAGGCTGGGGACTGAGGTGACTTTAAGTGACTTGTTATTTTTAGGACTTTAATACTACAATTTCAATCCAACGTTGGTTTTAGATCATTGCATTAAAATGTACCATCAATATTTGAACATTCATTGTAAGACAACTAAATTATAAACATGTATGGCCAGCTTTAGTCTCTCTTTGGAGTGGCAAAGCTTCCCTAAACCCAGTGGCATAACTATAGAGCAGGGGTCCCCAACCTTTCTTACTTTGAGCCACAGATAATGTAAAAAGACTTAGCAGACTAGGGTTAACAGTAGCTAGCAGGTCAAGAGTAGCTGGCAGGCCAAGGAAAGCAGCAACACTGAAATCCTTCCAGGATCAGGATGGTGTCAATGTGCTAATTCATATGCTAATATTGTGCAAAAATAGTAGACTACTAACACTAGCACTAAGTCAGGCTTTCCCTACACACTGTCTTACATGCACTATTTTATTTATGTAAATATATGCATGGTTCCACATGTAGTACATTTGGTTTTTACATTAAAGGCCTCACCCTTCCTTGTTCTTGGCTGTATCCTGGCTTTTATTTGTCCCTTACACTTTTAGTTTTGCTTCCCTTTATTCCATCACCCTCACCCTTTCTCACCCTCCCAAGCTTTACAGTAAACCTTCCCTAATTAGCCTTTAATGCTACACAGACAAACACAATGAAACCGTGCAGGTGCAGATAGGGAGTGTCAGGCACAGGAGTGAATTTTTCATCATTTTAATTAAAATAAGTGAAATAATTTCCAGAAGCATTCTTCTGGGGGAGCGGCAGCAACACTCCCAGGCCTGAGTCAGGCAACTCTTTGTGACTGTATTATTCTTGGAATGTGATATTCTTGTAGGCTATAGATGGAGAGCAGTTAAGAACTCTTTTTCTGTAATATATATATATATATTTATTGTATTTATTTATTATATTACTTGTCCTCCCTGTGTGTAATTTTGTATTTTGCAAGATTGTACAGCGCTGCGTACTCTTGTGGCGCTTTATAAATAAAGTTATACATACATACATACAATTTGCTTGAATTTTACTGCTTACAACTGAAGGTAGAAATTAGTGACTGACTGTGAGAGTTCCATTACAATAATGGTGGAATTATATAGAAAGAGGGATATAAACAGATAGGTTACGAACACTGTTAATGCTTTGGTGGTAGATTTGAATGGAACCTAATAATTGTTTAGTCTGATACACATGATATGAAGCCAATCTGCCCTTACTTTTTGTAGGCTATGCGTGACCTATGTGCACAGTGGGACAGAACAGGTACTCAGATGTGCACACAACATGTGCTCCACAATTATCTGTGTACAATGGTGTCATAATGTTTGTGCACAAGAATGAGAACACAGCTTGATCAATCACTGATTTCAAATATGTACTATACGTTAAGTACAGTGTTTATTCCTCCATACAGTAATATAGTAGCTGAGGAGTGGGTATGGCAGACTTGTTGCTGCTGTGAGCTACAATTCCCATCATTTCTCATCAGCTGGATGTTGTTGAAATTTGACCTATGGGGTGCATTGCAAGGGAGGGGGGGGCACAGAGGTTCCCATGTTGCACTCACATTCTACTTACCATATTATACATTTTTGGCAAACTGTGGACTATGGGGTATGTCATTGGGTTGTCGGGATGCCTTTTTGGAGCAATCTAGACTGCACAGTGCCCTTTTCCATTCTACTATAATGACTATGATATAATATAAGTTTGTGGCAGGGAATAGCAGAACTTGCTGGTTTTGTAGGGGTTAAAAAAATCAAAGCACATTACCCAGGTGCATCTGTTTTCTTACTTTATTTTTTAGTGTTTTGATCATTTTAATCATGGAAATCTGACTTGTCTGACCATCACACTTCAGTGAAATGCATATAGGGAGACACATACACCATGGCTGTGGGACTAAAATGGTCAAGATGTAGAGTAAAATGTTTATTTAAAAAAAAAATGTAAAAATCAGCCAAAGTGTATGCTGCTAAGCACAGTGGGTCATTGCTTAGGCACAGTCCTGAGCTGGACCGCTCACATCATGACTGTCAGATATGGCTTTTGTACAGATACTGTTGCTACTTGCCAGGTACTGGTAGACCTGTAACCTTAGGACAAAGGGAACCCAAACAGATCATAAACTAAACTATAGAAGGAAGCAGTCGGTGAGTACTTTGCCTTTCTCTGGAGCAGCTGAGTGTTTGCAGTTGTACCAGTGAATATTGTATGAGATGATAAATGCAGGCGCTCAGAAACTCCATGAATATTTATAGGCAGAATATTCCTCTCTTCCCGTAGAGATCCACCTAATCTCATTTAAGAAAACCAACATAGATAATCACCTCATTAATGGATCAAATATTATACCTTTTTTTCCCTTTTTTACTCAATTTAAGTGAAACTACACCAATTTTCAAATCCACTTTTCTGATATTTATTTATTAAAATGTAATTGCACCCTTTGTATATAGTTTTTGTTATTTTGTTCTGTTATTTTGGTCTTAGACTATACTTTCAATAATGTACACAATTCTCATCCTACCTTAAGGCTTTGTAAACTACGATCTACAATTCATGTTTGTAAACACTGTGATATTTGGACAGCAGTCTGTATGTCTATTATTACTATTAATTGAAATAAAAATTAAAAAAAAATGTAATTGCACAATGCCAAATTTATTTCTCTCTTTCTTTAGTACTGGCTCTGAAACAGCCTAGAAGTCTGCTTTCCCCTAACCAAGACTTCAATTCCTAGGTCAGATGGATTTTGCTACAGTGTTTCAAGAGTCACAATCAGCAGTGTATAAATAGCATGGGACAGGCAAATATTGCTTTACACAGCAATTATATTTACAAAACTCTTAAGGACACAGGAGCTCCTACTTGCTGTAGGTGTGTTCAGCACTCAGTATCCAACTGATTTAATTTCATCTAATGTCTGAACAACTAATAAATAATTCATGATCCTAAAATTAAAAAAGTCATCAATAGGCAGGGCCTGACAGGCTGCTTTATTCATCTCAATGCCATCTGTACTCTGCAAAAGGCATTCTCTTTTTCTGACTAATTGTGGGATTAAGGACTAAACCAAACAAAAGACGTAAAGTATCAGATTCAGGGCCCAAATCAATAAAATTAGGCAACAAAATAGAAATTTGAGAAAATAATGCAACAGAATCGATCACATCCACTACTGTGTTTTCCAGGATGTTCAGCGTGTTTAATGCATTGCTGAGAAGTATACAATAACAGAGCTGTCAAGTGTTCCAGGAGTCTCATGGAAATCGCTGACGTAATACGCATTGTACGCATGTGTATATCACGGTACACGCCCTCACTGGATCGGTGGTGCTCTACACGTGCTGTAAGAATCCCCTGGGTGACAGTCTCTGTGGGTTGACAGCTATGCAATAAAGCTGGGGCCTCTGTATAATCCATCCAGCCTCGAACTGTTGTATACAAGGGAAACATTGGGAGCAGTCTGACCTGCACGCAAACCGAACATGCAACAGTCAACACAATTTAACCCTAGGGTCAACCCTAACCTACCTGACCTAAGGGTGAACCTGGAGGTCCCATGGATTAACCCGCACATTACTAATCAAAGCAGCAGATATGAAACTATTTTGTGTTCTATACACACATGGTTTCCCTTAAGACATTTCTGAGCCAGTTTATTTTGTTCAGGGGTATGCAGTCTTATCTTACAGTATGCATCCTACATATTTCCGTGGCTTATAAAAAACAGAAAGTCTTTATTTGAGAACAGAAGTAATACAAGCACTTAATGAATTAATTGCTTACATCTAAAGAAATATTATAGTGTAGATAATGCTTATTTTAGGGACACAGTGATGACCAGGTTGCTCAACATACAAGGCAGAGCTGGACCAAGAGAGATTTGGGCGCCCAAGGCCACCTGTTGCCAACCTCTGCACCTTACCCTTTTTCTTGCTGCCCACCAGTACCATCCACCTACAACCCCTACCTGCTTATTTGCTCCCACCTGCCTGTTCCCTGCTCCCCAGTCCTATGTGCAGATGGCTCAGCATGATAGGAGTGGATGGGAACAGGGTAGAATCTTTTACTCTGAATCTGTGCTCCTCATTTGCTCCTTCTCTCAGAATAATTAACAGGACATAAATACAAAAGAACAACAGAAATGATCATGCATGTTACATGTGTGCCTGCCACAGACTAGGGAAATCAGTACTATGCATAATAATAATAATGGTTAGCAATACACTATATATTCTTTATATGTAAAACAATGCTCTGCTCTGTGGTACATCCATGTTACATGAATTATATTAATTTATACTCTTCTGTGGTGTAGGTAAATGTGAGAAAATTATCCCCCAGACCCTCACTATTAAGCTGAGAAGATGCTGATATTTGTGGCACAGATGCTGATGGGTTTAGCTTTCCTCCCTAGGGGGAATAAGAGATAGATGTGATTACAGGGATTTCTTACACTACCCCATGAAACATTTGATACAGTGCCGCACAGAAGGTTTATGGTTAAATAAAGGAATATTGGCCTGAAACTTTTGTTCCAGGCCAATATGCCTTTATTTAACCATAAACCTATGGTTAAATAAAATAATGTATTACTTGGATAGAGAACTGGCTGAAGGATAAATTACAAAGAGTAAAAAAAAAGTTTTTCTAGAATTCATGTGTTATTGCATGCACAATGCGGCCATTGAATCAGATGCACTCTGGCTCAGTCTGCTTGGCATCAGTATTGATAAAGGGGGCTGAGGGGACCTTGGAGCGACCACCTGGTCAGGAGGTGAGGGTAGCTCTAAGGTTTGCACAGCACCATGCTTAAAAGGTGAGCAGTGCTTAATTCAGAACAGAAGGCAGGAAGGACTGATCAGTGCTGAGTGCAACTAAACACAAGTGTGCAGAGCAAGTACACAGCATCTGTGGCTGTAAATGAGCCTTAATATGTTTTATTCAGATTGCAGCTATTTTGCAGAGTGATTTTACTAAATGGAAAACTGGCAAATAAAGTTCAGTGTTGATAAGTGCAAAGTTTTGGTAGAAATACCATAAAATGGGGGCATCTTTAATTGAGAAGTATTTGATGATTTGTGGATAACAATCTGTGTAACTCTGGGCAGTGTCAGTCAGTGGCTGGTAGAGTTAGGTCTGTTTATGTATGTGTTACAAGTGCTTTGGGTCCATTGGGAGGGCTTGAGCTTGATGGACTCTTTTTTCAACCCAAATTAAATATATACCTATAAATACTGTTGGTGGTTAGTAGGAGATGTAGTTACGTTATAACTGCAGTGTCTTGGACATCTTTGCAGTACAATATCATCTTCCATATTTAAACTTGCCTTACAAATGACACTATTTATGCACTGACAGTGGTACATATCAGTTATACCATGAAAATGGCTGCCATCTCAGCTCAGTGCATATTGCTTGCAAGTTCACAATGGTGCCATCATGAAAGTATAAAAAGAGCAGTAAATCAGTAACGGTAAGATTAGCATCTAACAGAACCTCATGATGGTTGTTTCCATTTCACATGTTTTGTTTTCTTTTAAATTGCATATTAATTTGTTTCTTTTTCCTAATGTCATTGGAATTCCCATGCATCTTACATATAAACATTAAGATAACAGATAGTGGAACGGAGTAGAATGCAATAGATAATAGCTATTTGTCTGGATTATTGGCTTATTGCACAGCTGTCAATTTGTGGGTATCCCAAGCACAGTGTGCTTTTTCACAGATGTGCACATACTGTGTTTTTTCCCCAAAGCAATATCGTCTATATCTGCCTACAGCACAGACTTAAATAAGGTAAATATGGAAAAATGCCCTAGTTAATTAAGGTTCTCCTCCCCTGCCCTTTGTGTTCTTGTCTCCCTTTACAAACAGTACCAGAGGGTGTGTAATTATGAGGCTGGCAGTAGGAGGAATTTAGGGAATCTGTGGCATTGCCTCGGGATCCAAACATTCACAACGATTGGGGGGGCAGAGATGGTTTGAGAATAATGCTTTTGTTATATGGGACACCCACCCTGAATATGAATCCAGCTGGAGCATGTTGCTAAAGGCAAATGTGTGAACTTGAACTTGAAAGACTTGAGACTGGCTGTTTAATGAAAGTTACAGTCGTAACTTTTAATAAATAATAATAATAGTGCCACAGTGTGTATAAGTGTAGGCTAAGAATCAGCCTCACTGATGTTGTGTGTCTTTACAAAGGCAGGTCTGGGTGCAGACACATGGGGGTTGATTCACTAAAGGTCGATAATGCTTATTGCATTTTTTTTTGCGTTAAAAAGCATGTGTAAATTAAGTCCCGACTCATCAAAGTCATTTCGAATGTGTTAAGACACATATCGCATGCGCAAAAAAACATACTATCGCAATGCATTATTTACGTCGCATTGCGTTAATCCTCGCATAGAAATAATACTAACGCATGATTCACAAATACATATGAAGCATTAAACGCGCTAAATATCGCATTAGTCTGTGCGAATACTAACACCTGCTTGGGGCAGGCGGTACTTAAAGAAAATTGTGGTTCGTGAGCTTTTGGCAACACAACGTGGACTTTGCAGTGGGGTTTTTTCAAGTATGTGTTGGCCCTAGAGTGATGCATCCTTTAGTTTTCAGGGAAATGGTCATTTTCAGAACAGTAGTTTTCCGAAAGTAATGGTTACGTGTGTAAAATCTTGCGCTAATATAGCAAGGGGCGAAATATATCACGCACAGCGGGAAATAACACACGCGGCGGGAAATAACGCAAGAAAAATACTCATCGTGAGTTAAATAACGCAATGAACATTGCGTCTTAATTATGACGCCTGTCCTTTTAGTGAATTGAGCTATACAATTTTTAACGCATGCTATAAATAGCGCTCGTTTTATCGACCTTTAGTGAATCAACTCCATGGAGCGGATTTCAGCACAGAAACACGTGAGTATGCATTTTCACACTGAAATCCTCTCTGCGTGTGTGTGCAACCTGTGATATTAAAACTGCACACTTAAAGCTTCCATCTCCAGTTGCAGGAATGAGGAACAAAGAGACAGATTTACTCAGAACTGATTTTGGTCCCGGAGAGCTGCATGTTTTATCAAGCAATATTGCATTAAGAATACAACCCTAATGTTGTTGTACTACAGCTCTCTTTTATAAACAACAACCAAATAAAGTGCAGCCCTGTATATAATTATAGGGCAGAAACTATTTCCGAGATAGTGCCAAGATGCCAGGGATCTCAGGGGGTAAGAGGCAGTGACCTGAAAAATTGTTCCACTTAGTACTATAATTTAAGTCATATTGCACATTAAATGTTTTGATGAGGAGCTCCTGTCTGACAGTGCCAGAACCTACCATTCCCTATTTATATGCATTGGGATCAGGCAAGAAAGGTATTTGTAAGCACAGCTCCATAAGCTTAGGGCCTATGGCACAGGGGGTGTATTCTCTACTGACGTTTTCCTGTCAGTGGATTCTCATGCATGTAGCCTGTGTACATCGCTTAATTAATTTAGAAGACACTCTAATTGCACTTAATTGCAGAAGACACTCAAATTCACATTTTTACGTTAAACCAAATGATGTATGTTCCAGCACTTAAAAGTGTGCCTACTGGTATGTGGATAGGACAGGGTTTTAGCATGGCAGCAGTAGTTGGTAAATCATTAGCTGTGGGGCTTGGATCCCTTTCCCCTTAGGTAGGGGTATAACTTTCACATGAGATAAATCACGTGATAAAAATTTTTTTTTTTATATTTGCTGAATTTTGGTATCTTGTTGCTTAAACAAAATATTTGTCTAAGAAACATTTTAGCGCCACCATAGGTACAGAATGAGCGACTGGACTTCACAGAGCAGCCCTACATGCCCTTCAAAATCTTCTGCACCTTTCAATTCTGTTTTTAGAACCAATTAAGCCCTGCACACCTTCTAACCTTCAAAGCCTTGCCCTGAGTTCAAGCCTATATTTAATTGTATTAAGAGGCCTGCAGGGTTAGAGTGGGCTGGTGGGACACGGGGAAAAACCAGTTGGGCCTCTCCAAGCCAGACCTGATCCCCACCTGCAAGTATTGTCACTCCCCTGTTGCTGTTGCATCTCTGCAACCCCCCTTCCCCGATCACAGCACAGGTAACATAAGGTATGCGCGGGGGGGGAAGTAGCAGGGGGTGGGTGAATGAGTAGGCAGGCGGTGGCCCCTGAGGAGGGTGGGGGTCCCTGGGGTGGCCCCAATGCTGCAGGCCTACGCATTACAGGAGGGAGCAGATGTGAGTGAATCTGCTTGAATCTGCTTTTTCTCCACCTGTGTTTCCACCTATGTAGGTGAGGAACAGCCTCATGTACCACTGGCCGGAAAAGCAGCATGAGGCTGTTACAGAGCTAACTTATCCAGTATGATGGCATTATTGTTATTATTATTGTTATTAACATATTTAAAAAGCACCAACATTTTCCAAATATTGTACTATGTAGAGATATATTTATCAAATATATTTATTTTATGTGTATGTATGGAATATGATCTTCGTTTCAACCTTTGGTTTAACAGAAAGCAAACTCCCCACAGCTTGTACAAGATACTGTAACCAGCCCAGTGGTTCAAGTTCAGTTATTATTTCATTTAAACTTACAGGCCTGGTAGATATTGCTGCTGGGACAGACAGTGGGTCTGCACAGTTCTTTTAGCCTCCAAACCCCTAATCCCTGTCTGCTCCTCTCTGGGGTCCACTAGACTGTGAGATAAATACTCATCGCCCTCCTTTTTTGGTAAAGCTCCCCACTGAGTTATTTGAAGAGAATTCCAGTTTATTTTTACCCTTCTCTCTATCTTTGAACATCTCCCTGCCCCGCTCTTCTGTGGACTGATCCATTAACCACTTGACTGCCTGAGTGGCTGTACCACTTCAATACCATAATGGAAGAAGGGAAGTTTATTCAGCATCATCATTGTGTAAAAATGAAAAACTGTAACGGTCAGATAACTTATATGTCAATTTTCTTTACAATGAAATGTTACATAAAATATAATTGAGGCAATTCATGAAAAATAAGATGGAAAACTATTACCTTTTCAGTTACCATCACTAAATTTGATAAAAGGCTAGGCCCGCACTATGTAGTGTGGTCAATGCATAATAAATACAGAAGTAAATTCAGCTGTAAAATGTAGAAACCTTCTTTGTTATATCATCTCTTTTGCTTTTCTGTCAGTGTGTGCAAGGCCAGCCCTTTTTGTTTACTTTGATTCGGTCACTATGTTGGTGGGCCTGTTCAGATTGGTAAGACTAATTTAGGGCCTGTACAATGTGAGTGTTATTGATATCTATTTGGGGCAGAACCAAATATAAGAGTCCATTTGAGGGTTTGCATTTTTGGGTGTTTCACCTGCAGTTTGCTCTCCTCTTTTTATGTTTGCACTAGGAAGCGCAGCCCTCCCCAGCAATGAGCCTCTGTATTTTTATATATTGTGCCCATTTGTACTGGCATAGATTTAATTGATCAATTGTACATTCTATGAGAAAGGTTAGGGTGTTGTCCCTTTTAGGGAGAGTGGCTGTCATGGCCCTGTTTGTCTGGTCATGCTCTCAGTGATCTATGCCATGCCTGCGGACTGTACGTCGTACCCCTTTCTGTAATAGATCATAACACAATAGTATATTATACTGCTGGAAGTAGTAAGGAAGGTTGTTATAGGCTGCCCATGGGGAAAGTATAGGATAAAGTTATAATTGCCTTTTAAATATGCATGTTATTTAGTGGATGTACAGTGCCACTACAATGATATCATCTTAATATTTAATGGAACATGGATCATCCAGTTCCTATCATCTGAAAGTGTTTGCTGATGTTTATAGCTGTGTTACTTGCTCTGATCATATGAGGATATTTCCATAAGTATAATGAGATTTCCTGCATCCAAGCCTTCTCTGCAATACGCTGCAATAAGAATTAAAGGACAAGTAAAGCCATGTTCATTGGGAGGATCCAGTTGCGGTTCCCTAGGCTGAAGAAAATGCACTGGCCAAGGGGGAAAAATTTACTTACTTGCCTTTCACAGATACCCCTAGTGCAGACTTGCACATGTGCAGAAGGTAAAAGCAAGCTAAACACTGCATATGTGCTGTATTTTTGCTGTGCCTTCACCTAAAGTTTATAATCCAACCTGCTGGCAAAATCATTATTTTTTATAGGTATTTATATCACTGTGACACATGTAAATCAGTCACATCGGTCCGTGCCCTAGTGGAGCTTACAATATAAGGTCTCTTTTACACTCAGTATGGTCCAATTTATTTAATGTTTTTGTGTGGGAGATAACAAGAGCCCCAGCAGTTGCAGGGTCTGTGCCCTCTATAGTTACACCCCTGTTTGTCAGTAGAATGATCTGTGAGCTGTGGCAACAAAAAAACACAACCATCAAGTTCAACCTTTTGTCCTAGCAAAAGCCACCTATTTGTTTTTAGTAGAGCATTAAAGGGGCACCAAAATGGTGGCACTACACACTTGTGTTCATGGATGGGCCCCAGACAAATAACTTGCATAGGGCCCCAAGATTTCTGATGGTGTCCCCTCTTGGAGGTAATCCATGCAGACATGGGGAAACATACAAACTCCTTGCTTTGCTTAATCCCATAATCTTGTTTATGTGCCAGAATAGGGGACCTAATACCCATTCCCAGGCTACACAGTTATTGACTGTGAGGAGGGAGGGGGAATGTGAGGAATACAGCGATATCTAGCAAGTGCAGAATGAAAAGTGAAAGCAATTGCCTGCCCCACCTCTATGCATAGAGGCAGGGAAGGCAATATATGACTGACAGCTGAGATTTTTAACAGGTACGGATGTTTAAAAAAAAAAAAAAAAAGATTTTGGATTTCATGTTTAATTTACAAAGGACTTATTATACAGCTTTTTATGTAACTGGTCCCCTGTAAGACAGTACAACTGCTTTCTCTTTTACAGAGACATCAAACGCCTAGAAATAGGCGCAACATGATTAGGTGACACACCTGTCACACCCCTTGCTCTATCTTAAACAGGGGTATAACTATGGGCAGCCTCTAAAATAATCCTTGTGGGCTAACAGGTCTGCTTAATGCAGCCACATGTTGCATTGTGTTATGCTTTTAAGAGGCAAAAAAAGTGCAACTGACATGGTACCCGCAATTGGATAATTGAATAGTGTTTTTAATTGCAAGCTTTTGGGATTCATTCTCAGGTCCGTTCATCAGGCATGGTATAAATACAATCCACTCTCATGCATTTTGTAGCCTGTGAACTGACAAAATATCCCATGTGGGGGAAAATATGGGAGAGGGAGAGTACTGATCTCCCCCCTACTTGTTTTAGGGTACATTCCTGCAGCATTTGAATAACTAGGCAGGATGTTATTCATAGCTGAGACAAATGACATACAGATGGTTTAAAAAACATAACTATCTTTGAAATATTCCCCAAACTAAGATTAAGTGATTTATAGGGGAACAAAAATAAAAATTATTACATAAGGGAACAGTATAATGTACCTGTGAAATTGCTGATTCTCATGTGATTAGATGCAAACAAACAATATTATAGCAGGCTCTGATGAAGAAAATATGGGGCCTATTAACTGGAATCCCATTTTCCCCAAATCTTTAAAATATGGCAATGCTATTCCTATCGCAGGCAGGGCATAGGCATTCACTTACATGCCCCCTAATTGCCTGTGCCTGGAGTTGCGCCCAGTAATATTTAATAAAGCTCCATATCTGTCTTTTGGGCATATACAAAAATCATCCATCACAATTTGATCACACTGCCCATCACAATTAGATCAAAATGGAATTATATGATGATAGTACCCCTTTAATTAAAGAGAAGAGAGGAATGTTTAGTAGCTGTTTATTCAGAAGGTCTTTAACCTAAGAAATTGTAATTCTTTTTTAAACAACAATTATATACAGAGGAGACGATATGACAGAAAAGAGTTGGAACCCCTGGGGGGACCCCTTAAGGATAAGCAATTGAGAAGAAGGAAAGTAAGAGAGAAGAGATTGAGAGAGAGAGAGGGGATAGAGATGAGAGATGGGCTCTTTTGATGAGCCATGCAGTGGAGGCTCATTTAGTTAAATGGAGAGCAAAAGTCAATAAGTAAACATCTTAAATAAAAGCTTAAACATGAAGTGCTCTGCCTGATAGTGTGTGTTGCGTTTTAGTGTCTGACTTGTTCATATAAAGTGACTGGCAGCTGCAGTGGGTCTTGTGGGGGCATCCTGTAAATCCCCCAGCCACCCACTCCATATTTTTTTAAATTTGCTCAGGCAGCCCCTTGCCATGTTAGTTAGCTTTCGACTGTGGAGGGCATCATTAATCACCTTGAGACCTAAATGCTCTATGTTCCGTACCTGTTTCTCCTCCAACAATACTTGCCGCATTCTACCAATAAAAAAGAGGGGACTGCTAAAGGCCATCTTTGTTTACCATCTTCCTTACACTCTTTTTATCCCACTGCTTTTTGAAAAGAAATTTTTCAGTAACTTCAAAGTGTTAACTCTGCCTCTGGACCCAACACCTGCTAAATGCTGGTCCTTTCAGAAATATATCTAAACATTTCTGAAAGGTTCACAACCTATCTTCCTTACTTTCTCAATGGCTACAATGGACCTATCCCCCCCTCCAGGACTGTCTGGTGGTCATCTGGGACCAAATTAATTTTAGCCCTGACCACAAAGCTAACGATCTAAAGACCTCAGTTATCATGTCAAAAAGTTATCTGACCCCTTCCCTCACGTCCTCACATTTTAATTCCCTAAAAACTCACCCCTATTATACCTGCCAGGGCTAGGGGTCCCTGCTGACTGGAGAGTCATCTTCCCCCCACCCCCTAGACATCTGTAACTTCTAGGTCCAAAAACAATAGGTCTAATGGTCCTTTCCTGTATCAGGTGCACATGAGTAAGAAACTTGTATAATGTATATACTTATCCCTATAGGAGATATTTGTCTCTGGTATTTGGTTTAGAATTTCTTTCCTTGTCCCCTCATCTAGCTTGGGGGATGTCCTGCTGCCATTTCTAGGTAAAATGTTTCAATGCGTCATCCAGCAGGAGGAGAGTGTAAATCCAAGCCATTGGCCAAGTGAGGTCAGGGCATGTCAGGTACAACTCAGGAAGGTTTCGGATATGACAGGAGTCCCATCCAGAAATTGGTTATTTGTAAATAAAACCATTGATAATAGGATCTCTCTGTCTCTATACATTCTCTGCCCTGGTGGTTCTGACCTTTGAAACAATGTAGTAGATGCCATCTTGTTAAAGGGGAAATTCACCATCAAAATTAACTTTGAGTATGTTATAGAATGGGCATTTCTTAGCTTTCTCTTCCAACTTTTTCCAGCTTTCAAATGGGGGTCACTGACCCTAGAAGCCAAAAAATTATTGTTCTGCGAGGCTACAATTTTATTGGTTTTGTTATATTTCATTACTTTTCTTTCTATTGAGGCCCTTTCCTATACCACTGATTGGTTGCTAGGGTAGTTTGAACCCTAGCAACCTGATAGCTGCTAAAGTTGCAAACTGGAGAGCCACTGAACATAAAGCAAAATAATTCAAAAACCATCTATAATAAAAAATGAAGACCAAGTGCAAATTGTTTCAGAAAATCGCTGTCTACATCATACTAAAAGTAAATTTAAAGGTCAACAACCTGTAAGGAAGCTTAAAAGCTGACCTCTGCTACATTAGGAGATTGAAACAGTGCAGAAAGGGGAAGGAAATATTACATTCAATAGCAGCTACATTAACGTTAAACTTGAAACCACTGAAAATGTTTCTTTCTATAGGGAAACACTAGTTTTTTGAGGTTTACATATCCTTTAATTTGTTTTTAGATTTGCTGGAAATCTTGATTTAAAAACCATGAAGCAGGCAGAAATCTGAATTCCTCCTTTAGCTCTGGGAACATCTGTGCTAGGACAGTGTGCTGGGAATAGTGTGTGAGCTGATGGAGGGGCACTGCTGTCTCCCAGTCCCAGGAGGTATTGGATTGAGACGTTCTCATGCACAGTTCCACTGCAGTTAAATGTTAAGCTGTTTATAGAGCAAGCATTTCCAGGCTGAGCAAAGGCATGTTTGAGTGTTTATTTCCATGTCCCTTTGAGCCGTGGAGCTTCCCTGTCACAGGGGGGTAGGGCATTGCCAGATATTATTATGGGCTTTATAAAGTCACCAGGAATTCAATGTATTTATTAGAAAGCTAGTTTAGCAGTCTCAGTACTAGGGATGTACAGGGGGGGCCTGCAACCAGCGGGACATGTGGGTTTTCACTTCATTCAGGTGGGTTAGGGTTCAGATTTGGGGCGACCATTGCAGATTCAGGTTGGGTGCCGGTCAGACTAGTACAATCTTCATCTGCTCCCCAAGTTTCCCTGTCTTGGAACCTAAAACGCACACAGAAGTAGCGTTCATATTAGAAAGATGGGGGTACGGGTTGGGTGGCTCCTACAATGGCAAAGTTTCCAACCGTCCCAAATTTCGCGGGACAGTCCCTCTTTTGACAGCTCAACTCACAGCTCAACTCAAAGTCCCTCATTTCCCTTTGATCACCTGCACTGAAGCTAAAAAAGATACAAATTTAATTAAAAGTAGCTTTTGGCAGAGAGCCCAGAAAGTTAAACAAGCTTCACCTGCATTTAGATACAAATGTTTCTCAAACTTAATTAAATAGATAGCTTTTGAAAGAGAGCCCAGAAATCTTAACAAGCTTCACCTGCACTTAGATACATTGTTTCTCACATTTAATTAAATAAGTAGCTTTTGGTAGAGAGCCCAGAAAGTTAACAAGCCACATCTGCACTGAAATACAATTGTCTCTTGGGGGAACTGAGACTTGCAGCTTAAAGGGCAATTTCAGCTTTTTAAACAAAACTGTAATAACACATAAAACAAGACCCCAAAACCCCCAGAAATGTGTTCAGACTTTAACTAACCTGCCAAATTTAGTCAAATGGGAGTGGTATTTAGGGGATGTGGTCACAAAAATGGACGTGGTCAAAAAATTGCACATTCAAAATGTTGGTTGGTATGCAATGGTATAATTTTGAGGGTTAGTGTTGGGTGCGGGATAAGGTTTTGCGCATTAGCGATAGGTGTGGGTTGAGTTTTTTTCCTGACCCGCACGTCACTACTCAGTACACTGATGATTCCTGGCACATCTTTTTGATCCCTTATTTTGTATGTTTTGAATGTTAAATGTAGTCTAATAACTCTATTCACATTTAGCAGTGGGGAAATGGTAATACAGGTTACCAGGAGATATTTATATTGGCTGAAATTTGATTTGGTTTATTAGATCTTGGCTGCACAGCCCAATCAGTGATCTAAATACCATGGTTCCTTACTTTTACCTAGGTGACTGTAAAACTGTAAGCTAGACCAACTTTGCCCACTTCCATTCACAACATGGTAAGCCCCTGAGCATGGACACCACAAGAAACCCACCTAGTATTCTAGGATGCTACCCTCTACTTCCTGGGCATTCTGATTATTGTAAAAATCTTTTGAGGTTCCCCTCCTCCTAAACTTGGGTAATTTGACCTACTGTAAACACTTAAAATATGTAAACTACTGGTTACCTACATATGTCTTTAAGATGCCGTAATGGTTTCTTAAAAGAATTGTTAGGAAGGAAGGAGAAGGAAAGGTAAAAACTTCAAAAACTTTATTTAAGGTCTATGTAAATACAACCATAAGCACTCTTTGAAAAGATTTCTTGTCTTCATTTTTGTAAACATGTTCTTAGGTATCTGACTGTCTCTCTCAGAAAAATTCTTCATTTTGGGTTCAGAGTCTGCGAAGTTCTCTCCCCTCTCCTGCTCCCCCCTCCCATAAGAATGCTAAGGACTCCCTCCCCCCACCCTTAGGAATGTGTGATCTGAGCTATAACGACTAGACTGCAGGCAAGAAGCTACCTAAAATTGCAGCTGTTTACTCAGGTATGGCAATGGTTTCTGCAGAATAAATATAGTGTTCCAGGTGGCACTAATGTGGTGAATCTATTGGCAGTAAAATGCCAAAATGACTTTTCTTTTTCTTTTAAGTTAACTGTACATTTAACATTTATTTTTCTTTTCTTGTTTTCCCCAATCTCCTGAGAAGGTGTTAATTGCTTAGGTTGTTGTTTGAGCCTTGCCCAGCGGTGTAAATATGGAAGGCAGGGCTGGAACTAGAGGTAGGCAGAAGAGGTACGTGCCTAGGGCACAGCGGTGGGCAGAGGGCACTAGGCATGTACTTAGGAGTAGATGAAAGAGGTATGAACCTAGGTACGTACCTCTTTCACCTACCCCTACTCCAGACCCTTGTGCACCCCACTGGCCACATGTCCCCTACTGCTGCTACTACCAACCACCCCTGTGTTTAGTGCAGATGTAAGGGGATGCCCATTCATGCATGTGTGTGTACGCACGTGGTAGGCGTGAGTGGCAATGCCAGCCGGGTTGCCTAGGGTACCCAACTGGCATAGCCCGGCACTGATAGAATCCCTTTTGAGCTGGTTGTGGGTCGCATACAGTTTTGTGTGGGGGAGGGGTGCAAAAAGAACTTTTATTTTTTACAGAGGGACACAGGCCCATAAAGTTATGGCCCTGCCTTTGCCTATACAGCCAATTTCTCTATGACAGACTGGGCATAACCTTTATTTTTACCTCCAATAGACATCTGATTGCAAGAGAAGTGCCGGACCTAAACTACATCCCTGGGTTACAGTGCACCTTAAACATATTCATTGCTTTTTTTATAGATTATTTTGCCATGCAAACAAAGATAAAAATAACAAAAATAAGATATGTGATTCAATTTCAGTCCACATTTTATGCAGTTACAGATGTATAGAAAAGGACTGGAAAATGCTTGTGAGGCGGCACCCTGAGAGTTGGAATGTTAGGCTGGAAAATTACTAGAGTGACTTCATATTCATCACATACACTTTCATCTGCAGGCCAGTGGCGCTTAAAGGAAAACTAAAGTTTAGCAGAGGAGTAGGCTACAAATTTTAGATATTAGGAGTCATTCTAGGGGTGGGGGCAAATAGGCCACGTTCCAACACCTGTGGAGAGACAGTTTGCTGGAAGGAGAAACTGGGAATTGTAGCTATTTAGTAATTCATGCAACTAAATCATTTTTACCTAATGCTAAAAGCCAGTGGATCAGCAATCAATAAATGTGCATATGCTTAATAATGAGTTCTTTTAGCTGTACTTAAATGCAGCACTGCACAACTAAATCATTAGATGAGCGATACATCATAGTAAAAAAATGATTGCTTCCGGAACAACCAATGACACTTCTCTAATACAAACCTAATCAAAGTGGAGAACAAAAGATTAATGATCACGTATTGAGAAACAAAAGCAATTTAGCCTACAATGCCAAATAATTTTTTTTTTTCATTTTACAAAATGCCAGAGGGGCCTGCTTTCTTGTACTTATTGCAAAAAAAAGTGCACAAGGAAGCCTCTAATACCCATGTACAAAACGCCTACAGGGGCAAGGGTCTTCATACCTTCCTTTGCCTTGTGTCTGGGGGCAATGCCAGGCCCAGCACCAGAGGCATTCAAGGAAATGGTGATAAGCACATCTATCACACGTTGCCAGGAAGTTTCAGAAAGCCAAGCTAGGGTTGGCAAAGAGCTATGTGACCAGCAATCCCTTTGCCTCTTTTGCCTACCCCTGGCCCTGGATCTGGCTAGGGTTTTTTTTACCCTCTGGGATGACTGATGCTTTTCCAAGGGCATCAGTGGCAGAGGAGGAAAGGAAATCCCCTAGCCAGTGCCAGAACGAGGGGTCGGCAGAATCCAGTAAAATAACCAGTTGAGTTAATATAAATAAAAATCAATAATACTGCAGAGGGTATGGGCCCTGCTGAGCTTGTGTTACAGCACGGTATAATGCAGAAGGTAGGTAGTCCATAGGATTCTGGAAATTATAGTTCACAACTTGAGGGCTACGAATTAGGCCTCTCATACAAATTCTATAAATATATAGCAAATAGAGTAATTGTGAATAGAAGAGGTGTATTACTATAAAAATGATATTGCTTTTTTGTATTACTATAAAAATGATATTGCTTTTATTTTGATTGTTGTGTGTCTTGAACTGGTGAGAGCCACAACATTGCCCAGAGGTGCTGACAGGGGTCACAGAACAACAGTTGGTAACCCACTGGTTAGGAATGCCTGGTGTAATACGTGTTCCGGAGACACAGATGCCAGTATGGTTCCTCCCTTTCCCTGTGCAGCTCTCTGATACAGTTATTCCCAGACCGCTAGCCAAGGCAGTTTCCAGGCACCTGACAGGCACAGACGCTTTCCTGAGCAGCTGCTTTTGCTTTTTTATTATCCAGTCCAGCCCCTCTGTTTGTATCACTGCCATACTGCATAAATATTAGCAGAGCATCAGCTACTGGTTATTTGTTTTTCAAAACCCAACTGGCTAATTAGCCATGACATTTTTTTCATTATCTTTAATTACACTCAAAATCAATTTATTCTTTTTAGAGATTAATATACCCATCTACAAAATACATGTAAAAATGCAATTGTTTTTCCCCTCTCGTGTTTTCCTGTAGCAGGTCAGTAAACCAGAGCTCTGACTTTGTAAACTGTTAAAAATTGTTATATTCCATGATACATAGCTCCGCCACATCAAAAGCCCCCGTTTCTGCCACACATGCTCCCTGAGCCGTATTAGCCTGTTACAGAGCCACTAATACATTAATTACATCAGTATTTCTCTGATGCTGGCCAAAAATGTATAAACTAATATATCACATTTTGACTGTTTATAAAGTCAGCCACTAAGCTTACATAAGAGAGAGAAATGAAGCAGATTCATTTTCATAAATGGTAAAAAACTAGAAGTTATTTGAAAAAAAAAATATATTATTTGTAACGTAAAGTTAAATAAATTACATTTTTGTGACTGTAGTCTGCCCCTTAATGGACATGACAGACGGTATGCTCTGTTGCCTGCATGAAAACTCCTCTCCCATAGGCAAGTTCCCGGAAATACCTGCCCTCTGCACCCATTGGAATCACTGTATGTAAATCACTTAATTCTGCATTTTTTGCACAATTACCTGAGATGAATGCATGTTAAAGGAACACTAACACCAAAAAATTAAAATGTATCAAAGTAAATAAAATACTATGTACTATTGCCCTGCACTGGTAAAGGTTGTTTGATTGCTTCAAAAACTCAATTTCAATTGCCTGGTATCAGTGTCGGACTGGGACCCCAGGGGCCACCAGAAAACCTTACACCATGGGCCCACTCTCCAAACTATTTTTCCTCCTTTACTCACTCAACCTCTTTATTCTCCTAGTCTCTTTTACATGCTAGCATCTATTCTTCCATCTATTTCACCTCTTTGTTCCCACTCAGAAATAGGAAACGACCATGAAGTAGGCCAAATGGTCAGAAGCTGGAGGGCCCACTGACACCTGGGCCCACTGGGGGTTTTACAGGTATCCTGGTGGGCCAGTCTGACACTGCCTGGTAACAGTTTGTTTGGAAAGAGGAATAAAGGGGCCATATCCCTAAAATGTATAAACTACTGCCTTAATGTGATACTGACACTTTTGTAAATTTTTTTGTTACTTTTGTTTTGTTACTGTTAACTGTGCTTATATAGATATAGTTTTTATAATAAATTATGAGAGTTTTGCCATAATTCCAGCCATTAACTGTCACATAAAATCAGACACAAACATATAAGTAGACATATGAGAATGATCCAATAGAGCAAAGCTAGGAGTAAACTCACCAAGATACGTGGGGGGGAGGGGCTGGTGCAGTTTTGCCTTTCATGGTGCAGTTTGTGCCAGCCAGCCAACTACCAAGTAAAGGTTTCTGTAACCTCCATTAAGCTGAAGGTCTGGGGGATTTGTATCTTTTGTGCCAAAAGGCTCATCAGCCTATGATTAAGTGCCCCTTTTGGTATGAAACAGGTAAGGCTATCCTTATTCAGATGCTTTTTCTTAAAATAAATACGTTTTATTAACTGCACCATGTTTTGGCTTTCATGGTCCAGTTTTGTGCCAGCCTGTCAACTACCAAGCAAACGCACATATAAATCTATTGGATAAATCTCTGAATACTTGAGTTTTAGTCCAGTGTTCCCAGAAAGCAGAGATTTGCTGTCACTGAAGAATGTACAGATTTGTAGCAAGATAATTATATCATAAGCTAGATATACCGAAAAGAGCTTAAAAACCCATTCTGAAAGCCACAGAGAATGACAGTCACACAATGAGCATCATATGACGGCTGAGATCAGCTACCTACTCTTATATAATCCAAACAAGATTTGCTCCCTCACCTGCATAGTCAAAAGGCCATTAAAGTGCCATGGAAAATGTATTGTATTTATACTTATAGTTCAAAAAAACCATAGTGTGATGTATAATTGGAAAACTACCCATGATCTAAGATCTAAGTTGAAATTGTTATTAATAATATCACTTAGCAGGGTGATGAAATAGATAATTTTGAACAATACTCTATTGCTATGAAGTAATGCTCATTGGGCAGCACTGGCCTATATACTGGCTTGCTGTTAGAATCAACAATAGAGGGACCAGTTGGGGAACAAAATGTAGACAAAAGTACACAAGAAATGATATGGTATTACAAGGTATTATATACTTCACTGTCATTCAGCCTTTGGCACTCCTGGTTGCCTGCATCCCACAGACACCCCATTTGACATTAGACATTAAATCCAGGGGTGTATTAACCGAGAAAGAATGGCAGCTGCTGGGGCCCATGGTTTAAGAGGACACAGCTGGGGTTCTGAGTGATTCACGCGTATCCATTATGTGGCAATAACGCCCAGCAGCTATGTTTATTATGTCAACACATTTTGAATTGACAGAAGCAACTGTTTGTCATTCTATTCATATTATACCTCACGGTTCAATAGATTCACTTCTGCATCATTAATGATCAGCTTCAGCCCATACAATATGCTGGGGCTCATTTAGGGTGGCTGGAAAAGATACAAAGTGCAAAAGATTGATAAAAAGGAACTCTTTGAGCTTAAAAAATGAAATGTGAAAAATTACAGCAACTTATATAAACAGTGAAGTTCAAAAAACAAGTATCACTGTACCATTGATAAATGTGCCCTGTTGATTTTCAGGTTCATGTAAGCTGACTGTTTGGGACACTGCAACCTTATTTTACTCAATTCACTGAGTCTGTATAGGTTTTTTGTAATAAGTGAATTCTGGTTATTTCTGACACTTCAAAAACATACAGGCAAGTTAATGTTTCCTGTTAACTTCCTGTTAAATTGACCATAGTGACCTACGATTGTAAGCTCTTACTGTTCAATCTTAAATGTTGGTAGGAATGGCAGGGGAATAGTTTTGTTCTGAACTGGTCAGTGCCAATACAAAAATATTAGGTCAAACAACTGACTAACATAAGTCTTGACTCCAATATTAGAACAAAATGGATGTTGTGATACACTTGCAATAGAATCATACCTATTCATGGCAATCAATGTTCTACCATGTGAATGAGTTTGCTGCTCAGCTGTAAGCCAAGAGAGGGTTAATATTGTGGCATTCTCGCATCCTACACAGCTGCTGGTATAACTGCCTTCTTAACAGCATTTCAAGCCCGTGCGTCAGTGCTGGCTCAGGAGCATGGCATCCATGCCTAATATACCCTGTCTCCTTCATCTGGGGTGCTCTGCCCTTTGCTGCTCGCACGGGGCATGAAGGGTGGGCGTCACTTCTGAGTCAGACAAGCAGTCTGTAATATTGACCCTTATGTGTGTAGGCACGGAATTCAACCGGTTTAACAAAGGAATAGCACCGTTGTAAAACATAATGCTCTATGTATATGTATATTATTATTTTTGTAAGTCAGTCTCCAATAACTGCAATATTTACAGCAAATCTAACCCTAACTAGACCTGTGGTTGATGCTCAAGCAGTAGGGTCAGTGTCACATTTGGGATTTCTTCTTATGCCAGCATGTATAATAACCAGTAGTACAAGAGGGAAACAAAGCAGATACTAAGGGGCAGATTTACCAAAGGTCATATTTTTTTTTTTCCTTGATTCTTGTTTTTTTGGGCTAAAAATTTATTTTCACAATTTATTATCAAAACTGCAAAAGAAAAGCCATCAAGGTAATATAGAAGTCGATGGGAGCTGTCATGGGCAATATTTTTTGCAGTCCTTTCGCTCGTAGGTGTTCGATTTTTTTTCACCTTTTTGGCATCTGTGGTTTTTTTTGTGTTTTTTTAATAAATAAGGAAACATTTGTGCTTTTTTAATTTGTGAGTTTAGTCCTGGTAGGAGAAACCTCTAAAACTACACAAATCTGAATTTTAATAAATCTGCCCCAAGGGGAAGATTTATCAAAATGATTTTTGGGATACTATGAATGATTTACAAAAATTGTTCAGCATTTTTTTATTCTTTTGTTGGTGCACTTAGGGGCAGATTTATCAAAATGGGAGTTTAGAGCTTAATACATAAAAACTCACCCATGTTCTGTTCATTCCTATGGGGTTGTAAGAAGCGTATTTAGCAATTGGTGAATTCTTACTTTCACCTATTTATAAATTTGCTTCTAAAAATCCCATGGGAATGACTGGAAAGTGGGTGATTTTATTTTATGTTTTAAGTTTTTATGTATTAAGCTCTAATCTCACATTTTGATAACTCTGCACCTAACTGCGTGGTGCTTGGTTCCCAGGCTATAAAGCAGAACAACCAAGGGTTGGTATTTTTCTTTTCTATGTGCTGAATTTCTAGCAGGGCGCTGTGCTGGCACCTAACCCTGTGCTTAGTGTTTATTAAACAGGAGCCGTTGGTAGAAGTGTTATGATGAAGTTGTCATCCATTAGGGAATACTCAGTGATATTAAAGATATTATCAGTCGCTAATAAAGTATTTGTGCAGTTCTTTATGTTAGGTCATTGGTTAGGAGCCTGTGGCTGTCCAGCTAAAAACTGTCCATTTCAAAATGCCGCATGTAGGCATTTAGATATACTGGGGGATAGCTGTGGTGGGATAGAAACACTGGTGAGCACTGGGAGGGGTGTAGTTAGTAAGGAGGGCTATACCCCTGTAAACAGCCATATGTAATTCATTGAATATGTAAGTTACTAAATTACCCTTGTGCACCCATGCCAAGATGATTGCTTCTTTGATATAAATATCTCCCAGCAGTGATTTAAATCACTCTGTTCTGTCTGTTCTGTTCTGCAGGCTTTTGGTTGGAGCTCCTCAGGCCTCAGCATTACCAAATCAAAATGCCAACCGTACAGGGGGTCTCTATGGATGTCCGCTTACTACAGAGCCAAAGGACTGTATCCGACTTGATATTGACCATGCAGGTAAATTACATGTCTGTCAGACTCTCTGTGTGTGTTTGTAGGGTGTGAAATCAGATTGCTCCTGATGCTATGTTTAATATTCATTTTATTGTCACACATTACTTCTATTCTCTTTAGATGCTTTCCTGTTCATCTTCCAGTCTATTATTCAAACTACTGCCTGGTTGCTAGGGTAAGGTGGTCCCTAGCAACCAGATACCAATCTTATAATCTCCCTTGCAGATCCATAAGGATACAATAATTTCCTCCTCCTAATTATCCTTGATAAAATCTCACAAAATTACACACTTGTGTTTTGTTAGCTTCTCTGACTTTGTCCTTCTTTTTCTTGCAGCTGATACATCTCAGGAGAGCAAGGAAAACCAATGGCTTGGAGTCACAGTAAAGAGCCAAGGCCCTGGTGGAAAAATTGTGGTGAGTTGTAACTTAATGTCATTTGCTTGTTATGGTGTTGGCAGGCCCAGACTGGGATTCAAAATTGGCCCTGGCATTACAAGTACAAAGTGGCCCAAACAGGCCCACACCAGCCCACAACGTAGTCACCGTTAATGGCACTTACGGCAGCCCTCTGCCATTTGCCAGAATCCACAGATTGCCAGTCCGATCCTGGGTGTTAGGGAGAAAAACGAGTGTGCCTCTGCCTACTAAAGAAAAGAGTAACAAAAGGTTAGTTGTGCTCTGGAAAACATATATGATGTGCCAGCTTATATCACTATTTGGCACCACTATAAATTCTGCTTAGAAATTACCATTAAATCTACTGCTGGAATTGTCACTAGCGTGCTGCTGTTATACAGCCCATGCCCATCCAAGCATCATAGGGCTGCACTGGAAAATAGTTCCCTGCACTTACTAATGTTTTCCCAGTAGTAGGTCATTCACATGTTTAATGCTACACTCTATTTATACTGATATATATATATATATATATAAACCTGACAGTCCCAGAAAGTGGATCAAAGTGGGATGACGTAACTCCGTAAATTGTACGGGCTTTTGGAAGATAGTGTGCGCCGGGCAGATTGGAGGCATGGCCAAAAAAGTTCAAAAATGCTTGTAAACATTTTCATTTTATGAGGTTACTGGCCTTTTAAATCTCTTTCTGCTTTCCTGTGTTATATTGTTTTAGATTGGTATAAAAATATTTGCCCAAGTCGTTACTCCACCTGCAATAAATGTAATATGTGAGACTTAAGCCAACAAGCACTGAGTCAGAAATGCTGGTATATGTGCCAATAACTGCAGCAGTGTGAGTCACAGCAACTGGTTAACAGGAAAATTCCTCCTGTCCATGTGGTGAGAGAGAGTGATCAGTGTTTATCCGCCTCACCGTCTGGATGAGAGGGGGGCTTATTTCTCTAGTTTAACATGCCCTTCTTTTCATTTTCATTTTCATTAAAACATAAAATTGTTTCTGTAATGTGGATTGCCTTGCATTATTATCAGCAGCACAAACATCCCAAGGACAGGTGACCAACAGTTGAATATTATGGAAATGCTCCATGTTCTGTCACTAATAGTGGCCATACATGTTACAATTATGATCTTTCCTTTAAGATCATTCATACCCTACCTTCAGCTCAGGGCTGAATGCAGGTAGAAACAAAAGAATTCCACCCTATCTGATGATTCAGCACTAAATGCTTGCTGGTGCTCCGGTGCCTTCAAGCCCTATCAAAATTGTATGTTGGGCCCAACCAATGAGATATCCAAGGCCTTTGCTGATGCCTCTTCTCCCACTGACAAAGTTTAGTACGATAATAACGGTGCGTGTATGGCCACCTTATGGGGCATATTTAAAAAGCTGTGTAAGAAAAAAAATAAATGTCATGGAAATTAAGTAGTTATAGAGTTGTGAAATTAATTGTGGTGTATGTGAAGCATAGGGTTGCCTCTCGACTAGTAAAACTAATGCTTGATACCAATGTTCAGGGTTTTACTGGGTCAGTGGGAAACCAGGAAAAAACCCAATGGGCCTTGAATGGTATGTGGGCCCCAGGGGTAACAGCCTCATTGGGCCTCTCACACACCAGTCCCCCCATGCCAGTGTTATAAATATAGGAGTATAATATATAAATATAGGAAGGCTGGCACCCCCTAGTAAAGCAGCATGGCAAAATCATGGTCGCAAAAAGCCGTAGCTTGAAAAAAAGCAGTGGCGATTGATTCCGTTTTTTTACAGCTCTTTGCCACCTGAATTTTTCTCTTTGACTTGAAATTGAGTTATGCCAGGATTGCTGTGGCAGCAGTAAGGGCATAAATGAACGCTTTAGGTTGGTATAAAATAAATTACACACTTTTATAAATACAGTGATCAGCTTTCATAACAAGAACATTAAACACTTATTAAAAGACAATTTTAAGCATGTCAGACTTTAGCAACCAGAGCGTACATTGTGTTTACAGTGAATAAAATAAAAATGGTAATTGCCACATTCGAGTTGTCTCCGTAACCTTTGCATATCCCATCACAGCAGGAGAGTATTGACTCTTTTCTCTATGTCCCTTAATATGATTTTTTTTCAGTTGTGTCTCCTCTGTGGTGACCTTCTCTTCTAATACATTATTAATGAGGGATGATCCTTTTGGAAGCAGATGTGTCAAAATGGATGTGTTGTGATTAATGATGCATAGAGGATTAATGCACATCCACCCCTCTTTTCATTATTGTACCCTTAATATATATCGGTCTGTATAAAATTACAAGGATACAGAGTCAAATCCAACATACACCACTTCAGTGCTGCTTGCCAAAGCACAGAGGTCCATGTCCAACCTTGGGGTATATCTGTCATTTGGTAGCAGCTAAAAGATATGTAGGTTGGACATCTTGGACATGCCTTGATATGTAACAATTACTAAAAGATCTTATGTTAACCTCTAATTAAAAAAGCCAAGCACTCAGCAGGATACACTCAGGAGGATAGCCATGCAGCACAAATACAACCATATTAATGGGTCTCTTTCAGGAACATGGACATCAAAGACAAAGCAAAGACAAGTTAACATGTTTATAAATGAAATGAAATAACAACTGATCAGTGTATTGTATGGAATCTGTGGCAGATCACATTTTGCTGGCACCCAGTGTGATCCAATGCTTGAGCATTCAGATCAGTTGAATTTCCAACCCCATGGGTAAGTCAGGTAAAGATCCACTCTGGTCAAATGAGTGCATCATTACATACATAGCCTGCTTCTTGTTAAATCCCTGCATTGGTTTATGATGCCGAATTGACCTGTTCATTGAAGCATTTACTAGCCTTGCTGTTACAATTTGTAATATCAATGTTTTAGTCCCTCCTCCCCTGCCAGGATATCAAATGATGCAGAAAAAGAAGAACTTTTTTGCAGCTGGATATCAGCGTATAAAATGGTATTAATTCATACTTTTTGAAGTAACAGATTACAGTGACATTAGATTTATTAGGGGTTTTCATGTTGTGTGGGGCTCTTTAAGAAATTTTGGTTTGGAAGCAAGAGTTCTCCTTAAAGTTGTGCATTTGTACAATGTACACACATTTTAAGGCTAGCTCAAACAACAAATGGCAATGTGAATGGAAATTATGATTTAATCAATATTAGAGGGAGTGCTGCATTGCATTACATACAACATATGGTTTCTTGAGAGATAGTTAAAGCTGTGTTACTTGCCTGTAGCGTGATACACATGCATCCATATTGTCGGGAGCCATTGTGAATATGATCAACTACTGTGATGCAAGCCCACAGGCAATTACTGAGATGGCTGTACAAGTGTATTTAATGGGTTTTAATGGCACGTCTCCGGTGTAAGTGTGATTACTGTCCAGGGAAAAATAAGACTGGCTTGTCGTGATCAGGAATTGTGGCCATTTGTGGCTGATTAGTGGTGATTTAGTTAGAGTCAGTGAAGATTCATCTGTATTCAGCTACATTATGTTTATAAGGTTCTTTACCGCATCACTGTGCTATTATGATATACCTGCAGCAATGTTACTAATAGGCAGCATTCACCATAGTGCAACAAATGTGCAAACCACAGTAATTTAAAAAATCCTTTCTATACCTCAAACCAGGGAGGATCATGACCCAACATGGTGCTCAGTGATTATTTCTTCCTACAGTATTAAACAATAATTAAACATGGTGCATAATAGGTTTTTAAACCAATTTGTGGGTCATAAGGCTAAGTACAGAATGTTTTTGGCTGTAGACATGATGTGGGATTCTACTTGCTTCCCCCCTAGCACAAACTCAGCAGTAAATTGAGTGATTTTGTGGTATGGGTGTCCCCTTGCAGCCATGAGATACACGAGCTAGGAAGTGCCAAGGAGCAAAAGATGTTGTGGGCCCTGTTCTTAGGACCTGTTTGGGGACCTGTGGCTGCACTGATACCCACAGCAGGTCTGGACTTGGATTCAAAATAGGCCCTGGGATTTCAAGTACACAGAGGCCCAAACAGCCCCCCACCAGCCCAATAAATAGTGACTGTCTGTGGCATATTACAGCAGCCCCTCTGGCATTTGCCAGAATCCACAGATTTCCAGTCCGTGCCTGACCCACATATTCAAGTGCTCTGTAACTGCAGTTTTTTTCCCAGCAAATGTTTCCAGCTGGATGGGATAAAAAAGTACTTAGATGAGTATAATATCTAGTAGAATTAAGTCTAAAACAGATGGACTTTTCTGAGTTTTTCTTGAAAATGTTTCACCGCTCATCTGGCACACCTGTCACTTTCAGCCAACACCTAACTGAATAAGTTCAATGGAACCACTGTGATTGGATGTCTGTGACTCTACTACCCTCAAGGGTTTAAATGCCGGGGAATTCCCTTACAGTCATTTTTACTGAAGAAGCCACTAGGATTGTGAAATGTTTTCAAGAAAAACGCAGAAAAGTCCAGTTGTTTTACACTTAATTCCACTAGATATTGTATATCATGACCTGAATGGATGAGAATCTTCATAGACATACCTAGATGAGTGAAATAATTGTATATAGTGAAAAATGCACCTCAAAGTCTTCCCCAAACTTTTGAGCCACATATGCTGCCCCAAACAGGCTGATGTAAAAGCTTTTATGGTGGGTGAAGTTGGGGCACTGGTCGACTTTCAAAATATTCTCCAGGGGAGATCAGTGAACTGAGCACAAAGGGGGCAATTTTTCTGTATCTATTTAGAGTATAGTATCACCTTCTCTATATAATCCTTATAATCGGTTTTCTTTTGGTCCCAGTTAGTTTAGTTTTGGTTTCTGAGCTTTTTACAGAAGCATACACTGAACCTGTGTACATAAACAGAAAGAGTCTATTGTTATTATATGCAGCAACATTAATCCTCATTCTTTCCATGCACTGCTGAGGTCTCATTGCTATTGCTTTGAATTCCATAGATAGCGTAATGTGAATAAACCAGCATCCTAATGACACGCTCAGTAGAAGAGAGTTGTGCTTTGCTTATCTTATAAACATGCTACCATTTTATTCCAGCATTAGATTATTTATAGAACAAACAATAGGCTAACACTTGAAACATATTTCCATTCGGCTCTGTCAAACAGTTTTTCCACCAGTGAAGGCTTTCCCAGAGCAGGCTTACAGTTATTTTTAGAGAAATGAATGGTATTGCATAGTGTATGAGCTCTGCCAACACTACCTTCCCTTAACTGAATTTACCTGACCTTTATAAATAACCTCAAAGATTATTGCTTTTAATCTCGTTACTTTTCAAATGTTTGTTAAATTATAATCATATCTATATATTTTTCTAAAGACTGCACTGTAGTTTCTTGAGATATGTGCCTTTTGACTTGCACCAGTGAATTAGGAGATTTATCTCTGCACATATAATAATAACACAGGGTCCCTAGGCACTGCAGGAATGCAGGGGGGCTAGTTCAGCTAAAGTATATAAATAAGAGAGCTTTTGAGTTGCTGTACAACTAACAATAGCTAATATGCAGTATTCTTGAAATACGTGTTTTCCCTATACAGAATTTGGGAAGCTCTGTGGGGTATTAGGCATATTTTGTAGTTTAGGGACAGGACCTTGTCAAGAAGGGGGTTATCTAGATCAGGACTGTACAACTGGAGATCCTCAGGTTGGATGTGGCCCTCCAAAGCATTTTTATGGCCCCCAGTCTGCCCAAAGGCTCCATAGAGATCACTGTATGACATGATAATTTTTATTGAACCCAGCCCTTCACCATCCTATATGATGGCCCACTACATGTAACAAGTTGAACAGCACTGATCTAGATATTCCAAGGTATCAGCTGCAGAGAGCTAGATCTAAATTTCTTCTATAAGAGCAGTGTCTCCCAACAAGGATAGAGGGCTGCCCTTTTTTTGAATAGACCCCACATCCATTGTTCTGGATAGATCGTCTCCAGTTAGATAGAACTGCATTAGTGAACACCAGCACTTGTGGAAGTCTCCATCTTTTCAAAAGGTGTCAAGGTGGGTCCAATCATATCTGTGTAACCTAATTTCTAAGTCTGTGGAGCCTGAAGGGCCACATCCAACCTGTGGGCTTCCACAGCCATAAAATAAATAATTTCATACATTACAGTGGAGCATGTGACACAAGCCCATAGCAACTCCCAGTTAGAAATTAAAAGCAAAGATCTGCTTGGTTGCTATAGACAGTTTCACTGGTGCAATGTAGCACTGGTTTTTGTAACTCAGCCCCTACATGAACATGAAGTAGCTGTGATCTTTTCTGCAGACAAATTACCTTCAATACCATTTAATGTTATTTTCTCACCTTAACTTTGCAGACATGTGCGCACTTGTATGAATCTCGCCAGAGAGTAAACCAGCTTTCTGAGACCCGGGACGTGATTGGCCGATGCTTTGTTTTGAGTGAAGATTTAACCATAAGTGATGACCTAGATGGAGGAGAGTGGAAGTTCTGTGAGGGTAGAACATTGGGACATGAGATGTTTGGATTCTGCCAGCAAGGCATTTCTGCAGGTTTCACCACTGACAATCATTATATCATGTTTGGGGCCCCAGGCACATACAACTGGAAAGGTAAGTGCTGTGACAGAAGATCCAAGCTATCTGTATGATTCAGATGATAACAATAACCTGCTTGTATGCAGAAAAAGGTAGATGAGGAGGAGAGGACTCCTAAAGGATTTGTTTCAATGCATGAATAATTTAGTTTTATTAGTGATAAGCAACCAGCAAACCTTCATAAGCCAGTAGCCTCCAGAGGAGCTGGGAGTTGTTGTTCAGCAGAGCTGGTTGCCCATGCCTGGAAACAGCACCAAAACCTGTATTGCTAATGTAGCAGATGGAAGGGTTTATGTCAGTATTGGAAACAGTACTAACAAATCACTTTACACTGTTCCAGAGTGTATTATAGAGCAGAAATCCTTAACCTATGGGTCTCAGGGTGCTTAAAAGGATCCTTCAAATACAGTGACATTTTCTCCCTAAATAGTCAGTAATAAAAGGTACTAATTTTGTTCAATTAATTTAGGTCCCCAAACCCTGAGAGAAAGGAAGTGGCCAAGGCCTTTATGTGGGAGTCCTGAATCAGCTCACTCACTGAGATGCTTATGGGGTAATTTAATAAAAAGGGCAACATTTGCTAAGGTCTATTGACCCATATCATCTAATCTACAGCTGGCATGTTCTATACCCAGCACTGTCTTGTTATTGGAGAAAATGTTTCACTTTGAACACAAATGGACAACTTTCCTTGGGAGGTTAATAAATACCCCTTACTAGAACTGACTAGAGACTTATAAAGGCCAGAATCTGAGGTTTCGCCACAATACGTAACCATCCAAAAATGTTTTATTTGAGCTGAATTCTAATTGGCATAGTAATATTTTGCTGTGTTGTGTCAAATCCCCATTAAATACATAATTCAGGGTTATTTTGATGTATTTATGTTCCATCAAATGGTCTGTGCTTGTCCCTGTATTTCTGCAAATACGAAATATGTCTATAACTTGTATATGTGACTGTTTTTTCTCTGATCTACACCATGCTGTGGCTGCCAGGGGAGCTCCGGGTGGAGTTATTTAATCAGAGTGCCCTGGCCCTAGGCACTTATGATGACGGCCCATATGAAGTTGCTGGAGAGAAAAGCCAGAAACCAGAAATGATACCAGTACCACACCACAGTTATTTTGGTATGAGGTCATGGCCGGATGGTGCAGAGAGAGGAAAATGGAGAGAAATGCAGCCTTACAGAGGCACAATTTTGCTCCACATGCCTATACTTAAGGTGTTTTCATTGCCTATTGCAAGCCTCATATACATGCAGGTATTCTGATACTTTAATAGGAATGTTCATATTGGATTAACAGACAGTTCCATTTCCAAGTCCTTTTTATTATACCAATGCCATTTAAAGCAGTCATTCATGTTTATTTGTATAGAGCAATAACAGTTTATGGGAGGTGTGCATTTAATATATGCTTTTGTTTTTTGGTTATAAACATATCATTATAAACTTAAATTAGTTTTATATAACTTGTGGGAAATAACACATTCTACAGTGGGACCCATGATCCTGCAGGCATTAGGAAACTGCCTAGCTATTATTATAGACATTAACATGGTAGTACTGTGGATTAGGCCCTAGAGAAGTGAATCTTATTTAACAAAAGAAAAAAAAAATTTTCTGAAAGAGAAAATGTTTTTGCTTATTAAGGTTTTATCCTTAAATTGCTTTTTAGTAGGTAGTAAATGCTGAGGGATTATCCTTCTGTATTTATCCCTATCTATGTGAGAGGGAGTCTGATAGGGAAGTATAGACCTCTAGTGGTGATAAATAGACATTGCTGTGTCAGCTGAGGTCAGTGATGGTGCCCCAGCCCTGCCATGTAATGTAATCATATTCCTCATTAATTTCAGTCTTCAGAAATGGAATATTCTGCATTCTAATGATTTATTGAATGCTTCTTTGCTACTTTAAATAAATAACTTTATGTATTATTCCAGTACCTTAAAGGTGCAATATTACCATGTTTAATGTGAGTGCAATAAATAGGGCTTGTGCTGAACACAATTTTTGGTTTCTGTTATTTCTTCAGGCTAAACTAGGCAAACGGGGAGACTGAGGCTACTGCAAATTTGGTCCTTGTAGATAATTAGATTAATAGTATACAACCCCTTCCTTCTCTGTAATTTGGTAAGTAACATTCCATTATGCAGGGGGATTATCCGGGTACTGGTAATTTAATTAATCTCCCTCACGAGGATCAAACATGGGGTAGATTCAATTTCCTGTTTGCCCTGTTTAGCTCAAGAAATAACAAACATTATGGATTTTTCCTGTTATTAAAGAAATAGGCAATAGGCAAAATGTACATTCAGCACATGAATCGACTCATGTATTCTGCGCCTGTAACAAGCCAAGCTCCTACCTGCTTTCCACCAGCAAAATCATCCAGCCCAGTTTAACATACACACAGGTCTAACAGATTTCTGCATCAATACAATGTCTTGTACAGAGCGTGCCCTTTATAACCAGATTTGAAAAGAAGAGTTTCTGGCACCAGCATTGACTGTCTGGGAAGTGATATTTACAGTCATTTAGAGAATCAATGAGCAGTAGGTTTCTTTTCTTGTTAGAAAATTTAAGGACATATCGGTCAGAAAATGGTATACCAACAGACTATACATATGGATCAAGTGTGGGAGTGCTTTTTTGGGAGAATCTCTGGAGCAATTCCTCTGTGTCTGTACAGGGAGGAAGAGGCAGAGACAAATTAATTTCGCAGAGCAAAATAATTGCTTAAAAAATCCGTAATCTTAAATCAAATGATTGAAGTGCACAAGAGACAGGCTAGTCCCACAATGACTGGTAACCTACAGTATACTGTAAGCCCTTTATTATATAAAACCAATAGTCAGCTGATTCACAGCTACAGATTACATCTAAAAAAATCAATATTCAGTCTTGTCTGAATTCTCTGAGGATTTGATGCATTTTTGATGATAAAAAAATGTGTTCCCAGTTGGGCTGATCAATTCACTCCTGTCTTGGACTAAACATGCTGGTTTTCAATGCCCAAAGTACTACTTATAGAACATTTGTTGCAAACAACTTATTTGATCAGGGTATTATAGGAATGGCTGCTTTAAATTGTACTTTTGAGAACAAATTTGTCTGAGAACCAATTTGAAAATTCAATTAAAAACTGGGATTATTTGGCTCTTTTGATGCAGTTATGCTTTCTCTCCCATGATTCCTCTCTCTTGCATCTTCCAATGCCATGACAATATCCTCTGCGCCTTCTAACTTGCTGTCTCTTTTCTTGTCTCTTTTCCGTTCCTCATTTCCTCCACCTTGGGGGGCATTCACTTTCATGGCACAGGACTCTTGTTTGTCACAAACATTGATAGTTCAGATCCGGATCAGTTGGTGTATAAAACGCTGGAGCCCAGGGAGAAGGGAACCAGACTGGGCCATGACGTAGCCCTCAATAGCTATTTAGGTTTGTAACTTGCATATGTGTATGGGGGCCGGGTTCAGCTCCCACCTCCTGCGTGCTACCTTCATCCGTCTGGTATGTCTTTGTCCCTAGCTGGTAGACTTCATGTCATATGCTTTTGTATTGCATGTCACAAAGTAACTTTCTGCTGGTCAGAATCTCCTTAATAAATTTTGAATAATTATAGCACTCTCCAAGTTCCCAATATTTAAATGCCATTAGAAAAGCACCATAAATTGTTTGAAAAGAGTTCCCAGGCAATTAGATAATAACCATTATTAGTTCCTTAAACCTCAAGTGTGTGTGTTACACGTCTTTGCGAATTTCAGATTTCCATAATTGATAATTATGGCCATTTGCCTGGTTGCCTATACATTTTTTTGTAATCCTCAGAGGTGCAGTTTGACCTTTACGATATTATTGGCTTATTGTTGATGCTTTTTGCTTTAACTGCATATGACATCAGTGTCTTTCCTGATTTACATCTGCTTAACCACTTTGCATGTTCTCACCGTGTCCTTCTACCTATTTCCTTTTGCCTGATTCAACTTGGGCCAGAACATCTGGACTGAAGACATTGAAAGTCACAAAATCTCACATAGGGACCAAATACCAACATTTACTTAGTTCTTGGCATGCAATGAAATTCTTATTTGCCCACTGACCCTTGCTGTCCCTATGCTTCTATGGCTCTGCTTCCTTCTTTCATAGAGGGCTCATGTACACCCACAAGTGCAGTGAGAAAATTGCAATTTTGACCACAATCACAATGTTTTTTCCCCAACAATGCAACATTTTCTACAAATTCCAGCACCATTGCAGTCGCAAAGGGGTAATGCAGTTGTGCTGCATGTACCACATTTGCACCTGATTCCCCAAAACTTATGCAATTGCACAAGGAGTTGGTGGCTAATTGAACAAAACTGCGCAGAAGTTCATCTGGCATCATTTCCAGTGCTTTGCTTCCAAGCAATATCTGTGCCTGATTTTTGTGGCTATTGATGTTGGGTATGAAGGGGACCCTGGAGCGTTGGACTGGTCAGGGTGCAGATTCCCCTGCATCAATAGGCGCATCAGCACTTGATTCGGGACAGAAGGCAGGAAAACCAAGCAGCACTGAGGGGACTATATGGAAATGCTAGTGGATTTTTACGCAAGTACCTTTAATGAAAGTGGTTTTACATGCAAGTGACTGCGAGGAAACTTTGGGGACCGCAGCCGCACTTGCAGGCGTAAATGAGCCCTTGTATCTCCGACAATAATGGCAGTTGCCCACCATAATAGGCTATTCTTAAACCCAGTTGCTTTTCTGTTGGGAAGCATGTAAATGCCTCATCCAATTAGCAATATGCTTTTTCACTGAATTAATTCCATTCTCTAACTTTCACTGCTATTGTATCTCTACTGTATGTTCCTTGCCCTGCTCATGGCTGTGCTAAAACCAAGTTAAACATCATCCATCTTTACAGATCTGTTTTAGTTAGGTATTTTAGTTCGTTTCTGTGCGTTATATACAGGGGAACCATTCCTTATACATTGTGTTTATTTTCCATTTAGAGAATATACACAAAAACTACTCTCGCTCTGTATTTACATTTAGAAATGAATAACTGCAATATAAATTCACAGTAAAAGTCATTTCTGCTGATTCCAAACATACAGAAAGACAGAAAGGATTGATCAATGCACATTCCCTGGTCCCCTGTTTCATAAGTAAATTGTCTATTAGTTTCATGCTAGTGCATACAGTATATTGACAAGAAACAGGGGTTTTTAGTTACAAAATTATGATCATAAGATTGGTAAGCCACCATACCACGTCAAGGTAAACCCCGTATGGTGGTCCTATCTATTTACCTCTGGTCATATTTTTCAAAGGCTGGCACTCCCGTGCACTATTGCCATTCTTGACCTGGGGGCTGGTTTGAATCAGAGGGCTTAGTCACTCCCATGCCTTTTGCTTATATAGAGAGAGATTGCCTGGTTCCCCAGACCAAATCCTCCCCCGCTTGCGGCTTGTAGAGGAGAAGACTGCCCATTAACCAACACCCATTCTTTTTAAAGGCATTGATCAATCCTTTTTGTCTTTCTGTATGTTTGTAATTAATTTGGCCAGATCAGTTGCACTTCCATTGTATTTGTATACTTTATTTAGCCTTGGAGTGCTCCCACAACCTCTTTTTGTGTATTTCTGCTGATTCATCTATTAATAAACATTAGGCATTAGATCTATTATCTGGAATGTGAGGTGTGAGAAGCTTATTGTTTTGAACACCCAAAAAAAAGATGCAGGTTTAAACAACTTTCCAATATACTTTAATATACGGTACATTCATTAAAAATGTAACGGGTTGTTCAAGGGAAAGTTTGCCTTTAAATGAACTTTCAGTATAATGTAGAGAGTTCTGTTCTGAGACATTTTGCAATTGGCCATAATTTTTATTATTTGCAGTTTTTTAATTATTGAGTTGTTTTGTATATAGCAACCAGGCAGTGGTTTGGAAGAGCCAGGAATTTAACTGGCCTATAAAATATACCCTTATAGACAGTGCTTAGTGAGGTCACCAGTCATAAATTGTGCTTAGTGATGTCACTTGTGATCCATGACATAAGCCTACAATCTGGGGCGTTTACATGACCATGGATTTGCTCGGTGACTTTTAATATACTTATAATACACAAGAGCTATATATGTTTAGAAATGTATAGCTATTTACTAATCAATTCTATAAGAAAAAATATAAAACATTGTCCAAGCCTTCATTTGTATTTATCCCAAGCTAGGCAATAAAACGATGATTTTGGGATGCTGAATCCATCAAAAAGCTATAGGCATTTTTTCTATTAATCTGACTTCCAGTGGTTTTGATTTATATTGAGAAATAGGTTTAAAATCCATAAAACAAGTAAATTCTAGATTTCCTTTCAAATGGGTGGCATTCATTCTAAACTGATTTCATGTTTAACCCTGTGGGCAACATCCTTTGTCTGCTGGTGTCTTGAAGCCATGAACCGATGAGCTTGATGTGATTGGGCACCTCTAACCCTTCATTCCATTCACTCACAAACCCACCCACCCACCCATGTTGCTGTTCCAGTGAGCCTGATTGCTTCTTCACCTGCTTCAAACACAAGGGGCTAGGAAATGAGGGGGAGCTGATCCATGTCCAGCATAATTAGGGATCATGGTAGGGTGACCAAATCACATGACAATTCAGGGGAATAAATAATAAATCCATGTTGTAGGGCAGCACCTATTGCATTTAAAATGAACCGTAATCAGTTCAGCCCTGGTGGCTGGATTTTTTAGATGTGTCCCTGAATTTTCAAGTGGTCACCCTAGATGATGGGCTTGCCCTAGTAGAAGAACAACAGTGCACCATTTCTTTGCCTAGATTTTTGTTCTGGATTTAATCAATTAATTATCCTCTCTGGCCATCTGTGCAGTTTGTCTGGGTATATTTCCGACAAGAGCCCACACGGGTATATCCAGACAATGTGTGCTTGAGGCATGGCTTACTGGGACTGAGAAGCCCTAGGTAAATTAAATGAAAATCTAAAGCTCTACTTTCACCCGTGCTTTTCAATTAAGAACACACTGGAGATGGGTAAAGCAACATAAGAGAGAATTTGATATATTATTTCTTTGCCAAAAATTAAGAAAAAAAAGTAGAACCATTACAAATAGCTCCAAACTTACTAATGTTTTTGAGATAACTTTGTACAGCTAAACATGGGAGAGAACCGACACTAATCTATTAAAGCAGGCAGCAGTATTGTTGTTAGTGCAAGGATTGCTTACTGTTTATTTCTGAGATTAGTCTGGAAGCTTTTTGCTATCCCTTTTGCTTTCTCTTCTCGCTAACATCTCATTTGTACTTGTTATATTTCTGTCTGTTTCTTACAGTCTCCACTGCCACAGAAATAACTCTTGTGATTCATACCCTGCATTCTCTAGGTTTCTCAGTCGACTCAGGGTGGGGGGTAACTGGGCGGAACACACTGAGCTTTGTAAGCGGGGCGCCCCGGGCAAATCATACAGGTGCTGTGGTTATTCTTCGTCGGGACAATGGAAGCCAGCTCATCCCAGAAGTGACTTTATGGGGAGAGACCCTGGCATCATCATTTGGGTACTCAGTTGCCATTGAGGATCTCAATAATGATGGGTAAGTGTTCTGTTATAGTAAAGGAAAGGATCAGGGGTCCTCCAACTATATCATTTTGGATTTGGATAAAAACCTAATAGTACCCAACTTTATAGGTTTATATTTGAATACAAATCAATTTGAATCGTCTTATATAAATGGTTGTCAGTTGTCCAGAGGTTTAAAATCACATAAATTCAAGGGTTCAGATTTGCATTCACTAAGCACTTGAGACCTAGGATTTATTAGATTTATTAGGGTTTTCTTCTGAGATTTGGATCTACTTATGAAAATCATTTAAACATGAAATAAACCAAATACGATTGTTTTGTACTATTGGATTTTGTAAACAAAGGCATCTTAAATGTCAATATATCTGACACAGAAGGAGAATCTTCTCTTATCCAATATATATACTGTATATATAGATTTTCAAGCAGCAGCCATAACCAAATGCAAAAAAATGGCAAAAAAGTCAATTTGATTGCAACTTAATGACATTTGTTATGTGGTTCCAATTTATGATTTTGATTCCCCCTATCTCTTATGCTAAATGTATTTGTATTTATTTTATTGCTTCCATTAGATGGATGGATTTGCTTGTGGGTGCCCCTAATTTCTTCTCACGGAAAGATGAGATCGGTGGCGCTGTTTACGTTTATATGAATCAGGCTGGAAAACTGGATAAATCACCCCCCCTCCGACTTAATGGGTCTGAAGGGTCTATGTTTGGAATTGCCATTGGCAGCTTGGGAGACATTAACCAGGATGGTTTCAAAGGTCTGTTTTCTCAAGAGCGTAAAAACCCTTTCCAGATGCAAATTTGAAAATCCGAAAAGTACTTTCTGAATCTTGTATTTGCAGCTAGGGAGTAGCTAAGCTTTCATGAAGGTATAATAGGATACTATGGATTAAGATAGAAGATTACAAAGTAGCATAAACATACAGTATGTGCGTGTAATTATATGTGAGACTCCAACTCAAAATACTGTCATTATTTATAATTTTATTGAACACTGTCTATGTGTATATATACTTGTATAGAAAATTAAGAATTAATTAAGATGTTTTAAAAAAGTAGCATTGAAATATGGTAATATAGACCAGTGGTTTTGGATTTTTTTATCACCTTAAACTGGCCATACACGCACCGATAATATCGTACGAAACGTTGTTTTGCACGATATTCGGTGCGTGTATGGCAAGTCGCATGAGGCTGCTGATATCGGTCGACTCGCCGATCGGCCAGGTTAAAAGATTTTGATCGGGCGCCATAAAAGGCGCCTGAGCAAAATCTGCCGTCAGGGCTGAATCGGCAAAAGGAGGTAGAAATCCTATTGTTTCTACCTCCTTATCTGCCGTTTCAGCCCTGAAGGTTAGTGGCGGATTTAACAATCTTTCGTGCGACCGATGATGCCCAACATTTGACTGGACCCCGCTTAGCCTATAGCAAGGTTACAGATATAAGTAAACATCACTATATTAGTTTTTCTGTCCTAGTTACAAGAATATCTAAAAGTAACCCCCCCCCATCTGAATGACCTTCAATGTAGGCTTTCAGTCATATCTAAGGTATCAAATTGTGACTCTGCTGGAATCAGGGTTGGACTGGGGGGTGAAGGGCCCACTGGGGCTTCCGTCCCAGGGGTCCTGCTGATGCCCCCAGCCAGGCGCGTCCCCTAACCCCCCCCCTATGTACAGTGCAACTCTATGTACAGTGCAACCCTATGTACAGTGCAACTCTATGTACAGTGCAACTCTATGTACAGTGCAACCCTATGTACAGTGCAACTCTATGTACAGTGCAACCCTATGTACAGTGCAACTCTATGTACAGTGCAACCCTATGTACAGTGCAGCCCTATGTACAGTGCAACCCTATGTACAGTGCAACCCTATGGACAGTGAAACTCTATGGACAGTGCAACTCTATGTACAGTGCAGCCCTATGTACAGTGCAGCCCTATGTACAGTGTAACCCTATGTACAGTGCAACCCTATGTACAGTGCAACCCTATGTACAGTGCAACCCTATGTACAGTGCAGCCCTATGTACAGTGTAACACTATGTACAGTGTAACCCTATGTACAGTGCAACCCTATGTACAGTGTAACCCTATGTACAGTGCAACCCTATGTACAGTGTAACCCTATGTACAGTGCAACCCTATGTACAGTGCAACCCTATGTACAGTGCAGCCCTATGTACAGTGTAACACTATGTACAGTGCAACCCTATGTACAGTGCAACCCTATGTACAGTGCAGCCCTATGTACAGTGTAACCCTATGTACAGTGCAACCCTATGTACAGTGCAACCCTATGTACAGTGCAGCCCTATGTACAGTGTAACACTATGTACAGTGCAACTCTATGTACAGTGCAACTCTATGTACAGTGCAGCCCTATGTACAGTGCAGCCCTATGTACAGTGCAACCCTATGTACAGTGCAGCCCTATGTACAGTGTAACACTATGTACAGTGCAACTCTATGTACAGTGCAACTCTATGTACAGTGCAGCCCTATGTACAGTGCAGCCCTATGTACAGTGCAACCCTATGTACAGTGTAACACTATGTACAGTGCAGCCCTATGTACAGTGCAACTCTATGTACAGTGCAGCCCTAAGTACAGTGCAGCCCTATGTACAGTGCAACTCTATGTACAGTGCAGCCCTAAGTACAGTGCAACTCTATGTACAGTGCAGCCCTATGTACAGTGCAGCCCTATGTACAGTGCAACTCTATGTACAGTGCAGCCCTATGTACAGTGCAGCCCTATGTACAGTGCAACCGTATGTACAGTGCAGCCCTATGTACAGTGCAACCCTATGTACAGTGCAGCCCTATGTACAGTGCAACTCTATGTACAGTGCAGCCCTATGTACAGTGCAACCCTATGTACAGTGCAACCCTATGTACAGTGCAGCCCTATGTACAGTGCAACCCTATGTACAGTGCAACCCTATGTACAGTGCAACCCTATATACAGTGCAACTCTATGTACAGTGCAACTCTATGTACAGTGCAACCCTATGTACAGTGCAACTCTATGTACAGTGCAGCCCTATGTACATCTATGTACACCTATCATGTCCATTTAAGTTCAGCATATTCTGAATTCTGTTTCTCACAGATGTTGCCATTGGAGCCCCATTTGATGGAAATGGAAAGGTTTATATTCATCATGGCAGCCCCAAAGGATTAGTTACCAAACCGGCACAGGTTAGTTGCATGAGTTGTGGCATTTAGACCTGAAAGTGACACCTTTATGATGTTGAAGTAATATTTGTTTATTTTTTTCAATTTAAATGGCTCATGTAATGCTCATTAAATGTATTAATCAAATTCCCTCTTTTATTTAAATAAAAATGCTGAATAAAACCAGCTCTTGCTGGTTGTCATTCAGCACAAGAGGATTAGCTCAGAGCATTTTATCAAGCATCTGTTTTACTCTCCTTCATCCCAAATTATATTTCACTTTTCAGTAACTCTTCACCATTACTTTTTTATTGAATGCTTTCTATTTTGGTTTCTCACTGCCCACCAGATTCTGGATGGTATAAGTGTTGGAATAAAGACTTTTGGATACTCCCTGTCTGGGGGATTAGATATTGATGGAAACTCCTATCCTGATCTTTTGGTGGGATCTCTTTCTGACACCGTAGTGCTGTTTCGGTGAGTGTTTTCCTTTGAATTCTTATACGTTTGAATGGAACACAGGGAAATCAATATTAATCTTTTAATGAGTAAAGGGACCTAATACAATTTTGCTTTGCGGTTAAATTGACTTGGGAATGCTGGGTGTTTCTGCAGCATTTAGATTGTCAAAGATTGTCTATACTTAACTAAGCCAATGTAATATTTTGATCTAATTTATGTTTTATTTAATCTGTATTATTTACAGGTCACGCACTGTCATTCATGTCCTGAAGGAAATCACTTTCACTCCACAAAATATTGACTTAGAGAATCAGAATTGCAAGCATGGCACTGGAATCTGGTGAGAACTGTATATTTAGTGTTTTTTTGGTTGGACATCCCAGCTTTTAACTACATTTTATGGTTCTTTCCCTTTATGGTCCAAAACTGAGTGAGCGAGTACTTCATGAGAGTACATAGTGCTGACAGTCTTGATTCATTGTATTCTTCCTTTTTTTTAGTCTTTCTTTTCCTTATATATTTGTCATCCAATGGAATCTGCATGTAATCATCATTCTGAAAATGAAATTGCATCTCTGCTGCTATCAGGGTCAGACTGGGGTGTGTGGGGCCCCCCATGGCTGCCACCCCAGGGGCCCCTGCATCCCACACATCCCCTAACCCCGCCACTGAGCATGCGTATCTCATAGCTAGATGCAGTCGGGGTAGTGAGGTCAGTGGGGGGGTGTTGGTGGGGATCAGGTCTGGGTCAGTAGGGCCCACTAGGGCTGGGGCCAACCAGGTTTTTTTCCCAGTATCCCTCAGGCCCAGTCCTGGTTGACTGCTATAGAAGTTGAATTAACCCAAACCTCTGTCACGTTTTTACTAATGATTGCCCATAAAGCAACCTTGGGGTAACCTGGGTCTACTCCCATAGCCTTTGTTTTATATGTTACAAATTCACTTTCTTTTCATTCATCTGCAGTGTGGAACTAAGAGCGTGTTTCAGTTACAGCGCTGTCCCTGCCAGTTATAACCCTCAAATCAGTAAGTATGGGGTTTTTACCATTGGAGATAACTAGTGCTTACTAGGACAACAATAGGACTGATGGCCTTAATCTTGGCCTAAGCCTAAACAGGGGGATAAAAACATTGGCATTCATAGGATTTCACATGGGAAAGGGGTGCAGATTGGAAGAAATAACAGTTTTTGAAATTCACAAAAAGGGATTGTCTGGGTGGTAAAAGTCACCAAAGAATATGAAAAACGAAGTGACTGCCAAAATACTGGAAAACAATTTGCATTAAGGGGAGACACATTTAGATTTAAGGGTTTTGCTAAACTGAAACAAAAATTAAATCATTTTAAAACCATTTTTTAGAAGATTTAAATGAACTGAAACAGAAGCAAAGCTGCTATGCTACTATAAGCTGATATGGAATCTTGTTCACAAAAGTAATTTAAAAAAAAAAAAAAATCTAAATGAGAGTGGATATTTCAATTCATGTTCTAATTGTCCGTATGTGTGTAAGCAGATGCACAGGCACACATTTCTATTAACACCATTTCCTCTCCAATCATATTTTGCCTTCACAGCTCTTAAATGTGTCTTTGAGGCTGAAGCAGACAGGAGACTTCAAGGAAAGTCAAGTCGAGTGATTTTCCTAAAGCGCCATTCTAGTGACTCAGAATCCCAACATACTAGCACCGTGGAGCTGCACAAGCAATCTGCCAGCCACTGTACAACTGCCAAATTCCAGCTACAGGTGACCGTCACATTGTGTTATGGATCTGCAGATTCAACTTTGCACAAAGTGCTGTAGTGCTTAGCAAATAGTGTTCTGCTAAAAGTGGTGCATCCCTAGGCCGCTTGCACCCCTGCACTCGCATTTCTTATGTGCTGGCATGCCCCCACGGCACTCTCACCACCTTCCGTTCAGTCCCCAGTGCAGACATGGTTAGCGGGTGGCATGGTGCCCCTAGATCTTTGCCGCACTAGGCCCGGGCCTTTGTGGTCTGCCCATAAATTCAGGCCTGGTTCTGCTTGCTCTGGATTGGGATTCTGCTGACAAGTCCCTTGTGATTGTTTTATTAGGAGTGTTCAGTATTTAGCATGGTACAAAAATGAAGTATTTGGTCAGTGGTGTATCTATATGCAACAGGGCCCCCCAGCAAAAACATCTTCAGGTCTGCCTCCTTTATAGTTCTGCAACTGGATTAGGTAGAACTCTAGTTAAGTGACATTTGGGTAATTCAGACAACCCTGCACGGAAGATCTAGACTAAAGAACAACCATGATTGTCCATTTCTTTTAGGAAGATATAAAAGACAAGCTTCGGCCCATTCCAGTGACACTGACCTACAACATACATGACGCACATCTCAGGGGTCATTCATCTGGGGACCTATTACCCCCCCTCATGCCAGTTCTGAGTGATGTGGAAAGAAACGTCTATACCACAGAGGTATGAGCAAACATACTATTACCCCCATATGTAATAAAGGGCATAATTTTTGCCCATAGTAACCAATAAGATTTTTGCTTTTAAAAAGCTGCTACGTTGCTTTGGGTAACTAGACCTGTAGCAAAGATTGCATCTTCTTTTGCATTCCCCACAAAATAAATTAAATTCTCTTTACTTTCTTAATTTTTCTTTACTTTCTTAATTTCAGGTTAATTTCCTCAAAGAAGGCTGTGGAGAAGACAAGATCTGTCAGAGTAACCTGCAGCTCAGCTATACCTTCTGTTCCCGTGTTGGCAACACTAACCAGTTTGTGCCACTGCCAGTGTACGTACAGGATCTGACCCCACCCTTTGACTAATGTATAGCATCATGAACGGTGGAAACCTGATTCTGCATATAACTAACTTCATGTAGCCACATTTGTGCTTATATATAAAAGGACATATTGTGCAATGCATCAGGCTTTTGTATCAAATTTTCTCTTCTTCCACTTCAGAGAAAATGAGGTTCCAGTGTTTTCTCTGACCGACCAGAAGGACCTTGCCATTAAGATTACTGTCACTAACTTGCCATCAGACCCCGAGAATGCAATGTTGGATGGAGACGATGCCCATGAAGCACAGCTGAGTGCGGTCTTTCCAGATACACTGTCCTACTCTGGTGTGCGGCAAGCCACTGACAGCTCAGGCGCATCTCCGGTATTCTGACTTCTGATATCACTCTTTCCCACAATGCCCCAAGTCATTATTATTTATATATAACACATAAAAGGACTATGTAACTTATTGATGTAACATGAATTGGAATGATTTCATAAAAACTTTCCAAAAATATTTTCCAAAAATATTTAAGTGAAATAATTTTTCTGATATACATAGAAACAGCCAGGGGGCAGTGTTAGATCTAATTTAGACCTTAGATTATCTTCTAATTTGGGACAGATCTGATGTCTTTGGTGCAACAAATTCCAGTTCGTCTGTGGCAGTAACACCAGCAAATCTGCCTGCATGCAATCCTTTGGAAATGTTTTCAATAGTCCTATTGGTACTAAAGAACATCTTGTATGTAGTGAATGCAGTGCTAATGAGGCCTCAAGGTTACTCACCTTCCTGTGTTTCTTCCCTTCAGGACAAGGAAATAGTCTGCATTTCCAATGTGAATGCTTCTGAGGCAACATGTGAACTCGGAAACCCTATGAAGCGGAATGCTGAGGTATTTGCAGCCTACTTGCCTTTATACATTTCTTCTTTAATCAGTTTATCTTCTCTAATTCAGTATTATTGTTGTTGGCTTTTCTTGATATTACTGAAAAAGGAAAGTAAGGTACATACAGCATATACATATATTAGTGTACAGAAGGAACCTACTAACAGACTTATTGTGGGTGTCTAAATTATGTAGTGTGAAAACTAACTCAAGCTGCCCTTGTTCTATCAATTGCCCATGCTCTAGACTTTTCTTAGAGAATATCTCTCAATTCCAGTGGTTCATTATGAGCTAAAAACTCTTTGTTCACGTTACTGGGATGTTTATTATAATCAGGGGTTTTGCCTGATCAGAGCAATGTCAGATTGCATGGAACAAGCACATTGATTACCATTTCTGTCCAGTTGTGCAGTTAGGGCTTTAGAAGACTGTCAGTTTGCACAAATGATTATATTGGCTGGCCATTTGAAGAAACAAAGCAACAGAAATGTCCATGTAACCTTTATATAGCCGTTATATTGCCCTTTTATTTTTAATTTAGATAACATCAAATGCTGTCTTCATTATCTCTGTGTCTATTAACTGCCTCTCTTTGCTTTGTTTGTGCAACCTCAATAGCTGGTTTCTATTTTACAGATAACTTTTTACCTGATAGTCAGCACCCCTGGAATTACTATAGAGACTACAGATTTGGAGGTGAAACTTGAACTGGCCACGTAAGGTTTTAATAATTCAAGTTATTTTCAGATGTGTGAGATTATAAAGTTTATGTTTGTATAGACTTTATAAAAAATGTACAATCATGTTTCAGAATATAATTTTTCAGTTTTAGGTGTTGTATTTACTTTAATTTTTAAGGATAAGAAAAAAATAAGCTTGGACAGTCAGTGTTCCACGGTGCCTGCTGAATTCTTAGATAAGATTATGTCAGTTACTAAAAAATCAGGGGACCTATTTATTAATGCTTGGGTGTAAGTGCTACAAAATCATTCCTCTTGTTGCTCTTTCTGAAATCCCTTGTATCCCGGCCATACCAGCATCATGTGCCATAGGCCAGATTGTAAGTACATTGCTCCTTTGATACTCTGACTATCAGCGCTCACGTGGGACAGGGGATGTTTATGTGCCAGCGAATAAGCCCTTAGTTACTTGCCTGTTTCCAGCAATGACCTGACAATTTCTTGATGAGTAGAATAATTACAGCCTAGAAACAGTTAAAAAATAGTATTGCTGAAAGCAAAGGCCTCACACATAATGTGTTTTACTCCAAAATCACTGGGCAGTTAGAGGGCCACAGGACATTACTTAATAACATCATTTTCCTTGAATATGAAGAATGAATAAATAGTCATACCAAGGGCATATCTTATTACTTTTGATTAGGGATACACCTAATAGGGCTATGAGAGTAAATGGGTGCCAAATATTTAAATGCTGATGGTATGTCCCTGGCTTCCTTTGATTTCCACATCTCATGTGCTCTAATTAAACTGCCACTTACTTCTATGGATTACCAGTTGGTGCAGGCTGCTGTATAGATCTAGTGCTGCTCAGCTCAGCCCATAGGGACCTTATGTCTGGATGTAGTTCCCAGCGCAAACTGATTAGCAATTCAGTAATTTTCACAGACTCCCCCTCTCTTGACTGAGGGCAGTGTTTATCTCTAGCCTGCCCATGCCCATACGCCCTGGAGTTTGATAGTCCTGCATTAATTCCAGCATAGGGCTCAATGGAGAACCTCTAATAATGTGTCATTTCTGTGATGAAGCACAACTTCATCAGGGCAAACTCCTCCCAAGCTCCATAGGGCAGATATGGCACAGAGCTGGCGTGCTATAAATGTATTATTATTAGACTTATCCTCCCAAAAGTACAGTCAAATGCATAATTACCCTCAAAGTGAATTAGACAAACCAAATTACAAATGAAAATCTGTCGACAGCCAAAATTACAAATGAAAATTCGTCGACAGCTTCGGAGATGTGTGGTGCTTGGGTGAGAAGCCTTTACCACAGGCCCAGATTGGATGTGGATTTTGGCAAGTGCCAGAGCTAGGGTTGCCACCTTTTGGTAGAAATCAGGGCAAGGGGGTGGTGACATCACTGGAACAGAGCAGTGATATCACAGGGTGGGGCAAGTGATGTCGGGGAGGGGTTGTGACATCACTGGGACTATGACACATCAATCAAGAAAAGTCCAGTCGCTTTTCCTAATTTGGAAAACTGGGCAAACAGTTTTGACATGGACAGCCCTTCTAAAAATGAGGCTGGCTGGGTCAAAACTGGACAGGTGGCCACCCTAGCCAGAGCAGCTGCTGCAAGATGCCATAAGCAGTCACTATTTATTTGGCTGGGGGAGGATTTAGAATCCCAGTCCAGACCTGCTTTACTGTCTGCTGCTTTCTTTTGACTTCCTTTAGCAATTGTGGCTCTTTATCCTGTATCCTACCCATTAACTTGCTATGTAATAAAAACTCAATCAGCAATTTATGTCACACTGAAGGGTCTTTGTCATTGTAGGATAAGTGAGCAGCCCAACTTGCCAAAAGTACAGGCCAGAGCCAAGGTGATCCTTGAACTTCCATTGTCTGTGTCTGGGTAAGTCCTCGTTCATGTGAGAAATAGTCGTTCTGTTTCTAGTAATACCCTATCTATTATCTATCACACTTCATAGCTGAAATAAAGAGCATTGTTAATCCATATTATTCTGTATTTCTTATGCTACAAAATGTTCTGTGGCACAGTGCAATGAGATTATATACACAGTATATGAACAGCAGGTTACAGATGGCCTACAGCAGGGATGCCGTATGTTTGCCTTTCTCTCATTTACTCCTACTCCTGTGCCAGTATCATTCTGTTAGATACAGGGTGCCACACCAGCAGGGCTGGGGGTTTATATCCCGCTGCTTGTAGTTAAGAACATTATATCATTTCTGTGCTATTTGCTGATGTCTGTGTTTCTGCTCTATATAATAGCACACAGCACTTACATCTGCCCTGGGGGGTATGCAGGTCTCTGTGTAATGCTTGGCTGGCATCTCTGTACCTGAGTGTCTTGGCTCGTTTTGTTGCAGGGTGGCAACTCCAAACAGACTGTATTACAGTGGGGAGGTGAAAGGTGAATCGGCCATGCGCACAGAGGAAGATGCGGGCAGCCCGATAGATATTGAAGTGACAGTAAGTTTATACATTATTTTTATGTACGTCTTTCCTATGCATTTTATCAACAACATTTGTTTTTTAATAAGCCCCCAATATTGTAAATATAGCTTCTAAATGCTGTGTTAAGGGAGAAAATTACCCATTAATACTGGGTTTGTCCTCTCTCAATTTATAGACAGTATAATATACATGCCTGCTGTACATAGAATATTCCTTATTTACTGTACATATTTACAGTTATGCACATGCATGGGAACTGCCCTATTGTATGCCTGCTTGGCTGAGGAAATCTCTAATAAAAACAATAACTTCCAATAATAACTTAATAATTTCCATTGCAGGCTTGGTCTCTTGTTTTATAAAGGTTTCTCTCACAGCCTCCTATCAGATGTGTAGCTTATGCAATCCACTCTTATATGCACCCCTTCAGTTCCATGTTAGGCAGCAAAAATGTATTTTAAGTTAAAATGCTTATTAAAGTAACTATCTCCTATCTACTTTAGCAAAACTATCTACCTTTAGGTTCAACCTTGTGACTTGCAGTTTGGCAAGCAAGAAGGTCCCATCATCTTACCTTCTGTATTGCATTCAGCTCTCCCTATGGTTTGTGTGTATTTGTTCCTCAGGTCTCCAGTATAGGGAAATCCTTACGCACCCTGGGTTCTGCCTTCCTGAACCTCATGTGGCCTCATGAAATGATGAATGGAAAGTGGCTTCTGTACCCAATGGCAATCCAGCTGAAGGAAAAGGAGCAGTCTAATCGCAGCATGGAATGTACCCCTATGAAAGCCATCAATCCCCTAAAACTGGTAGGCAAGACCCCTGTGTGGGCTTTAGTTTTTACAATATAGAGAGAAAGGCACCTAACTGATCTCTTCATTTCACATCACTTGGTTCCCTCATTCTCAGAACACAGTGGCAAGAGCTGCAAGTACAGTACAGACGGATCATACGCCGAGTTCTGCTAGTCGGTGGTCTCTAACGTACCCTGAAAAGAAAAAGGACATCATTCTGGTAAAGAGCACTCTTTGTGGAATTGCATGTTCTAATGGAATAGAAACAACTGGGGCATCATGGCTTGTGGATATTTGAGTTTTTATTTGCTGCTCATTTGATGATTCATGACAGGTAACCCAATAATTAGTGCTGGGTTAATCAATTGGGAATTCTTCTAAGTCCTTAAAGAGTGTGTGTATAAAAGGTAGAATACTAGCATATAACATAAGGGACAGATTGGGATCTGGGTAGATAAAAGTGACAGTTTAAAGAGGACCCCTAGGAGGAGATTTACTAATCCACGAACGGTCCAAAAGCGTCCGAATGCGTTTTTTCGTAATGATCTGTATTTTTGCGACTTTTTCATTGCCGTCGCAACTTTTTTGTGTGTCCCACAATTTTTTTGTTGCCGTTGCGACTTTTTTGTATATTTTCCGCAACTTTTTCGTCGCCGTCGCGAAAAAATCCGATTGGTTTTTCCGCCGTTTACTATCGCTCACTATGAAAAAATCGCGCCGGCGACTAAATAGTCACGCAAAATACAATAAAGTCGTGACGGCGATGGAAAAGTCGCGACAAATACGAAAAATCGCGACGGCGACGAAAAAGTCGCCAAATTTTCGTTTCCAAACCGATTTTTTCCCTTTCAGGATTCGGATTTGTGCATTAGTAAATCTTCCCCCTAGTGTTTGTATCTCCCACCACAAATATTGCTCTTCGTGTATTTCATATATATATATATACCGTATATACTCGAGTATAAGCCGATTCGAATATAAGCCGAGGTACCTAATTTTACCTAAGAAAACTGGAAAAACTTATTGACTCAAGTATAAGCCTAGGGGAAATGCAGCCTCTACTGCTAAGTTTCAATAATCAAATTATTTAATAAAAGGATACTCATAAGTGCTTACATGACTACCATATTAATAAACACAAGGTATGGGCTGGAAAATGAGGTGCTTCAGATTAGACAAATGTAATAACACAAGAGATTTTCCATCTGGGGAGTAGGAGGCACAAGAACAACTGATTCTATGGAGACCATAAGGGGTTATTTACAAATGCAGCCGCATGTGCAGTCACACTAAAATGGACACAAATATTGGGTGTATATTAAAGTTACTTGAATATACACTCCTTGCACTTCTCTATAGTTAAGTGCCATTGCATCCATCCTGCCTCTTCTGATGAGTTGTGCCCAAGCATGTCTATTTACACTGGTGAACCCCCAAGTTACCATCACCCTAAATGGTAACTCTAGGACTGCCACTGCAAGTTGTGTCAAAAAGCAGTCTTGCACCAATAGAATTAACTCCCTTTTAGAGATGTGCATTGGAAGTAATGGAAGCCAAACTGTAAGTATGTTAGCCATAACTTGGCACCCAATTTGTGAGCACAAAATGTGTTCATTGTGAGGCATTAGGCACACCTCTCTCTTCACTCCTTAAAATTGTGCTTTTCACACTGAACTGCATTTGTAAATGACGTTTTAAATTACCTTTTATTTCTATAAAGAGGAGGCAAAGGTCTTTCTGCCACATCATCCTTATTACTAGAGCTCTTCCACTTCCATCTCCCTAACACGCTGGACTCCATGTGCGCCGAAAGTTTGAGCGGCGCATAACCATGGAAACCGTACGTTCTATGCATACGGTCTATGCAATCAGTGTTACACTGCTGAAAGCAGGCGCGCGTCCTCCACACCGGCAAACGACGAGCAAGCGCACGTCAAGGAGCGCAGAGCGTAAACTACCGTATATACTCGAGTATAAGTCGAGGGTGCCTTTTTCAGCACATTATTGGTACTGAAAATCTCGGCTTATACTCGAGTATATACGGTATGTATTCATATATAGGTATATGTAGTTAACTTTTTTTTTTAGGAAAATGTAATATAAATCCTACTACTACAGAGCATATTGGAATTATATATCTATGTATGCATTAAGTGGTGTTTATATTCTCTGTTTGAGTTCCTATAAGGAAACATAAGAAGTAAAACAGCAAAGGGCTTGGCTAAAAAAATATCTTGCCAAATAACTTCAGCCTTTAGCGCCAGGAATAGGGTTGCCACCTTATGCCTTTAATACTGGCCACATATTGAATCAGCATCCTGCATGGCTAATTAGCAATTCATTTAGATACATGCTGAAGACTAAACTGATTTATGTGCAGCCATGCAGCATGCATCTAAATTAATTGCAAACTAGCCATGCAGAATGTTGATTCAATATGTGGCCGGTATTAAAGGGGTGAGGTGGCAACCCTAGCTGGGTATTGGCTTTTTTTGTGGGATCTGAAGTGCAGGTATACAGGCAGCCCTCATTAGTACATATAACATAGGTGCTAACTTACCCCTGCTTTCTGTGCAGTGCAGCATACTGGGCTTGTTTGATTCTAAAGAAAATGCTAAGATTTACTTGAAATATATGTGCTCCAAATAAATACATTTCCCCCAAACATTAGATTTATGGGAATACTTCACTCCAGGTGTTAAGATTTGTCACAATAAGGTGAACATGAAATGTAGATAGCAAAGAATTGTGACAGGGTACAAAGATTGTGTCATAAATTCTGTGTCTCCATTCTGTTTCAGGATTGTTCTCGAGGTACTGCCCGCTGTGTCGTCTTCCAGTGCCCACTCTATAGCTTTGACCAGCAGGTGGTGCTAAAAGTCCATGGGCGTCTCTGGAACAGCAGTTTATTGGAGGTAAAATCCCTGTAGGGCTTTATCTTTCTTCCTGCTTCATGCATCTTTCTGTGGCACTTTGATGGTTACACTAAGTGGCAGGTTTATCAAAAATTGTTAAGACAACTCGATTTAATTCAGTTGTTAGCGTCAAGGACAAAAAGTAGTCATGACAGAGAGCATTTTATATATACAGTTACTATTTTATTAAAATATGTTTACAAATTGGTTAGAGTTTCGATTGGTGTCTATTGTGTCTAGATATCAAATCCCACAATCCCCTGCACTCATAATGTCAATAAGAAAAGGAACATCACAGTGCAATGCATTGTCAAAGCCGGATTTGTAATTACAGCACCCAGAGGCCGCCCCCATATTGATATTGTACATTTCTGATTGGGTGCAATGCCTTAATGACCTGGGGAAGATTTCTACAGTGTTCATAAATGAGCAATACAGCAACAATATAAGTAAAATCACATCTAATAAGTTTAGGCTGGTCAGTGTTATCCAAGTTAGGGGATGCTGATGCCTTTCTGAAAATTCTTTTATGAATTACATAATTTGCCATGTGTGGGTAAGAGCTGTGTTTCTATCGTTTCTCGAGCTAATGGTATGATGATGCAGTGGCCTTTTTCTTATGTACGTTTCTGATGCTTCTAAAATTGAAGGACCATACTAATGTAGGCAAGTCCTACTCTGCAGAGAAGAGTATAAAATATTTTTGCTTTACCATATGCCCTTTGTTGCCATGTTTTCTTCTCCAGGAATACCCATCTGTTAGTTCCTTGGAATTGGTTGTCAGAGCAAACATTACTGTAAAATCCTCTATCAAGAACCTGGTTCTGAGAGATGCCACCACACAGGTATCAACAGATTTCTCTTTATACTCCCACCTCTTCTGCTTTGAACTTGTAAACCTGACCCACCAACATATATTTCTTTATTTTCTGCCCATGATAAGTTATATCATAGATGAAAAATGATATGTCCCTCAAATTATTTCTTTTCTCCATATAAATCACCCCTAATTCTTACCTTATCCATAATAAGGCAAAACCAAATCTATGTCCAGTTTGCGTTTGCATCAGAGAGGGAAGAAATGAATGATCTACAAGTTAGGGGACAGAAGGGGGGACACCTATGTGCCTCAACCTGCCCTTGTTATGTTTTGTGTCACCACTGACAGTTTGGGTAAACCTCCTGAACTAATACATGTGAATCCTGCAGCATTCCCTGTAACCAAAATATATCCAAGTAAGCACAAACATATTCGGATATTAGCAGTTGCTTCTTGTAGCTGATCAGAAACAAGGTTAATAGTACAACTGGCTCTATTTTGGTGCTATTTTTTGTCCCCTTAGATTAATGTGATGCTGTATTCAGACTATGGAGTGGCTGCTCTTGGAGGCATACCCTGGTGGATTATCCTTATTGCAGTGCTGGCTGGAATACTGCTGCTCGCTCTTCTTGTTTTCATCTTATGGAAGGTAATGTATGGATCCTCATTAATAAACTGTTACATTGCTATATAAATATGGCTGAGTTACCAAATGGACTTTTCCTCTAATTACCATTTGTCTTCCATAATGTATTTTACCTTTTCCATTTATCTCTGGTTATGGCTTATACCTCTCCTCTCTTACACAACCAATGGTTTCTCTTTTCATCATGCTGTTTTATATCTCCTCTATATTTTCTCCTATTATTTTTGGGGGGTCGGCCTGCTTTGAATGTTGAGTCACTGTTTTATCACCTAACAAATGTATTTCCCATTTTTTTCCCCCACTGCAACATTGGTTTCCATGTTAGTCCTTGACATCTGTTATATTATTGCCTCAAACTTGTTTTTGTATCTCACTCTATATACCCAGTTATAGGATATCATGAAACACAAACCCTTGCAGAAGTCACATTCAGTAAAGAGGAGGATATAAATAGCATGGATAATCAATAGGGGCTTTAGGTAGGAAAGAAATGAAATTAAAAGCATCAGCCAGGAATGCTTACAAGATTAATGGGACAATAAAAGAAATAAAAAGGGGGAAATGAGAAGAAAAAACAAAATTAAATAAAGGGGGGAAGAAAAAAAGCCAAATATAATAATTTAACAGCCAACAGAGAAGGAAAAAAGTTTCCATAAAACACAGATTACTATTAGTAGTTTAATTGTTAGTTAGTAGTAATTAGTATAATGTCACTAGGGATGCACCAAATCTACTATTTTGTGAAAATACTATTTTATAGTCGAAAGAAATCCAAATCCTCTTTTGCATATGCAAATTAGGCTACAAAAAGGCGTGTATGTGACGAAAAATCCTGTGATTTGAAGGATTCGATTCCGTTGGGCCAGTCACTTGGATTCGGCCAAACCCAAACCCTGCTGAAAAAGGCCGAATCTTGGCTAAATCCCAAACTAAATCCTGGATTCGGTGCATCCCTAATAGTCACAGGCAGACCAACGACACATGGGGTTTAAAGGGGAAATTAAAGTTACACTTTCTGTAGCTCAGTTGACCCCAGGACTTGGTTGTACTGACAGACACATTTTTTAGAAAGGGTTGGATGCCTTTTTAGTAAGTGTACCAGTATAAAACCTTAGTGCCCAGGGTTGATGTAGTGACTGGTCTGAGTGACATTGGGGAGTGAAGAAGGAACTTTCCTTTGCACTTTTTTCCTTCCAGCAAAATGTCTGTTTCTGAACACATTTCAGCCATTCAGTGAGCATTTACCTATGTACCTACTGATGTTCTTCTGTGAGTTAGAAGTGGCATGCATACATAGCACAATTTCACAACTTTTCTCGACTTCCAGTGTGGTTTCTTCAAGAGGAGCACAGCACAGGCCAAGTACACTACAAACTACTACCGGGCTCACCTGGGGGTACAGCCCTCCGAGGCAGCAGACAGGCAGGCAGAGGATGAGGCCTAGCTGGTAACACCAGCACGTGTGTTGTTTAAGCTACATACTAATAGTCTTATGTTTTTATTAAAGGGGTAGTAAAAGGTCATTCACCTTTAAGTTAACTTCCAGCGACTGGATAGATTGTGTTACCTTCAATACAAATTCAGTTTGTAAATCAAAGGAAGAACTAAGCTCCCCACCCTCTGTTTTTAACCAATATCCCCCTCCACATACAACAAGTCCCCTTCCCTAACTGCATATCTAGCTATGTGGAGGCCCCTACACTGGCCGTGCCATGTCTGGGTGCTGCCTCCCTAGCACAGTGAGCCAACCAGGTACATGCACAGTGGGATTATGAACTCCTGGGAGACAGACACTTGATGCAGCTGCAGCGCTGCGATTGAGGATACAAAATTAACTCCAATTTAAAATTATCTTAGAATTTCCTTGTTTACATCATACTAGAAGTTAATTTTAAGGTGAACTGAATTACCCTTCAAGTGGTTTTGCTTAACCCGATATTGTAATATGATTGGTGGCACACAATATATTGCATGGTCAGACTATATGAGAAGAACTAAGGCCTGTTACCATACTAGCATTCATTAACAGCAAACAGGTGAGACAGTGTGGCATGTTTATATTCTCTGCAGTCTGTGCAAATATAATATATCATATAAAGGATATGTGAACTAAAAGCCTGCACTATTGAAAACCTAAAGGGATATTTGTTTGGTATTTGTGTCTTTTTTGATGTGCAGTGTTATTCTGTCATTTCTATGTGGTCATTTTGGCTAACTGGCTAGTGTTGGCTGAAAATGAATTTCCTGAAAAAAGATCTCGCTCTGCTCGATAGGATCTGTGGAAGGAATGCAGCAGTAGTGTTTACAGTTCCATCTTGTATATTGCACAGTAAATATATATTAGTGCGCATAAATATGTTATAACATCATAGGCTTATTTATTAAATGATTCAAGTGTAAGTCCTGCATCCACTAATAAGTAATAATAAACCTTCTGCTCTGGCTTGTGTGGGCATCTGTCAGCTATTTCTATGCTTCTTTGTCTTACTTCCACCATCATTTTCCAGTACTGTGCATAAAAAAATATATATATATACATACATATATTTATTTGTATATATAAAATAGTCCATAGGGTGCACACCATTTGCAGTAACAAAACCTGGGTGTTAGTACCAAAAAAAAAAATGTACTGGAACAAGAATTAAAGAATCCTAGGAGTGCTGCCCTTGTTCCAGTGTATTTATATACTGTATATATATATATTTATTATTTTTTTTTAATATTTGTTGCTATGCTTTAGGACTTCTTTATTTTATTTCCACATCCTCCTCACATTTCTTATTTCTTCCTAGTGTGGCTTTTTCAAGAGGAAACGCCTTCAAGAAGAGAAGCTGCCACAGCACCATGCCGTGAAGATCCCAAGGGAAGAGAGACCAATGGTGCGGGAGGAGAAGACAGGGACCATTAAGAAAAAAGACTGGGTGACAAACTGGAGTGAAGATGGCACAGTGCAGAACTCCTCATAACCTTCCCTGCACTCCCCCCCCACCCCCCTTCCCACAGACTCTCTGATTCTTTCTATGAACTTGGGGCAAGATGGCTGAATCCCTCTAATTTTGGAGGTGTTTCCTATAGTTTATTTTATTGCTGTTTTGTATATAAAGAAGTTACTGTAACCGGAAACGTTTCATCCTCAGCCTGTGCTCTGGCGCTTAACCCCTTCAGCTTCAGGGGGCCACTGCTGTGGCATCGGCACATTACAGGGGTTGGAGTGAATTGGCTTCTGAGCAAAAGACAATATTTCAAAACATATCCTCTTTTGTTGGATTTCACAAAAACCAAAAGCACTGAGGCTTATTCAAGATGGCACCAAAAAACGGCTCCACTAGAAATAGTGAGTACAGTCTAAGGCGACTAATAATGAATAGAGGAGATACATTTCAGAGGTGAATTCAGAGGCAACTGGAGAACCATCCAATTCACATCCAGCAAGGAATTCAAATGACTTATTGACAAACTATTCTTTGGACCTCAGCAAGTGTTCCAAACCTTGACAGCCATGGTGCTGAATTAAGAATCCAGGGAGTCATTTTTGTTCCTCCTACAGTGATCTTCAGCTTTGATCACCTATAGCTGGCCAATTAAAAAGAAAGAATATTGCATTATAGGGAGCCACTGGGACACCATTGTGAATGAGGCAAGGTACATTTACTGCTGGAAGATGCACCCCCTTAGTTTTAAGTCAGTGCACAAACTGCATGCAGGGCTCAGCTTTGTGCTTTCTGTCAGTTGTTGTATAATAATTATGGGAAGTTCGTTTCCACATATGAACAGCTCTGCTCTGCTCATTGTAATTGCCCCATGTTTCTTTTTCTATGAAATCACTTGCCTTAGTGAATGACCACTTTGAAAACCTTAAAAACCCACAATGCAATGTTCCCTTAATGAGCAAACAGTGGCCTTGTTTCCAAAGAAAGTGCATTTATTTATAATGATTTTTTTTTGTTTCTTCTGCAATAAAGGCACCAGGGCCTCTATTTTAATTATTTTAAAGCCTTTTATTATTGAAAAAAATGTGTCTTTCAACAAGTGTTTTTGGGATCCAGAATGCATCTGGAATGTGCACATTCACATAATACTTGGTAGTTCCATAGGCTCTAAGCACTTCCTCACTCAAAGGCTGATTATACTGTGTGGGTAGAATAAGTGTAGGGGTTGGGGCAAAGATAAGTAACTACTACCCTTTGTGCCACGCAGAATGGGACAATCTCGCCCCCTAGGCCTAGCATTTATTCTGATTTAATTGCTTAGAGAACAAAGTCACTTCTACTTTATATGTGTTAGGAGTGATTATAGTTAGATGTTTAGGGGCAGGTTACATTGAGAAATATTGTTGGATACTGGTATGCAAAAGGCTAAAAGTACTTTCACTAATGCAAGGATCTTGACTGGTAAAATATTCAAGCTTCAGTTAATGGAAATGGAAGAGCAATATAATGTTATTGGCATTACTGATACGTGGTTGAATGAGTCACATAACTGGGCTTTACCATGCTTTAAATGGGTTTATGTTGGTATGTTACATAGTAACACAGTAAGTTAGGCTGAAAACGCCCATCACGTTCAACCATAATGCCTATATATAACCTGCCTAACTGCTAGTTGATCCAGAGGAAGGGAAAAAAGCCATCTGAAGCCTCTCTAATTTCCCTCAGAGGGGAAAAATTCCTTCCTGACTCCAAGATGGCAATCGGACCAGTCCCTGGATCAACTTGTACTAAGAGCTATCTCCCATAACCCTGTATTCCCTCACTTGTACTGAGAGCAGTCTCCCCTACCCCTGTATTCCCTCACTTGTACTGAGAGCTATCTCCCCTACCCCTGTATTCCCTCACTTGTACTGAGAGCTATCTCCCCTACCCCTGTATTCCCTCACTTGTACTGAGAGCTATCTCCCCTACCCCTGTATTCCCTCACTTGTACTGAGAGCTATCCCCCCTACCCCTGTATTCCCTCACTTGTACTGAGAGCTATCTCCCCTACCCCTGTATTCCCTCACTTGTACTGAGAGCTATCTCCCATACCCCTGTATTCCCTCACTTGTACTGAGAGCTATCTCCCCTACCCCTGTATTCCCTCACTTGTACTGAGAGCTATCCCCCCTACCCCTGTATTCCCTCACTTGTACTGAGAGCTATCTCCCCTACCCCTGTATTCCCTCACTTGTACTGAGAGCTATCTCCCTACCCCTGTATTCCCTCACTTGTACTGAGAGCTATCTCCCATACCCCTGTATTCCCTCACTTGTACTGAGAGCTATCTCCCCTACCCCTGTATTCCCTCACTTGTACTGAGAGCTATCTCCCATACCCCTGTATTCCCTCACTTGTACTGAGAGATATCTCCCATACCCCTGTATTCCCTCACTTGTACTGAGAGCTATCTCCCCTACCCCTGTATTCCCTCACTTGTACTGAGAGCTATCTCCCCTACCCCTGTATTCCCTCACTTGTACTGAGAGCTATCTCCCCTACCCCTGTATTCCCTCACTTGTACTGAGAGCTATCTCCCCTACCCCTGTATTCCCTCACTTGTACTGAGAGCTATCTCCCCTACCCCTGTATTCCCTCACTTGTACTGAGAGCTATCTCCCATAACCCTGTATTCCCTCACTTGTACTGAGAGCTATCTCCCATAACCCTGTATTCCCTCACTTGTACTGAGAGCTATCTCCCATAACCCTGTATTCCCTCACTTGTACTGAGAGCTATCTCCCATAACCCTGTATTCCCTCACTTGTACTGAGAGCTATCTCCCATACTCCTGTATTCCCTCACTTGTACTGAGAGCTATCTCCCCTACCCCTGTATTCCCTCACTTGTACTGAGAGCTATCTCCCCTACCCCTGTATTCCCTCACTTGTACTGAGAGCTATCTCCCATACCCCTGTATTCCCTCACTTGTACTGAGAGCTATCTCCCATACCCCTGTATTCCCTCACTTGTACTAAGAGCTATCTCCCCTACCCCTGTATTCCCTCACTTGTACTGAGAGCTATCTCCCATACCCCTGTATTCCCTCACTTGTACTGAGAGCTATCTCCCATACCCCTGTATTCCCTCACTTGTACTGAGAGCTATCTCCCCTACCCCTGTATTCCCTCACTTGTACTGAGAGCTATCTCCCATACCCCTGTATTCCCTCACTTGTACTGAGAGCTATCTCCCATACCCCTGTATTCCCTCACTTGTACTGAGAGCTATCTCCCCTACCCCTGTATTCCCTCACTTGTACTGAGAGCTATCCCCCCTACCCCTGTATTCCCTCACTTGTACTGAGAGCTATCTCCCCTACCCCTGTATTCCCTCACTTGTACTGAGAGCTATCTCCCCTACCCCTGTATTCCCTCACTTGTACTGAGAGCTATCTCCCCTACCCCTGTATTCCCTCACTTGTACTGAGAGCTATCTCCCATACCCCTGTATTCCCTCACTTGTACTGAGAGCTATCTCCCATACTCCTGTATTCCCTCACTTGTACTGAGAGCTATCTCCCCTACCCCTGTATTCCCTCACTTGTACTGAGAGCTATCTCCCCTACCCCTGTATTCCCTCACTTGTACTGAGAGTTATCTCCCCTACCCCTGTATTCCCTCACTTGTACTGAGAGCTATCCCCCCTACCCCTCTATTCCCTCACTTGTACTGAGAGCTATCTCCCCTACCCCTGTATTCCCTCACTTGTACTGAGAGCTATCTCCCATACCCCTGTATTCCCTCACTTGTACTGAGAGCTATCTCCCATAACCCTGTATTCCCTCACTTGTACTGAGAGCTATCTCCCCTACCCCTGTATTCCCTCACTTGTACTGAGAGTTATCTCCCCTACCCCTGTATTCCCTCACTTGTACTGAGAGCTATCTCCCCTACCCCTCTATTCCCTCACTTGTACTGAGAGCTATCTCCCCTACCCCTGTATTCCCTCACTTGTACTGAGAGTTATCTCCCCTACCCCTGTATTCCCTCACTTGTACTGAGAGCTATCTCCCCTACCCCTGTATTCCCTCACTTGTACTGAGAGCTATCTCCCCTACCCCTGTATTCCCTCACTTGTACTGAGAGTTATCTCCCCTACCCCTGTATTCCCTCACTTGTACTGAGAGCTATCCCCCCTACCCCTCTATTCCCTCACTTGTACTGAGAGCTATCTCCCCTACCCCTGTATTCCCTCACTTGTACTGAGAGCTATCTCCCATACCCCTGTATTCCCTCACTTGTACTGAGAGCTATCTCCCATAACCCTGTATTCCCTCACTTGTACTGAGAGCTATCTCCCCTACCCCTGTATTCCCTCACTTGTACTGAGAGCTATCTCCCCTACCCCTGTATTCCCTCACTTGTACTGAGAGCTATCTCCCCTACCCCTGTATTCCCTCACTTGTACTGAGAGCTATCTCCCATACCCCTGTATTCCCTCACCTGTAATGAGAGCTATCTCCCATACCCCTGTATTCCCTCACTTGTACTGAGATATCTCCCCTACCCCTGTATTCCCTCACTTGTACTGAGAGCTATCTCCCATACCCCTGTATTCCCTCACTTGTACTGAGAGCTATCTCTCATACCCCTGTATTCCCTCACTTGTACTAAGAGCTATCTCCCATACTCCTGTATTCCCTCACTTGTACTGAGAGCTATCTCCCCTACCCCTGTATTCCCTCACTTGTACTGAGAGCTATCTCCCCTACCCCTGTATTCCCTCACTTGTACTGAGAGCTATCTCCCCTACCCCTGTATTCCCTCACTTGTACTGAGAGCTATCTCCCCTACCCCTGTCTTCCCTCACTTGTACTGAGAGCTATCTCCCCTACCCCTGTATTCCCTCACTTGTACTGAGAGCTATCTCCCATACCCCTGTATTCCCTCACCTGTAATGAGAGCTATCTCCCATACCCCTGTATTCCCTCACTTGTACTGAGAGCTATCTCCCCTACCCCTGTATTCCCTCACTTGTACTGAGAGCTATCTCCCATACCCCTGTATTCCCTCACTTGTACTGAGAGCTATCCCCCCTACCCCTGTATTCCTTCACTTGTACTGAGAGCTATCTCCCCTACCCTGTATTCCCTCACTTGTACTGAGAGCTATCTCCCCTACCCCTGTATTCCCTCACTTGTACTGAGAGCTATCTCCCCTACCCCTGTATTCCCTCACTTGTACTGAGAGCTATCTCCCATACCCCTGTATTCCCTCACTTGTACTGAGAGCTATCTCCCATACTCCTGTATTCCCTCACTTGTACTGAGAGCTATCTCCCCTACCCCTGTATTCCCTCACTTGTACTGAGAGCTATCTCCCTACCCTGTATTCCCTCACTTGTACTGAGAGCTATCTCCCCTACCCCTGTATTCCCTCACTTGTACTGAGAGCTATCTCCCCTACCCCTGTATTCCCTCACTTGTACTGAGAGCTATCTCCCTACCCTGTATTCCCTCACTTGTACTGAGAGCTATCTCCCATACCCCTGTATTCCCTCACTTGTACTAAGAGCTATCTCCCCTACCCCTGTATTCCCTCACTTGTACTGAGAGCTATCTCCCATACCCCTGTATTCCCTCACTTGTACTGAGAGCTATCTCCCATAACCCTGTATTCCCTCACTTGTACTGAGAGCTATCTCCCCTACCCCTGTATTCCCTCACTTGTACTGAGAGCTATCTCCCATAACCCTGTATTCACTAAGAGCTATCTCCCCTACCCCTGTATTCCCTCACTTGTACTGAGAGCTATCTCCCCTACCCCTGTATTCCCTCACTTGTACTGAGAGCTATCTCCCCTACCCCTGTATTCCCTCACTTGTACTGAGAGCTATCTCCCATACCCTGTATTCCCTCACCTGTAATGAGAGCTATCTCCCATACCCCTGTATTCCCTCACTTGTACTGAGAGCTATCTCCCCTACCCCTGTATTCCCTCACTTGTACTGAGAGTTATCTCCCCTACCCCTGTATTCCCTCACTTGTACTGAGAGCTATCTCCCCTACCCCTCTATTCCCTCACTTGTACTGAGAGCTTATCCCCCCTACCCCTCTATTCCCTCACTTGTACTGAGAGCTATCTCCCCTACCCCTGTATTCCCTCACTTGTACTGAGAGCTATCTCCCATACCCCTGTATTCCCTCACTTGTACTGAGAGCTATCTCCCATAACCCTGTATTCCCTCACTTGTACTGAGAGCTATCTCCCCTACCCCTGTATTCCCTCACTTGTACTGAGAGCTATCTCCCCTACCCCTGTATTCCCTCACTTGTACTGAGAGCTATCTCCCCTACCCCTGTATTCCCTCACTTGTACTGAGAGCTATCTCCCATACCCCTGTATTCCCTCACCTGTAATGAGAGCTATCTCCCATACCCCTGTATTCCCTCACTTGTACTGAGATATCTCCCCTACCCCTGTATTCCCTCACTTGTACTGAGAGCTATCTCCCATACCCCTGTATTCCCTCACTTGTACTGAGAGCTATCTCTCATACCCCTGTATTCCCTCACTTGTACTAAGAGCTATCTCCCATACTCCTGTATTCCCTCACTTGTACTGAGAGCTATCTCCCCTACCCCTGTATTCCCTCACTTGTACTGAGAGCTATCTCCCCTACCCCTGTATTCCCTCACTTGTACTGAGAGCTATCTCCCCTACCCCTGTATTCCCTCACTTGTACTGAGAGCTATCTCCCCTACCCCTGTCTTCCCTCACTTGTACTGAGAGCTATCTCCCCTACCCCTGTATTCCCTCACTTGTACTGAGAGCTATCTCCCATACCCCTGTATTCCCTCACCTGTAATGAGAGCTATCTCCCATACCCCTGTATTCCCTCACTTGTACTGAGAGCTATCTCCCCTACCCCTGTATTCCCTCACTTGTACTGAGAGCTATCTCCCATACCCCTGTATTCCCTCACTTGTACTGAGAGCTATCCCCCCTACCCCTGTATTCCTTCACTTGTACTGAGAGCTATCTCCCCTACCCCTGTATTCCCTCACTTGTACTGAGAGCTATCTCCCCTACCCCTGTATTCCCTCACTTGTACTGAGAGCTATCTCCCCTACCCCTGTATTCCCTCACTTGTACTGAGAGCTATCTCCCATACCCCTGTATTCCCTCACTTGTACTGAGAGCTATCTCCCATACTCCTGTATTCCCTCACTTGTACTGAGAGCTATCTCCCCTACCCCTGTATTCCCTCACTTGTACTGAGAGCTATCTCCCCTACCCCTGTATTCCCTCACTTGTACTGAGAGCTATCTCCCCTACCCCTGTATTCCCTCACTTGTACTGAGAGCTATCTCCCCTACCCCTGTATTCCCTCACTTGTACTGAGAGCTATCTCCCATACCCCTGTATTCCCTCACTTGTACTAAGAGCTATCTCCCCTACCCCTGTATTCCCTCACTTGTACTGAGAGCTATCTCCCATACCCCTGTATTCCCTCACTTATACTGAGAGCTATCTCCCATAACCCTGTATTCCCTCACTTGTACTGAGAGCTATCTCCCCTACCCCTGTATTCCCTCACTTGTACTGAGAGCTATCTCCCATAACCCTGTATTCACTAAGAGCTATCTCCCCTACCCCTGTATTCCCTCACTTGTACTGAGAGCTATCTCCCCTACCCCTGTATTCCCTCACTTGTACTGAGAGCTATCTCCCCTACCCCTGTATTCCCTCACTTGTACTGAGAGCTATCTCCCATACCCCTGTATTCCCTCACCTGTAATGAGAGCTATCTCCCATACCCCTGTATTCCCTCACTTGTACTGAGAGCTATCTCTCATACCCCTGTATTCCCTCACTTGTACTAAGAGCTATCTCCCATAACCCTGTATTCCCTCACTTGTACTGAGAGCTATCTCCCCTACCCCTGTATTCCCTCACTTGTACTGAGAGCTATCTCCCATACCCCTGTATTCCCTCACTTGTACTGAGAGCTATCTCCCATAACCCTGTATTCCCTCACTTGTACTGAGAGCTATCTCCCATAACCCTGTATTCCCTCACTTGTACTGAGAGCTATCTCCCATACCCCTGTATTCCCTCACTTGTACTGAGAGCTATCTCCCATAACCCTGTATTCCCTCACTTGTACTGAGAGCTATCTCCCCTACCCCTGTATTCCCTCACTTGTACTGAGAGCTATCTCCCCTTCCCCTGTATTCCCTCACTTGTACTGAGAGCTATCTCCCATAACCCTGTATTCCCTCACTTGTACTGAGAGCTATCTCCCCTATCCCTGTATTCCCTCACTTGTACTGAGAGCTATCTCCCCTACCCCTGTATTCCCTCACTTATACTGAGAGCTATCTCCCATACCCCTGTATTCCCTCACTTGTACTGAGAGCTATCTCTCATACCCCTGTATTCCCTCACTTGTACTGTGAGCTATCTCCCATACCCCTGTATTCCCTCACTTGTACTGAGAGCTATCTCCCATAACCCTGTATTCCCTCACTTGTACTGAGAGCTATCTCCCATACCCCTGTATTCCCTCACTTGTACTGAGAGCTATCTCCCATAACCCTGTATTCCCTCACTTGTACTGAGAGCTATCTCCCATACCCCTGTATTCCCTCACTTGTACTGAGAGCTATCTCCCCTACCCCTGTATTCCCTCACTTGTACTGAGAGCTATCTCCCATACCCCTGTATTCCCTCACTTGTACTGAGAGCTATCTCCCATAACCCTGTATTCCCTCACTTGTACTGAGAGCTATCTCCCATACCCCTGTATTCCCTCACTTGTACTGAGAGCTATCTCCCCTACCCCTGTATTCCCTCACTTGTACTGAGAGCTATCTCCCATAACCCTGTATTCCCTCACTTGTACTGAGAGCTATCTCCCATAACCCTGTATTCCCTCACTTGTACTGAGAGCTATCTCCCAAAACCCTGTATTCCCTCACTTGTACTGAGAGCTATCTCCCATAACCCTGTATTCACTAAGAGCTATCTCCCCTACCCCTGTATTCCCTCACTTGTACTGAGAGCTATCTCCCCTACCCCTGTATTCCCTCACTTGTACTGAGAACTATCTCCCATAACCCTGTATTCCCTCACTTGTACTGAGAGCTATCTCCCATAACCCTGCATTCCCTCACTTGTACTAAGAGCTATCTCCCATAACCCTGCATTCCCTCACTTGTACTAAGAGCTATCTCCCATACCCCTGTATTCCCTCACTTGTACTAAGAGCTATCTCCCATACCCCTGTATTCCCTCACTTGTACTGAGAGCTATCTCCCATACCCCTGTATTCCCTCACTTGTACTGAGAGCTATCTCCCCTACCCCTGTATTCCCTCACTTGTACTGAGAGCTATCTCCCATACCCCTGTATTCCCTCACTTGTACTGAGAGCTATCTCCCCTACCCCTGTATTCCCTCACTTGTACTGAGAGCTATCTCCCATACCCCTGTATTCTCTCACTTGTACTGAGAGCTATCTCCCATACCCCTGTATTCCCTCACTTGTACTGAGAGCTATCTCCCCTACCCCTGTATTCCCTCACTTGTACTGAGAGCTATCTCCCATAACCCTGTATTCCCTCACTTGTACTGAGAGCTATCTCCCATACCCCTGTATTCCCTCACTTGTACTGAGAGCTATCTCCCCTACCCCTGTATTCCCTCACTTGTACTGAGAGCTATCTCCCATAACCCTGTATTCACTAAGAGCTATCTCCCCTACCCCTGTATTCCCTCACTTGTACTGAGAGCTATCTCCCCTACCCCTGTATTCCCTCACTTGTACTGAGAGCTATCTCCCCTACCCCTGTATTCCCTCACTTGTACTGAGAGCTATCTCCCATACCCCTGTATTCCCTCACCTGTAATGAGAGCTATCTCCCATACCCCTGTATTCCCTCACTTGTACTGAGAGCTATCTCTCATACCCCTGTATTCCCTCACTTGTACTGAGAGCTATCTCCCCTACCCCTGTATTCCCTCACTTGTACTGAGAGCTATCTCCCATACCCCTGTATTCCCTCACTTGTACTGAGAGCTATCTCCCATAACCCTGTATTCCCTCACTTGTACTGAGAGCTATCTCCCATAACCCTGTATTCCCTCACTTGTACTGAGAGCTATCTCCCCTACCCCTGTATTCCCTCACTTGTACTGAGAGCTATCTCCCATACCCCTGTATTCCCTCACTTGTACTGAGAGCTATCTCCCCTACCCCTGTATTCCCTCACTTGTACTGAGAGCTATCTCCCCTTCCCCTGTATTCCCTCACTTGTACTGAGAGCTATCTCCCATAACCCTGTATTCCCTCACTTGTACTGAGAGCTATCTCCCCTACCCCTGTATTCCCTCACTTATACTGAGAGCTATCTCCCATACCCCTGTATTCCCTCACTTGTACTGAGAGCTATCTCCCATAACCCTGTATTCCCTCACTTGTACTGAGAGCTATCTCCCATAACCCTGTATTCCCTCACTTGTACTGAGAGCTATCTCCCATAACCCTGTATTCACTAAGAGCTATCTCCCCTACCCCTGTATTCCCTCACTTGTACTGAGAGCTATCTCCCCTACCCCTGTATTCCCTCACTTGTACTGAGAGCTATCTCCCATAACCCTGTATTCCCTCACTTGTACTGAGAGCTATCTCCCATAACCCTGCATTCCCTCACTTGTACTAAGAGCTATCTCCCATAACCCTGCATTCCCTCACTTGTACTAAGAGCTATCTCCCATACCCCTGTATTCCCTCACTTGTACTAAGAGCTATCTCCCATACCCCTGTATTCCCTCACTTGTACTGAGAGCTATCTCCCATACCCCTGTATTCCCTCACTTGTACTGAGAGCTATCTCCCCTACCCCTGTATTCCCTCACTTGTACTGAGAGCTATCTCCCATACCCCTGTATTCCCTCACTTGTACTGAGAGCTATCTCCCCTACCCCTGTATTCCCTCACTTGTACTGAGAGCTATCTCCCATACCCCTGTATTCTCTCACTTGTACTGAGAGCTATCTCCCATACCCCTGTATTCCCTCACTTGTACTGAGAGCTATCTCCCCTACCCCTGTATTCCCTCACTTGTACTGAAAGCTATCTCCCATAACCCTGTATTCCCTCACTTGTACTGAGAGCTATCTCCCATACCCCTGTATTCCCTCACTTGTACTGAGAGCTGTCTTCCCTACCCCTGTATTCCCTCACTTGTACTGAGAGCTATCTCCCATAACCCTGTATTCCCTCACTTGTACTAAGAGCTATCTCCCATACCCCTGTATTCCCTCACTTGTACTGAGAGCAATCTCCCATAACCCTGTATTCCCTCACTTGTACTGAGAGCTATCTCCCATACCCCTGTATTCCCTCACTTGTACTATGAGCTATCTCCCATACCCCTGTATTCCCTCACTTGTACTGAGAGCTATCTCCCATAACCCTGTATTCCCTCACTTGTACTGAGAGCTATCTCCCATACCCCTGTATTCCCTCACTTGTACTGAGAGCTATCTCCCCTACCCCTGTATTCCCTCACTTGTACTGAGAGCTATCTTTCATAACCCTGTATTCCCTCACCTGTACTGAGAGCTATCTCCCATAACCCTGTATTCCCTCACTTGTACTGAGAGCTATCTCCCCTACCCCTTTATTCCCTCACTTGTACTGAGAGCTATCTCCCATACCCCTGTATTCCCTCACTTGTACTGAGAGCTATCTCCCCTACCCCTGTATTCCCTCACTTGTACTGAGAGCTATCTCCCCTACCCCTTTATTCCCTCACTTGTACTGAGAGCTATCTCCCATATCCCTGTATTCCCTCACTTGTACTGAGAGCTATCTCCCATATCCCTGTATTCCCTCACTTGTACTGAGAGCTATCTCCCCTACCCCTGTATTCCCTCACTTGTACTGAGAGCTATCTCCCATATCCCTGTATTCCCTCACTTGTACTGAGAGCTATCTCCCCTACCCCTGTATTCCCTCACTTGTACTGAGAGCTATCTCCCCTACCCCTTTATTCCCTCACTTGTACTGAGAGCTATCTCCCATATCCCTGTATTCCCTCACATGTACTGAGAGCTATCTCCCCTACCCCTGTATTCCCTCACTTGTACTGAGAGCTATCTCCCCTACCCCTTTATTCCCTCACTTGTACTGAGAGCTATCTCCCATATCCCTGTATTCCCTCACATGTACTGAGAGCTATCTCCCCTACCCCTGTATTCCCTTACTTGTACTGAGAGCTATCTCCCCTACCCCTGTATTCCCTTACTTGTACTGAGAGCTATCTTTCATACCCCTGTATTCCCTCACTTGTACTGAGAGCTATCTCCCCTACCCCTGTATTCCCTCACTTGTACTGAGAGCTATCTTTCATAACCCTGTATTCCCTCACTTGTACTAAGAGCTATCTCCCATACCCCTGTATTCCCTCACTTGTACTGAGAGCTATCTCCCCTACCCCTGTATTCCCTCACTTGTACTAAGAGCTATCTCCCATACCCCTGTATTCCCTCACTTGTACTGAGAGCTATCTCCCATACCCCTGTATTCCCTCACTTGTACTGAGAGCTATCTCCCATACCCCTGTATTCCCTCACTTGTACTAAGAGCTATCTCCCATAACCCTGTATTTCCTCACTTGCTAAAAAGCCATTTAACCCCTTCTTGATGTATCAGCCAGTACAACTGGTTCAGGTAGAGAATTCCACAACTTCACAGCTCTCACTGTATAAAAACTTTCTGAATATTAAGATGGAACCTTCTTTCTTCTAATCGGAATGGAATTAAAGATGGTAAATAAAGCATTAGAGAGATTATTATTTACACATTACAATTAGAACATCTGGGAAATAATAACCATGATTTCCCAGATGTTCTATTACTGGGTCAGCAAAATCACTAAAAAAAGAAAAAATTTAGATTACTCCAGGATCATTACTTCAGTGCAGATACTGGAGCTATACTCTCTCAGCTATAAACCCAGAACAGAAATTGTTGTCCATTAATATATTAAAGGGAAACTACACCCAAATAATTACAAATTGTGTTTTTTTTTCTTTCATAAAACCTTTCAGTTATCTAAAATGTATTATAAATGTAAATGCTAATGAAAGCAGTATCCCTGCTGTTCCCTGCTCTGCTTGCCTGACTACAGAATTTTGCCAAGGCTTTTGATATAGCATCACATAAATGTTTGCAGAGAGATGTTGATCTTGGCGGTACTGTTTGTACAGTGTTTTATATTTCCATATTTGTAATGTATTCATGAATGTGACGGAGGAGAGCACTGAATACATTATATCTGTTTTCTGATAACACAAAGCTAAACCGAACAATTGAAATAATGCAGGATGTGATGCCCTTGCTGGGGGTAAACTGACAGTCTGGGGCACTAAGTGCCAGGTGAGATTCATTTATTCGTTAATAAATCTAAGATTATGCACTTTTAAAAACATGAGAATAAGATGCAAAAATTCATGATGGAAAAGGACTAAAGGTCCCCATACACGGGCAGATCCACTCGCTTGGCGATGTCACCAAGCAAGCGGATATTCTCCCAATTATAATGACGGGCATAGGCAAAGTCAGTCTGGGGACCGCATCAACAAGCAGATGCGGTCCCCGATCCGACTAAATTTCTAACTTGCCCAAACGAGATCTGGCCGATTTCAGGCCAGATATCGGTTGGGCAGGCCCGCCGGAAGTGCCCATACACGGGCCGATTAGCTGCTGAATCGGTCCAAGGGACTGATATGGGCAGCTACTATCGGACCGTGTATGGGGACCTTTAGAGTACTTAGCTGTAGCAAGCAGCAAATGCAAGGACCAGTGAATTGTTGTGTATTTAAAGAGGGTTGACTCAAGGGAGAAGCTAGTGATCCTCCCCTTTTACAAGGCACTGGCAAAGCCCCATCTAGAATATGTAACACCGCTTTGGTCTCCAGCGCTCAAAAGCAATGCTTTTGAAACAGAGAAAGTCTATAGGAGATCGGCTAAGCTTGAAAGGGTAAGGAAGGGCTCAGGAAAGGTTGGCCAAGCCGGGATAATTTTAATTGGAAAGGATGTATTTGTGGGGATCAGGATATGAGAATATAAGATAAAAGATTGACAAATTTAAATATATAAAGAGCAATAAAACAAACGCAGTGCTGCCAGTAAACACTTGCCTTGAGATTAGAAGGAAGAAGGTTTGAAGCGAAACTGTAAGAGAGAGCTGTGAGGTTGTGGAATTCTCCCTCTGAGGCACTTTATGCACTTCCTCTCAATCAGCTAACACGTTAGGCAGGATATTACTGGGGTAAACGTTTGAACTTTATAGATATGCATTGTTTTAGCCTCAACTGCTATGAAAGCACATTTTTTTGTGGCCATTATATAAGATTCTTGTTCGGGCACCTGTTTTAAAATGGAATATAATACTTCAAAAAGTCCTGCCCGCATTGCACAGAGGATGCTGCTATATATTGCTCATTGCTATGTTTATAATGTAGCAACTAGCACAAAGTACTCACCACCTGCTCAGCCCATAATGGGATGAATTGAAGGCTTATAACACCTTAAAGGGGACGAGTCACCCTAAGAAATAATTGCAAATCATATTTTAGCAAAACGAGCTTTAATTACACCATAAAAATATATTTAAATGTGGTTTGCTTTACTGTTTTGGAATCCACAGTTAGAGCATACAGGCCGGTGCCATTTTGTGGAAACTATTATCAAGGCAAGCTTTGCGTCATCCCAAAATCTCATGTATGTGCCAGAAATGAGGACTGATGCCCATGCACGGGCTGCACAATTATAGATGGTGGGGAGGGCAAAGAGGGCAGTGACATCGAGGAAGTGCAGAAAGGGGAAAGTGATTGCAGGGCCTCAGGCGTAAAGAGGTCTTATGTTTAATTTCAAAGGACTTTTGATATACTGCTTATTATTTCACCCAGACATAATAAGCTGTATATCAAAAGTTCTTTTAATTTTTTATTAATAATAACTTTTAGTGCATTAGTGCATATACTATCATTGGTGCGCTCTGTCTGATATTCAGGTTACTGGCTCCTGGCCTGTTTCTGATTATTTCACATTTCTGCTGGCCTAGAGCTGTGCCTTGAATTTAGATTTTGAGCTGCTTGACCACTCTGACACCACATCATTGTATGCAAGTTATTTCCAGTCCTGACTTGTGAGCTGGACTTGTGGAGCCCAAGTAGAAAGATGAAATTAGGAGATGCGCAAGTTAACTATATGGCAATATGTTCTTTACCCAGGAACCATCTGATGAGTGGGGTGATATATTTCTAATATTTTAATTAATTTTCCTTTATTCTTTGGAACCTAATAATCGTATTCTGTCTTCAGCCTGAAGTTTTCTGTTACCATAATTTCCCTATAAATTAAAGAAAACTAGGAACTAGGGGTAAGCAGTGGGGACTGGCAATCTGTGGATTCAGGCAAATGCCAGAGGGGCTGCTGTAAGATGCCATATAGACAGTCACTATTTATTGGGCTGGAGGAGGCTGTTAGCCATGATTGTATCCTAGTCCAGAGGGTCCCAACAGGGGGCCCCAATTATAGGTCAGCAAGAGCTGTTCAGGTGTAACATCATTTCTTTTACACTTGCCCCTATTTTGTTTAAAATGATTTCCTCTGTGTTATTTATTATTTCCATAGGGAATAGAATGCACCACTCAGGTTTCTATTTCAATTTATCTTAATTTAATGAGAACAGAAAATATAACTGAGGTACCAGAAGCTGAGCATTTCTTAGTCATCCAAACAGAGAAGGACTACTCAAGCTTATCCTTGTTTGTCTAATACTGATGCCATTCCCCAGTGTCTGATTTCTTTCCCTCTGGGATCTGGCCCTGATACTGTTTCATATCTCAGTCTTTAATAACATTTTATAATTGAGTTGTGCCTTCATGATATGTGTCAGATGAACCCAAGCTGTGCATTTGGTCCATGTGATTGGTCTTCTTCAGTCTTCATGGAATGACTTATGGCAAGCAGATGTGACCATAGCAATGAGTGCAGCATATTCGCTGAAGTCTATCTCCTGGTCATGATTCTCATCCAGGTCTGTGAAGATGATATCCAGTGTCTCAGAATCTTGGATCTGCTAAGGAGGGAAATCAAATCTTAGCAAGTATGCTGTTTCAGCAGGTACAGACAACTTACAGAAACTGTATGGTGTGGTTACAACCACAAGTGCAGCTGTGCTCTGTGCCTCTCAGTCCCGTGCTTCTGTGTCTGTGGACACAAGGGAGACCCTGGAGCTACTGCCGCCTCCTGACCAGGGAGTAGCTTCATGGTTCCCTCACTGCACTCGTGTAGATAATAAATCACCTACTGGATAACTGCTACTGTTCTGTAAAAGGCACCTAACTTTAAATATACTCTTTGCATAGAACAGTGGAATGCACGTGTCTCTCTGCACAGGCTGTGGGCAAACATAGGGGAGTTTGTCGTTTCTGTGACACATTTCTGTGACTGCTTGTGTTACCTGCACAGCTAACCTTAGGCTGTCTGTATATATTGGGTCCAACTGGGCCCTGCACCATCAGAGAATTTATACCCACTCAGCAGCAGATCCTTTTACATTGATTCCCAGCTGGTTGGAGAAACAGAAAATGTTCCACAGCAGTATATTCAGAGGTTACTTAGTGTGTTTAGAACGGAGCACTTCTCTCACTCTGCGTTTCAGAAGTTCTGCCAGATAATTAGTGGTTGTATACGTGTGATTGGCAAAATACATACTGAAATCACATGCACAAATATAATAAGCAATTTGTAAATGTGAATACATACAAGTGCATATGCCATAATGATGTTGCTCCTTTCCCTTTAATCCACTGTACACAATCACACAAAAGCATGTGTGGTGGCTCCCTATTCACGCCTAGTGACTACAAGAGCCCACACTTAGCATACACACCTCATACACAAACACAGAAATAACTTCCAGCTCACATTCCCCTATCTAACAGCCCCAGGGCACAGCTCCAATACAGACATTAATATGCTGCAACTGGAAGATCAAAAAATAGTTTTTAATAGGCTGTTTTTTCAACAAAAAGCAGAAGCAGAATTTAAAGGTAACTAATACATATCTGGTTAAGAATAAGATGCAACCAGCGCCGGATTTGTTATCTGGGCGCCCCGAGGCCATCCCCATTCACGTGCGGCTTGGGTGGCACGCCGCCCCCAAATTTGTACCGCCCTAGGCCCGGGCCTTTGTGGCCTCACCACAAATTGGGGCCTGGATGCTACAGCCTATTTTACAACAGCAAGTGAAATGGGAAAAGTACAGTTTTGTCCCACAATGCAGCATTTTTTACTACAAATCCTGTAAACAGATTTGTGGTCAGTATTAAAATTTGCACAACTGCACACTTTGACGTCAATCAAATTTTCGGAGTAGGAACCGCATCATTTGTGGGAGTGCAGCACCTGCTAACACAGACTGCAGTGGGAACCCTGGAATTACCACCACTATTATCAACAGACATACTTGGCACTACTTATGTATTTAGGCACAAGTGCATAGGATTAATGACGTGCAAGCAACAAGTATTTTTGTACAACCCTGTAATAAACTGCTGGCTAGCAGTGGGTTAATACTTCTGCTGTGTTAGTTCAGGTACAGATACACACTGGAACTTTTGATATATTTATTAGAACATGGCAGGTAGATCTGGCCTGCTCCATGCTTGCTCTCAGCTTAACAGGAAGCACACAACAGGAACAGGAATATCATCATCATCAATTAATGGCAAAACAGCAAGAATGCCATTAACCAAAATGTCTATACAAGCAGGTTACTACATTCCTCCCTTTTTAGCAAAAAGTAGATCTCAAAAATATATATATATTATATATATGTAACCAACAGTTATAACTCAGTTCTAAACATTTTAAGGCAGAAATGTCCAAGTTAACAATAACATAGTGGCATTATAAGTCCAGTCTGTCAGGAGCCTTGCGTGCCCGTATCGGATACCTCCGTTCACCCTCAGAGGCTGTAGCACTGGTTGGATTAGATGGATTGTTGGCATCTGGTTCCTGTGAGGGCGCTACAGGTACTTGAAAGTCAATGGTAGAAAATGAAGGAGGTACAGGTGACACACTCTTATCTGGAACCAGATGCTCCACATGGACATGAATGTGACGATTACCAATTTGAACCTCATACGTCAGGGGACCCCTTCTATGACAAATGGTCCCTGGAGACCAAGGGCGCCCTGAGTGGCGGAAGTCTCGAACCAAGACCTTATCACCTGGGTAAAAGTTTCTGATTCTTTGTCTGGAGCTATTATGTGCTTTGACTTGTTGCTTCTGATGTTTCTCCACTGTATCAGCTAAAGAGGGTTTAAGCAAATCCAACCTGCTTCGGAGGTGCCTCTTTAAAAACAGTTCCGCTGGGGTACTTTCAGTGACTGAATGTGGCGTATTCCTATAATTAAACAGAAAACGGCAAAGTCTCAACTCTCCTGTAGTGCGAGCGGACTCACTGGCTACTGAGTGTTTCATCCAGGCTTTTTTAAATGTCTGAACAGCCCGTTCAGCAGCACCATTTGAAGCTGGGTGATAAGGTGGAGTTAATTTGTGCCTGATACCGTTTTGTTTCAAGAAGTACTGGAATTCCTGAGATGTGAACTGAGGTCCATTATCTGAAACCAATTCCTTTGGCAGACCATAGGATGCAAACAAATTACGAAGCAAGGTAATCGTTTTCTCGCTTGTACTCGTTTTAGTGGGTAACACCTCCAACCACTTGGAATAGCTGTCTATAACCACAAGAAATGTTTGCTGGTTTATTTCGGCATAGTCAATATGGATTCTTTCCCACGGCGATGTGGCCCATGTCCATGGGTGAAGGGGTGCAGTGGGTGGCTGATTTTGTACAGAAGCACAAGCAGTACACTGACTTACAAAAATTTCTATATCTTGATCCAGGCCTGGCCACCACAGGTAACCACGAGCTCGTGCTTTCATCCTGTTTACACCTGGATGGCCTTCGTGAAGTTCATGCAAGAGCCTCTGACGATATTTTGGGGGAATGACAACCCGTATCCCCCACAATAAACAACCTTGATCTATGGAAAGCTCATCTCTCTTTCAAAATATGACTTAAGGATTTTGTCAGAGCTGTAGTTTGGCCAGCCTTTGGAAGTAAAGTCCCACACTTTTGCAATAAGAGGATCACGACTTGTTGCAGCTGCAATATCTTTGCAAGAAATAGGTAGTTCCTCTGCAAATGAAACTTGAAAAATGACACTTTCGTCATGAACATCTGTTGTATATGGGCACGGAAGCCGTGATAGAGCATCTGCATTCCCATGATCCTGAGAACGTCTATATACAATATCATAGTCATATGCCAATAGGAGTAGTGCCCACCGTTGCATTCGAAGTGCTGCCAATGTTGGAATTGCTGATTTTGGCCCAAGAATGGCCAGAAGTGGTTTGTGATCAGTGACCAGTGAAAACTTCCTTCCATAAAGATATTTATGAAATTTTTTTACTCCAAAAATAATACTTAGTGCCTCCCGCTCTATTTGAGCATAGTTGCGCTCTGTTTGTGTTAGGGTTCTAGACGCAAAAGCAATTGGATGTTCTTCTCCATTAGGCAGTATATGTGATATAACTGCTCCAACTCCGTAGGGTGAGGCATCACATGCTAATCTGAGTGGCTTACTAGGGTCATAGTGTGCTAGCCACTTGCTGTTCATTAGTCTTTGCTTTGCATCCTGAAATGCTTTTTCACACTCGGCTGACCAAGCCCACTTGGTATCTTTCTGCAAAAGTTCATGTAAGGGTTGTAATAATGTTGACAGATTTGGAAGGAACCGTCCATAGTAATTTAGCAGTCCTAAGAAGGAGCGTAGTTCAGACACATTTGAAGGTGAAGGTGCATTAACAATAGCAGTTAACTTTGTTTCTGTTGGGTGAAGACCTTGTGCATCTATGCGGTATCCTAAGTATTCTACAGACTCCTGGAGAAAGTGACACTTGGACAATTTTACTCGCACCCCAGATGCTTTTAATTTTGATAACACCTTATCTAACAGTGCCAAGTGCTTTTCAACCGTTGAACCTGTAATTAAAATGTCATCCAGAAAACAGACCACATGATCAATTCCTTGAAGAATCTGATCCATTGCATGCTGAAAAATAGCTGGAGCTGTAGATACTCCAAATGGTAAGCGCTGGTATTGGAACAACCCCTTGTGTGTGTTGATGGTAAGAAATGGCTTTGAATCCGGATCCAGCTCTAGCTGTTGATAGGCATTTGATAAATCAATTTTGCTAAAGTATTTACCTCCAGCAAGTGTAGCAAACAAGTCCTCTACATTTGGTAGTGGGTAGGGTTCTGGTTCAATACAGCGATTGACAGTGACCTTGTAGTCACCACAAAGTCTAATAGTTTTGTCCTTTTTTGGGACCACTACAATTGGGGCAGCCCAGCTGCTGTATTTGACACGTGACACAATACCATAATGTTCCATTCTTTCTAGTTCTTTCTCCACAGGTTCTTTAAGAGCATATGGCAAGGGACGTGGCTTATGAAAAATGGGCTTTGCATCTGAATTTACAGTGATAGTTGCCTTTAGCCCCTTAATACTGCCAAATTCTTCCTTAAAGAGGGAGTCATGTTTACTCAGGATCTGTTCCAGATTTTTGTGAAAGGTAGCTTCAGTTTGTTTGATAGTAAATATTTTAGCCCAATTCAGCTTTAGGTGCTTCAACCAATTTCTGCCCAAAAGGGTGGGCCTGTTGCCCTTCACAACCACTAAAGGCAATGTAAATGACTGACCTTCATATGTGACTGGTGCTAGAATCTCTCCAAGTACAGGAATCTTCTCTCCAGTATAAGAAGTGAGATGTAAAAGTGAGTTCTGCAGTGCAATTCCACCTAAACAGTTCTTGTAAACAAACTCTGATATTAGTGATACAGATGCACCTGTGTCAAGTAACATGTTTACTGGATGCCCATCAATTTCCAGCTTAATATGAATGCCATCATCTCCCCCATGCGTAGTATTGACTGTATTCAAGTCTGTGCAGTCACTTTCCTGGCTGTCACAATTAGTCACATATTGCGCCCTGGGCCTGCCTGGTTTGCTTCTGCAGACACGAGCAATGTGGCCTAACTTTCCACAATTTCTACAGGTTTCTGATTTATATCTGCAGCTCAGTTGCTGATGCAGGCCCCCACAGCGGTAGCAGGGTTTGACCCTTTGTGTCTGAAATGCTTGCTCACCTGTAACTGACACTGTAGGTGGCTGTGGTGAATTTTGTGAGATGGGTTTAGACTCTGTAGTTATTTTAGGGATATCTGTAAATGAAGAACTATTTTGCTCTTTGAATTGCTGAGAGTCACTTCTGGTTAATTCTATGGCCAAGGCAATGTTACAAGCAGACTTGAAAGTGAGATCTGCTTCATTTAGCAGCTTATGCAGGTAGAACTCATCATGGAGGCCACATACAAACTTATCTCGCAAAGCCTGATCCAGGAATGTACCAAATTCACAGGAGGCAGATAGCCGTTTTAAATCCAAAATATAGTCTGCAAGGCTTTCCCCCATTTTGTGATTTCTCCTATAAAATCTAAAGCGTTCCGCAATGATGATAGGCTGGGGTTTATAATGCTGAGAGAGGGTCTCTGTAATTCTCTCATAGGACAATTCAGTGGCCTTTGCAGGAGCTATAAGAGTTTTAAGGAGACTGTAGGTTTTTGCTGGCAGTGTAGCAAGTAAAATATCTGCTTTCTTTTCCTGACTAACATCATTTGCAGACAGCCATCTCTCAAATCTTTCCAAATAAGACTCAAATTCTTCAGCAGATTCTGAAAACTCTGGGACTTTCCCAATGGCAGACATTGTAGCAAGTTACTCACTGTGCAGAGAAGGAATCATGCAGCCTGTGCAGCCTGTTTGCTCTGCAGCTGAGTCTGTTTCTGAGTCCAAATACACAAATCCTCGTCGCCACTGTAATAAACTGCTGGCTAGCAGTGGGTTAATACTTCTGCTGTGTTAGTTCAGGTACAGATACACACTGGAACTTTTGATATATTTATTAGAACATGGCAGGTAGATCTGGCCTGCTCCATGCTTGCTCTCAGCTTAACAGGAAGCACACAACAGGAACAGGAATATCATCATCATCAATTAATGGCAAAACAGCAAGAATGCCATTAACCAAAATGTCTATACAAGCAGGTTACTACAAACCCCAACTGTGTCTGTGATTATAAATGAGCCCTGTAGTGTAAGCCCCATGCACCCTTTGGTTTATATTCTTGATTAGGGATCACTGAACATGCGCTTCTGTATCATTATCACTTGGCATAAAGGTTTGCAAATGGGCCATTCATACATAATTGTTGGAGGAGCATTGGGAGTGCATTGATGTAGAGTTCAGTTCAGCAAAGGCGCTATCACATATTCTATCTACGAATCCTGCCGACAACCTGCAGTGCCACATAGCTGTGATGTGCCCTCCAGGGAGTCACACCCATTGTTACTCTATCATCCTATTTACAGACCTAGGGGATAATGGAATAAAATGCTAAACATTTGTTATAGGTCTAATAAAATGTAGCAACCAATCATCAAGGAGAATTTACTGGTTACCTGCGTGAAAGTGAACAGTTGATTGATTGCTATGGGTTACTACATACAGGTAAACTTTACACCTGTTATTACATTCCAATCCTTCTTTTGTACCTAAGACAAATATCCAATGTACGCCCTCGCTTTACCTTGACGAAGGTAGACAGTTGAGTGTTAATAAGTTCTTTCAGATCCCCTTTTCTCAGCTTGCAGTTTTCCCCTGAATACGAATGGAAGATCTTAATAATATTCACCATGGAGTTTTCAAGTTCTGTCAGGTCCTGTCTGAAATGAAGAGGGAAATCCATGAGAGAAAAGATAAACACATGAATGCACACATGCATTTATTGACACTGTGGAAAACTAACCAGCCTCCTTCCGCAGTTGCAACTAGATCTGGACTGGGATTCAGAATAGGCCCTGGGATTCAAGTACACAGAGGCCCAAACAGCCCCCCCATCAGCCCACTAAATAGTGACTGTCTATGGCATATTACAGCAGCCCTTCTCGTATTTGCCAGAATCTACAGATTGCCAGTCTGGGCCTGGTTGTCATAGCTTCAAGTTCTCATTAGTATTGGCTTATTTAGCTTGCAGCTATTGAGCTGAAAGATTTATGTATTGTAGGTAAGGAAATACCTTCACTCACTTTCCTAAGTATCTGGTTCCTCCTCATAGGCCCTGCATGACGATGAGTGTTGTAGACAGTTTCTGAATGATGTCCCTATTGGCCACTTTATTGGTCGTTTTCATTTACCAATCATAGCAGACAGTCCAGTCGTGGGACAAAGCTTCAAGCAGAGGTTTGATGTAATACATGGGAAGAATCTGTTATCAAAAGTCTTGGCAACCTGCACAGTTAAACCTATCTTCCGTCTGATATTTCTTTGCTCTGATTCAAGTCCTGGCTGCAAAGTTTAGAAATTATAGCCATTCAAAATGAAAATACATTTACTACTGGCAATGAAGTACATCTGAGCAGGATTAGCTTCTGGCATGGTTTCCTTGCTTTAGGCCAATTATCCACAATTGTGCATTTTTTTGTGTGCTGTTTTTTTATAAACCAATTTATACAAATGTGCCTTAAAAATGTCTTGACGTGCCATGCAGGCCCTGAGGCCCCAGCCACCCAGCCCCATACCAAACTGTTTTATTGAGCCAAAGCAAACACTGGATGCAAGTGGAGCTTTAAAATATTGTGTGGTACCAAAACAGTGAGTGCCCTAGGTTTCAAGAAAGGGAAACTTCAGGAGCAAGGGGAAAGTGTACTTCCCTAGTCTTGGAGTCTGACCTCCACCCAACCCACAATAATTGCCTAAATTTCAACCCTAACCTAATTGTAAACCTGCAGGTCCAGTGGGTTATGGCTCAACCCACACATTAGTAATGCAAAGAATGTGTTAATGCATTATATGACTGCTTTACTAAACCATTGACTAACAATTGCCAGCCTTGGGTTGATTATAAGTCTCTGAATTGTTAGTTATACCAGAGAAGGGATCAATGAACCTCCAATGAGACCAGCAAGATATAACTGACATCCCCATACCATAAGCCTGGCAACCCCACACATTAAACTCTCTTTTCCTATTGTTTCCTATAATTTCATAAACTGTTATGTGAGCTGAAATTGTGAAATTCTGTATATAGTTTAATAAAGAAATACTGGAAAAAAATGAATGTGTGGTCGGGGGCCTTTTTAGGAAACACTATTTTGCTTATTTTCATCCAAAGATATTTTTTATATTCCAAGTTTATTTAGCTTTTATTTAGTTTATTTATGTTTTGTTGAGTTAAGTAAGCCATGGTATGTAGTTTCATTTACAAAACATTTTCTAAACTATAATATTAATAATCAATAAGTAAAATATCCTAGTCTATGCAGTTGTTCCCAAAATGTCATAATAAACATTCAACTTAAAATATAAATATTTCTCTTCCCCATTTCTTATCCCCATCGCAACCTTTGTGTAAGTTCATCCTGTGACCACTGGCTATTCCTTCATTGCAATAACTTTGATAGAATTTTAGAATTTCAAACTGAGTAGGAGATAACAAACTCTTTGATCCAGAGCTCAACAGTCCTTCCAGCCAATAATTATCTGTTCTCTAGGTGGGTTTTCTCCCATATGAAGTCTTGACCACTAAACAAATGAAAGGGTAATAAAATAATGAAATAAATTTCAGAATCAGAAAAAAAAATACCTGTCATCCACAGACAACATAGCGGTTCTCCCCTGCTTCGGTGTATTATCCATCCCCAGCTGAAGTGCCAGACCCTCTCAGCAGCCAAACCAAACCCAAACTGCCTGCAAGGATCTCAGTGCCCCCTATACTCTTTCCGCAGATTTACTGTTGGCTTTCTGTAAATCAATAAGCACTTTGCTCAATTTCCTCCTGCCTGGTAATTAGGACTTTGTGATCTTAATGGAGTATTAAGGAAGGAAAACAAGACAATAGACTCTTGAATGCATTTCTTACGTGCACAAAGAAGACAAGCTTTAGTGTCTGGAATAGCTGCTACTGAGGGTTAACCCCATGCTACACACAGTTTTGGTTTCAGAAAAACCCCTACTGGTGGTTGTCTTAGGACAATGCCTAGGAACTGGTTTCTTGCGTGTCAGGTAATTGTATAGCATATGATAGAGTAACAAGCAAAATAAAAGCTTGTTTTTATATAAACATAAAATAATCCAATATATAAAGAACATTGCTGCATATAGATTCATGCTTAGTGGAGCAGTGAACTTGTCACCTGTGTGGTGGAACTTGTTACAGTTTCTAGATGGTTGTGTTGTAGTTTAGCTGACATAATAGATATGAATGTGCCTGAGTAGTGATGGGCGAAATGTTTCGCCAGGCATGGATTTGCGGCAAATTTCTGTGTTTCGCCATTGGCGGATTGTTTCGCGAAATGGATGAAAAAATTCACCGCAGAAAAATTTGCCGCACCTCCAAATATTGTCGTAGGTGACAAAAGAATAGCCATGTGCGACAAAATAATAGCCGCGCAACAGAAGAATAGCTGCGCAACAAAAGAATAGCCGTGGGCAACAATTTTTTTGACGCGCAACATTTTCACCGCTTCGCAAATTTTTCGCCATTTCAAGAATCTTTTGAAACATTTGCGCATTTTTCGCCAAAGCAAAACGGGACAGATTCGCTCATCACTATGCCTGAGATATGAAGTTTAATATAAGTTTGTATAGCAAGAAACTCAAACTTATTGGTCAGTTGTATTAAAGTTGTTCATTAGTTGTATGGGGTGTTTCATTCCTGGGGCAGGAGTAGCTTACGGGTCTCCTGTTCCTCAGATTATACTTGTGATCCTTCCATATGTTTTGCACAAATGCTATTCATTGCATTCATGTTGAAAACAGTTGGCTGAAAGTCAAAACAGCGGTGTAATAAAGGGGAACTCCAAACCAAAATTTGTTAAAGAGCCTGACACAACACTAAAACCCCTAATATACCTATCACTGTACCTTCAAAAACTATGAATAAATACTATTTGTATATGTTGAAATCCAGCTGCAAAACAGTTAGCAGGGAGGAGGGACTTAAACATTGATGTTACAAATTGTAACAACTTCTCCACAGCTTACAGACAGCATGCAGGAACTACTGTCATGTTCCTTTCCTTATTGACATCATGTGTGCAGGGAATTGTGGGATTTGGAGGAGGCAGGCTGAGGACAGGTGACTACTTTTACTTAAAGAAGTCAGATCAGCAGGAGAATAGGGAGCTAGGCTTAGGTAACTGTTCCAAACCATATTATTACATTAAAAATCATGAAAAGGCTGCATATTGTTAAATTGATGTATATTGCAAAGTTGCTTGAAATTATGTTTACTTTTCAAAAAGCTTAAGTTGTGTTTGGGTGGCGTTCCCCTTTAACAATTCATTTTATACTTTTCTTTTATTTGGATTAGTAAAGCAAGTTTCAAAGCTTTTCAGACATGAAACAGCTGCAACATTTCCTGACCATCCGCGAACTTATGGGCAAATCTCATTCATAAATAATGAAGCCCTACAATGGTTAATATAGTAATTAGCAATGGACTGTCTGAAGTGACATCTCTAGCTCATTCTCTCAGTAATGGCAATTACCTTGTGGGCTGCTCCTTGTTTTGTTCCCGACACTGCACAGACTCTCAGATGGAAATATATTTGACTGCTGATGTGCAGAGGGCCCTGAGCCTGGGTAAATACCTATTGTAACGTTTATATAGCAAATAGCCTGGCTACTATTGCCTCCAGTCTGGCTCATTGACCTTTGTAGCCAGCAGACTAGTCACTAGAACTGCAGATAATGCTGCTCACCTTCATGTGAATACAGTTTATATAATCAGGACTCTGTGTTGCTCAAATTGTCCAATTTATTTAACTTATAACTTATATGTTATATGTAACTGATTATAAAGACATAAACCACTGAGGATGGGCCTTCCCCACCCCCAAAACACATTCACATTGATGTTCCATCACAATTTGAGAGATGATATAATTAACAGGGGGCCCAGGATTACTGCCCCCCCACTTCCCTAGCTCCCAGACTTGGTGAAGAGTCCCGGTACTGTTAGAGCCCCCATACTGTGAGGCCACCATTTCATACTCCTGTTCCTTTATCTCTGGTACAGAAGCTTGGCTCTGTGTCACCTCCTTTCTGTGAAGAGATAGAGTGCATTTCTAGAGCTTGAAGATCAGTGGTTACATAGTCTTTTTTGACAGTTCTGCCATTGAAATCTTCCACTGCAGTTGATGGAGGCCCAGAATTGAGCGGCTCGTTCTGTTCAAATCCTCTTAAATGGAGCCACAGAGGGGTGGGTGGGCCCCCAAAGCCAGGATAAATGTCTTTCTGAGCAAGATGGGACAGGACTTATATAGCAAATATGGGAGTTTTTTTCTACCCTTGGAGGATGAAAGAGCGATGGGCATGTGGTTGCAGTATCCCCAGTAGTAAGTGCCCCGGCCTCACACTGCATGAGCAAGTCTCTTCTATGGAAGCAGGGAGAGGCACCGCAGGGCATGACAGACACATGCATTGCATGACGCAGAGCCTGCAGCCCTTCCCTCAGCTCTTGCACCTGGGAGGACAGGTCTGACACCTGGGGGAATAAAGCAATTTATTTTCAGTCTTTATTACTATTCTTTGATCATTTTTATTATTACTGTCTTCATTGCAATCTTTCATAGCAGCCTACTGTTATCTAGAATGCTCGGGACCGGCAGTCTTTCCATAATTTGGATCTCTATACAATCATTTAAACATGATATAACCCCAATTGGATTGTTTTGCCTGTAATAAAGATTCATTTTAATCTTTAGTTTAAATGTTTACTAAACCTGAATCACTCCTGTAGATTAAAGGTCAAAATACATGAATGTTTGGTTTATGGTCAAAGAAACAAAAGAAGTAAAGTTTCTCTTTGCTTGCTGGTCACCGCAAACACATTTTTGAGTACTATGGGTTACTAGACATGCAAACCTCATATTTAATCAAATTGTCCCAATGCGAGTCTAAATTACACTTAAAAGAGACATATCTATCACATTCAATCTCTTTATATTCAAAACATTTTTAGACAGGTAGGACTGGGATTGAACAAGAACATGACACTCACTGCTTGGCTAAGTCTCTCCATATTGTCAGTAGCTCTTGGCTCCGTGGATAAAAACAAAGGCTCTGTAAGCAGAATGAACAAATGATGAACTATTAGAGAGAAAATACTGAACTAGAAATATGTTCATCATCATGGCAACAGCTACACCCCCAATAGGCAGTCACTTGGCAGTCATTTCTTTGTGGTCGGTTCCTGAATAAATGTGTACACAACAGATGTATGTGGTTACCTCCAGAAGTAGCTGGAGGGTTGTTACATTCTGGAAAGTTAAACCTCTCTGGGACTGCAGTGGAATTTTCCTCTTCTATCCCATCTACCACCCTGCAAAGAAAAATATCCCCAGTATATTATAAATGTCAATGCACAAGTCAGTCCAGAGAACAATAAAAGACTTACCTTGGGCTGAGTTCTGTAGGTCTGGCATAGGATACGCATGGGATGTCCAGTTCTCTAGCACCAACCCCAGTGGGAGTGTGGCTAAGTGTCATTTCTTTAGCAGTGCGGCGAGGGCTGCAAAGGGAAAACCGTGACGGAGAGGAGCACAGATGAGGGGATTTTTGGGGAGTGAGTGAAACACTGAACTTTGGTGATTCTTCTTGTCTTTTGCCATGAGAGTTCTGATTTTCAAATAATTGCTGAGCATAGACATCACTCTAAGAAAGAAAATCACACTGTTATCTCATGAAAAGTATATTGCCTGGCCCACTGCTTCCACATTCATGTTGTTGTGAATATTAGAGGGCAGTTCTCTTCCATATTTCCATGCAGCTAGAGTCCAAATAAAATCAGCAGCTAGCTATTAATAAACAAAAGCTCCCAACAACTGTTACTTTTTAAGTGGCTCTATTCTGAATTGGTCTTTATAATTCAACAATTAGCAGACAGGTTTTCTGCAGTCCTATAGCCATTTATGGGTCTTGTAGCTAAGTACCTGCCTTAATAAGTGAAGCAAGTGCTGAAATGCAAGAGTGAAAGAGAGAAAGCAGCACAGGGCAGCAGTAGTGGGGTAAGAGAACAGAGATGGTTGATCTTTTGTGTATGAACTCTCTCACCTCATGTGCGCACTTGCTGCCTCCCAGATTGTAGCTCAGTTGCTTTGTGATCTGACAGGTGAATTTCTGGGCATATTCAGGGTAAAGGGATAATGTGTCACGGAGGCCCCTTTGACCGATCCCCTGGAGGTCACAATATGTTAATGCCTTGACATCAGCATTTGATTTGATTACTATATCCTCGGAACAAAGCTCACAGCCAATTAAATCTCCCTTTCCTAAGGAAACAGAGAAACAGAAAAATGTGTTTTTGCTGAATCAGTTGGGGGAGCGCACTGAGCTCGGCTCTGCACAAAGCAATATACTGTATCAGCAACAAATACCAAAGGTACAGTATTCATATTCAGAGATCAATGGCCTCAAGAAATCAACCCACCTTAGCATGGTGCTGTACTACCAGCTGGGTAGGTTACACTGATATTTGAAACAGTATTCACAACTGTCCAACACATGTATATGGCTCTTCTGCGGTTAGGTTAGAATAACCTTGTATGGCACATTCCCTTAAACTTGACCCATGAATATAAAAGTGAGGCCATAACATTTTTTTTCAATACTGTTTTTTTGTTTATGTATGACAGAGAACAATAAATAACAAAGTCAAGGAATAAGAATAAACTGACTAATGAAAACCCCAACAAAGAAGAAACCCACACACACAAGAATACATTTTTGGTGTAGAGAAGGATGTGTAGTGAGATTTATCTACACTAAGGTAAATGTAAATCCTATTTTAATCATGTTATATTATGTAAGTTCTATTTCTATAAGTCCTTTGTTTTAAAAAAGAAAATATATATTTCCTTCATGAAAGACATCATCCAATCAGAAAAAGATTAATTGCTTTAAGGCAGCTATTTAAATGTCATCCTAATTGGATATGTCTGTGTTTATTTACCGCAGAGAAAGAAAAGTCAAGTCAGAGACAGACCTTAAGATGGAAACAACAGGCCAGCACTGGCTTTGTTGGCAAATGTTATGCCAAACTGATGATGTTCAATGTTGCCTGAGAAAGGGTGTAGGAAAAACAAATATTATTGGACTAACAGAGCTGCAGGTAGTTTACCCATTAGAAATAGCCATCAGTGTGATCAAAGCCTGACATTACTCACAATGTAAGCCTTTAAAATAATTTATGGAAGTTTTCTTTGAGAAGAGAGAGATAGGGAATAGCGACAAAAAATACAAATATTTTGTAAGAAGGATCTTCACAGCGCTAATATACCACCCTATCACCCTATCATATCGTCCTATGTACTGATGCTTAGGTAAAGGCAACTGAACATTTATGAGTAATATAAACAGTCAACAAGCAATTGGGTCCATGTTGGCCAGAAATCTGGCCTGACATGCTTTGGGTCCACTACAGGGTTAACTAATGGACAAACATAATTTGGTTTGAACTAATTGTATAAATATTTAGCATAAAATGTTGCTGAAATCTGCCCCTAGGCAGGCATCCAGTCACATTAGTTCTAAGAACCTTTAGGACAGAATGCACAAATAATTCTAATCCATGTAAACAAGATTAAAGAGAGCAAATGATAATTAGAGGACCAATATATTGAAGCTTGCCATATGCAGGCCAACACTGGTTGCCTAATCGACCACTTTAGACCAAGTTAGTAGTTTATTGTCCTATGTATATGGCCTGTTAAACATCTGGTCAGGAATCAGCCAGGTATCTATTGGACTGGTTCAAAAATTCCATCCGATGAGGACCAGTTGGTCCTTAGGCCAAATGATTGAATTAGCCTGATCTGACCAGGCCTCTGGTTGCGTGTTCAAATACCTTACTATGACTGCTCTGTCTCTATATTACTGATCTGATTGCTAGTGGCAAGACGCCCTTTATGACCTAACATCTAACTGCAAATAGAAGGCACAGGCTTACAACAACACAGCACAGGCTTGCTCTTCTGCAGACCTAGAATTGCCAACACCACCCCGTCCTTGAGAACTTCCATAGATCCCGAACACACACAGTATAAGGCCTCCAAAGCATCACCCTGTCGGATCAGGTACTCTCCTGGGGTACAGAAGGAACGTCTGATGTTTAGCGACAGGGACCGCAGACAGCCACGACTAGCCAAGGCAAACAGCGGCGACTGCAAGAGCTCCCTGTTGAGATGCATGGCAATATCAGCTCTCAGTTCATCTGGAAGACTGTGCAGAAGCTGTGAAAAAAAGAAACACTTTATTAAAATGCAAACAGTGTTTAAATGCTTTTTGTCTGTTGCATAATAAATTGCAGAATAATAACATCATTACTAGATTGGCAGCGATATGGCAGGATGTGAGGCCTATTGAACAGTATAATTGCTGCTTGGTAAAAAAATTGTTCATCATATAAAACTCCTATTATTGTGTTGTCTACTACAACTTCAGTTTTCTACTCTATGGCTGATATAATGTCTTCTTGGGTACAGATAACATGATTTGGAAATAGAGCGTTAAAAAACAGTTCTTGCAATGAGATATTGATGAGTCAGATTTTAAAAAAGTGGTCGTAAAGTGTATTTTATTCAGAGAGTTCCTTATTCAGCAACTGGATTCTGATCCTTTGACTTATTGAATGTTCATGGATGGCAGTCACAGCATGTTTAATGAGCGACAGTTTCCAGGCTGGATTTTGTAACCCTGCTTACAAAACTGCCATGGGGTCAAGGAGGCATTTACATTATAGAGAAAAATATTGTTATTTTGTATCCACTGGTCTCTTTGTGGAAGCTTGTTCACTGTATTGTGAAGACCACATTACTACCACCATGCTTATTTTGAGGTTTGTATATATAACACAGTGATCCCCAACCAGTGACTCGTGAGCAACATGTTGCTCCCCAATCCCTTGGATGTTGCTCCTAGTGGCCTCAAAGCAGGTTCTTATTTTTACATTCTTGGCTTGGGGGCAAGTTTTGGTTGCATAAAAACCAGATGTATTGCCAAACAGAGCCTCCTGTAGGCTGCCAGTCCCCATAGGGGCTACCAAATAGCCAATAACAGTACTTAGTTGGAAACCCAGGAACATGTTTTATGCTTGTGTTGCTCCCCAAGTCTTTTTACATTTTAATGTGGCTCATGAGTAAGAAAGGTTGGGGATCCCTGATATAACACAACAATGGCTCCCACCTGATTAGTGTCAATGCCATTATTCATGGTCCATGTGGTCTGCACGTACTCCAGCATGCGCTGTTTGAGAGGTTTGGGGATGGCATGGATACGGATGTAATCTCGCAGATCCCGGGTACGACTATGATAGAGGAAGCGTCTGGCATAAAGGCGCTGGATTATTGCTGTCACATTTCCAAAGACCAGGGCGTGCATCAGTGCTGCAGAGAGAAAGATCCAGTGCTGAGAGGGTGACCTGAAACCCTGTGTTTAAAAAATGCTGCATGTACAATAGTTTAAGGTCATATTTATACATTATATATGTATTTCAGAAATGTACATACTGTATAAGGAAACTAATTATATTATTGCATTCCAGTGGCAGATGGAGGGCCATTTTTTAACAAAAATGGAAAAAAATTGTTATTATTGCATTTCTGTTCCTAATATTACATACAATGTTCCCTTAACCTCCTCTTCCCAAGTATAGTGAAGTATAATGAAGTCAAATCTTTTACAAAACTGACAGGTCCATATCTGGACTGGGGCAAAAAATAGGTCCTGGCATGTCAGGTACACAGAGGCCCAAACAGCCCCCACCAACCCAATAAATAGTGACTGTCTGTGGCATCTTACAGCAGCCCCTCTGGCATTTTCCTGAATCCACAGATTGCCAGTCTGGGCCTGGAGAGACCCCTGCTATGGCTCCTCAGCAGCTTAATTAGTTTGGGAGCCATTTTTGTACATACTATTATATTGTGAATATAGAATGTCTGATGTATTTTGTTTTTAAAATCTTACCTCCAATCAACATGATACATAAGGAGAAGATCTTCTCTGTGTCAGTGTTGGCAGACACATTTCCAAATCCTACACTAGTCAGGCTACTGAGTGCAAAGTACAAGGATGTGATATAAGAACTCCTAAGTGAGGGTCCTCCAAGTAACACCATGTCTGTCTTGTTGGCTGCCTCCTCACTGTTATTATTTTGGGGAGTAAAACATTGACTGCTATTCCTTTTCCCCACATAGTAAGGGGTTTCCAAACGCCTTGCCAGCTCCTGTAGCCAACCTGGAAATGTTAGGACAGTTCTTTAGTATTTAAGGCCATCACCTTTAGAATAATTAAACAAAACCTTTGGTGAAGAATAAGATGTGATCAACAACAAAATTAATTTGAGAGTTTGGGCAGAAGGTTTTTTGGCTTGGTTTAAAAGGAGCATTGCCTGCAATGTCCAATAAGCCGCAAGTCTTAGAAAGCCAGTTATATAAATGAATAAATCAGTGGCATAAATAGGGGACCACTGGGGTTGGCTGGTATTTTGTCAGCCCAGTCATTAAAAATTATGCTTTATGAAATGTTAATAATAGGAAAAAACACAAAGAAATGGGAAGGCTGGTATTTTTACCAGAAAAGGTGGCAACCCTGGTGCAAAAACTAAACCTTTGCATATGGTCTTATTCTCAGGTCTCCTTGCAGCGCCCAAGGTGACTCAGGTGGACTCCACTAAGGGGGTAGGCCCGGGTGCTGCTCGCCTGGTAGTTATGTCACTGGGATAAATCAAGACTGAGTGTCACCTATTACATATATCTTAATAAACTAAGATCAAAGAGGCGTAAAATAAGCCATTGGTGTCGGGAAGGGGTTTCTTTATCTACTTATTCTCTTGCCCCCAGTCAATCCCTTACTGAACAAACTTGTAAATAATCTGTGATAAACATAGTGGATGTTTTGATCAATTACTGCAGAGAAAATGTGTGTGTTAAAGAAGGTGCAACATTGTACTGCCTTAAAAAACTGACAAAAAGGAGGTGGAGACCCCATAAATCAAGCTACAACTGATCTGTGCACAGATTCTGCATTAACACCCAAAGTAAAGAACAGAACATTGTTTATTCTCCAGATGTAACTAAATGTCTATAGAATTGCATCGACACCCCAGGAACGTCTCCCAGAGCAATGGAAATGCTGGGATATTTCTCTAAATGTACCAACATTCTACTTCACAATCACATTTTTTTCATGAATAAATAAAAAGGGAAAGGAGACCTTTGTGAACAGACTCGTTCTTTAACTGAAGGCTGAATATTCCCACATTTTATATTTTCCTTCTATTTTCATTTTAAAAATCAGGACCCACAAACCCAAAATACCTTTAACTTACTGTATTCATTAAAATTTGCATGAGTTTAAAGTACAAGAAGGTTCATGGGTGGGAGCAGTTGTACTGTGCGCCTTCCAGGCTGGAGCTAACATTAATGTGCACAGCTTTCTAAAAGAAATAATACTGACAGCTTTTGAAAGAGTTCCCCCTTATTCCCCGGACCTTATGCTTATTTTGCATGATACAGTACATGAGTACAGCAGCCCTTTGCAGTGGCAATTGGCCGACA